>NC_047540.1:5952755-6617478 GCF_012275295.1 Melopsittacus undulatus | reverse complement strand
TGCCTCAGAGTTAAGTGGTCATATTTGGTTGTACAGATAGAGCAAGAGAAACTGGCTTCTATGAAGAAACAAGATGAAGACAAGGAGAAGAGAGATAAGGAAGACAAAGACAACAGAGAAAAAAGAGACAGATCCAAGAGTCCAAGAAGGTAATGAAAATGCACAGTGTGTCAACGGTCCTCTGCAGCAGAGTGAGGCACACAAGGCATAGAAACTTGACTACTCTGCGTAGCTGTTCTTGGGGGCTAGCTTGTCATATACTGAACAGTGACTGCAAATAAAACTAGAGCAGCTTTGACATAGGTATTGTTTACACAATGCTTTATCTGTTCAGGCTGGTTGGGGTTTGGGGGTCTGAGTTTTTTGTTTGTTTGACATTTTAATTGCCAGTTACTAGCAGAAAATGCATACAAAGCAATTCTGCATGTGATCTGACTGCTATAAACAGTACTGAGAGTCTGCCTTATTCAGAAGAGCTCTTGGCTGCTGAATAGCACAGGGTTTGTTACCTTGTCCACTCTTTATTAAGTGGCACTTCTTTCTCCCAGACGCAAATCAAGGTCTCCTTCTCCTCGAAGGCGGTCATCACCTCTCAGAAGGGAGCGGAAGCGCAGCCATTCCCGCTCCCCTCACCACAGAACCAAGAGCCGTAGTGCTACTCCTGCACCAGAAAAAAAAGAGGCGACTCCTGAACCAGAACCCTCTGTGAAACCAAAGGAGACTGTTGTTCAAGAGCCAGCTTCAAACAGGTAAGTATGGTAACTTTGTGCACAGAACTGTATGTTACCTTTTAAAAAGTGTGAATTATCTTGATACCTGTTTGGGTCTTGATCTGGGGGAGTGTCTACTTCTCCTTATTCTTCTGCAATGGCAAAGGAATCAATTTATTATTCTTAGTAAGATTATTAAAATGAAATCTTCTTTTTTAACAGTGATATCCCAAAAGCTCCTAAACTTGAACCTCCTGTACCAGAGACTAAGGAAACTTCACCAGAACGCAATTCAAAGAAGGAGAGAGAGAAGGAAAAAGAGAAGACTCGTCAAAGATCCCCAACTCGGTCCAAGTCAAGATCAAGATCTCGATCACGTTCTCCATCACATTCTCGGCCAAGAAGGCGTCATAGATCACGGTCGAGGTAGGACTTCAATTTATCTTGATATGAAGGTTGAGGACTGAATATTTTCTTCTGAAGGTGCCACTTAATGTAACGTTCTCAGGTAAATAGTGATGTTCTTAGAGGAGCTGGGCTATGGATGTTTTAGGCCAAATGAGGAAGATGCTTTCAGTGGGTAAATGTGGGAGTTGTTTTCTTCTTTTCGGTTCATTAGAAGATGCTCACAGTGACTAACACTGACTGGAGGAGGAATGGGGTGTTGACTGCTGAATATGGCACTTGTTAGATGGTGAGACTTGTGTAGCATTTTAAGGGGATAGGTTTGCTGAAGGTGTAATTACTTGCATTTTCCTTTTTTTTTGGATTATTTTACTATTTAGTAGAGGTGTTGGGAAACTTCAAGCACTGATTGTGTCTGAATATGTGCATCAGTCTAAATGCTACTTTAATGTGATGCACTTGGAGAAAAGCAACTTCCCGCTCAGTGCCCTGAGGATAAATATCCTCAACTCTGAAAATTAGATAGTTGCTTTTCATGTGAATTTCTGATTATGACAGGTCTTACTCCCCTAGAAGGCGACCAAGCCCAAGACGACGGCCGTCTCCGAGGAGAAGGAGCCCTCCAAGGCGAATGCCTCCACCCCCCAGGCACAGAAGAAGCAGATCCCCTGTGAGGCGGTAAGGTTCCCTTTCTTTGAGAGAGCTGAAAATGTTACACCTTAAAACCCGAAGGGGGAACATTAGTTGTGAGGAGTGAGTGCTCTCAAACATCCCTTGTTTGTCTCATACTGTCAGGCATATGATTTGAGTGATGTAAATCTGCAGTGTCTTATTTCATAAATGTGTAGTGGGGAAACATAAAAGTATCTGTGAACCAATTTCTTTTGGGTTGAAATACTGCTGAGAGTTCCACCTTGTAGAAAAGAGCCATTTTCAGAATAACTTTCCAATGGCTCTAGATAGCTTCAGTGTGGATTGACATGACATCTTTTATGACACTTTTGCTTAAGTCTGAACGCTTTTCTTTTTTCCCTTTGCCTGGGGAAGAAATTAGGACAAATTGGATTTGCCTTGTTGGGAGTTTTTAAATTATGACTTCCATTTCTATCACATAAAAATTACAATCAGAATTTAATTTTGACGTGGAACGTGTTTCCTCTTCATGTTCTTAAAAACATTCCCAAGGTCTGCTGTCTGGTGCTGGAGGTTACATTTGTGACAGCATAAGCAATTGTTCTAGTAGCAAAGATCTGAGTTGCCTTGCAGAGAAAAGTGTACTTCTGGCTGTGTTGAAACAGACATTTGCCTTCATAGGAAGAGACTAGATTCTTACCCTCTTCGTAGGAAGAGAGTTAACATGATGCTTCCTGTGTACAGCAGTTGTTCTTTTTTTCAGGAAGCAACAGTTCTTCCCTTTTCTGACAAGGTGATGACTGTATCATATTTTTTCCTTGAGTTTATAAATATGTCCATTTAACACAAATGGGAAAACTGTGGAGAAAGCATCAAACATGTATTTTGCAAGATGTACAAGAGCTCCCTTTCAGCAAATGTTTATCTCACTCAAGGTAGGGTTTCTTTTTTCCAGGTTCTCAGGAATTCTGCAGCCAAAGGTGGATTCTGCAGGTACACAATTGCAACAGAACTTGCCACAAATTTTGCCGCAGAATTCTAGAGGCCCTACCTTTTTAAAATTACAAAGTAAAGATGACAGACTAAACCACCAGAATGGAGAGATGGGTTCTGAGTTGTTTGAAATTTGTACCTCTTGGTAAAAAACCTCTTAGTGTACTTGCACACTAAACTCTCTTAAAAGAGATCTGTTGTGAAGATCATTCAGTCACATGTGCTAACATGGAGAATTCTCTTAACCATTCAGAAGTCAGCCCAAACAAAACTAATTGCCTCCAGGACAAAAGCTTAGTTGTAGTCTGTAGATTGACAGAAAGCAAACAAAGGGAACACTAACAATTAACTGTGAAAGATTGGTTGTTATTTTTTCTTCCACAAACCAAGGGTTGAAGGCTGTCCATGTTTCAGAAGTGCTGTTGTATGAGGCTCTGTATATGTGCTTGCAAACACATGTAATTTTCTGCTCATGCTCAAGCATTTCTTAAGCTGGCTAGTCAGAATCTAATGTTATCTTTGATTTACAGGAGACGACGGTCATCAGCATCCTTATCAGGCAGTAGCTCTTCCTCCTCCTCTTCACGTTCCCGATCACCGCCAAAGAAACCACCTAAAAGGACTGCATCCAGTCCGCCTCGTAAAACACGTAGGTTCTCTCCTTCTGCAAGCCCTCCTCGGCGGAGGCACAGACCATCCCCACCAGCAAGCCCACCTCCAAAACCACGCAGGTCTCCAACACCCCAGCAGTCAAATCGTGCAAGGAAAAGCCGTGGCTCCATTTCACCCAGCAGAGCATCAGGTGATGAAATAGAACTTATATCTCAGCAGCTCTATCATTTGTGCCTTTGTTTTCTCAATGATGGTGTGTACAGTTTGTATGACAGGAAAGCATGCAGGAATGTTAAGAGCTGCAACTGAGTTATTTGACTTTGTCTTTCAGCACCCAAACATAAGAGTACTGAAAAACGAGAGTCTCCTTCGCCAGCACCAAAACAGAGGAAAGCAGAACTGTCAGAATCAGGTATGGCTCTTGCTTTTCTGTGCTGGTTTTGGGTGGGGCTTTTAATCAGAGATGTTTGTCAAATAAAGGCAGTGTTAAAGTGCTGAACCCTCTTGGTGGACTGGCATTGAAAGCAAGAGTTTTCAGATGTATAAAGATGATCACTCAGACTTTTATGTCCAAGCTTTCTTGTGAAGAAAAAAGCTCAGCCAAAGTGTCTTCGAGCCTCAACGTTATCTTGAGACTGGGGGAGGGGGAAGCAGATTGATTGATGATCTACTTTAGTATGACTTTGTGTGAATAAGGCAAATTTGTATATTTGGTTTAAATATTCTGTCCATGCATGTGCCTTTTCAGAAGAAGATAAAGGAGGTAAAATGGCTGCAGTGGACTCTGTTCAACAGAGGCGTCAGTACAGAAGGCAGAACCAGCAGTCTTCATCTGGTATGGATGATAGAGATTTCCTAAAACTGCATTTGTTTTAGTTTACTTGTGCGGGAAGTAGTTAGCAGTTAGGTTCAAATACTTACTGAAATTGTGCACTGCAGTTTTGTTGCAAAACTTACTTACAGATTTATCACCTGTTATGAAGTCACTTCAACTGCTGCTCAAGAGAAATAAAGTGTAACTTCTACAAGTTATGATACCTGTCTTATTAATGGATTTTGATAAATTTGCATTTCTGAACTCTTGGTGACATACACCAATGTTGTTTGCTGTGGATTACCTAACCTGTTGTTGCAATAGGTTATTTCCTAATATTTTGGACTCTTATACCTGAGATCAGTAAATTAACTTCCGCTTGGTATGGGGTTTTGTTCACTATTGTTTTTATAAGTAACTACAGTTCATCTTTTAAATTACCTGGCTAGTCAAATTTTATGTGGCCAGTTAGGTTGCTGCAGATGTTTTTCCTCAGCTCTGATGGATATATTTATCACTTGAAATAATATTTTTAGTTGCACTGCTTTTAAATAGAGACTTCTTACCTTGTTGGAGAGGAGGTTAGTAGTTTAAATTGCAGTACAACCCTAACAGCAACTATGTTAATAGTGTAAGAATCATTTTCCAGAGAGTGATTCTTCTACATTTATAGATTCTGGTTCTTCATCGTCATCTGAAGAGGAAAGACCTAAAAGATCCAATGTGAAGAATGGGGAAGTTGGTAGGCGCCGACGCCATTCCCATTCACGCAGTCCATCGCCATCTCCACGCAGGCGACCGAAGGAATCCTCCCCTCGGTAATTCCCTCTTAAGTTGAGCATAACCAAGGTCTTTTCTAACTGTTCAGTTAATGCTGCTGTTTCTGCTATGCAACTATCAACAAAATACACAGCAGAATTAAGTTGTCTAGTGTGCCCAACCTTGTTTTAAGGTTGCGTTTTTGTTACGCTTCTTTGGTAAGAATTACTGTGAACTTCATTTGAATGTGTTCATTCTTGCCTCAAATATGTGGCAGATAGATTTGTTCTGTTTTGTTTTTTCTCCACTGCTGTCAGGATGCAGATGGAAAAGAGGTGGCAATCACCAGTGATGAAAAGGTTGGTTAGAAGTGAATCTGTTAAATAGGATTTGCATATGGAATATCATTTAGATAAGCTCTCATTTATTTTGTCATAGATTAGTACTTGCCATTCTTTGTCCTTTGGACTTGCACACTCATAGTAGTAAGGTATGGGAAATTCCGGGTGATTCCTTAACATGTTTAGGAACACCTGCTGTCTCCTTCATTTCTCACTGTATTAATTCACATAAGCTGTAACAGCTAGTAGCACCAATGTTAATTAGCATCTACTGATGCCTGAAAACAGCTGAGTGCTTGTATTCTTCAGGATGTTTCTTACTCCATTTGCACAGGGTTGTAAAGTGAGTGGGTGAGCATCACCTTGTATTGTTGTTGCCACTGGCGTTCTGGCTAACACCATTCTGTACATTTGCAACAAATTATTTAAGATCTTGGATGCTCTGGGTCACAGATAGTCTCATTCCTCAATTCTTTACATACTTTGAACTACTAATGGTAGTAGACTAGTAGTAAACACCTACTTTATTTTCTCTTGTGTAGAAAGTATTGTGAAATAGTGAAATAGTTTACTTACAGGATACAGGGAGGTGCAGGAAGCTGGATGCTTGATGGATCTATTAATCTGCTACAATGACCCTTGTGAGCAATGTAATGAAGACCTAGCTAGAGTAGTCACAGCATACATGATGTTTGAGATTAAGGATGACTACTACAAATGCAAACCATTCTATTTATGGATCTTGTCAAACAATTCTAAGTAAAACACTGGAATCCAAAGATATTAATTTGTTCTACAGCATACTAAATTTACCTAGTGCTTCCTGGGTGAATGCACGTTTGATTAGGACTACCATGACATTTCAAGGCTGGTGGGTTTTCAGATCATAAAAGTTACATTTTGAGCAAACTCTTATGTGTAAAAAAGTGTTAACTCATTGCCCTGGAGAACAACCACCAGTGTAGTTGAAATCAAATACTTTATATAGCTGAGCTGCTTTGCATTTTCATTACTCTTGTGCTTTATCCAGTCATTTTGTCTTAATAACTTTTTCAAAAAGGAATGTTTTATTTTACAAAATATCAATATTTCTTTCATTTGAAAGTCCAGGAAAGTGTATCTGGTGAAAAATTTCTCCTCTCTGAAGTCTGCTGTAAACCTTGCAGAGCAGAAAATGCCTTGTTTTATGGATAATCCAGATAGCTGCAGCTTAGCAACAACTCTGATTTTTTTTCTCTCTCTATTTCAATAAGTAATTTTGGATCTCAGAGCTGTGTCAAGGCTGTGTCAAGAGTAGTTTCACACTGTGTAATCTGGTCCAAGTCAAGACTGCTACTGAGGGCAGTTCTGTGCTGCTGGACACAGCTGGGCATTCCAGGTTCCTCCCTGAGGTGGGATCTAGCAGTCACATCACTGCGCTACAACAGAGGTGGTTTTGATTTTTTCCATCTGTAGTTCTAATAGAATCTCATGTTGAAGTGCATGCACAAGATCCTGTGTACAGGGAAAGCAGAACAGAAAGAAATCTCCTGTTGAACATCACTGAGCCATCCTTTTCTCTCTGCAGCCGGAGGAGGAGAAGCCCCTCACCTCCACCGGCGCGGCGGCGACGCACCCCTTCCCCTGCCCCTCCACCGCGGCGCCGGCGCTCCCCTTCGCTGCCTCGTCGAAGGTAACGTACTGCATTGTATCTCGGAGTGGGGGCTTCTGCTTTTTTGACTGCCAGCTAGGACATGGAAATAGAAATGCCACCATGGAGACCGAAATGCCAGGATACCAGTTCCCTAATTCCCAGCTTAATGAGGGGAGTGTAGTTTTGCTGGTGAGACTGGATGTAGTAGGTGTGTGGCCTGGTTATCATTTGATTGCTGTAGCAGATACTGACTAACACCCGTTAAGGTGATTTTGAAAGTTTGGTATTAAATGAAATTTTAAAGAATTTTTGGAGTTCTTTTTCCCTGCAAGGCACTTGCAGCTAATTCACATGCCCATGTGGCACCTGAACATGTGTTTTTTTCCATAGGTCTCCATCACCACCCCCACGCAGACGCTCACCTTCTCCACGGAGATACTCTCCACCAATACAGAGACGATATTCTCCTTCACCACCACCGAAGAGAAGAACAGCCTCTCCTCCTCCTCCACCTAAACGGAGGGCATCCCCTTCTCCGCAGTCCAAACGCAGAGTCTCCCATTCACCACCACCAAAACAGAGGTGCTCACCAACTGCTAAAAGGCGTTCACCTTCGCAATCTTCCAAGCACCGGAAGGGATCTCCTCCCAGTAGGTCCAATCGGGAAACACGTTCTCCTCCACAAAACAAAAGGCATTCACCTTCACCACGGCCTAGAGCTTCTCATACCTCTGCAAGCCCACCACCACCACGAAGGGGAGCTTCAGCTTCACCCCAGAGAAGACAGTCTCCATCTCCAAGCACTAGACCCATCAGGAGGGTTTCAAGAACGCCAGAACCTAAGAAGACAAAGTAAAAGAATCTATCTTTGGTGGTGGTGGTTTTGTGAGGGGTTTTGTTTGGTTTTTTCCCTTTGGTTGGTTGGGTTTAGTGCACTGGCACTAGCAAAGGATTGTGATAAAAAGGTTCTCATGTCTTTAGGTTGCTCAAGCGTTGGTGGCTCTATTGGGTTCCAGAATCATAATGCTGATTTGTCAGAAGCTTATTAGGTTGGAAGCATCTGCTGAAATAAAGTGCAGCACAGGGAGAGCATTGAAGAGACTTTATGCAGAGTGAGAGGGATTTTTTCATAGCACAGCAAAGCACTGGGACTGAGCAGGGGGAAAGAAGTTTGAGTTTTGTAGCTAGCTTTGTTTAAAGAAAAATGAACTGCCTCTGAAATTCATAACTCTTCTCATTAGCTCAAAAATCATTTCAGAAGTGGTCATCCAAGATAAACTGCTAAAATTCTACACGTTTTTATTTCGGTGTGTTGCTGTTCTTACGAGCAGGCAGTCAAAAGTGCTGCTGGCCTCTTAATTTGTTCAGAACAACAACATAGCTGCATGTAACATCTTGCACTCTTTCTCCATTGGATGAAAAAATCGTGTTGCTTTTCTCTTGACTTATTGGGGTTATAAATTAGGCATATGAAAAGAAAGGGAGCAATCATTTGTAATAACATTGTTTGACAAGCTCTCAAGTTGAAGAAACCTTTTATATTATGGATCCATGGTGGTATTAGATTGTTCTGCCCTTTGGAACACTTGCTAGCAAAGGAACTAATCATGTTTTGAAGTGGCAGCTTAACCACCTCATAATCACATACATACAGTTCACATTCTCATTACTCTTTACTTCCTTGGTTTGCCTCTCAACATCTTTAATTGTAGCTCTTGTGTTTTGAAGGGCTCCAACACCAAGTCCGCGATCTGCAAGACGGGTGTCTTCATCACGGTCTGCGTCAGGATCACCTGAGCCAGCACCCAAAAAACATCAAGGGCCTCCATCTCCCACTCGGTCTCGTTCTCCTTCTGCAAACTGGTCACCTGAAAAAAAGGCTAAAAGCCCAACTCAGAGCCCATCACCTGCAAGGGTACTTGTTTGTTAATGAAAGCAATGTTGTTTTGGGTTATGTGACAAGTTATTATCATGAAGACTTAGCTGCTGAACACCTCTGAGGTTACTCATGGGGTGGGGGAAGTAATCCTTGGAATAATTGAATAACTTAAAACTTCTTTAAAAGAATTTGTAACATGAAGTTTTCAAAGCTGAGGACTGAGTTGTAATATATGTTGAATTGTTTGTTACAGAATTCAGATCAAGAAGGGGGTGGGAAAAAGAAGAAGAAAAAGAAGGATAAGAAGCATAAAAAGGATAAGAAGCACAAGAAACACAAAAAACATAAGAAGGAGAAGGCTGCAGTGGCTGCACCAGCTGCTGCTGTGGCTCCAGCAGATACCACCTCAGCACAGGATGACCAGGAAGCAGAGACAGAACCCAAAAAGGTAGGAATCTGGTACCTTGTTGAGAGGCCAGTATAAGAGGATAGATGGGGATGGATACACCATGCTCTTCATATCCTAAACTTGCTTCAGAAATGGAGCTTGGTGTCTCTTGGTATTAAGGGATGATTTGTAATGGGGCGGGGGGCTGCAGCCTGGCTTGGCTCTCAGTGTGTGAAGAAATGCTTTCTCTGTTTGAAGGAGACAGAAAGTGAACCTGAAGACAACCTTGATGATCTAGAAAAACACCTGCGAGAGAAGGCACTGAGGTCGATGAGGAAGGCGCAAGTGTCCCCACCATCCTAGGCCGAATCCTTTGATATAATGTACATTTTATTTGGTTTGTACTCAGAATTCAGTTTCAAATTGCTAAACGTGTTTGAGCTTTAGAATATAACATTTGTTGTAATAATTGCTAGGTTGAGGTTCACCATGTACAAAGGGCATGGATTTACATTACAAGAGGTGTCCACAGTGTACTAGTGACATTCTTTCATTGGCAGTCAACATAATTTCATTTAGAGTGAGACTTTTTAGAAGCAGTAGGAATTTGTTTTGAAGGTTTTAAACATGACCATTGGTTCCCTTAGTTTCTATGAAATTCAACAAAGCCTTTAGTGAGGGGCTCATTTGGCTTCTTTTGTATCCACTTACGTTATGCTACTAACCTCTCTGGTTTGTAAGCTTGCCCAGAAGTAAAACCACTGCAGAATTACCAAGGAAGTACTGATCTTGTAATGCTCTCTACTGTTGCCTGTGTAGTCTCCATGAAAGCGGATCAGGAATAGTGACAGGATGGTACATAAATGAAAGCATGTTGTTTACCAGGACACTGTGGGTTTATACTGATGTTGATTTGGAACACTGGAATTTCATTTGTATTTTTATGTTCTTTTTTTAAAGGGCAGTTTCCATGATCAGCAGTCCCAGAAAAAAAAATTCCCTTCAGTTTCATGAATTTTGTTTGTGAGCTGTCATTGCCCCACTCATAAACCTTGTCTCGTTACGGTTCTTCTCAATGGTATAAGCAACTTTCAGAGTGCTCTTTGAAAGGCTGAGGAACCTGAACTTTGGATATTGTCATGTTTCACTGTTTTTTGTTTTTGTTTTTTTAACTAAAGCTATATAAAGCTTGTGGATTAAACAAAATAAATTTCTAAATTTAAACAGATGTTGGCTATTTTTATATGAACATTTACATTTGCTAATCAGCTTTCTTTTGTACAGGGTTAGTGAATACACAGATATGAAAAAGTATTTGATCCAGTATGCTGGCTTCTGAAAAACTGGGGCTTTTGGTTTTTAACTGCCCTGGGGCAGCAGGAACAGCCCTTGGTTAATTCAGCGATGGTCCCATTGTGTCTGCCCCTGGTCAGCTCTGTGAGGATGGATAAGCTTAAAGCAAACAAAGAGAACATTTGCTGGTGGAAATTGCTGGTTGGAGCAAGTGAAGTGTTTCAAGGTCTTGCACAGAATACATGGCAGGTTTGAGTAATGTAGCTGAGGAGCTTTAGTCCTGTCCACACTGGTCTGAGTCTTGGTGCCTTGCTGCCTTCCCATAACCATATTTGAAACTCACTGGATTGCTACTGTTGGATTCTTTAAAAGTTTCAAGCTCTGTTTCTGAAATCCAATCAATTCTAGTCTGAGGTTCCTCAGGAAGGAGGAATGGAACATGCTCTTGGAAATATCTGTCCTGATCTGAAGTAGATATGATATGCACAGTGAAGTGTAGATATTTGATTAGTCTTTTTACTTGACATCATGTAGGAGTTTAAAATACAACAGGTTTATGTAGATACTACATGGAAGGGGAGACCTTTAAAGTAGCTTCCTTCTGCACTTCCTTATATGCTGAATTCTTTGTTTCTTAGCATAAGTATACATTGTATGCCAAAGTGCTTGTAAACTTAGTTCAACATTTGAATGTTGAGTATCAGCTGTTATTAAATGTGTATAATAAATTCCAAGAACTTTCTGGACAAACACATTTTTAAAAGTACATCTGAGTGGACTTGATGGTTATGAAACAAACCAAACACCGCATTGTGCTGATCCCTTTGCCTCTGTTCTTTTCCCATGGTGTTCCTTGGTAGCACAGATGATTCTAGAATTCAGACTGGCAGCTGGTGGGTGTGCAGCCCTCCCATGGACCTGATGCTGAGTCTTGCTGTCATCTGGGTTTTGTGAGCTCTGTGCCTTCTAGTCTTTGGACTAACAGAAGTTCCTTAAACACGTTCAGTACCTGGCTCTGCTTTGCTGCTTGTGCCTGTTTTCTTTTCCTGCTCCAGAACTTCCGTTGCCCAAGGACTCTGCTGCTGATGTGGGCAGGTAAAGGGAGCTCAGCCCAGCCCCAGACCAACGTTTCTATTGGTAGGTGCTCTTTCCTCTATTTTATTACATCTACCCATAAAGAATGGTTTAGGTTTAAAAAGAGGACTTAAATATACTCTTTGAAGAGTGTAGCTCGTAAATGGTGTTCCTCCTCAGCCACTCATTCAAATGTTAACACTGCATCCAGATACCGGCTGAGTGGTCATAAGCTTTCTCTTGTGAGCTGTTGCACCATTCCTTGCTGCCCCACTGTTGTGGAGATACTTCAGCAATATGAAGTGGCTCTGCTGGGGTAACAGCATGGCATTGGTGTTTGTGCTTTGTCACCTGGTCCTGGTGAACTGTTGATTTACATCACTGAATTTCTGACCTGCTCTTCAGGATCCTGCCATCCAAACCTGTCTGATCTGTTCACTCGATCAACTTAGCTAACCTCCCTGCTTCTCAGTCCTTGTACTTGTGCTGTAGTTCAGGGAGTAGCCATGTAGGAGGCCTCATGCAACGCCACAGAACCTCTGGTGCCTGATCTCACTTGCTCCTTTATTCTGAAGCTGCTAATGCCATGGGTTTGCTTGTTAATCAAGGCTGCCTTCCTGGAATGACAGAAACACAGTTTAGATAAGGTTCTTGCTGGAATAACTGTATCTAACTACACAAAAGAAAATATATATATATAAATTGAGGTTTAACTGGGCTGTGTGACTTGGGTGACAGTGAGTCCACAGGAGTGAACGTAAGGATGGAGTGAGTCACTGCAGGGCGATAGCTGGAGTTCACAACAAAGAAAGATGTATTTGTTGTGTCAACAGGTGGGACAATAGCAGGTGTGGGCTGGGGTTTGAGGTTTATAGAGACTCAGTGTTGGACTATTAATTTTTTCCACTTGTGTGACTCTGGAAATGTGCCTGGGGAGTGAGTTCTGAGCTGACATCTCGTGAGCTGCACTGCAGCAGCTCCATGCTCTCAAAGTACTTCATGAAAGATGCTCACAACAGGGGCTGTTCTGCTGCTGGTTCAGAATGTGTGGTATTCCCTGAAGGCTGATGAGTGTGAGGGATGAACACCAGCACTGAGGCAGTTCTGTGCTCAGCCACAGCTGTAAAGCTTCACCCACTAAAGCCAGTCCTTGCTGAGCCCCACCTCACCTGATGCAAGTTGATCTCCCCTGAGGCCTGGTAAGTGCAGGCTCTGACGAGGGCACTTGGAGGGGCAGCCTGAACATCACGTGCTTTTGCCCTCTTGACTTCATTCCTCAAACATCAAACCTGCAAATACGTGGGGTTTGGTGTGAAAAGTGCTGTTGGAGCAGCAGCTTTCGCCTGCATTTGGACAGTACCTTGATGGAGTTTCAGTTTGTTGTGTTAACTAGTATTTTAGTATAGGGTCATCTGCTCATCAGACCTCGAGTTGTCTGCTTGAGCTGTCTCATACGTGTCCAGGGAAGCAGTTGCAGCCCCAGCAGTGCTCAAGAGCCTGTAATAGTAGAGACCTTGGTGGGTGAGGGAGAGCTGCTGAGCTCAAAGTTCCCTTCCCATGTGGCTTCCCAGCTTTCTCCACTTGGCTGAACATTGACTTGGTTTCCCTCTTGTACAATCTCTTTTCTCCTATTTTACTTACAGAACTCCCCACTGGAATTGTTTGTTCCTCGTGATCACATCTCAGTCATTGTAATAAATCACTGTGAAAGCAGCAGATCTCTTTAAGGATAATAAAAAGACTGTTAAAGCTGAGAACAGCAGCGTAGGCAATTGTGTATTTCCAGACTTTAACCAGCAGTTTGACTTTTGAACCGTACTTCAGCTCTCCTACAACGAGCCTTTAAGGGGTTGTAACCACTTGAGCCCATTCCGCTGTGGTGTGAAACATGGAGCTGGAGGTTGTTCCCACTCCACTGGTGGAGGCTGATGAAGCCCTGTGACCGTGGCTCTCAGCTGAGCTCTTTCTCTCTCAGAAATCAGCTGCTCAAAGCACAGCAAGAACTTGCCTCTTCTCTGCTGTAGCATACTTACAAGCGTGTAGCCTACATACACTGTTGGTCTTGTAACCCTGCCTTTGTTCCAAGCTGGGCTCTGGTGGAAAGCAGCAGTTTTTCATAAACATTGATTTATGTTTTCTCTTGTTGAGGTTTAGTTGTGACTTGACTCAGTAGCATTTCCTTTTAGTAACAGCAAAGCTTAGCTAACATCCATCATGCATAAAATTTGATGGTCCACCAGGGCTCATTTGTGTTTGCCTCGGTTGCTTGGAGGCAGTCGGGGCACAGAACCATGGTTAAAGCCTTGGGATTTAATTTAGCTGGCCTTAAAATCGTGCAGCAACCCCACTGCACAGCTGGAGGTGATCTGACTTCTGAGGGGTGGGCTGCAGTTATTTGCTGTAGATTTATTATTAACCCGTTTGGGTGGAGGGAGACAACACCAGTTCTGTAGGTAACTCAGGCACTGTGTGCACCGTACAGCTTGGGCATCTGGAGGTGTTTGTGAGAGGAGGGATTCAGCTTACAGCCTCTGTGTGTGGTTCACCTCTGTTTCTTTTTGCCTTAACACTGCAGGGTTACGCCTTGTGGCTCCTGGAGGAAGCCAAGTCAGGAGCTGCTGCCCTGGCCCTGCTGTACCCACAGGAGCCTTTCACCCAGCAGAGCTGAGAGTCAGGGAAAGGCCAGTGCTGCAACCAGATCCTGCCATTTACATCAAAATCAGGTTTAAATGTGAATAATCGCTGTGTAAAATTATTATCTGTTGAGGTCTAATTTACAGTTACCTGTTGAAATGTTACTTGGTGGCTTTGATGGCCTCGCACTGCTGCTGGAGGCAAGAGCAGATGAGCTGGAGCCAGCCTGGCCCATCAGGGTAATTCTTACCTCGGGACTAGCAAAGCCCTAGCCCTGTCCTGGCACGACGAGGGTGGGTTAGTTAGATTTTGTACCTGCACTTTGTCTGCTGGTGGGTTTGCCCATCTCACCAGGCTGGGGGTGAACCAAAAGCTGTTGCTTAAGGAGAAGGATCACAGTTTGTCACGGAGCTAAAAGCACCGCAGGAAGGGAGGGTTTGGGTTCCTTTTTGTTTGTTTCTGGTTTCCCATTTAAAACCAGGAGCTGCAACGTGCTTCCTGTGACTGAGGTCTGTTGGTGTCTTGTATAGCTCGGGGGGACTGTGCCTGAAGAGCAAGTAGGGAGCCAGCCCCACTGTCCCAGGGTGGGAAGCGCTGCCAACGTGCTTCCTTAGCTGGGAGTGCCGTGTTTTCTACTGGGGCGGGTGACGCCCCATGATGGGGTGGGTGGAACTGGGACAAGAGGGCACCGTGACTCACGGTGACAGCAGCCGCCCCGTGCCAGGCGTGTTCCTGTGCTCGACCGTGTTTTGCTTTTGTTTTCTGCTCAGGGTGGCTTGAACAACCCCAGAAACCACCTGGGTACTGCAGCGGCCCCCAAACTGGGACAAGCATCAGTGCTGGCAGCACAGCTCCCTGCTGCCTGAGCCTGTAGCGTGAGGTTTCTTATCACAAAGTAATTACCTCTGGGGTCTGTGGTGGGGTGGGTTCCCCAAGAATGGTGCCTTTTCTCATCCAGGATCAATCCCTTAGGGGTTGCAGCCAGTGCAGGCCACAGGCAGGGACAGGGACCATTTGAACTCCCACATGTGTTTTCCCAATGCATGGTGTGCTGAGTCGAGCAGAAGGGATGAAGGGTCTGGCTTAAAACCCAGTGTTAAACCCGGTGTTAAACCCAGGGGCAGAGCTGCAGCTTGTGTCAGTTGTGGCTGCAGTGAAATAAATGGAGGTTTTGAAGCCAGCATCAGCTCAGGGACTGGCCCTAGAGAGAAATTCCAGCTTGTGGGGCACTTGTCCACTTGGCCAGATCTTCCTTGGAGCTTTCTCCCTACCCCTGACCAGGGCTGGTGCTGTGGCCCCTTTGGGTTCCTGCATCTGACCCGGCACAGGTGGTGAATGGAGTGGATATTCCCAGTGGGATATCCAGTGCCTGGCTCCTGGCACTCTGCAGGAAGCTCATGGAAGGGTGTTTGCCTTGGAGCGGGGGGCAGCAGATTTTTGTCATTCCTCATTCAGCTTTCAAAGATAACTCTCTCTGTGCTTGGAATGGACCTGGAGCAGCTGTGAAACATTCCAATCCCCTTGGTGAGTAATGTCCTCTCCAGGAAGGGGGCAGCTCCCATTAAAAGTGGACAGTCTCCCTGCCAGCTGGATTTTCATGCAGGGACTGGCTTTGACTGTTGATGTGAGGAGATCACCTTTGCCACTGCCTTGGTACTTTTTGCATGGGACAGAAATGGCTCGGAGCCTTTCCAGCTGATCAAACGAGCCCTTTGCGAGTCCCAGCATGAGGGACGGGGGGGAAAGTGGCAAAGCAAAGCTGAGCTCTTCCTTATTTATTTATTTTCACTCTATTACAAGCAAGCGAATGAACCCTTCTATTATTTATGCAGGAGGATAAAGGGAGCTGTGCCAGTGGCTTCGTGAGGAGGCAGAGTCCACTTTCAGCTTCAACTCTTACCCGAGGAGGAAAGCGGACACCTCGCTGTCATCCAGGGCACAGATAAGTGGAGAAATGGGAGTAATTCAGAGGGTTTGTGAAAGCACAGGAGGAGGAGACTGTCCCCACGGGGCAGGGCTCATGTCTGTGGTCTGCGAGTCCCAGAGCCTCAGGGTAAATCCTTCCACCCTCCCAAAGGTGATAAAACCATTTCAGCTGGTGCATCCTATGAGCTGCCTCCCTATGGGCAGATCCCAAACCTGAATAAAATTTAGACTGAGAGTGGAAATGGAGCAGTGGAATGAAGCTTTGCGCTTGGAGGGATAGGAGCAAGTGGCAAAAGAAATGCCCAAACTGTGCCATTTACCCCAAACCAGTGTGCTGCAGCTCCTGGCTGTCACTGTGCTCCTCTGCAGCTCCCTTCGCCCCTAGCACTTTGGACCTTCCCTGTGCTGCTGCGCCCCAGCCAGGGCTCTCAATGCCGCTATTGTGAGCCCCGAGGCTGCCGCTGTGCAGGGAAGGGGCCAGGATTCCCAGCTGCTCAGGAAAGCTGTGGGCTGACATTCCCGGGATGAGCCAACGGGGCCGAGCCCCAGCACTCCCACCACGCACCCTGCCCCGCAGCTCAGTGTGTGCTCTCTGGCTTGTAAAAGGTGCAGGTTCCCCACGGGCTCCACCATCCTCCATCGACCACAAACCCTGTGGGTTTTGTACAAAACGTTAGCATCTGTGGCTGGAAGTGAGACCCAAAGGAAGCAAAGAATCCTCTTGAGTCCCCACTGCACCAACCCCACTCCTCTGCCCCTGTGCTTTGCCATGGCTGAGAGGTTTCCCAGGGTGCTGGGGGTGTCTGAGCTCTGGGACCCTACCTCTGCCTGTGCCGGCTGGATGAGCAGGCAGCTGGAGCCTGGCACGGTGCTGTCTCCTGGATATAAGGGAGGAACTGAGGTGGTGTTTGGATGCAACTGGCACCGCCGGTTTGTCTTGGCTGATTGCAGGTGAAGATTTGGCTGTGGAGCCATGGTAGCATCAGCCCCCTTCTCCTGCTGCTCCCATGTGCATTGCTGTCACAGCCCATCTGAGTCTGTGAGGCAGCCACCCTCAGCCCCTGCCCTGGCACTGCTGGGAGATAGAGATGTTGAGGATGCTGAAAGCAAGGGGCAGAGTTCCCCAGACAACATGTGGCACACAGGAGCTGAGATGGAGCCATGCTAATGGCTGGCAAGGAAATAACCCCTTAGAGCCTTGTCCTCGGTGGGATGGGGATGGGACCTCTGGGAGTGCTGAGGTGGAAATCAGTGCATCTGGATGTAACCAAACCTTGTACAGGTTTGCTGTGCTGGAAATAGGGACCTGCCCTGCTGTGCTGAAGCAGTTGTGCTGGGCTGTGGAGCAGGAGGATGGCTCCAGCCCTCAAACATTCCCTCCAGTTTTGTGCCAGAACTTTTGGCTCTAAACAACTCTTACCTCTTGCTATAACTCAGTAGGAGCCTGAGGAGTGTCTTACAGTGCTCGTAACACAGAAAAACCGCTGGGCTGAAGGGGTGAGTATTAACATTGCAAAATCAAACACTGTGCTCAGAGATCCAGACTTTCAGCCTGAGCAGGCGGAGCCTGAGCTGCAGAGAACCGGCTCCTGCACTGGGAAGGCTTGGGAGAGCTTTGCTGCGCTCCTGCCTCGCAGGGCTCTTGCTCTCCCCGGCTGCAGGGCAGCAGCAGCCGCTCCTGCGGGTTTTAATCCATGCCTCAGGAGGTCTGTGTTCCGTTCTCTCCATCCCGCTGTGGGTACATCGGGGCTCTGGGACGTCATTCCCTTGGCACCGCTGGGCTGCCTCCGGCTGCAAGGTTTGGAGAAGGTGGAGGAGTTTCTGCCACTGTGTTTAGAGAGCTGCCAGCACCACGGGTGCTGCTGCAATACAAACAGCTTTATCACAAAGATTATTTCTAAGCCCCGGTGGAGCTGTGAGATCTTGGCTCCTCATCCCCACCACGTTTTCTTTCTCAAATCCCTTGGAAAAATGCTGCTCCTTCGGCTGTGACTCAGATGGGAGGAAATAAAACCCACATTCATCACGGCCCTGCCTGAGTCAGAGCAGCACTTGCGCCATCAGTCCGGAGCAGGTTGGCTCCATGCTGGGTGTTCCTTGTGATGAACGTAATCAATCTTGGATGTGGACTTTGCCTCCAAAGAACCTCTTGGAAAGCTCGGGGGGAATCCGGATGCCTGTTTCATGGTGCACAGCTTCACCCCATCACCGGGAGGTCCCTCTGTGGCAGTGTGGGGCTGAGCAGCCTGCATGGGCCTTGTGATCCTGCTGCAGGGGCATCATCATGTAACTGCTCAGGGATCCAGCCTGGTGCCCTGAGCAGCCCAGGGAGGAGAGGGGGAGAAGCATCTGCACCATAAAGGGCTCTGTTGCCTGCAGTGCGAGGGCCACAGTTCAGTTTTGAGGCTCACAGCATGGCACTGATGATTTCCTTACCTGGGGCAGGAGATGAGTGATGGAGACACATCTCTGCCTGGGCTGGAGCAGGGACCTGCCTCCCTCATGCACGTTGTGGCACTGAGAACATGTATGGGTTCAGGGCAGTGAGGGGGAGGTGGAAAATCCTCTCTCCTGCAGGAGCATCTGGCACTCGCCATGTCTCCCATACCAGGTCCATGGCTGCCCTAAGCTTGGGTTGGTGTTAAGGGGGAGAAAAATGGGGCTGGGAAACAGAGTCTCCACATATAGCACAGTAAAATGAGCAGGGGCCTTGAACAAGCTGTTGCTTTGTCCTCACCTTCCCCTTGCAGGCTCCAAACAACATCAGCTGCATGTCTGGCAGATGTTCACGAGCAGAAACCAGCTCCCTTCTCTCCTTCAAGGGCTTTCCCTGTGCTTGAAGCTTTGCTGTGGAGCAGAGATCAGCAGCAGTATCTGTATTAAGAAGTGTTTTGTGTTTTTGAAGTTGACAGTCTTGCAGTAAATTGGGATGGATCATCGGGTACCTGCACTGATCAGAGGCTTTGGGACCCCACAAGCCTGCAGATAAAGAAGTTTTGGCATTGGACTTTGGTGTTTTGATGGGTTTTTTATTTTCTTTCCTCTGATCTTAGTCTGTACCCAGAGAGCAAAGCCCCTGGCTCTGTGTCAGTGCTTTAATTGGGCTGATCAGCAGCAGATGCCATTTGCAGGCTGATGAAAGATGGGGAAGGAGCTGGTGCTTCCTTGCTTCACTCACACAATGGAGCCTGCAGGACACGAGGCTGCTTTTGACACCACATCTTCCCCCAGGGTCTCTCGCAGCATTGCAGACCATTAAAAAGCCACATCAAACAGCTTTTCTTCCATTGGAGCTCCGTGGCAGCAGCCAGTCTGCCATGTTGAAACCCAGCTGGGATATAATGGAAAGAGTTCATTAGGGGAGCCCCAGCTACCCCTGACTTTGAGGTGATGGAAGTTGAGCAGGGAGCCAGGGGGTGGCACTTGGATGCCTCACTCGGCTGAGGTAACCCCTGAGCCAACCAGAGCCAGGCAAACTTGGGGTTTCCATTGAAGGAGAAGGCAGGTTGTGTTCTTGAACCGAATCACATTGTCAGCTCAGCTCTTTGCATCACCTGGACACTAACCTGAACAGAGAGCAGGCAGTGAGCTTCAGTTAGTGACTTCTATATGGAAGGGTGGGGGAATGAAGATTTTATTTAAGCAGCCACAGGGAACAGTGTATCCATCCCCCCCCCCCCCCCCCCAGTAACTTCTCAACCCAGCACTGCAATAGACTGGGGGTTTCTGGAGGAGCTCCTGGTGCGTGTGCCTGCACAGTGCTGCTGTAGGATGTGTCCCAGGAGCTTTCCCAGGGTCCAGATTCAGCTCCTAGCTCCCTTCAAGCTTCACTTAGCCTCAACTCGGCCTCTTGGTCCTTTCCAGGTCTCTTTCTACACAAGGGTGAGGCTGAAATCAGTGTTTCCTGATGCTTCCAGTAGCAAAAAGGCTGATGTCTGGATGCTGAAAGCAGGGCAGTGAGAAATAGGCAGGGAGGTGACATGAGGCCCAGCAACAGCCTCTGGCTGAAAGAGGAGAGCAGAGGCTGGCGTTCGGTTACCCATGTGCTGTGTGTGCGGGCCTGAGAGCCAGCTTTCCTTTTGTCCTCCTTGGGTATCACCTCGAATGCAGGGACATGGCAGCCGTGAATGCTCCCTGCGTTTCAGTGGCACTGAGGGAATCGAGGTGAAAACTCTGCCTGTGTCAGCCTTAAACCTGCCCCTGCCGTGCCCCAGCGCAGGGATCCCCACAGACAATGCTGGCTTTGTCTGCCTCCCTTCTCCTCGGCGCGGGGAGATGCCGAAGCCAAACATTTCACCACAAGATGCATTAATTGCCATCCGCTCCCTGGGGTACGGACCAGATGCCAGTAACCGGGGAAAAAATAAGCATGTTATTGCATGGGAAGTGCATCCATTGTTGAATGACTCCAAGTTGCAATTCCTGCAGCTAAAAGTTCTTGATTAACGTTTCCTAGACCCATGCTTGGAGCGGTGTTAACTTGGACCATGCTAAAGAAGAGAGACCCAGAAACTGGGGGATGAAGTCAGCTTCCCACGTAATGATATGGGATGTGTCCTCTGCTCCTGTAACCCTGCATCATCCCACAGCAAAGCTGTTTGTCACCATGTTCGTCACCTGTGTCAGGCAATACTGTGTGTCCTCAGCTGCTCATTCAGTGCTTTGTGGGACCCGCTCCATGAGCCTGCAGCTAATGCTCGAGTTTGGCATGGATGAAAATGAGCGATCCAGGGACAGCTGGCTGGGAGCTACAGCAAACTGCAAACAGTCTGACACAAGCAGCAGTCTGGTTCCCCCGCATTCCCTGTAAATCTGGCAGGCTAACACCCTTGATCAGCTTCAAAAACAAACACTGCTCAGCACGGAGGGGATAAAAGAACATTGGAGTCCAATAGAGCTGTAACAGAATCATCCATCCTCAGTGGCAGGAGATGGATGGAGCCCAAAGTCGCCTGGTGTCTGGATGAGCCTAAGGAAACTGGAGCTGTGGAGCTGCTCTGTAGAAGGGGCACCAGAGCAGCAGAGCATTAGGACACGCAGTCTCCGGGTCTGCGGTCGCTGCCCTTCTGCTTTGAGTCTCCAGGGAAGGGCTTTGCAGCATCCCCGCCTGCGGACAAGCCCGGAACCCGAATTAGCATTGGAATGAGAGTGCTGGTATTTTTAAACCAGGGCGTGTGGTTTCTGCCTTTCTTTTAATAGGTGTCCGGGGGCAGGTTCTTCTCACAGCTCCATCCACCACTGCCTCAGAGTCCTGATCACCCAGCGGCACTCAATGGGCTACGGAGCTGCCTTCTGCCTTCAACCCCTCCGCAGTGCCCTGGCTTCTCAAAGCAGCTTCCACTGGGAAGCTGGATTCTCGTACAGCACATGGTCCCAATGAGCTACAACCTGACCTGGGTGCTGAGCTCCTCCAGCGCCTCAATAGCATCCTATAGAAATAAAGAGCCGTTTCTGAACCCCAGGGTCCACGTGGCACCGGCTGAACGTGCACAGTGAGCGCTTGCTTTGATATCTTTAACATCTGATGCTCCAGTTTCAAAAGCGCTTGGAAAGTTTGAGATGGAAAATTGCTGCAGAAAGGCCAAAAGTGCTGGAGAAGTGAAACAATAATTCACTGTTCTGCTGCTCTGCCAAATGGAAAGAAACCTCAATACAGCATAAAATAATACAGAGGGAGTGACCTCCTGATCTAAGCACAGGTGGGGGCCAGGATTGCTTTGTTTTGACCCCCTGACTCAGGGCAAATTTAGCTTTGAATAACTCACTTAACCCTCCTGACTCATTCCTCACAGCTGTGAAAGGTGGGTAATGCTCATTCCCTATGGATTGTGAGGAAGACTGGTTATTTATTTTGTAAAGCTTTGACAGATTAATTCTAAGTAGTATAGCTGGAAAACCACAACTCATCCCGAATAACATGAGCAGCAATTACAGAGCTGGGAAAAGCTCAAGAGCTTTAGCATTCAAAACCCTCCCAAGCCTCCTTAGAGAAAGAGGTTTCACCTGAATGTGGAGGCTGAGGGGTTTGGTAGGAGGCCGCTGGAAACCAGGGAAACGTCATCTAAAAGTCAAATAACTGAAAGGATGTTGAGCACCAGAGAAGGCTGGTGCAGCTGGATAGAAATGAAATGAGCTATTAGCTGCTCTGCAAGACACCAGCATGGGAACTGTCGTGTTACAGGAGAAATTCGGTTGGTGGCTCTTTTGTATGGTGGGTAACGTATGAAATGGTGCAGAGCACCTCACCGACCTCAGAGCTGAGGCTCTGCAAGGGGGAGAGCTCTGCCTTTGTACTAAACCTGCTGCTTTTTCTACACTGGGCAGCTCTTTGCCCTGGGGAGGCTGATGAAGCGCCTCAGGGTGTATCAAACCCTGTGGTTCCGGTGGAGGAGGATGGTGAAGCACAGAGAGGAAGGTTTGGTGCTCAGCTGAGGGGTCCCTGCCTCAGCTCCAGGGCTCCTGCCTTTCCCAGCAGACACTGAGCATGCAGTGCAGGGGAACAGCTTTCCCAGTGAGCGGCTGTGCAGCAACAGCCCCTTGTGACAGGTTCCCCAATCTAGTGGGGACATCGGGCCCAGCTGGTGCCAATTCAGACCTCAGAGCAGCTTCCAGTATCTGAAGGGGGCCTATAGGGATGCTGGGGAGGAGCTCTTCATTAGGGACTGGAGTGACAGGACAAGGGGTAATGGGTTCAGACATAACCAGGGGAAGTTTAGATTGGATATAAGGAAGAAATTCTTTACTGTGAGGGTGCTGAGGCACTGGAATGGGTTGCCCAGGGAAGTTGTGAATGCTCCATCCCTGGCAGTGTTCAAGGCCAGGCTGGATGAAGCCTTGGGTGACCTGGTTTAGTGTGAGGTGTCCCTGCCCGTGGCAGGGGTTGGAACTGGGTGATCTGAAGGTCCTTTCCAACCCTAACCATTCTGTGATTCTATTTCTTACTCCGTTGTGAACATAGAGCCCCAAGACTGACACTTGTGGAAGGTCTTTGTGCCAGTCCCGTCCATGGGATTCCCTCCTCTCTGTCCCACCTACACTGCAGCGGTGGTGTGCTCTGTGGTACAGCCTGCAATTCATTTAAGGGCAATTCCCCAGGGAGGTTCCTGGACAGGGCTGGAGCGCAGGGTCCCGCCTGGCTCCCTGCTCGGTGTGGCTGCAGTGCCACCCCGATTCCCAGCCTCGCCTGTCCCACCCCATGAATCAGCCGGATTCCTTGGACTCTGTAAGCCAAACAGCAGCGAATCTCCCCCCAGCTCCCGGGAAGCGTGCAGCGGCGGCAGGAACGGGAATGGAAAGGACTTTGTCCCACGGAATGCCCAGCCCTGCAGCGCAGGGACTGGGGCTGACAGCAGTTTTTCCTGCTCTGGATGAACAAGTCCAGGGCATTCAAAGATGAGATTTGACTAAAGACATCCGGTTATGCAGGGCTGAGGGTGCCTGGAGAGACAGGAGGTTTTGTTATTAGCAGCGACCGCTCTGTTGGTACCGCCCCATCGGACCTGCACTTGGGTGCTTATTACAGGGCGCTGGGTTCCAGCGCTGGGTCACAGACAGCGTCTGAGCCATCGGGGCAGGAGCCGGGCCCGACGGAGCCCCGGTACCACCCCGGCCAGTCTCCAGCGCCAGTGCCCGGGTGCAGCGGGCTCGGGCAGGCAGAAGAAAGCCCCGGTGCTGCCGAGGAAGTGCAGCCGCTGGGTGAGCCACGGCAGGGCCCCGTGCGGGGCTGTGACCGCCGGTGCCGTTCAAACACGCTTTAAACGGGCAAACGGTTTCACTGCGTTCTGGCGTTCCGCCCGACGTGTCCCTGCCCGCGCGAGAACGGGCTGGAGGCACCGCTCGGGAAGGGAGTTCTGTACCGGGTTCGGAGCTTTCACACACCCGCGGGCCTGCGGCCTCCGCCGAGCCCGAGCCCGAGCCCGAGCCCGAGCCCGAGCCCGAGCCCGCCGCTCCCAGACGTTCGCTCATCGGGCACCGCACCAGGAGCGGGTGCGGCCTCGCCCCGGGCCTGTCCCGGGCCCTGCGGCCCCACACGGGCCCCGCCCCCCTGGGGCTCTGGCCCCGCCCCCCTCCGAAGATAGCCCCGCCTCTCTGGTCGGGCGCCGGGGTGGGGTGGGTGCAGTCGCGTGCAGGCGGTCGGACGGTGCCGGTGTCGGGGCTGGAGCATGGCGCTGTCCGTGCCGGTGAACGGGCTCAAGGAGGGCGACGGGGAGCCCGTGATCGAGCTCTTCGTCAAGGTGAGGCGGACGGAAGGGGGGGGAGGGGGTGGGTCCCGTCCGCTCCCGGCGCGCGCGCTCCGGCCGTTGCTCGCCGCCGTTTGTCCCGCCCGCGAGCCCCGCGCTCGCTCGGCGGCTCCGGTACCGACCCCGCTGGCCGCCCGCGGGGCTCGGCTCAGGCCGGCGCCGCCCCCGCCGCGCACAAAGGGGCCTTTGGGCTGGGAGGGGCCGGCAGGGACCGGAGCGGGGCCCGGAGCCCCGGGCGGGGCCCCGCGGGGAAGTTACCGGAGGATTCTCCCCCAGCGCCCGCGGGACCGGGGTGGGCCCTGAGCGGGGAGTTGGTGTTCCCCGTGCGGAGCCCGGCGGGTGAAGGGGCTGCGCCCAGCGGAAGGATGCGGGTGCGCTGTGCTGCCCCGGTCTGGCGCTGATGCCACAGATCCCATTTGCCATCCCCACATGATTTGCATTCACGTACTGCGGTATGATGCAATAGTTTGCGTCCTCCAGGGCTCTGGTGATGCAGCATCTTACTTTTACCTCATTTAGAGTGTGGAGGGTTAAGTGGTGTCAGCCTCTGCTTCCTGTGCTTCAGCTTCCTCGGAAGAAAGCCTCTCGAAAAGAACTATTTTACTTCTGCAGATGAAGTTTCTCTCCGTTGCAGTGAGAAAATAATGGGAAATCTTCATGTGGGGTCTTGGGCATCACTTAGAAAACGTGAAAACTTCCAGCAGAGTACGTGGGGCCTTGAAAATAAGTCATTAAATACAGATTTTATATCTTAAATGGTACTCTAAACATAGTGAGGTTTTCCCATTTCAGACCTCTAAGAAGCATTGGGAAGCAGTAACAGGAAAAGGGTTCGAGTGGAGGATTCCAGACCTGATTTTGCGGCGAATATTTAGGTTCTTGGTGTCAAGGTTAGAACTCCCTAGTACAGCAGTTAAGTTACAGATCACTTTGAATTATTTATAGCAGTACTTCTTTAGTCTGCAGCTTCATCTGTCCTGAAGTTTGCTGGCCAATTTTTCTTCTTTTTTAAACAAATGAGAGCAGTGATTAATGGCAGGAGGATTTGGGGAAGACGCTTCATTCGTTTGCTTAATGAGGATATTTTATACATGAGAAGTAACATGGGAAAAGGTGTAAAATTAGCTGTGAGAAAGATGTGTTGGTTCTGAGTAAATTGGTATCGATCAATAAAGATGTAAGAGGATATGAAAGGGGAGTTTTTCTGTCTCTCTCAATTAAAACTACTGGCATGGATTTAAGGAGGCTGTGTTTCGAATTATCAGTATTACAGTATCTCCCTCAAGGAAGCCTTTTCCCAGTGCTAGGAGTGACTGCTGCAAGCTGTGTGGTGTCTGTCTGCAGGCTAGAGTTCAGGTTAAAGAAGCAGTTATTCTTGTCTGCCTTCATGATCTTCAGGTAAAGGTCATTTCCCTGTAAAATCCTGCAGAGGAAGAACACTCCCACCCAGCAGACAGACCAGAATAGTCTCATCTGGGTGTTGCTGCCTGTCCCATGCATTATTGAAGCTGTTCAGTGTTATCAGAACAGGGGTTTTGTCAAGGGCTTGTTTGCTGCCTGTCTTCTTGAGACGGTCACTTCACAAAATGCCCACAGAACACGTATGGTTGTTCCATAGAGCAAACAGTGCCTGCTTGAAGAGCAGCAGAGTTTGGCTTAGTGATTTCCCCTAAGTGTGTAAATGGGAAGCTCAGTGTCTGCTTTTCAGTTGCATGGTTTTTAGGTAGAAAACATCTGAAGTTTCTGAGTCCATGTCAGGGTGTTTCCCCATGTAGCTGCTCACTTCCCAGCGAGCACAGGGGCTCTGGGTTCTACCTGTGGTCAACAAAGCTCTTCATGGAGAGGCAGTGGAAAGGCTTCTTGACCAAAAAGGAAACCTCTGCCAAGTGCCTGCAGCTGAAGGGTGGTGACTGCATGACCTGTGTACAAAGGATTGTAGCAGCCAGGCCGAGATGAAGCAAAGGTATGGATTAAAGCTGGAGAAACAAACCTGTGAAGCAGGAGAATCTGTTTGGCTTCATGCCAGAAATGTTGGGTTGAATTTTGTAGAATTGTGATCAGTAACAGAACAGGATGGGCACAGCATGGGGAAGAGAGCACACGTGGTTGGGTTTCAGCTGTGAATAACTACATAGGGCTGTTTGTCACCAGACAAGAAATCCATAGTTGATTTGCTGGCATGAGACTGGCTATGGGAGATGTTGGTAACCATTGAGGAAGCTGCTCTCTCCAACTGTATAGCATGGGTATACATGCAGATCAGTTACACCTTGGATTTCTGGCAGCATCCAATAATGTCATTGTGAAACTGAGCACCTGTTTTGAAAATGAGATAGCATCCACCTCTGTTTCCCTGTGAGTGGTGCTGTCAGTAGAAACCCCTGTGACTTCCCACTGAACAAATCCCTTGCTCCGGATGCTCCTGGTGATCGTACAGGAGCTTGGCTGTGCTTCTGTCTCTCTGAACTGAACAGACATTTGGCAGGTGAGTTGTTGCGGTCTGCACTCTGGGTCTGCTTTGTTCAGTTCAGGGTTGGAGCCTGGGTCAGGAGCTGCAGGATGTGTGCTCCTCATCTCCAGCAGCAGGCTGGGGATCAGCTCAGGGCTGGGTGAGAGCAGCATGAGTTGTCTGAATCACACACATTTGGGTCTGCAGTCATTTCACGGTTGACTGTGTGTGTCCTTACATCGTTCTGGAGCAGTGTAGCTGCTGTAGGTTGGTTTATTACAAACCATCTCATGTTCTCATTCATCATCTTCTGTTTTCCAACTGCAACATAACTGTAAAATAAAAAGGAACATGGATGCGAGGGAATAACAGGAATAGAGACACGCAGCATTCCTCTCAGAGCAGTCTTGCCAGGGGCAGGCTTATCACTCGATAATCCTATTACATCAGTCTCCTCCTTAGGTACCAGGTCATCCTTTGCAGGTTTAATGTAATAACCCCAGTACCTGAGAACTTGCTCAGTCTGCCTTTGATGGGTGTTTGGTAGAGACAGCAAACTTCCATGGGTGGCTCGGTTCTTGTGAGCAAACACTGGAGCATTGTAAAGGATCCCTTTATAAACTGAGGCGTAACCATCTTGTTATATCCTGTGCTCAGCTGTTTAAACCAGGCCTTTTCCTCCTTTGGCCAGCAAACTGTATTCCTTTAAATTCTGCCTGGGAAAGTTCTCGTAGCCAGGAACATCCTTGGCTTTTTGAGTTGAATCTGATTGCCAATACAGAAACTGGTGCACTTGGTACGACACGGTTTAAAGGGCAGGGATGTCCTCAAGTGTAAATGCACTTTTTCAACCCATTGGAAAGTCAGCTCCTTGGAAAACTCCGGCAATCATTTTCAAAGGGATTACACAGATGGGTTAGCTGTTTCTTCAGTCAGAAATTGCCTCTGAATGCACCCGAGCAGTAATGCTCTTATCCACTGGCATCTATCCTCCCCTTTCTGATGATTAACACATAGCTCAGACTGTCAGGAGAACTTGGGGTTTCCTTTGCAGCTGAATTCTGTCTGGCCCAGTGTTCACAGTTGGGAAATGCCTCTGGCTGTGCACTGAAGGCCTGAAGGGGAGAGAGAAGTGATGTGAGGAGCATATGTGGTGGGATGAACTCTAGGAGCTGGAACCTACCCAGAGTCAGGGGTAAACATAGATGGAGGATCTGAGCACTCAGAGTCTTGTTCCTGATGCTCTTGTGTGTCAGACTGTGATTGTGTGCATGCGGTAAGGAATTCCCAGTTCTTGTGAAGGAATTTGAAGGGAATGAGACTCCTAAAAGAGGTGTCTTGTCTGTACGGAAAGATGGCTGCTGGTTGGGAAGTAACGTGTAGACATGGGGAATATTGATGTAAATCCTGTTTCACTGTTCGGAACTGGGTGGAAGGGTCTGGTAATCTTCCAGTGGGCAGCACCGTGGCACTATTAGCTTCCTAAGAAGTTGGTAATCTTTACTCTGAGAGCCTGCAGTGACTCAGTCTTTCACTGGTTATCCTGACCTAATCTTGTGGAAGGAAACAGTGAGGCAAGAGAGTTCTTCATTTGAAAAGTATGACTGTATCTTATGATGTGAGCAGGGGGAGCAGAGATGTTGGTTCTGGAGCTGAGCTTGTGGATTGTTGATGGCCGAGTCCTCTTGCAAAACGGTGTTTGGGAATTCTTTGGACTTCTAGCTAAATAGTAAGCTGTGTACTTTGGAAAATGACTTTTGTCCTCTGAGGCTGCAGGTTTGATTTTTAAAGGTGCACATTGGTTAAAAGGGACAGAAAGAGCCCTGGGCTGTCGTTTTCTCCCCGGTATATTCAGATTCTCTTTGAAATGAGACATTTGCTGTGATTGACTAACACAGGGCTCACACGCTTTTGTAACAGCCCTGCATCAGTTCCAAGTGCTGGCTGGGCTGGACAGACTGTTTAGAACTGCTTTTATGTCTGGATAACTGCACTTGGCATCAGTTGCTTCATTGTCTCTCTTGGGGTTTTGGATGTTCTCTCACCCTGCAGCTGATAGGCCCCTGTGCAGTGCAGTTGTGTAAAACCTTGACTGGACAGTGTGGGAGCGAGCGAGGTGGCTTTGTCTGCCTGTGGGGACATGGAGCTGCAGCATTTGACATGAGACAGCAGCTTTGAGGAGGGCGCTGGGGCTGCAAACTGACTGCTCATGGAAGAGTAGCTCACACCTGTACGTGTTACCCATCTAATTTGGGTTTTATCTTCACGGCTCTCTGCAAGTAACCCACAGGCAACCAGCTTAGTGTCCTGGTGAAATCTGATGGGTTTGTTAGCATGTTCTTCATTTCAGGTACTCACTCTGTGCTCATTTGGTGTATTAAGAGATGGTGAACGTTTTAACAGCTAAAACGTCCAAACCCCAAATCATTATGTTGCCTTGACAGGAATTTAAATGGAGCTTTGGCTTTAGGAGCTTTAAGTTCTTTATTCAGGGTATTCTTTTCCTAAGAAAAGATAAGGTTGGGTTTTTTTAACCTCGTTTTGAGTTTGTTTTTTCTGTATTTCAGGTCAAATGTTCATTTGTGGCACAATGAGGTTTTTAGGGCTCTGAATGCTCTGTTTGTTTATGCTGGGGTGAAAGACATAAGATAAACCCATATTAACTACAGATGTCTTTGTGTGCAGGTTCTCTGAGAGTTCAGACCTATTCCTTGTATTGTTGGCTAGACAAAGGGCAAGGAACTTTGCACGAGGAAAGGAAATGACTTTGTTCTGTACACTGAATGTCCATATTAGGTATAAACTAAATATAGGAGTGTAATCCAGGAGTGAAGTCATAGCTGTGTATTTTCATGGGAAGAGCTAATGAGATGAGGCAGCGCTACTGGACCAGCCTCAGTTTTTGGCTCTGGTCCCCCATTACGATTTGGCTGGAGTTTGATGCTCTGTACTTGGGAGAGCTGCTTTTTTAAATAAAGGAAATCGGTTTTTTACGTGGTTTTGTCTAAAAATAAAATCAAAGCAAGCAGAAGTATATTTCTGTAGCCTTTCAGAGTGATGCATTAACTGCCCCAGTGAGACGCTCTGTACTGGAGCCGAATGAGATAAGGCAAAATGTCCCAAAGGAGGAAGTTCTACTCTGCATCTGGAGAGCCTGGATACCATCTCCCAGGAGATGTCGGATTCAGTCATAGGGGGTCTTTTAGCAATGGAGTTGCATGTTGCTTGCATTGGAACCAGAAGCAGCGGAGTGCAAGCCTTCCTCAAAACCTTTGTTCTCTAGTGCTCTACAGTGAAAACTCCAGTGCCATTTCCAGTCTAAAGTAATGTTTTCCCTTGCTAGAGCTCTTTAATATGCTGTTAGTGGGGATGAAGGTTCAAAGCTGCATCTCTCCCAGTGAGTTTTGACGATTGGAGCCGTTTCTTTGTCCATTGGCACATTCTTCAGTGACGTTGCTGTTTACATTGGAGGCAGTCGAGGTTTTAGCTGGATTCCTGATTTTCTCAGAGTTGGGAAGCTCCCAGGTGATTGCCCTTGGACTGGCACCTTGACATGGCCCTCACTTGTGCATCCTGCTCCTGGTGGGGCTCCGTCTCAGCCCAGCCACCTGAGGACGTGGTGGCTGGACAAGGAGCAGTGCCCAGAGTGAGGTTGGAGCCCCTCTCATCGCTCCTCTCTGCTAATCTGCCCAGCATTGCTCATCAACCTGGAGAGGGGCTTGGGACAAGGGATGTAGGGACAGGCCAAGGGGAATGGCTTGAAACTGCCAGAGAGGAGACTAGGCTGAGCTCTTAGGCAGAAGCTCTTCCCTGCTCTAGTAGAAGGTGTCCCTGCCTGTGGCAGCGGTTGGAGCTGGATGAGCTTTAAGGTCCCTTCCAACCCAAACCAGGCTGGGATTCTATGATACTACCCTTGGAAATCAGGTTATAAAATGCCAGGAGCAGGGTTCTTTATGTCCTGCAGAAGAGATGTGTGTTCAGAGGTTTATCTGATGAACTCCTACATGCCAAGCTGAAAACGTTGCTTCAGCCTCTGAGCCCAGTGACAAGGTTTGCAGTTCTTTGCTGTGAGTTTTAGAGATGCTTCATTATTGGGTGGGAGGGAAAGGTTGGAATTAAATCTGCTGGGCTGTAACCAAAGCACCCACAGTACTTCTAACAAATGTACTATCTGTGTTGGGAGAGAACCATTGCCCTGTACAGTGCCTGTTCCAGGTCCATGAGCAAGTTTCAACCTCTATAAAAGAAACCCTTAGTACTATATAGTTAATCGCCTGCTTACAGTTTCCTGCTAGAGTAGTGCAAGAACGTGTCAAGCTGTTACCCAGCAAATTTTAGTCTGTTTGGTGCTGTCTGAGGTTTGTTCCAACTGGATCACTTTGTTAAAGGCATTGCCACTGGTGTAGCAGGGACAGCAGAGAGGAGATGCCAGGCTTCTGCCCTTCATGAGTAATCTCATTTTCCTATGCCAGGCTTGGAAGTGGTCCACAATAACCCCCAGTTTTTGTATTCAGGTCATTAAGTTAATTTCTTCACCGAACAAAATGGTGGTTAGGATTTAATGCATGTTTTGGTTCTGACTCTTCATCTGCTTCTCCCAAAGGATGAACATGGGGTAATTTCTTTTCTCCAAAGAACTGGAAGAGCTTAATTAATTTCTGCTTAATGAAGTTACTTTAATAGATCATGAAGATCCCATAGCTTTTTCCCAAAGGTTTACAGTGAGAATTGGGTAGCAATGAGCAAGAAGTGCAGGAAGTACAAGACAAGTCTGTAATGATTTCATTAGGAGCAGCATCACAGGGCTTAAAAATAGCATCATCCCCAAATGGTCAGCTGCTGTTAGTCAAATGTCTGACAGTGGTGGCTTATCAGAACAGCAATGACAGAAGAGGCTCCTTTAGGGGCTGATGAGCATTCCTTTCCTTGGTATTACAGCCACATCTCCAGTCAGTGCAGGGGGTTCAGTTAAGTTTTAAGATTCTTGTGTTTCCAGGGATTGCAGCTGATGTGGAAGTTGGGTTGGTTTCAGACTGCGCAGCAATGTCAGGAGGCAGTGGTAGCTGAGGATGCTGGTCCTTGGGGTTTGGTGTCAGTCAGCACATAGGTAACACAGACTATCACCTTGGGGTCTTTGTATTTGCAGTTAATCCAAGGTGTAAGCACTGGCCTTATGCTTTTTGTTCTGGTTTTCCTGTGTTTTACTTACAGGGTTGGTTGTTCAAGGCAGTGGTTGTTACTTAACTTGTTCTACAGAACTGGAACTGGGGGTTTTGTGGTGGTTGTGATTGGAGACTTGAAGTCTAACTTGGTTCAGTGTTACCAAAGTTCCCTTGTAAATGTGAAATAAAGGGGTTACACTGATGGGTGTAGTTCATATGAAGATACAACTGTGCTATAGGTGCTGCAAGCTTAATTTGGAGCTTTCTGAGGTCAGCTGTATCCAGTCCAGAGATCAGTGTACACTCATTTTAGGTGGCACATAATGAGGGGCTTGCTTATCTTGTCACTTCCTTTAGGAAAACAAGTTATCTTCCGTGTTTAAAAGCATCCAAAAGGCACCGGGGAAACCTGTAGGGGAGGTTGGTTAATACTGCCATTGGAAACAGGATCTCATAGGGAAGGCCTGATGTGGTAGGAGGGCCCTTCTCGTGCTGTCTGTGGGGCTGTAGGCTCATCTCCTGGCCATATAACACAAGGAACAAAGGGAAGTTTGAAGGAAGAGCTGTGTGAGGTGCCAAACGGCTTGCTTTGAATAATGAGAACAATGTTAGATGATTTAGTTGAATTCTTCTTAACATTGTAGAAGTATCGCAGGAGTTACCTTGCTTGTCAGAGATGTTTAATAGTGTGAATAAATCTTAAGGGTTGCTGCAAGCTTATTTTGTTCTTGGACTGAATCTTTAGTGACTTTTTAACTTATGTTAGCAGTAAATGAGGAGGATGGATGTGTGTCATAGGTGGTTCCCAGGCCTTTGTCATCCATCCTTCACATGGATGTGGTGATAACAGCTCTCGCTGGCTGGTTTTTAAAGCAGGCGGATGTTTCTGCAGTGTTTATGGCTTGAACATGTTCATTGGTGTATTGGGAGAAGGGAACAGACATGCTGGAGGAGGTGTCCAGGGTTGCTGTGGGGTTTGTGCCAGCACTGCTGTTCTGGTGATGCGTTTGGCTGATGGAGAGGGCACAGGAAAGGGGAGCTGGCCAGTGGCAGTGTCCCTTCCATCTCATCACCCCTCGGATTAAATCAGCCTGAACCAGATTTAGGTAATTGCAGAGTTCAGGGCTCGATTCCAGTTTGCTCCCTGACTTGTTCCTCCCATAAACCCACAAGCCAACTCCCTTCTCAAGCTAACACATCTGAAAGGTGAGAATGAATCGAACACTGTATTGCAGACAACGCTTTCCCAGTCCAAATCCCTGCAGTTTGCTCCCTTGTCACCCGTTCTTCTGAATGATGGCTCATGAATATTTCAGACATTGGAAGCCTTTCAGATGTTTTGACTTGCAGAGTGAATGCTCATGCACAACATCCCTGCAGCATCCCAGCATCCATCAGCCTGGACAGAAACCCCGAACGGTTGGGAGAGGAGAGTGGCACCGTACGGAGCAGCCCTTTGGAATTACCTCACCTACTTTCATGGACATTATTCTTTACCACTCATTGGAAAATGCTGCTCCACAGACAGCCAGGAATTCTGTTTATTCAGCTTGGCAAGATAAGGGTCTGAGCAGATGCTGCAAGGATTTAGACTGATGTTACCAAGCCATTTTCTGTATTCAAGTGTGGAATATTAAACCACCCCTTTCTGTATTCTTTACTGTTTTATCTCTGGAGTTTGGATTTGCTCTGTGCTCATTTACCCTGAACCATTTCCTCTCAAAACAGTAATCCAAGTAGGATTATTATTAATTTCCTCATTTTGGGATGAGTTTACTGCTCATGAAACATGCAGGAGTGCTTGTGACCGCTGGTTTGGGTAATGGGTGTGCATTGTGCTGTTTCTCTCATGTGGGTGTTTCTGGTTTAGTTAGAACCGAGGTGTTTTAAGATTGCTGAGTTCAAAATCTGCACAGAGCAGCCTCCATTGGTTTTCTTTCCCCAGGTGGGTATTTGTTGGAGCACTGATCTTGTAGGCTTTGCAGGGAAGTGAGGGCTTTGGCTCTATAATCAGACAGCTCCAGTGGTGGTGTTTGATGCAAGGCATCCTGTAAGATGCTTCTGGAATGAGTTTTTCCCTCTTCATCCAAACTTTATTTTTTCCTGCTTCAGGCAGGTCAAATCTGGGAGAGATTCCCTTGATAGTTCTGGATAAATTAGGAAATGGGCTTCTACTGTTCTGCCCTTGTCTTTAGTCCCATTTACGTAGGCAGCGACTGAGCTGTATTACACTTCTCATCAAATGCACTTTGACTTTACTGTTATTTCTGCAGTCATTTGAGCCAGTCTGGGGAGCTTGCAGTGTGCTCCTTTTGCCTGCTTGTTCTTCAGAAGCAGGACTCTTGAGGCCAGAGATTTCCAGAAGTCTGTTTTACTCTTGAGTCGTTCCCATCTGTGCTCCCTGATGAGGGCTTTGTGTCCTTTCAAACGTTTCCCTGCTTCCCAGTTTGTTGTGACTTCATTTCTACCTGGGTAAGTACAGGAACATTCTTGGGAGTTCATTTTTATGCAGCTATGAAGAATAATTTCCCTTTTTTCCCCCCCTTATTCAGCTGCTTAAACACATGTGTGATCATGTGTCATCTCACATGTATGATTACTGTCCTCTCTTACATGTATGATCACTGTCCTCTCATGTATGATCACTGTCCTCTCATGTATGATCACTGTCCTCTCACATGTATGATCATGTGTTCTCTTACATATATGATCATTGTCCTCTCACATGTATGATCACTTAAATTCTCTTTTTTATGGGAAAAATGTGATTACATTTGAATGGAATCAGTGCTTCAGGAGAAGCAGTTTCAGAAAGAATTTGAGATAAAAACTCAAAGCTTCTTGGCATAGAATTAATACAATGTTGTTGAATTAACAAATATTAATACAATGTTGTTGAATTAAACAATAATCTGGGTTTACTCTGATGGTGATGAGGATTAGACACTGAAGACCTGAATATTATGGCCTGAATTCAAAGATAAGACAGGTTTCTGGGTGCTAAGAGTGGACCTAAGCAGCAGTCATTACATGATTAACCCTGGCATGACTGGTCATGGAATATTTCGGGATATTCCTGAAGGTTTACAACTCTTCCAGTGCAGAAAACCAGAGTCAGAAGTTACTCAGAGCCACATCAACCAAAGTCATCTTCCTCTGAACAAGATCCTTATGTGACTGAAGGAGAGCCACATGAGCACCACCAGCATGGTGTTGCCCTTGATGACTGGTTGTGACAGCTGTAGCTCTGAGTGCATCACATACAAGGAGGTAGAAGATGGGCCTCTCAGGCAAACAGTTACATAGCAGAATTCCTGGGCTCCGGAGCACTGAAGCCAAAAGTTTCTTGGCATTCTGACTGCATTCCATCTCCAGTATGTGCTCAGAATAACTTGGGACTTTTTGGAGCAGAAGTGGGACAAACGTTTGAATGTCGACATGAAAGTCTGTGCTCAGTTTAGCTGTTCAGCTGCAGCTTTGGAAGTGCATTGGGTTTTGTTCAAAGTGCTCTATGTTAGTGAGCTGTAACACTTTCCTCTGGTTCAGATAATCCCCAAAACCTGGCTTGCTTAAACAAAAGCAGATGCTGCTCGTTGTTTGCTCATCTTGAACGTTACACTTGTGTTAGGAGAGAAGCAATGTTTTGGTACAAGTTGGCATTACCGTGTGAGTGCATTTGGCCTTTTTTGGTCCTCACTGGTTGCTTTGGTTTTGACTTAGGAAAATGAACCTTAATGGAAGCCTCGGTTCAGTGCTGTGCTTTACACTTTAAGCAGCTTTTTGCTCTAACTTTCGAGCTGTTGTTGTGGCAGCAGAGCAGTTCCAAAGTCTGTTTGATATAAAAATGTTTAACATCTCTGTCATTGACATGATTTGTTTTTCCTGTGCCCTTGACCCTTGTTTTGCTGATGCTGCTGCTCGCTCTGATCACACTGACAGGTTGCAGAGCCTGGGCAGCCAAAGACTTGGTTGCTGTTGTAACTAAGTCCTGAGTTTAGGAGAAACCCTGCAGTTTCATAATAGGGAATCTTCCTATTTGCTTCTGTCTGTTTTGTGCATGGAGGAGCCATTTCGCTTTTGCATCTGTTGTGGCACTGAAGCTGTTTCAGTAGCTGTTGAAGTTGCCATAAAACTTGAAGACTGAGACAAGCTCTGAATCAAAGAACTGCTCCTGCTTTGAGGCGTGAATTAGCCTGGGCAGGACAAAAATACATTTTCTTTAGATGGGATGAAGTGTTGTCTTTTCCAATACTGTTTTACAAAGGTAGATGAGTATAAATCTACATTGGCATAATTGACCAGTGTAAACACAGTAAGATGACTATAGGGTCATATTCAGAGATAGACATAGCTATCTGGAGGGATGGCATTGCAGTTAAATATTAACAGCCACAAAAGCATACAGTTACTGGAAATGGGCTGCAGAGGGAAGTCTTTGTGTAAGCATTTTGTGAGGTAGGAACACACTGCTCCATGTAGTAGGTAGAATGCTTAGAGCAGTTACGTGCTCAGTCCTTGTGTACAGCCCTTCCACTTGGGTAGCTCTGCTTCTGAATGCCCTGTGCTTACTGAACACAGCTGGTTTCTGTCATTTCTGAGGGGTACAGCCAGCATATCCTACAGTATGTTTTAAAATGGCCTAGGGAACTGCTAATAGAAATAATGAAAGAATTACCCAGGGTTTGATAATTGTACTAACTAAAGTAATACTATTAAGCAAAGTCCTTTGAAACTGGTCTAATGTAACGTAAGGGTAAAGGTAATGTGACGTGTGGCTATCTTAACTACCAAGTCAGTCTCCTTTTCAAAGGATTGAATTTTATAACAAGATTCAAGGTTTCCATGCCTAATTCTAGCCCACTAAAAACTAAAGTTTTCCAACTTAGCAATACATACTTCATTGTCGGAGCAATCATGAGATGCATGCCATCACTGGCTGCCCTGGAGTGGCTTACTGTTGCTCTCTAATGGACCTTTGTTGTGGTAGGACAAAGACTTATTGATCTATTGCCTATAAAAAGTGGCTTTGGAATATTACTTTATTGTCAGTGAAGTCTCTATGCACTTATAGTTATGTCTTTCCTTACAACACCTGCAGTACAATAAAGATCCATAGTTCCTGGTCGCAGTTGGCTCGCTGTAGCATCGCACAATGGGGGTGTAAGCAATGAACTGGAAGATGACTTCAGTTGATTAGCTGTGGCTTGTAGAAGAAGGAAAATACAATAATAAGCAACAAAGAACAATACAGACATTGGAAAACTGCCATCAGAAGGTGTGGCTGCTCAGGCTGGTGTCATTAGCTGCTCTCTCTGGACTGTTGAGAGCAGTTGGATCATCCTCAGTATGAAAGATAACTTACTTTGTTGCCTGAGGACTTGTTTTGGTAGATTTTGTGAGCAGCTGCTAGAGGCCATGACAAGTAAATAGGTTAACTGACTTCAGAACTGGGCAGATTTCACTGTTAGAAAACCCTCCTTATATCTGCAGCAAAAAGTCATTGGAGGGTACAAGTATTTAAGGAAAAAAACCCAAACCACCCTCCCCCCCCCAAACACTGCTGAAAGGATGCAGAATTATTCTGGGGATGCTCATTTTTGTGCATTATATGGAGAAACCTTGAGGGTATCCGGTGCAGGTGCATCAGCAAAGGAGTGCTCCTGCAAAGCGGTGCTGGGTTTGACTGAGCTTGTTAGGTCGTTGGAAGAGTTAGCAATGTGAAGACTGTGCAGGCAGTAAACCCCCTGGCTTGCTACTTGTTACTTTATCCTGTCTTCATTAAAGAGGTTTCAGTAATTGTAAGCATGTGTAGATGGCCCAGTCCTACCTTCTAATGAATTATTTGTTCTCTTCTGCAGGCTGGCAGTGATGGAGAGAGCATAGGAAACTGCCCCTTTTCCCAGAGGCTGTTCATGATCCTTTGGCTGAAGGGAGTGGTGTTCAGCGTCACGACAGTTGACCTGAAGAGGTAAGAAACACTTGGTTCATTTGACAGGCAAGAGCACAGTGTGCTTGGTGTAATAAATGTGTGTTTGTGGCTTCTAACTCTTGTGTGGCTTATTTTTGGAAAGTAAAAAGAAAATCTGTCTTCTCGAATACCAGGAGGCAACCTCATTGTGAATGGTGCATGCACAGATGGTCGGTTGTTTCTGTCACCAAGGTTGTATCTGTAACCAAGAGAATGGGTCTGATTAAATTCTCTTGTTTGCCATGATGCTCTTGGGTGAAACTAACAGACAGGAAGTCTCTGAGAACAGAATCCTGACTTCACATTCAGATCCTGCAAGTGAAGACTGCTGAATGGGTGTTTGAGATCAACCATCTTTAATCAGTGATTCTGTAACTGCCACCAGTAATGTACAGTGTACTCCGCTGTTGAAAGGTTTTAAAATAATGCTACTTATTATGCAGTAAAAACAACAACGTGAAAATATCCATCCAGGAGGTAAATATGAGTGAAATAAAGTGAAATGGGTAGGAACAAGATGTAAAATATTCTGCCTTTGCATAGCATAGCCAGATATGCCCTGATGCTATGTGACACCTCCATTGCAACTTCTCCATCAATGAAATGAATACCTCGGTGGCTGAGAAGGGGGAAATGTGAATCCAGGAGTGTTAATTTCCTGAGGTTGGGTGCGCTTTTATTAGTAGTGTTAAAATGCTCAGTTCAGCAGGGGCCTTGTGTTTGGTTTTGGTGTGAAGTCCTGTTTTCGGAGCACTAATGGCATGTTAGTCACAGAGCTCGGTGGTAGAGGTGGGACTGCCAGGGCTCACAAACCTTATTTCCAGATAGCAAACCAATACTCACTGTTCTCCAGCGGATCAAGGGCAAAAGGTGTCAGGAGGAAATCGCCCTGCCTGGCTTAACCTCTTGTGGTCACTTGAAGGAGGAGGCTTGTGTTGGTGTTTTTAAATCACCAAAGTCGCTGCTTCAGTGCTGGCCACCAGTGTTAAGTGTTTCCATGTGCAGTAAGGCTGAGACCACTCAAGAATGGGAGGAAGCAGCTTTTGTTAACTGTGAGCAGCGCAGAGACCTTCTCTGGCCAGTGTGGGATTTTACTGCAGATACAACTGTTGCTGCCAGCACACATAAACCAACCATGTCACATCTTCCATTTAGCACTGCCTGCGGTTTGGGGAAGCCTCTGGAGTAGAACCAGTGCTTGGGTTCTGCTTGTAGCTTGGGCTTCCTTATAACAAAGGTGTTATTTAACCTGCTGCTGTTATTGGGACAGGGGGTGTGACAAGGTTGAAAGAGATGTTTTATTCTTGGAAGCATTTTTACTGCTGAAACAGTTTGAGAGATAACATTAAAGTGCCAGAGATGCCTGATAGACTTGCCTTTATTTGTGTCTCTTTGGCAACTTGGAGTTAAGTTGGATGGGGGAATGGGATGTCAAACTAGCTTTTAGAGTATAAATTGATTGCAGATGCTTAAAATCATGGTTTCTTACACAAGGAAAGCCTTTCCCCCTCTTTTTTTTTTATACTGGAGAGGTGAAAACACAAAATAAGTACAAAATAGGTGCTAAATGTTGCCTTAATACTTCCAATGCTGTCACAAGAAATGGCTGTTATTCAAGCCAATCAGCCCCTCTTCTTTTTGTTCCTGATACAGACACAGACTTGTTGGGGAAAGGACAGTAATGGGTGTAAGCAGCTGAATTAATTTCACTTGCAAACCATGCTTTTGCCTTCCAGCCCAACTTGTGCCCAGCAGTGAGGCAAGCTCTGTCTTTTGTGAGGCTTAAAAGGTCCCGGTTGGGTACAAAAGTTCACAAGTAACTTGGACACAGGAAAAGCTGAGTCTGATCCCGCTGACTGTGGTGTGTGTTTTTCCTCCCTAAGTGCCTCAGACATCATGCTATGCTAACACAAGAACCTTTTGCAGTTCCCAGTTCCACTCCCAAGACCCAAAAATATGTGCATAGGCAAAGGCAGTGGGACGTGCCACCCTTCCAGAGGAATGGTGTGTTTCTTCCTCTGGGTCAGTCACACAGAGGCTTTATTCTTTCCCTTTCCAGAAGCAGCGTTTCAATGCTCAGAGACTGGATTTGTTCAGTGACTCGAGCAGAGCTGCAGTACATAAACCATTTGTTGGGCTTGTAGCAACCTTCAGAGCCAGCTTGTGTTCAGTTATGTTTTGAAATCCCATTTTAAACATCTTGATGGTGTGGTTTTAGTTACGTTGACAGACAAAGATTAAGAGATTAGTCAATATTACAACCTACCCAGAGGTGAATGCAGCTTCAGCAGTGCCAGATGCTGCCTGGGAACTGGAGACAGGGGTGTTCATTGCTGGCGTTTGTTTCCACGTTACACTTGTGGCAATATTTGTGCAATGTAAATCGTGGTAGAACACATTGCATTTGGGGCTGGCTTTTGTCTGATCATCAAGAAATGATTTGCATGCTGACCGCTGTTCTGGTTTGTGGCAAAGCCATGAAATGCTCATACCTTACCCCTGGTGCTAAAGAGCCTGCCCACTTCATTAGCTGGTGATAACCAGGTATTGATCACATGGCCCTAAATCATTACATGATCACATGCCCTGGTAACCTCTGGGGCAGGTCCCAGCTGTGTGGAGCTGTTTGCAGTGTTGGTTATGGGAGTCTGGGGGGTTTGGGTGCTGGGGTTTTTGGTTTGCCTTTTAAAAAAGGTGTCCAGGTTTATCCCTGGATTAAAATCAATATCTTTAATTGCCTTCTTGTTTGGCTCTTAAGGGAAGTTGTGCCCTTAGACTTACAAGGACACCCCTGTGTACTCGTGGTGCTCTAAGGGCTGTGGCTTGTATGTGGTAAACCAGGGTTTGCTCATGGCAAGAGCAGGAACTAGAAGTCAAACCCTGTATTACATTTGAGCTTCAGCTGTGCCTTCGGGTGGTCAGACTGGCCTGGCAGGAGGGGTTCATGAGATGCTCTGGGATCCTTGAGATGCACTCCGGTTCTTTGGCAAACTGTTTTGGGTCGTTCATTGGAGCAGTTTGTTTCTGAAATAAAGCCTTCCCTTTGCATGCTGGGCCTGCCTCTGTTTGCTTTGAACATAACATTCCTTTTGAGGAATTTTATCTAGCCAACAGAGAAACTGGAAGGGAGCCACGATGACTTCCTGTAATTGTTGTGGGTTGCAGAGCTGTATTTAAATGAAGCGTAAAGCTACTTAGAGCATTAACCGATGACAGGCTTTTAAATCCTAAAAGTAAGAGGGCGATGGCAACTATGAGTGAGAAATAACTTCCTGGAAGCTTGAAAATGGTTAAATTCTTGTATTCACGAGACTTGTGTCACCTGGCTAAAGCAGGGTGTTTACTGTTAAAGTATGACCATCAGTTTTCTTCCTGTTGTACACAACGCTGGCCGGTGCTCCTGTCTCCTCAGTGTGCTTTGGCACTGCAAGCTGTTGCTGTTTGCCTGCTTAAAGGCTCAGCAGTGGGCAGGAGGTGGATTCTGGCTGGGGATCCTGGGTTTGTAAGGAATTGAGAGCAGCATTTCTAGAGGATAAACCCATGAACTGTGCTTGGTTAGAGTCTGAGCGCTCTCCCTGTGAGTGCTGCTCCCTCCTGCTGCCAGTAACTGTGGCTGTGGCTGTTACTGGTCTGGTTTCTCAGCCCAGTGCAACCAGGAGGGTTTCATGAACTGGAGGTCCAGTACCCACTAAACCCCATTCCTGGGTGCTTGGTGCTGGCTCAGAAGTGTGGCCATGTTGTACGAAGAACAAACCCAGTTCTAGGGTTATGGTCTGGTGTGGATTTGTTCAAACAGGAACAAAGGGGCAACTTTCTCCTGGCAAACTTCCTGCTGGATCAGGAAGCTTTAGGCATCAGTTTTAAACATGATGTTTAAGCATCTGTCAGCTTGTCTAGAACCAGATTTTGTGTGCACACAGTAAATGGTTTACACATACTGCTCTGTATCAGACTTGTTTCTTTCCAGCAAAGCTCTGTGTAAAGGGGGAGGATTATCACTGATCACAGATTATGCTATATATAAACTGTACTGCAGATCTTGGGAAAGAGAGAGCGTGTTGGTGTGCTGGGTGTATATATATCCCCCTGCTAGACAACATTATATCAACTTGAGAAAAAACATAGCCAGAGGTAGGAGGAAGCAGTTGGTCTTAAGCATCTGAAATGAATTGGTATCAAGTGTATGTTCAACATGCTGATCAAGTTGTAAACTTGCTTTTAAAAAAGAAAACTGATGATACATGTGTGTATATATATATATAAATATATATTTTTATATATACACATACATATATATATATATAAACTACAAGGATGTGCAAACCTCAGGCGGTGCTTTTGTGACTAGCAGTGGAAGCTGGTCGCTGATGTCCCGTGCTTACTCGTGCCTTGTGTTTCACCCCAGGAAACCAGCAGACCTTCAAAACCTGGCTCCAGGCACTCATCCGCCCTTCATCACTTATAATGGTGAAGTGAAAACGGATGTGAATAAGATTGAGGAGTTCCTGGAAGATGTTTTGGCTCCACCCAAGTAAGTGTTAAAATGATGATTTGTTCCCTTGGAGTAGAGGGAGTGTTCTCAAGGGGGTTTTCTGCACTGGTTATGATGTTCTTCATCGGTAAACTGAAGACAGACACTGAACGTAGCTCAGAGTTCTTGCTTGTCAAATCTTTCCTCCCTTCAGTTCCCTCATCTTTATGTTAAAAACAGTTTTCTTTTGCTCTTTAATACATGATGAGCGTCATTCTGCTAGGACCGATGTGCTGTACATCTTCTTCTTTCTACTTTTTAGGTACCTAAAACTTTCACCAAAGCATCCAGAATCCAACACTGCTGGAATGGACATATTTGCCAAGTTTTCTGCCTTTATAAAGAATTCCAGACCAGAAGCTAACGAAGGTAGGTTTGGGCAGATAACCGGACACCTTGGGTTTTCCAGAGCAGGTTTCCTGTGGAGTGTCTCAATGACAAATCTTCCTTCATGTTGAATGAATGACTTGAATGAAACCTGTGGTTTAATGCTCAGAGACAAAGATTTCAACGCTTCCAAAGAGAACTTATTCAGGCTGTGTCCAACCACAATTCCAGCAGGGTGTGAATGGTTTGTCAATGTCCTGGCACTCAAACTTCCCTACGCAACAGCCACTCAAAGCTCTTTAAGTAGGCATGATTTTAACACCCAGAACCAAATTCCATGCCGAGTGGAGTGGTGATGGAGTTGCCAAACCTTTGCTGTGAGGCCTTTCCACACCCTTGGGTGTTTGAGGGTTCCCGTTTGGAGTTCTGAGTTAAAGTTCATGTTGCTTTATTCAACGGGTTAAGACCTTTCTGTGTGGAGAGAACATAGATGGAAGGAGAGAGATCAATAACAGCAAAAGAATGCACAGTTAGACCTTTAATAGTTTAGTGCAAATCTTTTGACCTCAATGTAGGTGGAGGGAAGAGAGTCAGGGAATGGGGATGCTCTTTTGCTGTGTTTGGGATGGAGAGATGCTTTCGAGCAGCCGAGAAGTAGTTTAGATTCCATGGGGTGTGCTGCCCTCTGGTGCTGGCTTTCACACAGCTCCTCAGCAGCCTGTGTCTACTCCAAGCTGCTGGGGAAGCAAGGGCATTAAACAGATTATGTGCAAATGAATATAAACCCCAGCAGAGCTTAATTCTGATTAGCTTAAGCCACTTAGGAGTAGTCGTAAGAAACTGACATAAGCCACTTTTTAAACCAAAAATAAACACTTGGGGACAGTTGTATTTTCTGTTGGTGCAACCTCGTGTATAAACCAGCTTCTAAATAAAGTGATAGTTCAAGGGATCTAGTTCAGTTTGGGTGTCACTGGTGAGCACAAAGGCAGCTCCAGCACTGCCACAAAAACTACACACGGGTTGAAAACCTTTCAATGCCTCTGCTGGGTCATGCAGTGATTGGGGTTTGGGTTTCAGATCTGCTGCTAATAATCAAGATTTGAAATTGAAGTTTGCTCTGAAATTTGTGGTTTGGTTTCAAAAACTGTTCCTTCCTCTGTAGCCTTAGAACGTGGCCTCCTGAAAACCCTCCAGAAACTGGACGAGTATCTGAACTCTCCTCTTCCCGATGAGATAGATGAAAACAGCATGGAGGATATAACTGTGTCTACCCGCAAGTTCTTGGATGGTAATGAGATGACGCTAGCAGACTGCAACCTGCTACCCAAACTGCACATTGTCAAGGTATTTTATATGTTGTTATGTGACAATGAAGGACAAAATGCTGATGTTTACGACATTCTTGAGTCTAATTTCAGCTGTTTGTAAGCTCCTGTGTAAGTTTAACTACAGCATTAACAGTGGGTGAAATTGCACAAGATTTGGGTAATTCACAAGGGCTTCAGGGGTAGAGCAGGTGAATCCAGTGGAGGTGTGAACCAGTCATCAGATGGTGATAGGCACAACCCAAAACCTGTTTTACTGCACTGACCAGTGCGGTTGCAGAGGTTGCAACGTGTAAAAGAATGAGGCAGAAGAAGGAAGGTGAATGTTATATTAATGGCTGAAGTGGACATCTTCTCCTATCTGTAGAGAAAACTGCTCTATTAACAGCAAAGTAAATGGCACAGTGTGAAATACAAGGATTGTATGTAAAAATAAGAAGTTGGAAGTCTAGAAAGAGGAAGCTGAGGTTCACTGCAGGAGGAAAGACATGCCTGTGCAATCCTGGCTGGAGTTCCTTTCACTGTCTCCAGTGATCCTTGTCAGCTCTGTACTGCAGATGGAGCCACAGATTAAGTTTCTGCCTGGGTGCAGCAGTCTTTCGTTTGGGGAAAACAGGGATAGGAATGAAGGGAGGCAGGGTGCTGCCAGGTCCAGGCCTCTCCCAGAGGGATGTGTTCTCCTGACTAGAAGTGACCATGTACCGTGTTGAAGGACAACTTAATGGGCGAGTGACAAGTGGTTGAAGATGAAGGATGTAAATTCATAATCCAATTCTTTCGTTTTAGGTGGTGGCCAAAAAATACCGCAACTTTGAGATTCCCAAGGAAATGAGAGGGATTTGGAGATACCTGACGAATGCTTACAGCAGGGATGAATTCACCAATACCTGTCCTGGAGACAAAGAAATTGAAATAGCTTACAGTGATGTAGCCAAGAGACTCACCAAGTAAACAGCACTTGCAAAAGAGATGACTTCTTGCATATTCCATAACAAGGCTTCTAACAGACTGCTCTTTTCGTATAAGATAGCAATTTTTTTTGCATGAACTTGCAGTTATTCAAAGTTATGGTGGATAGACCAGGTACAGTAATTACCTAAAGTTTGCAGACTTAATTATAGGCTTGTTTTTCCTTACCTCCTTTCACAGCACGTATGAATATCATTAATGCAGTTATGTTAATATTGCACTGGGGTGACTCTAGGTTCTTCACTATGAAGGGTTCTCTTGCCCCTACTGCTTTCCTTTACAAATATTTGATCCCTGTCTATGAATTGGTTTAGGAATCTGTCTGGCTATATGGTACAAGGAATATTTATGTATTTTGGAGTTTATTGCTTTTCCAGAAGATCTACACACAGTTGTTATATCTGACATGTTGAACTGTACCTGCTTGTCTATCTGTTTTACATAGAAGAGGGAACTTGCTGCCCAAAAGAGCCACTTGCAGAATATTTGGCAACGCTTTTTAACAAAGAAAAAAGCACTCTTGGATTTGAAATCTCAGCAATGGTTGAGTATAAGCTTGAGTGAGCTACTCAGATTTGAATGACTTCAAGCACGAGGGAAGTTTGAACCTAGGCTGAGTGCTGTCCCAGGAAGCTTATTGATTTAGAGTTATTTAATGGTGTCTTCAGGAGCTTGATGACATTAAAAAACCAAGCCAAAAACTTCACTTGTTTTAAAATTGGCAACTTATGCTTGTCCAGAAGAATCTGTTCCCCTTAAAACTGCATGTGGCTTTCTTTTTGGTAGTCAAGGCCTTCGTTTTGTATAGGTCTTTCTGGTGATATTTACTTACAAAATCTGTGCTGTGTAACCCAAGTACCTGTAAAAGTTAGTGTTGGTTGGAAATAGCTGCTGCCTGTGGTGAATAGCAGTGCAATGATTAGTGATGGAGACTGAACACTGACAGCCACTAAAGTGGGGTCTTTGGGGAGCTTTGTAAAGCTGTTTCTTTCCTGAAGAAAGCTGAAGTGACCTTTAAAGATAACATTTGCCTTAAATTCTAGTATGCATTTTTTTCCTGAAAGGAAATCCATGAATTACTCTTGCAAAGCAATGGTGCATGGAATCCCGTCCTCCCCATGGAATCTCTCCGGATTGCTGGTCTGGGCACCTGGACTGCAATTCTGTGTGGTCATAATCATTGCACTACTATAACAGGAGCTTTTTACAGCAACACTGAGGAATAGCACTACAAGTTTTTTAAACACAATTTTCAGATCTTTCTTAAGCAGGGAGGAGTTTTCTTGTTTAGAATCGATGATTTTGATGCATGGATTAAACTGCTAGGTTATTTTTAAAAGACCATCATAAACAGCTCCAAAGAACACTAGACTTATATGCCTATTTTTTTGTAAAGATACTTTTGTATTTAACTGATACTAGAAGCTGGAAAGTGCTATTCCTGGTAGGTTGTCATTGGAATATTTAACATTCTGCAATAACATGGAAATGCTCACATAAACACTTTTATACACTAGTTTTTTTGGTAAGCACTGGCTTTATGAAAACCAGCCTGACTTTTCTAAGCGTCCTGCTTTTGCTACTTTGTATACCCATGAAGTTAGTTTGTTGTAGAAGAGGTAGAGTACAAGATCCATATTTGTATACATGGCTTGTGGTGCCTTGTCTCGCCTTCCTAGAGCTAGAGTTTCTATATAAATGCAGTTAGCAATTCTGTTACGTGTCTTTTGAAGGTGACCATAGATACATTTAGACCCTATTAGGATTTATTACAGGGATGTTTAGGCACAGGAAGACAATTCTGCAGAGTGACCACTGTAGCCTTTTAGTGATGACTGTGTTCTAACGTCACGTTCTCATCCTGAATAAACGTTCTCAGCCATAATAATTCTCTGTAGGGGTTCAGTCTTTGCTACAACGTGACATTTAGAAAAGGGAATTACTTCCTTATTTGCTAAATAACATTTTTAATGCCACATAAGGGTAAAAAAAAGCCCAACCCAACTCAGCCCTCATTGGTTTGGTGCTCTTTGCCATCATCTAGTTAACCTTTAAAACCAAGAACGTAGGAAGCAATGTGATTGTGGCATATCCTTGTGAAGTTTTAAACTCTGAATCCTACATCAGGATGGCCAGTGGAAGCTGTCCAAGGCTGTAGGGATTGGGCCTTCCTCCTTTTAAAAGCAAAGTAGCCCTTATGTGCACACTGCAGACACCAGGCATTTTGTGTGTGAGCATAAAGCGCTCCCATGTGTGTTGTGGTGCTCACACTGCCTGTGTGTCAATGCAGACACTTCCCTTGTTAAATACCAGGCTTGTTGTCTCTTATAGATAATATATTCTCTCTACTTTTGTAGGCAATCTTCAAACAATTGTAATACGTTATATTCGGCATTAAGTACTTTAATGATTGTGTCTGAAAGCTTGTAAACAAAGTTAAAGCTCTCGCTGTAACTCATGTATTTCTTATCTCAGTACAATGGAGTATTGAGGGCCTTTCCCTTGTAGGTGGAATTCAGATGAGGACCAGGTTCGGGATTGAGGCAGTTACCACATGAGAGCTCTGAACTGTCCTGCGTGAAAGGAGTCGGTACCTTGGAGCTTCCTCCTGCAATTGTGTGTGTTGTGGCAGGGGCTGCCCAGCCTTCAGCAGGGGCCAGGGCTCCCCGAGAGCAGCTCCCACCTCTGTAGGTGATCCCTGAAGGAGCAGAGTGTAGCTGGGGTGGTGTGGCACAGGCTCAGCGTCTGGTGTGGGCAGAGCACTTTCATCTGGCCCCAATCACCAGCGCTATGTTAATTAAAAAAGCCCTTTCATAACTATGTAAATTCTTGACTTCTGTCAACTTGTTTACAATCTGATCTTTAAATGCATTTTTAATTTCATCAAACAGCAATTAATCTACCCCCTGTTTAAATTTAAAATGATGCTTCTAGCCCCTTCTGCAATTTAAAAACAGCAGTTACCCTTTCAAGTAGGCATTCCAGTTTGCGAGTTGGCTGCATGTATTAGCATGCTGAATAACTTACTTTATTCTCAAGCTGAAATATGCTGAAATTCCCATTAAAACAGGTGACTTGTGTATTTCCTGAACATAAAGGGAAAATCCATCATCGTCACCCTGGTTTTGTGTGGGAGAACAGATTATAGTATATATGCATGGGGTTGTTTTAATTCTTAACAAAGCTTCCCTTCTTGACGAGGTTGCTTCTGTGTAGGAGCTGCCTGTGAACTCCTGAAGCCATTGCATGCACTCCAAAGCTCTTCTGTGCTTCTGCTGTTGGCTGCTGTCTGTAGGTGTCCCTCAGACAGTCACAGCCTCGCTCCTACCTTTGCATTTTCCCATCAAATTGGTGTTTTTTCCGCAAGGGGCATGTCCCGACTGATTGAGAGTTGCTGCAGCTCCATGATAAGAAGCAGAGATGTAATCAAGTTCTTATGCTAAAGTAGCAAATTAGCATTTCGTATCAAAGGAGCACAGACATGAATAAATTGAAGATGCTCGAGCCAAACCCACTGATGCCTATCTCAGTGGAGAACAAAAAGTGGCTAAGTACAGTCAACTTCTCTTTACTCTTTGCCACTCAGAGCACTATCTGAACACATCAATTAATATTTTCAGGAGAAGGCTTTATCCCAAGTGAAAACTATTTCATCTGCCTCAGAAGCTGTGCCACCAGCTATTACATTTTGTTTCTGGAGGGGATGGGGGCTGGGAGAGCAGGGGAGCAGAATAGGCTATCGAGACTCCTGAGACAGGACAGCAGCGTTGGAGCGTTGTTTGCAGCAATACTTGAAGAGTTGATACACTTTGTTGTAGTTTGCTTTTGTCTTTCACTCTCTGGAACGTCTTTTACAGATATACCAGTATCCTGCTGGCAGCTATTGTTAAATAAAATTATATTTTCACTACCAAGCAGATCTTTCTCTTCTTTCCCAAGCCTGCAGTGCTCGCCTGTGTAAGCTCTGACCTGTGCTGAACCACAGAGCAAAACTTTGCAGAAGCTATAGTCTCAAGTGTTGGCTTTCTGGTTTTTCAGTGTGGTGTGATTTAAGGCAGAAGATGTTGTTTCTATCATTTTAACCCATTGTTGTGCTCTTAAAGTTAAGAACTTTCTTAAAATCAAGTTGAGAAATAATGACTTCTCTACAGAAATTGAGTGCTTCAGCCACGTTTCCCAATGTCTTTGCTTTCAGGTATGTCTCAAGCGGCCAGGTAATCACCTGTACAGGGATTACCCTGCTCTTAATGGGTGTTAACCAGGTCCTAGGTCTGCAGAGCAAAGACCACCAGCCACTGGTGGAAGTTTACTTCAGAACTTCCTGAGTCTTTGAGGTGTATCTGGGGTCTGAGTTGTGGAATGCAGAAGGCATTCCTGGAGCCTGTAATCTGGGATGCCATCATCTGGGTTTGAGTGTGTGTAGGAAAGTAACAGATGTGTTTGTAGCTAATCCAGCAATTAAACCCTTGGTAGGATTACGTACTGGTATCGCTGTGTGCTTTTACTGACTGTTGGGTTTGTGATCAAGGTGGGTTTTGCAGTTACCTTGCTGGAGTTTGGTCACATACCTCCATGCAATGCAATGGGGTGGACCTGAAGGTGGTCAAACACCCTCTTTATGTGAAGAGCATGCTGAAAGGGAATGGTGTTGAGCTGTGGAGAAGATGCCAGTCCTGCATGGCAAACACAGTAGTTGTAGGATATGTGAAAAGTATTGTGTGTAATTATGATTTGCTGCAAGAGCTGCCTTAACTGGCTGGGAACTTCTATATGTTTGTTAGATTCTGTTCCTAAGACACCTCAGATGACTGCTCAGTCTGCCATGGAAGGTTCCTCCTGGGTGTCCTAGCAAGAAACAACTGGATTTGGGTTTCAGTGGAAGCTGTGGAGCCCAGTTCCAAATGGTTCTGTGTAGCTGCTGACTGTAAGCAATGGGAAGAACGTAAAAGCTTGAGGGGACCTAGGTGAGGCTGAACGTTTCATCCTTGGTTTTGACCACTGCATTCGCCCTGTTCTCAGGGACAGCTCTGATCTGAATCACCTTGACTTGAATCCAGGTTTCATAGCTCTGCCTTACCTCTCCAAAAATGTGGCCACATTCCTGAAGAAAACTGATGTGGAGATTTGTAAGGAGCTCCAGTGGTTTAGGATCTGGATCACCTGAACTATGCGAAGCAATTGATAACTGTTCACTTGGCTGTAAGGACTGAGCACAGTGGGAGGCTTGCAGTGACTCCTGTGAAGTGCTCTGCCTCTCTTCTCCCCTCTCCCAACCCAGAAGCTGAATATAAGTGATCATTTTCCTTCCGTTTGCTCTCTGCCCTATTCTGAGTTAGTCTAATGATAATACTGGAAGCTGCTGTTAGTCTCTGGTACCAAGCCAGGGGAGACTGAGTGATGTCAAGTGGCTGCTTCACCTTGAGATGTGTTTTTAATGGCACTAGCCTTGGAGTATTGGCACCCTTTTTGGAAATACTATTTTAGATACTCATCAGCTTATCTTTGTGATGTTTCACTATGAGGATCCTAGAAATAAGCTAGAATTTTGTTAACACAGTTCTGTATTTCTATGTAGGGTATTGCACACATGTCGGATTGATCTGATGTGTCTTGGTTTGTTCCTTCAGCACTTAGCTCACTTCATCAGAGCTCCAGTTCTCTTATCACAAAGAGGCTAAACTGCCATTTGCCAAAAGCTTCAGTATAAATTGTGCTGTGGAAATTCCAGGAACAGTTTTGTAATTGCTTCTTGAGGAAGCAGTTTTCTCACAAACAGCAGCACAGTGCAGCAGCTAAAGGCAGACAAGACCCTGGCAGTACCTGCTGCACACTTGCTGCTGTAGGAATGAACCAATTTGTCAGAGGGCAGCTGAGATTTTTACGGAAGGAGAAAGAACCCTGGACAAATGTTTGTGTTGAGAAAAGGAACACGGTTCACATGGTTGCCTGAGGGCTTTTGGACACTCATTGCAATGAAGGTTGAGTATGAGCTGAATGTCTAAACATTTTTGCTGTCTTTGAAAGTCTCCAGGAGAAAGGGTGGATGTCGTGACTCATGAAGCAAGAGTAAGCTTCACTGAAGCGGTTCCCAAACTCTTCTCAGTGGAGTGCCTTGGATGGGCTTACATGAAGCAGGGGATAGTGTTAACTGTGAATGGCCCATGAGAAGGTGAGTGACCTCTCAATCACAAACGTTCAGGAACTGCTGCTTGAGGCTTTACTTCCTTCACTGAATTCATTCTGCAAGAGCAAGATTCACCTTGAGCTGGAGAACAGTTCATACCCAAGCACTTGGGTTTGTAGTGATCTCCTGCAGCCCATAGGTGTTGGTTCTGAGACTCGGAGCAGTGTAATCTCTACCGAGAGAAGATGCAGCAAAGGTGCTTTCCAACCCTACCAATTCTATGATTCCAAAGCTCTCAGTCTGGGTTAGCATTTGTCCAGTCCTGCCAGAAGCGTGTGTTGGCTGAGCAACCTGGGGTTGTTGGTAAATCGGCATCAGATCATTCCTGAACAGTGTGAACTGAAGGCAACATAGAGCCCAGCTTTTAGCTGCATGTGAGAACTGAGAGGTAAGGGAACCCTTCTCCCTGGACATCCTACTGCACTTGGCCTTGCTGAAATCCTGACGAGCTCTCGCAGCCGCTGCTGGATGGCTTCCAGAGCTGCAAAAAGAGAACTCATGATTCTTTGAGTCAAGAGCTGCTGTGTTCTTGCCACCGGACAGAGATGAAAACAGTTGCTAAACAAAGATCAAACGTGAACTTTATAAATAAACAAACAAAACTGATGCTAAGGGACCTCTCAACTCCTTTGCCTACGGCAAAGGGCTTGGCAGGACCTAGGAGAATGACTTTGTCAGTTCGCACATGGAATTCTTATTTTAAAGAGCCTGATGAAAGTGATACTGCTGCTCTTAATGAGTTGGAAGATTATGCTGGTTAAAACGGCCCTTTCTGCCCATGCCTGGGCTGAGTGCAGGGTGGAGGAGAAAGCATTTGCGGTGCTGAGCTCTGCATGTAGAACATGGCCAAATTTTGACTGCTGTGTGATTTAAAAAGCTGATGATGGCGAACTACTGTTGATAGTCCCAACTCTTGAAGGTGGCAGGTTTATAGTGTGGTGAAGGGGAAGCTCAGTCAGCAGCAAGTGGGGGTTGTTCCCATCTGACCTGGTTGAGGAGCATTTTGCACCTCCCGACCCAGTCCTTCCCATCGGGAAGATGGACTGTGGGTTGTAGAAATGGGTTTGCTCAGTACCTTACAAGTTGGTGGTTGTAGTGAGAGCAGAACCCAGGTGCAGATACCCATTATTTCACCTTTTTTCCTTCCATCAGGTTTGAAGAGTGACATGAATTGGGAACAGGAGTTTGTTGGTCAGGCTCTTGCCCAGCATGTAAACCTGACAGTCCTGACTCCCTGTTCCCAGCATTAAGGATCTTCCATCCTTGACAGCTTCTGCTCCTGTTCTTCCTTCAGTTCAATACCCCTGCTGCAGCCTTTGCTGTGTGATGCTTTCATCTGGATGTGGAGCTTGGCTGCAGCTGGCTCCTGGTTTCAGAACCTGGTCCTCCTCCTGAACAATTCACTGCCCACAGCGGGAGTCTCCTTAGGGACCAAGGGGCTTTAACATACAGCAGTAGAGCTGGGCCCTGTCACCAGCTGCAAGTGGAGCTGTTGCTCTGGAGCTGCTGGCATTGGAGGCTGCTTCTGGGGTGAAGTTCTGGTTGGGAAGAGTCTAGCGAGGAAGGAGGGTGGTCTGAACACTGGCTCCTTGGACTTGACTCTGGGGCCACGGGATCGTGTCTTGTCTGTGTTGGGCAAGTTGTTCCCATTTGTAGTGTCTTGGTTTGTGTTCTTGAAAGGAGAATAATTTCCTTTCATAGATTTTGGTAGCGTTTTCCATCTGTAGCTACCACCGAGGAAACTCAAAACGGGAAGTATCATGGGCAGTCATCTGCCATTTCACTGATGGAGGGCAGAGCTCAGCTGATGCACTCAGTGCCAGCAGAGCCAGCTCAAGCACATGTGTAGCTCCCGAGTCCCAGCACTGCTGCACCTTGTCCTGTGTGCTATAGGGTGAGGGGGGAGCTGGGGCTGTTGCAGCAGCACAGGGGGTGCTTGAGGACAAGGGCATGTGCCCTGAGGAAATCCTCTTGCTGAGCTCTGCTGGTGCAGTGACTGCTGTTGATCTCTGTACTGAGGTTACATCACCCTGACGAAGTTGTGTTGCGTTCGAACCGACACTGTGGCTTGTAGCTGGGACTCTGCATTTGATCTGGAGGGGTTGATCTGTCTCCGTGGGCTCCGGTTGTGGCTGGGACAAAGCTGAATGATGAAGCTTGTGCTGCTTTTCTTGTCATTCAGGGTGCTTGGACAACTTGAGCTGCTGGTTGCATGCTGGTGGCATTGCCTGTGACAAATGAGCATGTGAAGCCAGGATGCACCATGCAAGGACATGGGATAGGGAAATGCCAAGAGCCTTTACAGCTCCAGCTTGTCTGTGTGGGTATAAGGTGTAGGCAGGCATATGCTGCTTCAGCGACTTCTTGGTTTTAATCTCCTCGGGCAGTATTTCTTTTAGGGACTGGGAGTTCCCGTAGTTTGTGTTCTGGGTTTGCTGTTTTTAAGGCAGTGTTGGTTTTTCATCTCACTGCACCCACTCGCCAGTAAAGGACACACCAGCACGTTCACTGCGAGGGGCTGGTGGGTTTGTAGTGTTCAGGGGGAGATGATTCAAGGGATATAACTAATTTCAGAGCTTTTTGTGGACGTGAAGCCAAAGACAGCTCTGCAGTAAAGCTGCTGTGGGAAGGAGTGTGGAATAATGCTGCTCTACCCAGTGGGTGAATTCCCTGCTGGGATCCTTGCGGAGAGAAACTGCGCTCCCAAGGCTGCGGTAGTCCCTGGGTCCCAGCTACCTGCCCTCTGGGCATACAGTGTGTGACAGACCAGTCCAGTTAGTCTGAGATCCTTTTGTACTAGCGGGCAGTGGGAGATGCACATGAGCAAACTTTCTCACAGTGTTACTAGCCCACAGGGCAATGCAACCCATAGACATCGGCGTGCGAAATCCCTTCTCAGGCTCCCTCTGTCCTTCCCCTCCAGATGAGACTTTTCCTTATGGCCAGTTGCTCCTTAGAGCAGAACTCACTCAGCTTTCCCATGAAACCTGCTGCTGCAGACAGGATTTTATAGTGGTGGCTGCACTGGGCTGAGCCTGTTGGCGTGGGATAGCAGCTTTGGGGGTGAAGGATGTGGGGCAGTCTGGGGAAAGGGCACAGTCACTGCTCTGTGATGTGCTGTAGGCCATGAGGAACTTGCTGGGAGCAGCTGAACAGGGGCTTCTCTGGGGTGCAGGTGCTTCACTGTGGGTCCAAATGGCAAAGCCTGTGCTCAAGGAGGGAGAGGCTCCTGAAGGTGTTGGATGGTTGTAAGAGAAGGATCCCGAGTATCATAATGCGACTCAATGTATTGGAAGTCTTTGAAGTCTTCTCCTGACATCCATCCCGTACCAGCATCTTTCATCCTTCGCCAGCGCTTCCCCAGCTGAAGCTATTAAAGGGAAACTACAGAAGCCATAAATCCCGGCTGTTAACATCTCCAGTGGTAGGATTTCACAATGAGCCTGGGTTGCTGCAAAAGATAAGAGAAGGCCTTGAAACCAAGGCAAGTTGAGACTGGTTCCCAAGAATAGCTGAGCTGCACAGCTTCGTTGGGGGTCCCTCCAGGTTACTGGCTCCTGGGCGCAGAACCTGGCTCTGCCCTGGCTGCCTGCGTGCCCCTGTCACTGGGTGCGTGTCTGCATTGTGCGGTGCACCCCGGGGAGATCCCGGCTCTGACCTGACCCAGAGGGGTGCAGCTCCATGCGGGGTGCTGTGTGTAAGCTCAACACCCCCCTGCAGGCTGTCCTGCTGTGGTTACTCTGCTTCCAAGGGTTGATCTTATCACGTCTGCGGGGAGTGGAGCTTATCAGTGTGCCCATTTCAGTGGAGTGCGGGCACATGTTGGGCCCCCTTTGCATACCGAGGGTGCAGGGTGCCTCTGCCAGCATTTGCAGAGGGGCCAGGCAGGAATCCAGGCGTCCTGGTTCCCTGGGATCCCTGCTTTGGCCATGCTGTCTGCTGGAACAGGCGAGGTCTCTTTGTATCTCACATCGAGATGGTAGCCGCGAGGCTCCTGATTTATCGGGAGCGTTGGTTCAACAGAGGAGAAACACAGCCTGTGCTGCCAGACAGCAAACAGAAGCATTCCTGGGAATGCTTCCTTGAGTGAATGGGAATGTTGTTAGTGGGCAAACTGGAATCGGCGTTACACTCGTAACTCTATTTACACCCTTCCTGCGATGCTGATCTCTGCCCAGCCTGGGGTATCTACACAGGGTTTGCTCCAGTATAGACGCCCGGCTCTGCAGGACGCCGGATGATCCCACTGTCTGCCAGGTGCCTTCCTCAATGCTGCTTTTCATGGGAGACTGTTTTTTCTCATGTCTTCTTCACAGCACTGGTCTAGCAAATCTCCTCTTTGTACCAGCAGGCCAGGGAGAGTGATGGGTCTGCGGGGCAAGAAGTCTACTTACCCCCATGAGAACAGTCAGAAGGGTTCTGCCCTCTCCATGTCAGAAGCTGTTTTCCCATTGGCATTGCTTGCTCCTGCAGTGGCACTGGGAGTGCTGAGTGTTTGCTGTGGATGTGGCTGCTCCTCAGCCCTCCCAAGTATGGTTGTTGTTACCATCGTGGTGAAATGGCCTTGGCTGGGTTGCTGTGGGGGAACCTCTCATGGTGTCAGTGCTGGGATACGGCTCAGCAGGACCAAAAGGCAAAGCAGTGTGTGGGGTGGAGGGACACAGAGCAGCTCATGCCACATGTGGCCAACGTCCTCCTGTGAACTCTCTTGGTCCTGCCAGTTCCCTTGGCTCTGCTCTGCTGCTCTGGGTGTTAAAATCAGGCTCTGGATAACCCTCCCTTTGATTCTCCTGCTCTGAATTGCTCCCCAGCATCACCCTAACCCTAACCCTAACCCTAACCCTAAACCTGCCCCTCTGCAGGAAGCTGCATCCCTGTCACTTGCTGCACTGGGGGAGCTGGTGCTGCGGGTGGCTGTGGGATCAGCACGGCTCCACTGGGATTGGGCACTAATGCCCAGACAGACCCAAGGCTTGGAGGAGGCAAATGCTGCGACCAGGGATTCAGATCCACAGTTCCCAGTGGAACCCTTGGCAAAGCAGCTGGTGCACAGCGCTGGTGCCTCTGGTGCTCGTTCAGACTTTGGGAAAGAAGCCTCAGTGCCAGCTACAGCAGCAAAGTCATTTTTGGTTTTCCTTTTTGAGCTGAAACCCCAAATCCTTGGTGTTTGGTGCCCTGCTGAGTAACCAGAGACAGGATAAGCTCCTTGGGCATGATGTTAGTGCAGAGGTGCAAACAGCCCTTGGACCATCATCACCTGTTCTGAGCAGATGATGTGGATCTTGGGAATGGGGACTCCTGGGTCAGCTCCTGGCCCTGCAGTACTTGATCTGTGTGGAATAGCCCCGTTTGACCCATGGCTTCATGAACGGTGTGAGCCTTCCATTTCTGTGGTATCCATGTCTTTTCTAACCTCTTCTGGAACAGGGGAGGGCAGCAGCAGGGGAGATGCACAGGAAGGAGCCCTGGATGTGCTAGGAAGATGGAGAAGAGAAACAAGCCCAGGAGCTCCCAATGGATCCATCGGGCAGCCCCAAGCCCCGCCGGCGCTCAGTGCCCTGGAGGTACCGCAATGGGTTCAGTAGACAAAGGGCTTCAACCAGTCCCTGGTGCTGAGGAGCGGCTCGGGAATGCTGTTTCCCAGGCGGCCTGCGGAGGTCAGCCTCGGCGCAGGGAAGCTCCGGCTCCTGGAGCCGGGGTGGATCCTTGGCAATAGATGGGATAGGAATTAAACGCAGCGCTCCTGAGCCGGTGCCTGGTGCCTGCCTCCACCTGACAAGGGCCATGTGGGAGCTGTGGGGACTTTTCTTTTTCTCCATGCAGAAATACATAGACACACTCTTTTCTTCCTTTGTTTGTGATGCTGAATTAGTCCTGCCTGTGGCAATACAGAACAACCTGAATGGTGAGTTTGGAAAAACCAAGGACAAGGAGTCTACAAGGCCTTTCCTTGAATGTGTTCCATGCTGGATACTGGTGGTGCCCTCCAGTGCTGTATCATGGGGGCAGAGCTCGGTTTAAGACAGCGCTGCAGGTCCTCGCCGTGGTCCAGCCCACGGAGCAGTGCTGATGCCCTTTGCTCTGGCCCCAGCCACCAGAGGGTTCCCGGTTTTCCTCTCAGATGTGTAGGAAATTCCCACTGTGAAAGTCCAGGAGTTTCCCTGTTATCAGAGCAAGAATTCCTCACATTTCCCACCTACTCAAGCCAGGACAGCGCAAACGCTGTGGATGCTGTTGGTAACCACAGCAGATGCTCGAAGACTCTGCTGGTCCCCACTGAGTAACAGTCCTGGCTTTGCGCTCCTCAGGCTCCATCACAGCCAGAGATATGGGGAGAGGCTGGATTCACGTTTCAGACGAGCTCATACTCTTTGCCATTAGCAGGTTTCTATAGATGCCACAGAAAACATGTTATTAAGGCAGATGAAAGGCCAAGGAATGAGTCTGCTTTGCTCGTGCATGCCCATGGGGTAGGCTTTCTTCCCCTCCCCCATGTTACATTTTACCATCCTGCATCAAAGGTGCTTGGAGCAGCAGCGAGCTCCCCAAAAGGCCCTGCCATGGCGGTAATGGAGCAAACCACAACGCCTGTGAAGTGCCAGGGAGATGCTGGGCTGAGCCGAGCCAACAGGTTCATCCTCAGCTTCCTGCAGCCAAGTTCTACCAAGGAAAAAGGGGCACCCCCCGTTCTGGAGCCTCCTCCACCTGCCCCACTCCTTTGCTGACTTGTGCATTCCTCCTTCCATGTGCTGTAAGGATTGATGCTCCAGCTGGAGCTTGGTGCAATGGGGCAAGGTGAGACATTCCTCTGCTACCATGGCTGCTGTTGGCTAAGGGAGGCCAGAGGTTGTGCCTTGCCCTGGCCAATCCATGTGTGGTCAAGCTCCTTGTGGAGTTGGTCATAACTTGTGTTGGGCACAGAGGCCACCGAGCCCCGGTGGGATTGGTTCTCTTTGCTGCTGCAGACCTGTGGGTTTGCTCTGGAGGTGAAGGGCACCAGGTCCTGTGTGGGGTGGCAGTGGTCTGGAGGTGGACAGGTCTCTGCTCCCTGCCTCAGGAATGGGAAGGCATTGCTGTGCCGTGGGGCAGAAGCAGCTGCCTTTGAGTGGCAGATACAGCCACATCTCTGGGCACTGGGGAGCATGGTGGAGGCTCTCGGGCCACTGCTGTGGTGGTGACCGGTGTCTGTGCCAGGTTTTGCTGGCTTTGCAAGGGCTGGAGGCAGCTCTGTCTGTGCCCAGCATCACTGATGGAGCTCTCAGGCTCCTCACATCTTGTGCCTGAGTGCACGACCCCTCTCTTCAGGCCCAAATCAATCTCACAACCCCGCTGGATCTGAAGAGAGGAACTGGCTCCTGCCTTGCCCAGCTCAAACCAAGCATGGGAAGCGGTGGGAGAGGCTGTGCCAGAGGCTTTCCTCAGGGTTTCCTCTGCCTCGTGCTGTCCTGTGCGTGCTGCCCCGAGCCAGGGCTGGAGCCTGTGAGGTCAAACCTCAGCGGTAAGTGGCTATTTCTGGAATTCCATAGAAGAGAGGAGAGATGGAGCCTAGAGCAGGATGCCCGGAGGGAGCGGGTGCGTTGTCCGGAGAGACACGGGCTGGGAAGAGGCACAAATCCCCCCCCCCCCGTGCAGATGTGAGCCATGGAGGGGAGCTGCTGTCCAGGGCGAGCAGACAGGAGGTGCAGATTCAGGTTAGATTCAAGGAAACTCTTTGTGCCTGGGCAGGCCAGAACCACCACCGTGGGGTGAAGGACGTGTTAGAGAGCTCCAGACAGATCTTTGTCTGTGTAAACCCAGCCTGGGGCCAAGGAACAAGTTTGGTGGCTCTCTGGGCTCCATCCCTGCTGCTCCCTGGTGTGGTGTGTGTGCAAACACAAGTGGTCTGTGTGTCAACACTGGTGGTGTGTGTGCAAACACCGGTGATATACATGCAAAGCCTGGTGATGTGCATGCAAACGCTGGTTGTGTGCGTGCAAATGCCAGTGGTATGTGTGCAAACGCTGGTTGTGTGCATGCAAACGCTGGTTGTGTGCGTGCAAACACTAGTGGTGTGTGTGCAAATGCTGGTGGTGTGCAGGACGCTCACTGTCCCACTGGAGCCATGCGTGTTGGCTCTGGACAAAAGCTCCCTCACATGTTGCTTTTGTTGCACTTTTTCATCTCCTTCTAGTCTCGAGCGCTGGAAAAGAGCTGGGATTGAGCAGGATTACACAAATGAGGCTGTTGTGGGACAAACTTCAGAGATTTTTCTGTCAGAGGGTTTTTTTCCCCTTTCTTTCCTTTTCCTTTACCAAAACCCCTCCTTTTGTGCACTTTGGACCAAACTTGTCATATTTCTTAGAGTCTCCAGTGACTCCTTCATGCTACAGACTTTCTGGAGTCCTCCTTGTTAGACCCAGAGCTGCGTGATTCATTGTGTGCTGGAGATTTAATACTGCATGTAAAACGTTCCCGGTTCAAATTTGTTTTCTTTCTTTCCCCCTCCCCTCTTTTTCCTTTCTTGGCTTCTCACTTCCCTGCTGGAATGTTTTTCATGAGATATAAAATAAATACATTCCCAAATATGTCCAGTAGGAAACAACCCACTTGGATTTTTTCAGCTGCTGTTTTAAGGCCTTAAACCATCCTGGTGTTGTTCAGGCTTCCCAAGGGATGCTGTGTGCTGGGACTCTGTCTCCCGTGGTCCTCTGAAGACACACGTGGCTCTGTGGGCAGCACATGGAGATGTAGGTTTTTAGTGCCAAAAGGGACTGTTTTGGTTGTTCAGCATGACTGCATCTTTAAGGTCCCCAGCCCTGCGGTGTCATGTCCCATCCTGGTTAATCTGCAGGTGACTCACTGAGTCTGTCTGATGTCCCCTGTCTTCTCCACAGTCATTCCAAGAGCAGTGGCTGGGTCAGCTGCTTCCAAGGACAAAGTCCTCATGGGCAGTTAAGTGATTACATGAACCTGTGAGGAATTAGTAGAACCCTTTAATTACAGGTTGCCTTAAGCCTGCCTGTAGCTAGGTCTATCTGTTCTGCCCAGGCTCCCCTTCATCTGCATTCCTTAACTACCTGGTAATGAATTCAAGTCCCTCTTAGCCATGACCTGAGAATCAGTTTTTCCAAGGAACCCAAGGCTGGGTTTCCTGGGACTTGGTGCTGGCAATGGGCTCTTGGAGCAGCTCTCAGCCCTTCCCAAAGCACTTGAGGAGTCTGATTTCCAAAGGGACCCAGCAGGTTCCATGGGCCACACTGCTTGTGGCAGGGATGGACTCGTTTCACCGCAGCACGTGGAGGAACCCTGGCTTCTTGCAGGCCTGGAGCACCTCCTGTTCTCACTGTGCCCTGGGGATGCGTTAGCCCGCAGGGTACCAACGATCCTGTGCTGTTTCCCAGAAGGCATTTGCCTGCATCCCGCTCAATTCCTGATGGAGCGCCAGTTTGCATTGCAGCTTGACCTCTGGATGCAAATCCCAGCACTCTTCCTGTTGAGGTGGTGATTTGGGTTCATGCTGGAGCTGTTATCTCTGTGCTTGAGTGACTTGAGCAGGTCTTGTGTGTATGAAGAGATTTCTATGGCCATGCAGTGTTCCTGCTTCCATGCCTTGTATAAGCACGTGGGGGTCTCGTGTGGTCCTGGCTGCCAGCACTTTGCTCACTGGAGGAATGGCAGCAATCGCTTCATGGATTCTGCTTGACTGATGTGTGCTGGGACAGGCTCAGCTTGGAAGCAAGGGGCATCCAAGGAGCCTGCAGCAGGATTCCAGGGGCTGCTGCCATTGGCCGCACATCAGGCACCATCCAGGGACCCAAACCCGCCTCTGCAGAGGGCATGTTTTCTGGAGCTTTACTCCTGTTTTGTCTCCTCCAGGTGACCCCAAATGAGACCTTTGCAGAAGTGGGGTTGCAATCCCTCTCTGAAGGACTCAGCACCCCCATGCTGGGACCCTCCAGCTCCTCGTCCCACACCAGGCTTTGGGCAGCCAGGGAAGGGGAGTCCTGCCCTGTCGTGCCATCCAAACCTGCCACAACAGGGGCTAGGGAGGGAAGGTGATGCGTGGGGATGCGGTTTGTACCAGCTCAGTGATAGGTCAGAGCCTCTAGGTTTGGTTCGGTTTCTTTCTCCTTGAGCTTTTATGGAGCCTCAGATTCTCAAGGCTGTGACCACCCTTTGTGTGGCATGGGGGACATTCCCAAGTGCTCCTTGTGCAGGTGCATCCCACTGCATCCTCCCAGCCCTGCTGCGGCTCCCACCGGCGCCATGGGGCAGCCGCAGCCTCCGCGGCTCCGGAGCCGCGTAATTCCCGGCTGAGCCACAGTGGGGGCTGCAGCTCCCGTCGGGGTGCGGCTGGAATTGCTTCAGCCGCCCCACTTCAATCCACCCCTGGTGTGAGTCAGCGCCCCGAGGGGCTCCAGGGGAGCTGGGATCACTAAATATAGTGCGTGGGGCTGCGGGGAGGCGGCGCAGGAACCTGCCCTCCCCGCGGGCTCCCCATGGAGAGATGCCCCGCGATGGGCAGCTGGGCAAAACCTGTTTGACTCCGTGCTGGGCCCAGACACGGAGCCCGTCTGTGGTCAGTTGCTGCAGTTCATCCGTGGCTGAGGCAACTTCTCAAACCACTTGGATTTGCTCCTCAGCCGGCGTCTGCGGCGCTGTCTCGTGGTGCTCGGCAATGGGTTGATCAACCCTGGGGAGATGGGTTCATCCTCCCACCCCAGGGATCTCTGCTCTGCTTCCAGGTCAGGGGCTGCAGCCCCATGGCTGTGCCCACGGCTCCATAGCAGTGCTGGTGTGGGGGACCCGGTGTCCCTGTCACCTTATGGTGTCTCCTCCAGCATTGCCGCTGCTCTTCATTGACTCTTGTTCCCATGTGCAGAGGGCAAATACTTGAGCTTGTTTGTGAGTGAAGACATCACTGCTGTGCTCTGGGGCAGAGAAGACCCAAATATCTCCCCCACAGGGTAATGGGGAAGATGGCTTCAACCTGGGACTTCCTCCATGCCTGACCATGCTGTGTTGGCCAGCACACTTGGCTGATGGCAGTGATGTAGCAACTCCCCAGCACACATGTTAGTGGTTTTGAGGGCTAAATTGGACCTTGAGAATTAGCAGCCTTGTAAGTCAATAACAACAAGTCTTAATGAATGCAAGATGTCCCTAGGAAATGAAAGCTCCTTCCCTTGACTGGGATCCTGTGACTGGGAGCGCACCAGTAAACAAGAAGGAATGCTTGAACTGGAGATGAGCAGGAGATACAAAGTCGACATCTAGATCTTTCAAACACACCCGAGCTGTGGGTGGTGGTGGGGGCAGCAGAAGCCACTGCAGTTGTGAAACACAGAGACATGGCCGGGTCTGCTGCTCAGCCATCCCTGCATGCTCCTGGGCTCTGACACCCAGCCATTGAGCACAAGGTTGTGCCTCCTGCCCCTCACCATCACTGGACAGGGTGGGAAGAAGGAAGTTCCAATCTCCCCGTGCCCTTCCAGCACCTCCTTTGGTGTGTGCAAACACTGACTGGGTTGGGTGCTGCCCCAGAGCAACCCTTGGTATGGCCCATGGAACATCACCAGTGATGTCCTCACACCAACACATAACTTTCTCCTATGGCCTGTGGTACATGTGCTGACCAGCAAGTGGCTGGACCTCAGGTTTTCCTCTGCGCAATGGGACCCCTTGGGTCTTGTCCCTCAAACCAACTGATTCCCCCAAACCTGCAGCTCAACGCCTTCAGGACCTCACTGGCTCAACAAAGCTGGAAATGGGCTGGAATTGCCCCATTGCCCTATGTTTCCCATCCAGATACCCTGAGATAGCCACTGGTGGGGGGGAAGCTTGGGAGACCAAGCGGGTGGTGGGTTGGGTGCTGCCACTGTGCAGGCCACACATGCCCTTGGTGGGAGCAGGGAAGGGAAGACGGGAACGCCGCGTTGCCCAATCCACACGCATGGAAATGAGCTGCTTTGTGCGCAGAAAAAAGCCGTCGCTGTGCAGAGGTGCTGGGTGTGTGCATGTGGGTGTTCAGGAGCAACCTTGGATGCCTGGAAAAATCTCCTTTGTGCATTTAATTAGCGGTAAATGTGATTTACATGCGAGCTGCCTCTTGGTCTGAATCTGCTCGTTGATTAGCAATTGCAGCCAGTTCATATTGTGTACTTTGTTTGCCCCAGACCACAACAGCACTACCTGCACCTAACAGATCTCTCTGCCTTTGCATTTCAAAGCCAGGCTGATACCAGGGATATTGCACAATGCACTGGTGCTGCCCGGTCCCCCCTCAGTGTCCCTGTGAGCTGGGGATGGTGCAGCCACTTGGTTCACATCAGCTCCTGCTCTGGGGTGTGTGGCCAAGGAAAACCAGGTTGTGGGGCTGAGCTGGGCTGCACAGCTGATGGCAGTGAAGGGGATGGCTTGAGACCCACTAGGGACCATAGGGTGGTGTGCTGAGCAGATGTGATGCTGCACCACAGCTCTCAAGCCACACTGGTTTTGCTGTGTCCTAGAGGTGCTGGGAGTGGGTTGGGGTTCTCCAAGTTGAAATACTCTTGTTGCATTCTGGTGCTTGAGGGGGGATGCCAAACCTCTTGGTAGCTCAGACGCTGTGTTGCTGGGGAGAGGAAGGTGATAGGTGTGTGGTGCTGGGTATGGTGTGTCCCTCCTGCCCTCGACAGGCGAGTTCTGCCTGGACGTGTGTGCTATTTCCTGTGGTCAATGCAAACCATTCCCAGAAACCAGCAACGTGTGGGTTTGGGTTCAGGTTCCTTTTTTCCTCCTCTCTCCCCTCCAGTGCTGTGAGGTGAGATGGGCTGCGCTCTCCTCTTGTCCTGGTCAATCCCAGTGGGGTGTCAGGAGGAGCCAGGTCCAGGATAGTGGGATGGGTCCGTGTTCCAGGACATGGGCAAAGCATGGCTGGTGTGGCAGGGACATGGGTGAGTCTGGAGCTCATGGTCCTGCCAAGCTGGAGACAGCCAAGGGCTTACAGACAGTGTCTGCCCTTGTTTGCAGAGACGCTCCAGCTCTTTCCGTGCCGGAGCCCTGGGAACAGGCTGCATCCCGCATCCCTCCTGCCTGACTCAGCGAGGTCCCCACTGGCCTCTGCCAGGCAAAGCTCCATCCTGCTGGGAGGGGAGGCTGGAGCTAGGGAGGGAACCAGCTGCAAACCCTGTGGGAATGAGCAATCCCATCCCTTGCAGCGGCCTGGGCTCCAAGCGGTGGGAAACGGCTTCTCTGGAGTGGAGGGGACCAGCAAAGAGGCTCCCTGCTCCCAACCCTGCATCCCTGTGGCTTTGCTCGTGTTCGCATGGGAAGCTGGGATGCTCCTGCTCCTCTGGAAAGGTTGTTTGGATATCCACGACATCCATCAACCCCTCAGCAACGTGCTGGCTGAGAGATGTGATGCCAGGTCCTGCCAGTTTCTGTCTGGGTGTTCCAGGAAGGCCAAGGCCGATGTCTGGGCTTGCAGTGGAAAATCCAAAGACCAAAAGGCAGATCCGGTGCCGCTGTCCCGGGCAGCCCGGGCTCTGCACAGCGCATTTCTCACCAGGGTCTCTGTGGGCACCTTCAGCATCTTCCTGTGGCGGCAGGCGGCAAGGCTGGAATTTCCTCCTCCTGCTCGGTCCAGCCCCGAGGCTGGGCTTGGCTCCCACCACAGGAACAGAGCTGTGACTACGTTCTGTTGTTTCCCCCCTCGATTTTGCCTTTTATTTTTTTCACAGATGTTTATTTCCCCGTGGTTTTGGCAGCACCAGGGTTATTGTCGGGCTCCGGAGCCCGGCTGACTGGGACGGAGCAGCAGAGCCAAGTGAGCCGGTGTCTCATGGGCAGCAGATGGTGGCTTTGGGGGCAGGGGCTGAGCTGGTGTTGGGGTCCATCACCCATTGGGTGCCCGAGCACATCCTGATATCATGTGGGAAGCAAACACAGCTCTGGGGGAGCTCAATTGAGTGAAAAGAGCTGATATGGGGCTGGCAGCAGCTGGGTGGGAACAGGAGCGAGTTCTGACTCTTGCAAAGCTCCTTAACATGAGGTTTAAAAGGATCTTTACATTGGCAGAGGCATAAAGCTTGTCCTAAGCAAAAATCTTGTCCTAAAAACCTGCAGCCTAAGCAGATAGGTAGGAGAGGGCTGTGTGCTACCTTGGCACGGCCTCATCCAAGCCCTGCGGGAGGCGATGGTGAAGCCAGGGCTAACTTCTGCCTTCTTGAGGAGCCAAAGAGAGCAGCCACTGCCCTGCACGCACTGCACTGCCCTGTGCTGCATGCACTGCCCTGCCCTGCATGCACTGCACTGCCCTGCCTGCCCTGCCTGCTCTGCCTTGCATTGCAGGCAGCCATGCACATCAGTTGCAGGGTTGTGATGCAGAGTGAAACCAGAGACCCCTCGTACATGCTCCCAGCTTCACTCTGAGCGAGGGGCCTGGCTGCATTTTTAATGTTTGGGGGGTTTATATGTAATTTATTATCAGCATTTCAGGCCTGTCTATTTTGCTTCCCAGCCAAGTGGGTCCCTGGTGTTTGCAGATGGAAATCAAACTGGGTTTCAGTGTCCAACTCTGGGCAAGGCAGATCCCCCTAAGCCCCCCCGGGGCTGTGGTTCCTTCCAGACGCTCGTTTTCCATCTCCAGAGCTGAACTTCAGGGACCAGTGCTGGCAAATGCATCCAGAGCATTATTCCTCAGTTTCCCCTCCCCATCCTGCTCCATCCCCAGGCACCCTTGGGTGGGCTTGGGGGGGTGGGGAGGGGGGCAGGAAGCAGCCCCAGGGGTTTTGGAATGGCCTGGGAGGCATCTGAGAGGTGGATGGAGAGAAAATAGGAGGATTGTTTATAATACATGGAGAAGAGAGAGAGAGAGAGAGAGGGAGAGGAGAGAGTAGGGTAGGATAAGATAGGATATATCCAAGCCCCCAAGGCTGCTGATGCTGGAAGAAGGGGAGGAGGTTCCCAGCCAGACCACTTTTCCCAGTCAAAGAACAAGCACTTTGAGCATCTCCTGAAGAGCAAGGTTGGATTGAGGTTGGATGGTTACCAGGGGAATTAATCCTGGTCCAAAAGCTGGACCTGGCTTGGTGCAACTCCATGGATGCACCGATCCTGTGGTCCCTCCTGCACTGTGGGCTCAGTGGGGACAGGGCAGGATGGAGCGCTGCCACCACCGGTGCTGGCAGATGCTTCCCATCCCTGGGCTTCCATAAATTGTAATTATAAGCATCCCATAAATTATAATTATTATTTATTACCCTTTTCTTTTTTAAACCAAGAATAAAAATTCCTTTGCAATTTTGAAGCCAGAGCCCTGCAGGGCTCCTGCAAATGGGCATTAACTGACTCTGGCTGCTGCCAAGGAACCATTTCATGGACAGGCAAACCCAGTGTCCTGGGGAAGGGGGGACTCCATCCCCTCCATCCTGCTTGTCCTCAGGTTTTCTGCAGCACAGGCAGTGGGAAGCTGGGGTTGAGCCTGGTTTCCAGCCCTTTCCTTCAGGCCCAATTCCTATTTTTCCCTAAGCCCATCCTGAGCATCTCCGTGTGCTCTGTGCTCTCCAGCCGGGAACGTTAGTCCATCCTGGAGCAGCCCTGAGCTCTGCATCAGCACAGCAGCTTCCTGACTCAGAGGGCCAGGTTAGGGAGCAAAGAGCTAACATTTAGTCCATCCACCTGTGTATCTTCCCAAGCCTGCAGATAGCAACCCAGAGCACAGGAAATGGGCTCTTTAAGGGGTCTGAACTTGCCAAAACTGCACCACAAGTCAAACTTTTAAAGCAAAGTTTATTTGTGAGGTTTCAGAAGGCTGAAGTATCTCCTGTGAAGGGTGAGTCGCTTTAAAGCCGTCCTGTGGTTTTATTCCACTTCTGCCTTCTAAAGTGATTGGGCTCAGGAAGAGGGAGCGGATTCATGAAGAGGGGCTTGGGTTTAATCTAATAAGCAATTTTTCCCTGTAGGCAAGTGCTGGAGCTCATGGAGGGGGAGCTCAACCCTGCACTGGGTTACAGAAGGGCCTTTGACGTTTGCCTTGGATAATTTCAGCTCGATTGGAGCCAAACAAGGGACCTGATGGGGTTCGGAGCAGCCCCAGACGTGGCTCCCAGCTCCAGGAAAACCAGCATCTGCCCCTGCCGGCTGTGGGATGCTGCCGTGGAGTGTGGCCAACACGTGCGAGGTCTTGGCCATTAACCCTGCCCACCCCTGCTGCTGCTTAACGGGATCCTCGAACCCATAAAGGCTCCGAGAAGGTGTTTTATGACCTCTTTATGTGCGGCGTTGGAGTGACAGAGGTGGTAACTGTGCTCCTAGCACAAAGGTAACACATTAAAAGTTCATTTTATATATATATATAAAATTAATTATGTTTGTATTTCTTGTGGTAGGTAGAGCTGGGTGGTTTTTGTTTGTCAGCTCATGGCCTGTGGGCTCTCAGGGCCAGGGAGGGGGTTTCAGCATTCACATCTTATGAGGACCAGCCACATCTCCTGTCAATGATGCCTTTGGCTCCCGGTTGCTGCCTGTTGTGCAAGGGGAATTCTGCATCCCATATTCCATCGAGGTGGCACCTCCTGCCTACGTGAGCTCTGGCAGGCAGAGCCTGCGGTGCTGGGATGGGAAGTGGCTGCCAGAGCTGGGGCAGGGGCTGGGGGAGCCTGGGGACACCCAAGGGGGGTGAAAGTGAAGCTTTAACTCCATGGTGCTGCCTACCCCTTTGATACACGGCTGCAGGCAGAGCTGCTTGTCCCTGCCTGCAGAGCAGCAGCAGGCAAAGCCCAGTGGAGCCCACGTGTCTCCAGCCCCAGCCAGACCCCACTGCCGTGCCGGAACACCAGTGCCGGGACACTGATGTCCTGGGACACCACTGCAGGAGCAGCTTCACCACCAGCCAGCAGCTGCTTTTCCATAGGCATCGGGTCTGGAGCGGCTGCATCCTGGGGTTTGGCATCCATTGCCTCCATAGCAGCGTGTGCGCGGCTTCCTCGGGATTATTCAAATCCCTCAGCTTCCTCTAATCCCCATGGAAGGAATCGCTGATAAACACGGGCTGGGAGTGCTGCCGGTGATCCCTGGGCAGGGGCCGGGCACCCGCGGTGGCACCCAGCCACCGCAGACTGGGTGGCCCTTTCCTGGGTGTTGACTAATGACTCTTGTAATTGAGATGAGGCTTTAATACACCCCAGCAGGTGAGCTGACATAAGGAGGGGGGAAGAAGCAGAGATAGGGGTGAACGCGGCGTGTCTGGGTGCTCCGGCGCTGCTCAGCCAGCACAACCGGTCCAACCAGCCCGTGACGGGTGTTTCGGCACAAGCCGCCCAGGGCTGGGCTCGCACCTCCTCACACGACTCCAAGATGCCAAATGCATCAAAGCTGGTTTGGTTTAATCCTGCAGGAGAAAGCGCAAAGCTTTCTCTTTGTGAGAGAGGGACTCTTCACGGGGAACTGTAGTGATAGGACAGGGGTGAATGGTTCAAGCTGAAAGAGGGGAAGTTCAGGTTGGATCTAAGGCAGAAGCTGTTCCCTGTGAGGGTGCTGAGGTGCTGGCACAGAGTGCCCAGAGGAGCTGTGGCTGCCCCATCCCTGGCAGTGTTCAAGGCCAGGTTGGACACAGGGGCTTGGAGCAGCTGCTCCAATGGAAGGGGTCCCTGCCTGTGCCAGGGGTTGGAGCTGGATGAGCTTTCAAGGTCCCTTTCAACCCAAACCAGGCTGGGATTCTATGAAGCCACCCCACATGCCAGCTCAGTTGGGGCTCGCTGGCTCCCAGTGATGCTGGGCTGGGACAGGGCCCAGCTTGGCTGTGGCCTCCCAGGACCCACGGGGCTGCAAAAAAAGCTCTTTGCAGGGACCAATGTGGGCAGCCAGGCCCCAGGGCACTGGTACAATGGGGCTGTGCTTTGTGGGACCAGCCCTGGTTCCGCATGGGACATGCGGGGCAGAGGGGCAGCATTCCAGGGCTTCTCGGGCACCACTGGTGCCAGGTGGAGGTGGGAGCAATGCGAAGTGGTCTGTTCCCTATGCCGTGGCTGAGTCCAGCCCTCTAAACCTCACCTTCAAAATGCAAAGGCCAGAAACCTACTTTACAGTCACTAAAGAAATCAAAGTAAAAGGCTCATGCCGTGTAAAGGGGCATTTAGTGAAGCCACCAGCTGGTGCATCCGAAAGCACTGATGTAACAGCAAGAAATGATCTCTTTAGGCAAAGACAATGATCTTCATGAAGCCAGCTATGTCTTGGAGAGCTGGAAATGCCTCTGTGCTCCCTAACACCGGCGCTCAGGTTGGCTCGGGGGTGCTGAGTGATCTGCTTTCTCTCAATGAAACAAAACGGATAAAAATCCCCCTTCAAGAAAGGTCCTGCTGCGTTTCCAGCCCGTTTCCTTCCCCCCGTGGGGGTTATCTCCTCTGCTTCCAAAGCCACAAGCAAACACGGTTGTAGTTTGAAAGCGAAGCCTCAAGGTAAGAGAAGGCGAGGGTCTGCCCCTGCAGCGCCGCGGTTGCTGCCAATAGAAGATAGGAAGGTGGAGAACATTTTTTCAATGTTCTGAAAACATTCCATCATCTATAGGAATCAAAGCCCCATTGAAAGCCACAGAACCCCTCACATTCGAGGGCTTTGAATGAAAACCAAGTATTTTTCATGCCCTGTGTTTTTCTTTGCGAGGATTTCCAGGGGAATACAACTGGAGCGGGGGGTGGACGCCGGGAACTTGGCTGGAGTTCCTCCTGGCCCAATAGGGCTTTCACTGTGGGCTGGCTTAATGGTTTAAAGATAATATGGCCTCGTATTTTTGGACTTGTCAACGTGCTCGCTCTTGCCCTGGGTCGGCGCTGGGTTATTTTACACTGGAAAATAGATGATGGAGCCAGGGCAGGAGAAGAGATGGGGTCCAGGGAGAGGAGGGCTCCTGAGGCTGGGCTGTGAGCAGGAAAGCAAAGACCAAATGGGTTTAATAGTCAGTGGTGTGGAGCTGGGTGAATCCTGGGTGACAGAGGCCAGTGCCAGCCTTCAGAACCTGGGGAAACAACCCATGTGCTGCAAACTGCCCAGCCCTGGGAACAGAAACCTCTGTGCAGTTGGTTTCATGTCCCTCCAAAAAATCATGGGTAGAAAACTATGTGCTTTGGGGCAGCTGAAATGCTGTTGTTAAGAAACATCCCTTTGGTTTCTTTGGGGTTTTCTTCTCCATGTGCTTTCATTCTCCCTTCACATGGAAGCAGCTGCTGCTGTGATGATGATGCTGGTGAAGAGGGACCAGCAGAGCTGCAGCAATGCCATCCACACTTCCCTTGGGTCTGGTCCTTTGCCACCAGCACCCAAAGCCTCGGTGCTGCAGGGTGCCCACCTGGATTGGACCACACAGATCCAACCAGCACCACGGTTCGGGGAGCCCTGAGGGTAGCCCAGGGACCCCTGTGTTCCGCAGCACCATTTAATCCCCTCGTTAACATCCCCCATTAGAACAATTCATTCTTTCACTCTGGCTTAAACACCCAACTTTACTTTACAGCTCATTTCATTTATGACTGAGAAATGAAATTGCTGTATCGATTTCATGGCAGACAGTGAAGAAAAAGGTGGGTGTTCCCGGCTGCAATAAACCCTCCGGCTGCAAAGGCAAACAGTGAAACCTGCCAAGGGGGGGACGGGCTGCAGCCACCCTGGGGACAGCACCTGGAACAGTACCTCCAGGTCCCCCTCTGCAGCCAAACCCAGCTCTGCTGCAGTTATTTTCCTCCCCATCTTAAAGAATCAGCTGTATATGTTTGCAGGGACCCAGGGGACTTTGCAAGTTGCTAGAATGGAAAGGAAATATGCTGCCTGGTAGCACCGGTGTAAAATATCCCTCCTGGAGCTCAGCCAGAGCCCAGGCAGGGGCTGGAGAACGGTTCACCGGATCACTGGAGCTCTGTGCCGGGATGGAGAGCCCCCCTGACCCTTGGCCGCTCACCCGCTCAGCATCAGGATGCAGACAGAGCCAAGATTCAGGTAACCCAGGCCAAAAAGGTGTTTCCTGGTCTCTCTGGCTGTGCTGCACCGTGCCATGGCCAGGAGTTTCAGCCAGCACCCGGTGCTTTCACTGCTCCCTGCCTGACCACTTTGCTGTCCCCGGTGCAACCACAGGGTTGGGCTGGTTGCTCACCCAAGAGATGATGGGATTTCATAGACTCACAGAATCACAGCCTGATTTGGGTTGGAAGGGACCTTAAAGCTCCAATCCCTGCCACAGGCAGGGACCCCTTCCACTGGAGCAGCTGCTCCAAGCCCCTGTGTCCAACCTGGCCTTGAGCACTGCCAGGGATGGGGCAGCCACAGCTTCTCTGGGCACCCTGTGCCAGAGCCTCAGCACCCTCACAGTAACACATTTAATCCTAATGTGGAAGAGCAGCACCACGGAAGCACCCAGCAGAACCGAACCCCCGGGGGCTGGAGCAGCGCAGAGGGGGAGGGATGCTCCTGACCCTCTCCCAGTGCCAGGGCAGAGCATCCCTGTGGGAGCAGCTCAGCCCATGGTGCTGGTGGTGCTGCCAGGCGCGTCCCCGCTCACGGACATGCCCCGTCACGCGTGTGCTGAGCCCACGCAGGCAGGTGCAGCCCGCGGGCGCTCACCTGGGGTTGTGCCGATCCGGCACCGCGCACACGCTCCCGCCGGGACGCGGCCTCGTCTCTCCCCTGCCCCGGACTAATTAAAGCCGGTTATCAACCCATCTAACGCGCTCCCGAGGTTAATGAGCCCTCGCCCTCCGTCCTTCCCTGCCCCGGCCCTTTGAAGTGGAGCCGCTTTCCTCGCGTGCTGTCAGTGCAGCCAGCACCGTGTCACCAGCATCACTTGTAGCCTCTGTGGGTGAAGCCAAGAATAAAGACTCATGGGGCATGAGCCTTTTCTAATTTAAACTTGTCTCATCTCCTGGCCCAGCCCAACCCCTGCACAAGAAAACACCTTCCCTGCCCTTCCATGTGCTGCTGTCAGGGAATTCACACTTATACAGGAGACTTTGTTTGCATGGCTTAAATACAGCCCAGTGTATTAAACACAGCCCTCGTGCAGGATGGCATAGGCGGTGCTCTGGGGGGTTTGGATGCGGCTGCTGCTCTCAGTGCCATCAGGATGTGTGCCCCAGCGACATGGCTCCACTCGGTGACATCCCTGCAGGATGGGGGATTCGAGGAAGCTGATGGGGATTCAGGGAACAGGGTTTAAATGTGGCACTGGGAAACACTCCTGAGCTGGGCGGAAGTGTTTGGGTGCTTGATTCCAAACAGCTTTTTTGCCTCTTTTAGCCCCAAGTGCAGCCTCGATCCCAAACTGGCTTTAGGGAGAGATTTCCTAGTTTGGCATTGTAGAAGTGACCCAAACTCACCACAAATACACTCAAACTGTCCCAACCAGCCCATTCGCCACCCAGGAGAGCCACAGTACACCCAGGATGGGATCAGCCCTTGAAGTTCCAGCTAACCTGGCCTTCTCCCCACAGCCCAGTGTCTGAAGCCCTGACTTGCCATGGGGAAGTCCTTACAGAGCCATGCCACAACCCTATTCCCTGCACATAGGCTGGGCTCTGGGGGCAAGGAGTATTCCCTAGGGGCAAGGAGGCTCTGGGAATACACGAGCCGAGCCACAAGGATTTGTTGTTGGAGTCCTATTTATGGGAAAACACGGCCCTTTTTTAACTGGAGAATCCCCTCTGCAACACATAGAAAGATCTGGGGTGATTTCAGCTGAACAAGCTGTGGTTCAGGGCTTAATGGTGGCATCGGGAGAGAAAGAGTTGAAGCGGAGCTAGAAAACGAAACATCCTGGCTGCAGCCGAACAAAGCAGCTCCTGTGACCCCGGAACGAGGTTTTTATGGGGTTGTTTTTGTACTGCACCAAACTCGAGCATTCTGAGCAAGCGGGGATGAAGGATTGTTTCTGTCAGGTTTTACAGCTCGGGCACGCTCCCAGCTCTCCTCCCGCCCGGCTCCTCTCCAAGCTCCCACCCGTGCCAAGCCCCGCGCCAGCCGGCCCCATGGCCAGCAGGTCCTGGCATGGTTGTGCCTCTGCCCCTCACAGGAGCAGCTCCTGCCTGTCCCAAGTCCTGGGGATGGTACCAGGAGCATCAGGGCTGGAGCACACGGGGTGGGGGGGAGCAGGGACAGAGCCCAGCACAGGCAAAAAGGGACAGCTCTGCTTTGGAAGAGCTTCTGAGAAATGGAAAGGCTCATTTTGGTGCCTGTCTGGGAACCGACTGGGGAAATAAAGCCCCAAGAACTCCTATATATAAAATACATGTATATAAATATCTATCTCCTCCAAGGCGCGAGGTCCCGCTGAGCAAGTAGATGTGGATGACGTTGTAACCTAACACTTTCCCAGACACCCTAATGAATTTTCCATGTTTTCCACCATGTAGCTTCTAAATAGGCTGTTTTTAAACAGAACATCAACCCAACCCCAACAATGCACCCACCCTCTCCAGCAGGACAGCCCGGCAGCAGGATTAACCCCCATGGATGCCCATGGAGGTGATGCCAAAGAGGGAGCTGGTGATGATGTGTGTCCATGGGGGTTGCTGTTTGCCAGTTCAGGAGTCTCTGGGGGTGCTCAGCACCACACACAGGGCTCTTTGTCCCCACTGTTTCAGAGGAACTGGATTGTGCACTAAGGATGCTGATCATTCATTTGGGCAAGGTTCATTAAGGCCTTTGACAAGGGAAGAGATGATGTGGGCCCGGTGGATCCCTGCAGCAGCACAGGAGGCTCCTTCCCCATGTCCTGCACAGCACAGAGACTTTTTGTAAGTTGAGAGTTTATTTATTAAGACAGGCAGTTTGGAAACAACAGAGTCATTAAACCAGAGGCTGGGGTTTAGAGTTTGGTCTGGAAAGAGAATATAATAAGATTTTTGCTGAGACTTTTGTTCTCAAAGGAAACATTCTTCATTTTTCCTAGGAGATTTTTCAGCCCAAACTCCACTCAATTTAATGTCTGAATGCTCAAAAAAGTCATCCAAGCTCCAGGGATTTTCTTTTTTTTCGCCCTTTCAGTTCTCATTTGCAAATGAAACCCCAAACATGTCTGCTCTGACCACCCCACACTATTACTATTAGCTTTGTTCTCCAGTGTCTCCCTGGACCAAGGGGAGCCCTCTGGGTGTTCAAGGGGCCTTTTGGAGAGGCGGCTGCACTCCACATCCCACGCTGCCATGCTGGGATCCAGATTCCCCACTTAAATTTGTTAAATTGGTGTGAAACTTGTGTATAAGCAAGATGCAGCCCTGGCATTTGCAGCAGGCTGGATGCTGTGCTTGGTAGGTGGCCCATATAAAAATAATGCCCATATAAAAGTAACACCCTTTGGCCCTCAGGCACTGGGCACATTTAACACCATTGGCTCCTTGAGCTCCATTTTAGCTGCTGTCAAGTCCCCCCGTACCAGCTTGGTCCAGCATCACCTTGAGTGACAGTGCCTGGTCCAGCCCCAGCCTTACCCTCCCATCGGCACCAGCACCAAAACCGGGTTGCAGAGGGGCTGCACCACTCAAAAGCCCCTTTTCCATGGAAGCCCTTTTTATTTTTCCTCTTTTCCTTCTCTTTCCATTGCAGCTTTAAACAAGGCTGCAAGTAAAGAACCAATGGATATGGAATGGGAGGTTCCTGAACAGAACAGCTTCACCTTGGGGTGTTTGCTTGCCCAGTAGTGGTGAAGAAGAGGCAGGTATGTCTAGGGTTTGCCTCGAAACCTCTTTGTGCTGGCCAGGAGCTGGGTTCTCACCCATATTAGCATTTACTGTGGTTTTGTTTGGGCTTTTCCTTGTTTTTTTCTCTTTTCTCCTCTTCCTGTATGGACACTGCTGTGGGCTACACTCATGGAGCTGCTGCAAAGCAGAGGCTGGCATTACATGCTGTTGTAGGCTGGGATTCCTTTTAGTTTCTTGCTCTACAGGTCTCAGATGGGTTCTACAGGTGAGTACCAAGTGCTAAGGGGGTTGGGCTTGGACCACGTGGGTATTTGGGTCCTGTTTAAGATTTCTGCTGGAGTTTTTGTGTCTTGGGAAGTGGCGCACTGATCACAGGCAGCTGCCAGGGTGTGAGATGCTGGGCTGGGGATGCAGGGGTCACCAGGGCTAGCCCAGTGCAGGCCAGTGGCCTGGACCCTACCTTGGAGAAGCCTAAAGGGGTTTGCTCAGGCTTGGTGTCTGGGTTCCCCCATCCCTCCCTGTGAACCCCTACAGCAGCTGGGACCCCCCCAACACAGAGCCGGGCAGCGGGGTGCTCATGTCAGACCCTGGAGCGAGAGCAGCGTGAGGAGCCTCCCTCTGCACCGTAAGAAGTGAGCAGGCAGAAGGCACCAGAGAGACTTGAAACCATACGTTTATTATTCCACATGGAAAGTCATTAAAATGATTACACGGAGGCCTGACTCTATCACCACATACACCGGGTAAGAACATGGACACCGATAGCAGAAAAGCAGAACCGACTGCTCTGCTATGGCTTCGTACCAGCGCTCCCGAAGGAGCCGGCTCTGTTCTCACTGAAGGCAGCACAGCAGAGACTCCTCCAGAGAGAGCCGATGCCAGCGACTTCAACAGAAGCAGACCCTCTTCTTTCTCTCCCTCCTTCCTTGCCTCCCCCATCCCCAGTCACAAGTGCTACAGATTAAAAAGATGGGCTACATATTAAATATAGGGCATTACCTTCAAGTAGGGCTGGTATATTACACAAATAACCACATTATTTGGTATCACTAGCAATTTTAATGTCCATCATAAGACACCATTAAAAAACCCAACAAATTTAGCCTTCTTTATCTACAAAGACCTTTCTTCTCATCTCCTTAGCTGTCTGTTGTTATTTTACCCTGCACATACAAGTATTAGAAGCATTATTAAGAATTTGATCCTTCAACACATTTAAGAATTATATTATTATAACAAATAAGACCAAAAATTAGATTTTATAGTTAAATATTCTGTGAGCCAGACAAAGGGGTTTTACTGTACAAGCGATTGTGCATTTTTAAAAAAAGCAAATTATAGTGCAAAGCAAAAACCTTTGGCCTGTCCTGTGGCCACTTGCATACAATAGAGGTGCACACATCGGCACCTTCACATGACAATATGTCACAACAACAACATCATTGCCATTCTTCTTATTATTTTATTCTTTAAACTCACTACGAACAGTCTTAAATTAACTTAGTACTACGAATGCCTTGGTTTCCTTGTGCTTTCAATCAGTGGTGCGATCGGATGCTAAACGTAAATGCATCAGAACACAGGCTGCCATGGTCCAGTTTCCACCGCTGGCAAGTGAAGGTTGCAGTTTGGCTGGGGTAGGGCTTTTTAGTTTTCTTCTTATTTAAGAGTTGTTCTTCTTGTTGCTTATTTAACTCATGAGTGGTCATTGCATCTTTCCAACTAAGCCAGGATGTCTTGCTCCAGTCATGACAGGGTAGTGCAATTACAACGCTCTGTACCTCAACTGAGTGCTGACAAGCTGCCAACTGAGATTTGGTGATGGCCTGTAATGGTGTCACTGAGACAGAGGGGCCGGCAGGGCAGCTCTGAGCTTCAACTTTCATATGCTCAAACACCCCCTACCCCCAAATCTTGGTTACTGGTGGCACTGGGGCCATCTGTGTCCCCTTCTGGTGCTGGAGGGCAGAGGGTACCACAGATACGTGCTCCCCAGGAACCTCAGCCACCTCTCCAGCTGCCTGCCACCTCCTGCCACCATCCCGCTTGGGTTCCCATCTCTTTGGTATCACAACGAGGGTGTGAGGTGCTTGGAGACCTGATGCCACATGATGCAACCAGCCACCAACAGGCTGATGGTAGCCTTAATGCCCCTTCTTCAGCTTATTCATCCACAGCAAGACACCCGTGCTCAGGATCACTCAGGGGACTGGAGGGTGAGGGCCTGGAAAAGGCTAGATAGATAATATTGCTTCACAATATTCCCAGCACCAAGGGACTGAGTAGAAACTGCTCCTTTCTCCAAATCTCAGCTAGAGCTTTCAGTATGAACTGACAAGTGTAAGTTGCTTCTTAACAAAAACAAAGTCATCATGTATCCATCCGCTCTGGCTGAAAACATGGGCAAGAATCATCACAGAAATATGATGCTTTGCCACCAGCTGCATGTGCTGCCCCTCAGAGAGAATGAAAGGAAGACCCAGAGACCAGTGGCAGGGTCATGCCAAAAGCTCCGAAGTCCTTTCTGCAGCTAACGTGCATGGAAGTGCATCTCATACATCTTGGATTGTCCTGAACGCCGCCTTCACCGCCGCCACCATCACTGAGATCTGCTAAGGGGAGCAAAGAGCTGAATGGTGAGGTCAGGACGGGAGAGCAAACAAAAACTGCAACGTGTCTTGTGAAAAGTACATCTCATGTAAACATCGAGGCAAGGGCTCAGCCAGGCCCGGCTCAGCCACGTTACTGGTTAAAAGTGACGACAATGACAGGTAAAGAGCAATACAACCTCTGTCGTCAACAGCAAGTCACAACAATCACATCACAGCTCTCCTTCACGTGGCTGACCCGCAGCAGAGCTGCAAACCCGACCCTCTCGCAGTGCCCGCAGCTCTTTGGTGGTTGGGGCCCTGCGCTGGCAGGACGGAAGGGGGGGACACAATAGGGGTTATCCTCTTGGGTTTTTCCTTTTCCTTTTCAGTTCAGTCTCCCTGCATTGGCAAAGGGATGGCTTTGGATGATTCCCTGCTCTCTTCTCTGAAACTGTGCAGAAGAAGGATGAGCTCTTCCTAACTTTTGAATGCTTTGTGTGGGGAAGAGGTGCGAGTGAGATGAGTGAGGAGTGTTCTGCAAGAAACAAACATCTGATTCCACATGTCCTTTTCTCTTTTTTTAGTTCCCCTATGTACAATCCACATACTTAAAACATATGAAAAGAACCACATCAAGCAACGAATTCAAGCCTCAAGTGGATGTTCATCTTGAAATGTAATGTCGGTCTTGGTCCATCTTCGCTTGATGTTTGCCTGTGCTTGCATGCAGAGATCCTGGTTTGCTTTTGGTTTGGGACACTTTGGTTTACCTTCTCCCTAGGCATCATTTTGCTTTATTCACTACCAAAGGGAGTAACATAATGGTGGCTGATTAAGTTAAAGGTATCGGTGCCCAGCTGAGTTCCTCCTAGTAAGGTCTCCAGACCGACTCATCCATCCTCCCAGTAGTTGTCATGGTCGTTGGTGAGTTACTGTGGCTCCCATCTGCATCCACCCCATCATTCTGATTGCCCAGGTTGGGATTCATTAAGTTGTTCCCTGCTGAGGCACTTGTACAAGAGGAGAGCATCCGGGTGGGCGACCGCTCGCCGCCTGCCACCATGGAGAACTGGTAGGAGCCCGAAGACGTGCCATAGTACAAATGGTAGGGAGAGGGGTTGGCCTGGAAGGGTCCACTTTGGTTCTGCGTGGAGCCGGGGTAGGGGGGTGGCAGGTAAGTGTGGTGGAAGCGCGTTGTGGTGGGCATGCTGGTCATGCTGATGCCCCCGATGCCGGTGGCAGAGGGAGTCGCGGTGTAGGGGAAGGCGGCAGACATGGCGCCAGGGTAATGCATCCGTGGGTCAGAGAACCTGGTTTCGGTGAGAGCCGGCAGCGTCGGGAAGGAGCGGTCGAACTGCCGAGGGTCAGAGAAGGGGCTCAGCTCTGATGTGCCTGTTGGGGGGCAGGAAGGAAGCGGGTGGTTAGAGCTCTGTCCTGGAGGCTGGTAGAGTTTGTCCTATAGCCTGCACCATCCCCTGCCCAGGGCATTAAAGTCAGAAGGAAAATCATCTTCTGGATCTGCTGGGGAACTTAAATACAAACCCCCTAAAGCCATTTGTTTAAGTTGCTCCCATTTCCTGTTCTAAACTTTGTTGTTTCCGATCCAAGAAGGGACACGACCGAGCTGACTTCTCGAGGGGTCGATTCATCTCTGGCACATTAAAAAAGCACACCCCATAAACACAGAAAAAAACTGTTTAGCCATTACATCAGCTGTGTAGTAAATAAATGGATGCAGGCCCCAGACGGCCGGTCCCTGGGATGGTCGGTGGTGTGTATACACACACCCGGAGACCGGGAGGAAAAGCTGGAGTCCAGACCAGCCTGCTAAGCCTTCTGTGGGTGGCCTGTTCGTGCTGATACCATCAGGGGATGAAGCTGATAAACACACAGCTAAAAACTCCCAAGCCAGGAGCCACAGTATCCCCCGCTCGATTTCTCTGTGTATTTTTCTCCTTCCAAGAGAATGAAGGGAGTGAGAAATTCAGGCTTTCTCCTGCTGGGGAAGGGAGACTTGGGTCAGAGTGGTGGGGATGGTACCCAGCTCCCTCAGAGCCCCCCATGCCTTTTCTTTGGGGGTCTAAACCCAAGGGGGTCACAGCCAGCTTGTAACTGGAGAAGGATCTCTACTCATTGCTGCCGGGTCCTGTACTCCTGCAGGAAGCCCATGTTAGAGATGGGAATCCCCACCAGCAGATCCTCTGGGGACCTCAAAGCTTTCCTGTGGCACTCCCATCTGACCCGAGGCTGCTGCCATCTCCTCACAGAGCCCAGCACACCTCTGGCCTTGGTGCATCTGAGACAAAGAGAAATGAGTTTTGCTCTGAAAGGAGAGCAAACAGGGCAAAACTTCTGTCCCCAAGACATCAGCAGAGCACACCAAGTTCTGGTATGGGTTATGCAGGACAGCATAGCCGTAAACACTGCAACTGTGCCCTCCTCAGCCTTCCAGCACCCTCATGAGAGGAAAACCCCTAGAAAGAGCAGCTCTATCCCAAAGCACTCGGCTGGTGCACTGAGCCCAAAGCCTTGGCCACATTGAGGAGGCTCTTCAATTGTTTTGTTTGCTCCCAAGACCCCTGTTTCTCCCTTGCTAAGAGCAGGGGCATCGCACCTTTCTGCTTTGGCAGTGGAATGACATCTGGACTCAGTGGCCTTTTTTTGTCACATCAGCTGGATTTTAAATCGACTTGGAGCAAGAAAACATGTGAGATGAGCACAGCAAACATGCTTGTTGGTTTTAGATATGCATATATATACAGCCACATGCATTCATGTGGCTGTCTATTTGCTATGCCTGCACAGGGATGTGTGCTTTATATGTATTTATTACGATGAAGCATTTTAACTTCTCAGGGCTGGTGTTCCAGTTCCTGCGGTGTTTCCCCAGGAGAAGTCACTGAGCTAATCCCTTCCAGCTAACTCGTGGCGAGGGCATGCTGTGGAGGTGCAGATAGGGAGGGGACTGGGGCTGAACCCTCTTTCTCATCCCAGGTGAGTCCTGCAGCCACCGCGCTGGAAGGAGATGGGGATGGGAGGTTCCTCCCTCGCCCCCGGCCATTCTGCGGGATCTTCCCACGCAGGCTCCAGGAGGAGAAAGGTGGGGGAGCGCCTGGTCTGTGAACGTGGCTGCGGCTTTGGTGCGAGATAAGAGAGGAGCAGCTCAAAGCCGCTCTGCTCACACCCAGCCCGGCCGCCGTGCTGGGGCTGGCTGGGAAAGCACAACGCAGCGAAAAGTGCTCACAAGTGACCAGCCCCGCCTCGTCTCGCACCTCAGCCCTCCAGCAGCGAGCTCTGCCCCGTCCCAGAGCCGAGCTACTGCAGGAGCAGCACCAGAGCTGCTGCCGAGGTGTGGGGACCGGCTCTGCAAGAAGAAGCTTGGCCGGAGCCCATCGCTTCGGCCGGAGCCCGTCGGGGCACCGGTGGCTGCGCTGTTTTGCCATACAGAGACAAAGCAGTCTCAAAACTCCCCCCGAAACCCCAGGCTCGCTGCCTTCCCAAGAGCAGACGACGCTCCCCAGCGATCGCATCGCGCTCCTGCGGTACCTTTCACATGCCTGTAAATGATACTCCATGAAATGCAAATCGAACTAAACCCCAAGTGCTCAGGGCACATTTCCCTTTCCCTCTATAACGCACTCAAAGGGTTTTGGGTTTTTTTTTTTTTTAGAGCCTAAGTTATATTGGCCTGAACTTGCAACACTTGGCAGCCAGTCCTTGATACTGATCCAGACACAAGTGCATTCACTGAGCTGCTGTGGGGCCGGGGATGCGCTGGCTGCTATCTTCATCTTCACTGGGCCTCAGGGTCAAAGTCTGGCCGAGACCAACGCTCTGGCTTCACCAGACCGGTCTGAGACTGAGAACCCCAGAACAACCCCAAAACCAACCCCACTGCTGCACCTGCCACTGTGCCTTGGGGGGTGCGGTGTGTGTGCAGCCTTCCCGGGCTGTGGCAGCCCTGCACCGCGCCATGTGACGCCCTAGCAGCCACCGGGAGGCAGAGCCGGTCCGTGTCCGCTCCCGGGCTCCCCGGCGGAGCGCGGCCCTTGCCCCGATGCTGCCCAGCCACGCCGAGGGGAAGCCCCAGCCGAGCCCCCCCCGCTGCCAGCAGGGGGCGCCGCGCTCGCCGGGCGGGAGGCTGCCGCTAGGGGGCGCCGCGGCTCGGTACGGGAGCGGCCGTAACGTGCGGGAATGAGCCTTCATCCCAGCTCCTTCATCCCGGGCTGCTCCTTCATCCCAGCTCCTTCACCTCTGGCTACCCCTCCACCTCATGAATCCACACAGGACAAAGCTATGAAGCCCCATGTCTGCCTCATCGTCCCTCCTGCCTTGCAGCTGAGATCTCTACTGAAAGAGCCTCAGCAAGGTCCAAATAAACCACTGCCATTAATGCCCTCCGTAACACCTAACTCAGCAGCAAAGCAACCCTCCATCACGCTCAGCCAGACGTCAAACAACGTCAAACGATGAGCAAGCGATGCACCAAGCAAATGACGGGGAAATGGGTGTGGGTGAAGCTCAACCGTGGGCCCCATGTGCCCTTTAAGCCCCCACCAACCGCAGGCTGTAAAACACCCATCACCACATCACCCCATTAACTCATCACTCCATCACTCCATCACCCCATTGTCGCTCACCCATTGCCCTATCCCCAGTGCAGGCAGCATCCAACGCATCTCTCACCCATGTGCATGCTGCTGCTGTGGAGGATTTACTATGCTTGCCTCCCTTACTCGCCGTCCAGCCCCCATTTGCTTTTTTGGGCCCTGGCAATCTGAGCTTGAGTATTTCAGTTGTCCAGTTGCCAATCAAAATATTTGAAGGAAATGTTTATTTTCTTCTCGAAATCACACCAGCTGCTGCACTAACTGAATAAGCCCATTTAGCTGTAAGAATTTAACCATTGTAAGAGTGAATTGAGTCCCCCAACTACTCCAAAATCTGACCCAATCTATCAGCGGAAATGTCAATGTTTTGGATGGGAGTTTGGGGAAGTGTGGAATGTGTATTAAATAAAAGCCATGTAAAGGTCAAAGCCCTGATTAGTAATGCCACTGTCTCCTAGTTAGGGCTGTGCTGCTGGGGGACCATGGAAGCCAGGACACACCACGGTGTTTAATTGTGCAGCTGCAATTTGCACCTTTTGAGGACCCCCAAGTGTCCATCCCCCGTCCCCCCCCCCGCACATGGAGCTGGACAGAAACAGGCTTTTAAAGCTGCTCCACTCCTTCCAGATAAAACAACTGCACCCAAGTGACACAGCAGCTTGCTTTGCACCATGGAGGCAATCCAGGGCTTTTCTTGGGTGGGTGGGAAGGAGGTGGGTGCACAGAGCTGCCTCTGCAGCAATGGGGGTTGAACCTCAGGGCTGCCCCTCTATTTTAGCCCTCATCTCATGACATCACTCTGGTTCCCATTTTAGAGATGTGAGGAACACGCAGTGGCCTATTGAGGTCAGCAATAAGCCTAAGCATGTGTGTGTAGTACACAGCACACAAGTACTCATAGTGTGTGGTACACACAGACAGAATAAAGGAAATTTAAAGGGAACTTGATAGTGTGGCACTCTCCAAGCTTATAGAATATATAAATACCTACAGCCTGGCCGTATATCACCATTTTATTTATATGCATATATGTGCCTTGCAAAATTGTCATGAAAAATCTAGCCTGGGGGGGGGAAACCCTCTTTTCCTGCCTAATGCCATGATGATTGACGACAGTGTAAACACTAATGATACTTTATGCTTATGTATATAGTATGCATGCACGTGCGAGACGGAGCGCGGACAGAAACTCTCTCTCTCTGTATACCTTTGGCTATTTTTTCTGTACTAGTTTCTGTGATGCTTGGACCTCCAACTTGTCTCTCAGCATTTTCCTGACCTCTCTTCCTCTCTGCTTCCTTCCCCTGATTGGAACAGCTCCATCTGGGAGCCCGAGAGGCAGGTGGCCAAGGATGGAGAGAATCTGCTCTGTACAAGAAGGTGCATGAGATGCATTTGGTCTCTGAAGACCCAGCTCATCTCTAGGGCCGCGCCGCCCTCCTCTGCACCCACACACGCAGGCAGGCTCTCACGCCTCCGTCACATGTGTTAACAAGTTCATTCCTTTCCAAGTAAGGGCCAGCTAAAAAAGAGAGCAGCCCCTTCCTCCCACACCACGAAAAATAGAGCAAAACTTTGTTCTGGGGGATGGAGGGGTGGTGTTGACAAAAAAAATGAACCCACGGGTGTGAACAGCATCCGTTGTTACACGCCCATGGAGCGATTGTTCTGTATCTGATATAACCAGCTCACGAACTGGGTGCGAGTACTTCCTCTGCAGAGTCTGAGAGAGAAAAAAGCAAAACCCCAAACCAAAACACAACAACACTCGGTCGCTTATCGCAGCATCGGCAGGCACCTCCTCCAGGCTGCCGAGCACGTTCGCGGCTCGCTTCTCGAGCTGTCTCCAGACACCATGTGCTGCCACGCACACACACACGTACCCCGGGGAGCAGCACCAGTCCTGCACTGAGTCCTCTCCCAGCACTTCCCAGCAGCCCTAAACATTCTGGACAGCAGCCTCCTGCTCTGCACAGGCAGTGAGATGGAGATTCCCAGGTATTCCCAGCTCAGCGAAGCAGCTGCATCTCAGCCTCCTCTACAATCTTCTCCATTGGGATGCTCACTCTGGACCCATCCTGCCCTCTCAGGAGGACCCTGCCTCTAATGTCCAGCCTGGATTTTTTCAGGGCCAGTTCAGCCCCATCTCCTGTGCCAGCACTGTCCTTCATAGCTTACATTAGCTCCTCTCCCTGCTGTTTACCCCCTGGATGTATTTACACAGAGCAATCAGCTTGCTCCCAGCCTGACTTCACTAGACTAAACAAGCCAGGCTCTCCCCGCTTCCTCTCCCGCAGTAGCTCCTCTCTTCCCCTCGGCATCCCCCTGCCCAGCATGGGCCGCATCAGCCGATCCCTGCCAGTCCATCCCGCACAGCTCATGAATAAGCTAACGGTGCTAACTGGAGCGGGTGGGTGGGCTGAACGGGAAACATGCCCTTGATGGCAGGCACTGCCTCTGGCCTGCCTGCGCTTCGCTCTTTACCTGCATTCAAAGGGTATTAACGAAATTAACAAGCCCTGACTACATAAAAGGAAGTTGCTGAATTTACAACCCAGCCTGCAGCTAGACCACCTTGCCTGCTGAGCAGGTTTGGACCAGGCCAAGTCTGCCATGGGAAACCCACTGTGGAGCAGTGGCTGAGCACAGAGGCTGATGGGGCAATGAAGATGGGGTTCAAATGCAGGCAGTGCCCTCCTGCAGCGGACCCCAGGCTAGCAGTGAGGATCCCAGCACATCCAAAAACCCCACGTCAAAGGCAGGACAGGATCCCTGGAGCCTGGGGCTGGGCCTCTTGTGCTATTCCACTCTCCTGCTGTTTCACAGGAGCTGCAGCCCTTGGGCACCTGAGCTGCAGCTGGGACACGGAGGTGGCTGCACATCAGCAGCAAGGCAGTGGCCGCGGGCACTTGGGCTCTCCCCAGGGGGATGCTCCCGTCCAGCACTGGCCTGTGGTTCCTCTTTGAGGGTTACACACCACACTCATTTAAGGGACATTCACTGCGCAGTGGGCAAAAGTAATTGGGAGGAGCAGAGGAGCAGGTTAAAGATAGGCACAGAAGCCTGAAAGCAGGCAGGAAACCCATCTTAAGCGCGCTCCTTCCTCTGAGGCTGAAGCTGAATCCCACAGTATGTTTTCTTCCCACTAATGCTTGCCTAGCTTCCTTTGGAAACAATTTAGTCTCTGCCCATGGTAGAATGTTTTTATCCATTAAGAAACGGATATTTTAAAGAAACCATAAGTCGATCTGGATGGGGATTAGGAAGCAGCAATTCAGGGTGTTTGCCGGGCCCATAATTCAGGACTTAACCTCAGAGGAGCCACGTTGCATTTCGGAAACAATAGGGCACTCGCTGCCTATGCCAAGAGGCTTCTTAAAAGTAATGTAATACTTTAAAAATGTGCATTTAGAAAGAAAAAGAGAGAGAGCTTTTACTTTAAATGCACATGGTGAGGCATTCTGCCGATGGCTGGCCTGCGGTAAAAACATTGCACTGGTTTGAAGGAGCAGAGTGGAAATCAAGCTGGTTATGGTGGACCAGGCTCCAGCTCAGCAGATCTGAAAGCTCTTCACCAGCAAAGACAACGACTCCCAAACCGCTCGGCAAACAGAGGGCTGGGGAGGCAGGATGGAGCTTGCAAAAGGATCCAGCGTTTACTGTTCTGCCTGTGAAGTCAAGGGAATTTGGTTCTGCTGGAGCACTATGAAGAGCATGTAAGGGGATGCTAAGTGCATTAATCAAAGTGCATTAATCAAAGCAGCTCGCTCTGTTACTGAGCAGATCAAGTCTGAGATCACTTTGCAGTTGCCCTCGTGTACACAAGGGCCCTACACATTGCAGGACAATGCACACAACTGCTTCTGAGCAGTTGAAGATGTTTCCACCACAAAGCTGGAGCCCAGGAGCCGCTGCCAGGGCAGTCCCCTCTGTCGCAATGGGAATAACGCAGACCAGCCTGAACCACTGCTGGGACAGGGGCAAATCATCGTGGTGAGAGCCGGGGGCTGCAGGGGCTGTCCCCCTTAGGGAACACATCTGTCACCGCCCCACTGCCCCAGAGCAGCAGCAGAGGCACAAAGCAAGTTCCTTGGACATCTTGCTTCACTTCTGAGAGCTACTTGATTTGTTTTTAAGCTAGGAGACAAAACTCGGAATGAAGCAAGCACGCAAGGCTCTGGCTTCGCATGCCCCGTAATAAGGCACCGTTTCAAGACATCCTAATGACAGCTTGGTGTCTCGCTGCGGAGACGGGAGAGCCGGGATTTCAAAACCTCACATTTTCCAGACCTCACTGGAGAAGTATGAGGCCAAATCCTCAATGGAGGCAAATGGCTCCGCTGTGCTGAGGCCAGGGAAGCCATGCTGCTGAGGGGAGATGAGGGTCTGCCTGTCCTGCTGCCTGGCTACTGTGCAAGGCTCTCCTCACAGGGTGAACTCACAAGCACCCTGGTTTCCCCCAAAGCAGGAATGAATCCTGGTGTGAGGAGGGTTGCTCATGGGACAGGCAGAGGAAGGGATCGATTCCTTGCCCGTCTGCACGGGGTAGGGCAAGACTGAAGCCACTGGAATACATTGACGCTGGGCAGCAGAACCCAGGGCTAGAGCAGGATGTGACCCGCTGGGCTCGGTGCTGAGCACACTCTCCTCCCATGTTTCCTGGCATGCCCTTCAGAAACGATCGGTTTGCTCTTACCGGGAGGTTTCTGGTTTGAGACCATTTAACCTCAAGAGGATCGTTTTACTCGGGGGCTATTTATAACCTCCGGGGCTGCTTTACTGAAAGTCTTCTGCAAATGGCTGAGGGCCAAATCCTTCTCCCATCTACACCAACGTCCTTGCTGTGATCTCCACAGTGGCCACAGCCTGAGGAGCCAAGTTTGGACTGCACTAAGGCAAACACATCTCCGGAGGACCTCAAAGACCAACACTATCTTCTGCATCTCCATCAGCTTCGAAGCCCAACCTCCATATGCTGTGTGCAGGGATTGGAGGTGCCTGAATCCCCCCTCAGTGGCTGAAGCTGTTTCTCAGCATCTTGGCTTTGCCAGGAGCAGATTAGGAAGCGTTTGTGTAAAGTGCCCAGTCAGCAGAACCGGGAGGCCACGGGCAGGCGGTTGTGGAGGCAAAACCTACACCTCTGCTGGCTCCCGGCACAGGGAACACTAAGGCTGGGAAGCACCACGTAAAGGATAGCGGTGCTGGATGAACCTCAGCCTGCCCCGCTGGCTCCTCCTAACCCGTATCTCGTTATGCCTTTTGCTAATCGGCTTCTCGTGTGCGTTACCTAAGAACGTGCCAAGTCGTGAGAATTACAGGCCTGTTAACTCTGGTGTTATTCTTGGCACGGGTCAGGCTCCACTTACTTGGGTAAAAATTACGATCTTGGTGAATAAGCCGTGTGTGTGCAAGAGAGAGTTTGGGGTTTTTTAGTATTATTGTTGTTATATTGGTTGTAGTCAGCGTTGTGTCAAAAGGACAGGGCTGAGATGAAAATGACCGAGCTGATCCTGCTCCCAGTGACGCTGGGAAGAACCCACAGTAATTTTAAGACAGTTCCTCCAATTCAGGAGCAAGGGAGCCAAGAGCAGAGCGTGCACGATCTGCCTTCTGCAGCATTCCTGGTACTCTGGATTCCCTCTGCAGGAATGACTTTAGATGGCTAATTCTGTGTGTCTCCACTCCTGCTGTCACTTGACATTTGGGAGTTTGGCAGGGATGGCAGCTTGTGGCCAGTTTCAGTTTTTGTCTTGCTGCATTTGTGTCATCACCTGATTCTTTGCTCCAAACGATGCTCTTTGGGTTGCTGGCACGACAGGGGACTGTGCTAATTTAAAATACACATATTTTTCTTTTCCCTGCCCCCAAGAACTCTTTATTACAGCCAATGTGACGAGCCTATGAAGCTCTTTCTCTCCCTCCCTCTTGCCTTTTAAAACAAGAATCAAATGATAATCCTACACTACACACAGTGCCCGGGTTCTTCTCACAAACCGTGCTAATATCAGTGAAAATTCCAAGCATGGAGATTTGCATTTCAATGAGAAATAAATTAAATTTCACTGTAATTTGGGGTTGGGAGGAGCGGGGCAGCTCTACCGTTCAGGTAACGTTTTCAAACATGTTTCTGCACCTGAGATACCCTCTTTGCCCCGATCCTGAGGGTTTCAACCATCTGCAGCACTCCTGAATACACAACACAAAGGCTTTTGGAAGTTTTCAAATGAAACCTTCCAAGGGCTCCTTCTCACCCAAACTCAAAGTGCAAGCAGCGTAAACGCTTTCCTAAAACCCCTGCTAGTGTTTCTGCTGATGTTCAAAGGAGAACACCACCAAGATGATTAAAATGTATGAAAAAGGAAGACTTCCCACGTGCAGACAGGAGAACAGTCTCTTAATGCATCCTGGTAGCGTGCGGCCGTACTGAGCCGAGTGGAAAGCTGGGAGCAGGGAGACAGACGGGTATTTCCAGCTCAATGCTGTATGGGGCTGAGATTCGGGTGCATGGAAGGAGCAGGCTGACCTCTCTTGGGTAACTGGTGGCAATTCCTACCTGTGGCACCAAGCTTTGATGCAGATGCCTGGGGAACCCCTGAGGGCTCAGCTCTGCTGATGGCAAATACAGGAAGAGCAAAGGTTGTGTGTGTGTGTGCGCACGCGTGCACCCATGCAGGTGTGCATACGTGTGGGGAATTATGCTGGAGCTGGGTGATGGATCACCAGACTTGGCATAAACACAATGCAACAAGATAAGAAACCATTTGGATTAGCATGTAAAGTATAATACACCCTTTCTAGTTGATGCTTAACTGTCTACGCGGGTGCCTTCATGTCAAAGAAGCTACTGGATTCAACGTGCATTGCTATGTCCTCCTTTGCGCTCCTGCTGAAACTGCTCAGGTTTCCCTAAGACCCTGAATCTGAAGCAAAACTCCTGGGTTTACTGTTCAGCAGCCATCTGCTGATTTAATGGGTGCAAAAAGGCTTCTACGGTCAAGAAACCCAAGCAAACCCCTTGTCCAGCAGGCAGGGCTCACCCAGGGGAGAGCATGACTCCAACCCTAAAACACCATCCAGAGGGAAGCATGCTCAGCTGGGATGGCTCCGTTCCCTGGCTGACTGTGTCAGAAGCACAAGGGTTTGGGGTGTGACGCCAGGCTGGGGCACCCAGCCAGTTACCTTGTATTGGAGTTTGAGCCTGGGACCCAAAGTGGCTCGGGGTGCTGAGGGATCCGCGGGGGTTAGGTGTTGTTGGGGTGACTCTCATGGACTGGCGCAGCCGTTCCAGCTCCCCGTAGCGGTCGGTGAAGGGTTTGGCTTGGTCTTCTAGCTTTTGTCTGTGCCCTGGAACATGATAAGAGAGTCTGATATCTGATCAGTTACCCTTTGGCTGGAGCACCCTAGTTACACACTCGGCACAGCCTCCACCTTCGTGGTTTGCTCTAATTCGCATGGGCAGTGCTTGGCAGCCCCGGTGCAGGTTGGCTCCGTGGGGCTCTGCACAGCGCACACATGAGGAAAGACCCTGTGGCTTGGACAGACAGAGAGCCTGCTGAAGAGGGGACATGGACTGACCCAAAGAGGCCCCAGATGGCCCATTGAGCCAGCATCTGATCAAAGAGCAGGATGTGTGCACCAGGGTCAGGATGCCCTGTGCTGTCCGTGCACCAGCCCCTGCTCACTCTGAGCAAGGAAGGAGACATGTGCAAGGCAGGAGGAACCACATCTCCTGGCAGGGTGGTGACTGGGGAACAGCAAAGGAAGCCCTGGGGTTTAAGTATTTTCTACAACATTTGCTCATTGCACAAAGAACAAACTCTCATCTTGCTCCAGCCCCATCCCCAGCTCTGCCCATACAGGGTCAGAGCCAGGCAGGGCTGGAGGAGCTGCGGGAGGGATGGAACAGCTGCCCAATACCATGCTGTGGCCACCTCACTTTGCTTTCTCTCTGTTCCTCTTTTCCTACCCATCAAATGGGGAGAGTATTCACCCACCTCCCCAGGCAGGGCAGCAGCTAATGAGCATTTGTAAAGCACTCCCAGCTCCTTAGGTAGCAGCTGCTGGCACAGGGCAATAATGATTAAATTTATGCTAAGTGTCCCGAGGCGAGAGGCGCATGAAATACACTTGATACATAACTCTTGCATTTTACTATATTAATCATCGCCAAACAACTTCACTCTCTCTGGGCCAGATTCCAGTCTCAGTTACACCCGCACAAAGCTGGAGGGACTCCAGAGAAGCCGGAGCTGCTTTGGTTTTACACTGGTGCCAGGTTCAGACCTTGCGTTCTCCTTGCTCTTTACCAGATGAGCAACACCCCCAGCTCCTTGCACCTGCCATGAAAGGACCTTCCCAAGGTAGCAAATGCCTTATCCCAGCTTCATCGAGTGCAGGGCTCGGGGCACTGGAGGTGTGCGGGCACGCCGGGGAGATAGGCAAGGAGCTGGGAAGAAATCCTTCTGCAGCTCTTCTGAGAGCTGCTGGGTCTTATCAGATCCAGCCCTGCAGCCCAGCTGAGCCAAGCTCAGCTCTCGGTGGCTGTTAAGAAGAAAAGTGATGCATTTGAAAGAGAAAAAGTGCAGCTTCCTCTTGCTGGCACCTCCATTCCCTGCCCCTCGCAGCTGCGGAGCGGGAGCTTGGTGTCAGTTCATAGCAAACTCACAGAAAGTCCCCAGATTTCCCCCTTTCAAGCTGCTCTGTGCTATCTTCTGATCTCCTTTGCTTGGCTCCTCCTGCCGGACCGTCAGCAGAGACGCCAGGCGGGAGCACAGCACCGGCTCCCAGCTCGGCTCCTTGCCATGGTGCCGCTCCACGGGTACCACAACAGCAAATCACACCCAGCTTCTGCCTCTGAGGGGCTTTGCCCTCCTCTCAGAGCTCCACATGGAAGTGAAAACCCCATCACCCCCCCAAACCCTGCAATCCCCCAGCTCCCAGGTGTGTGAAACGCCAAACAGAAATGTATATTGACACCAGAGAGCAGAGCTTGGTGAGGGTGAGCTCCCAGCAGAAAGCAAACCCTGAATGGAAAATGTATTTCCCCTGCTGTGTGAAGTAAACCAAAGAAACCTCAAATCTACATCAGAAACGATCTCTTCTAATCTCTGTGCATCCCTGGACCCCAGGCACCTCAGCCTTATCTGAGGGCCTGTGGAGATGGGAGCAGCATCTGTCACTCAGCACTTGTCCCCAGGGGGAAGCATGTGCACTGAGGTGTCTCATTTTGGTCCAAGTTTGGTTGTTTCAGTATACGTTTGAGCACAGAATAAGAAAAATCAGTTTACGTTGTACCTTTAGGTAGTTTTCTCAAGCAGAGCGTAGCAGAGAAGCCAAGAAGACTTAAAAGACCAACTTCCACATAAATTTAATGGGAAATAAATTCTCTGCCTCTGTCTCAGCTGAAACCCCATCCTGCAGTAGCATCCTGCATGTGACTGAGGAAACCCTACAAAATACTGATCTCTGCTGGGAACGTTTTTAAAGATGGTTCTGCCACACAACTTGAGAGGGCTGCATGTGGCTGCATCAAGCTGCACTTGGTTGCCCTGGTCCCCAGGCTGCTGAAGGTGGGCACAGCCCAGGGGATTTCAAGCCTAAAGTAAGTAGCAGAGCTGTGCCTACACCCTCTGGAAAGGGCTGGGTTGTGGGGAGACCCAGCAGTTACCAACAAAACCTCCCCAAAACCATCCTGAGACAAAGAAAGTAGAAAGCTTGATGCAAGTGTAAGTCACAGCAAACACTGGGGCTCATTTAGGAGTGAAAACCCAGACGAGAGCTGTGGTGGGATCAGGGCCATTTCAGCACTCCTAGACCCTCTCCAGGCTGTGTCTCACCCCATCTCCATGGGTGGGAACCTGGCAGCAATAAGCTGCATGAAACAAGGCAGTGAATGAGTTAAAAACCACCACCTTGGGCTGCCAACCCTCTTCGGTACAGGCTGTCTGCCCAGGACTTCCTGCTGCTTGTCACTTAGAGCTGGGGATGTCAGACCTTGTCACGCAAGAGAGAATCACTGTTAATGGGTTTCTTTCATCAGAACAACCTGAGCTTTTTAATTTCTGCAGCGGTTGACTTCATTAAAAGCCCTTCCCCATCTACCCACAGCTGCCATGGAGAGGAAACCAATGTCGTCAAGTGAACAATAGCTCATACCTTAGAGAAGAGGAAGGTGGTTTCTAGCTTAACCCAAGGACTGACTCAAAGCCTTACGAAGCCAGTGGGTGGATTTTTTAATCGACTTCAAACAGCTCCAGACTTTATCCCAAGGAATCTGTCTGAGAAGTCTTAATCACCCCAACCTGTGAATTCTGGGGCATGAAACCTGCTGCTGGGTTGGGGATGCTGCGCTGCCTTTCCAGCTGTGCTGTCACTGGCTTGCAGGGCAATGTTTATGGAAACAAGTCCTTAGTACTATAAAATGATGGCAGCTACTGACCTTCAGCACTTCTTGCCAGCAGCACAAGGGTTTCACCACTGGATTGGGTTTCCGAGTCAGTTCACTCTGATATTGAACATGACATGATGTAAACATTGACAGATCACCTACGATCCCAATGTAGCAACAAGATCTGTATCAGCATATCAAACAAACGATCCTGCTGAACACTTCCCAGCTGGAAGAGCCGATGTGAATTTGACACTTTAGGCTGGTAATAAGAAGCACACTGGAAGTTTTGGGTGTTTCCTTGGAATGCAGACAGCGAAACAGTGTGTGCTGTGCTGCAGCTCAGGCCCTCAAAGCTATGATTTAAAGACATGCTTTCTGCATTAAAACATTTCAAAGACTAAACACATCCTGCTCTTCCTTCTAGGAGTGTGCAACCTGATGCGGCTTCCGAAGCCAGGACCTGGATGGGGTTTCCAGGCAGTGGGTGGGTGTCCGTGGTGTTCACCAAAATCAGCTTATTTCCCCAGATTACTGAGATGCAGCACATTAAACTGATCAAAGGCAGAAAGGGGTTACAGTGGGGAGAGACCAGGAGCAGCACTGCTCTCCCACCTCGGATTTGGGTGCCACGTTGGTCCCCATCCCCACTGTAGCCCCGTGCTACCAAAGGGTGGGAGAGCAGATGGTGGGAAGTGGCTTGGCCCTGCCCAGGCGTCTTGCTGTGAGTGCTGGCGGCAAGCTGGAGCGAAGGAAACGCGCAGTTCCAGCTCCGGGGGGATCTTCATTAACACACACATTTGCAGATCATTTCCTTAGCTCCACTGAAGAGGCGACCAGAGCCAGGAGACGGCAGCAGCTCGAGCAGAGCCATCAGTGGCCACAGAGACCCCACGCGTCCACCTTTGAAGCCAGGCTCCAAGCATCTCACCAACAAGCTCTCACCATCCTGCACCAAAGGCTCTGCTCAAATACCAACAGCCAAATGCCACAGCCCAGCCAAGGAGCTTGCTGGGAGCAGTCCGTGCAGCCACACTGCACATAATGCAGTGCCTTAGTCTCTACATGTCCATGAGAATGGACCACAAGAAAGCAATCAGCAGTGGCTAGAACTCCATTCCGCACACAAAGCACCTTTCAAATCCCACTTGTAGCCCTCAAAATAGGTACTTCAGAGACACACCAATCCTCTATGGAGGGTTGAATTTTTTCCTAGTCTCAGTCTCGGCTTGACTGTCAAGTCCCAGCACATGCTCCAGAAACAAGCCACATGTGAAACGCCTGTGTTATGGGAACAGCAGGCCTGTCCCTTACAGCAGATGGTGGGGTGGTTTCATCTTTGTACACCTATAACACAAGATGCAAACATCCCTCAGGTCTTCCCTGGAAACCCATCTCCAGCTTGAGTCTCACCATGGGAAAACCCCAGGCAAGAAGAATCTGGTGGAGCCCCACAGCCAGTGGAGGACAGTGTGGAAATGGAAGCTGGCTGCCCATGGCAGAAAGGGACTCAAACACAACGCCTCCATGGAGGACAATGGACATCTCCACCGAGCCCCGGTGAGAGGCAGCAGCCGGCAAGTGCCAGCACTGCTCCAGCCCACTTCTGAAAGCTGAAGCCCAGAAGTTCACAGGAGGGAGCAGGAGGAAAACGTTAGAAGGAACCTTCTCTTCTGCTGCCGAACAAAGTGAGGCACAGATAACTCATTATTCACATGTTTGAAGTTGGCCTGCTTACGCCATTTGGAAAGAGAATCAGTCACGGCGAGGCTTTGCTTTGGTTTCCTCTGGCTTTCGTGAGACACTACCGCTACTGTCTTGCTCCAGCTTGGAGAGAAAGGGGAGTGTGTCGCAATGCGCCGCGGCTCGCACGTCCTGGCAGAGGGTTTACACCGACTCCAACAACGAGAGGAAAAGAATATTTAAGGGGGTGGGGGAGAGAATTAAAAGAAAAGGGCTGCTAATTTATAAAGCTTTTTTGGCTGGTGGTGGTCTGAGATGAATTGGCTGCCTCTAAAAGGATGAAAATAAATATCCCTCTTTTTGAAGGAAATAGGCTGGCTGCTGGCCAGCTGGCAGGAAGCACAGAGATATGTTGCATTTACAGGAGGTTTTTTTGCTGTCTGAAGCTCCAGCAGTGGGAGATGTTCGTTCTAGGCAGCCTGGCATTGATTAGCGGCTTCGCCAGCCCCTCATCTCCTTTCACTTCTGGGTCAGTACCTTTGCCTCTGCCTCTCCCTGCCCACCCTGCCATGGGGGCACCTTCTGGTAAATCCTGTTATTACACTGGAAGACCCCAGAACTAAGCCCTCTGGAAGGAAAACAAAGCAGGGTATTAAATCAGAGATTTAAACAGAAAGCTAGGGTAGCATTCCCAAAAGCCCCTGGGATTCAGGAGCTGTGGTCCCTGTTCAAATCCAGAGGAACATCACCTCCAAAATTCCACATGCCTTCGGCACAAATCCCTGAAGAACACGAGCTCCCATTCCTAGGGTTTCAGCAGAGACTGAGTCATTCTGGATTTGCAAAGATACTTTAAAGCAGTTCTCAGCATAGGGAACACTGGGGGCATGCTCAGCAGCAGACTGGGTAAAATCCATCAGGTTTTAAACATCTATCTCACTTGTGCCTTGCTGAAAATCCCCATGAGTGCTTTCCTGCACCTTTCCATCCATAAAGACCTCTGAAAACCTGGCTCTGGGGCTGCAGAGGGAAGTAGGTGCCTCATAAGAGCTTTGATTTGCAGATCTGAGTATTCCACCCGTGTCACAGGCCAGCAGGTCGGTGCAGTGTGCAGGAAGCACGGCAGCTCTCGGAGCAGATGCAAACCCCACCAGCCCCAGCCTCACTGAATCCTCTGCACCGGCTCCTGATTCCAGGAAAGCGAAATTCTTTTATGGGCTGTGATCCAGTTCTCATGGAATTGGGCAAACCCCCTGGTTCAAAGCTGGGTGCTGGGGAGGAAGCAGACAGATCTCAAGTACATCCAGCTGGTATTGCCTCAGCCACGTCTGAGATCAGATTTTCAGCTGCATGCATTAGCTGTCACTCCATAGATCAGTGGCGTGATGCCAATTTGCAGTGAGTTAATGCCTGCTATCTAACAACTTGAAATGGGACCCGTGTGGTACCAGTATAGCTGGTTTTTCCCAGTTCATAACCTGTTCCATTAGGGCAAGCACATCAAATTCCTTTGGGTGACACTAGTTTTACTCTGCCCAGGATGGGGAGGACCATCTGCTGGGTTCAGACCTGTGCAAGGGATGTGCTAGTGGACACAAGATGCATCTGATGACCAGGTACAGCAGGGGGTTGCTAGTCCTGGTCTCCATCAAAACAGATCCAACTTTCCCAAGGTGTGAGGATGCTGAGCGCTGGGTTTCCCCTCTGCCCTAGGACAGAGCTGGAGCTGAGCCCTGGCATTTGAATACTAATATTCCCCTATCCCAGGACTGAGCTTCAAGCTCCATCTCCAGAGACGGGTTGGTATGTCAGATAATTACTGCTGCTGCTGAGCTTTGCCAGCACAACGCTACAGGCGAGAGCCCCAGAGCCGCACTACCTGCACAGCACCCTCAGTCCTCTCTGCAACGCTGCTCCTCCAAAGCCAAAGCAGCAGAGCTGTGCACGGGCAGACCACAGGCAGTGCCTTTGGGATGTGCTCAGCTGGGAACCTCCATGCAGAGAGGCATAGGAACATGGGGCTCAGCTGCTCAGCACCTTCCCATTGGCACAGTGCAAGGGCTCAGAGGCTGAGACAGGCAGTGGGGATGCTTTCTGCTTGCTGGGTTCTTCCTCCCCCTCCCACTACAGTGTGTGGATTCACTGGAGAGAGTAAGGTAAAATAATGCAAAATCACGTCTAAGCACCTTCCGCTGCAGGATATGATTTATCTCTTGCAGAGCAGGTGACTGGTCTCCGGCAGCGGAAGAGAAGGGTCTTAGGAACTAAATTTCATCTCACTCTGAGTCAAATCCTCTTCCTCCCTCTGCCACATCATTAAAGTGATTGGTTGCACTGATAAGCCCTTTTGAGAGGGAGAAACGAGATGTGTCCTGCCCTGACATCTGATGTGATCTTGTGGTTTTGTTTGATAGTTCTGGTGCTTTGGCTGCTGCCTTCCCTGAAACAAAACTTTCCTTTTAGCACTGACTTCTTTCCTCTCCCCCTGCCTGTGACCCTTTGCACTGTCCTGAGCTCACAAATCCTGCCCAGTGGAAATGGGGCTGCAGCGCATTAATAATGCTGCACGATGCAGTCCCAGCTACAGCATGATAAAACCTCCTCAACAGCAACCTCCACAAATGTGCAACGCTCCCACATCGCCTGCTGCCCACCAGGTCATTAGCTCTGCTTTACAAGTGGGTAAGATGAGGCACAGGGCAAAACACTGTCCCTTTGCAAGGGAGGGAAGGTCACCAACATCCTTGCCCCAGTGCTCACCAATGCTCCTTTTCATGCTGACCATCACTCCCATCCCACCCAGCACACTGGTCCCTCCACACAGCTCCCTTTTATTTGTACAGCACCCGACAACTGCTCCAGCACCAGCATCAAAACCCCAGTGGCCTTCTGGAAGAGGCATCAATGCAACTTCATTCTCCAAACATTCCCACCCACCAAAGGATCCTTTTGCTCCAGTTTCATCTCTTACAAATTCTCTCCTGCTTCTCTGATTCCGATTATCCCCGAAGCTGGAGCAGGAATGCTCCTTCCAGCCCAGCTGAGAATCGTGCCCTCGGGTTTTCCCGAAGCTTTCAAAAGCAGGAGGTGTTGCAACCAATTTCAACAAAGATTTCTTTGTACAATGCAAGCAAAAATCATTTCCCTGTTCTGACTCCCAGTACAGCTTCGCCTAGAAAATCCTGGTCACTTTTAAGTTAAATGATTTGAAGTTATTATGCGCCAGGTGATTATAAAAGGAGAGGAGGAATTTAATGTATGTGGCAAATAAAATAATTAAAGGGGTGAATTTACTGGAGCCCATATAATTTTGGTTGCTGTGTTAATACCTGAGGCCGTGATTACAGCCTCGAGCTGTAGCACCAAAGGCCCAGGAGATGCAAACCCATCGCTTTGAGCATGGTCGGCAGCCTCTGTCCCTGCTCTGCTCTCCCCAGGGAATGCTCTGGTGTCCCCAGGGATGCTCCTGTGCCATGGAAAGGGGTGAGCAGGTCTCACGTGGGGCACAGCCCGACCCACACAAACCAGCACCCAGCTGCTTTGCTCCCTGAGGGCTTTTTACCCATTATCTTCTCAGCTCCAAGCCCTGGCTCCCCCTCACCCCATGGTTGCAGGATGGGACCCCAAAGGAGTTAACTGAATGGCAATGCCTATAAGAAACAAGAGGAGGCAGTTGAACATAATTGCCTGTGATGCATGTATCGACAGTGTCCGAGCTGCCTCTGCAAGAAAACAATGCCCTGGTCGGCCTGGGCAAATCCCAAAGGGTGCAAACTTCCCAGTGGGATCAAAACACATTAGGGATGGGAATACAAACAGAGAACCCGCCCGTGGCAGCAAGTACTGGTTTGCAAAGGCTCCTGCAGGACCCCAGAACCTTGCACCAGCTCATCGCTCGGCAGCACCTGCTCCAGGATGCAGGACCAGCCTCTGCCTCCTGCCCAGTCCCATCACCCAGCGTTTGCATTTCATTTGTCTCCATCCAAGGAGCAAACGGGACAGGGAAGGGTGGGATGGAGCTGAACGGTCTCTGTGCCCCATTCCAGGCACCAACCACCCCATTGCAGCTGGAGGGACGGCAGAGAAAACACCAATAAAACTGAGCTATTAAAATACTACATTCCCATTGAGGCTTGCCCCTGCCTGCCGTGCTCCAGGCCTCCCGAAAGCCCACACTCCATCCAAAGCCCTTTTGCTGCTCCATTAGGGCCCTGCAGGGCTGGGTCGGAGACCCATGAGCTCTGCACAGCTCTGTCCCAAAGCATGACCCAAAGCAGTTGTATGGAGCCCCCAGTGTTTCTTGAAACATCTCCAAGAGCTGCAGCACATCCAGAGCAGGGAGTTCATAGGGAAACGAGAAAGTGTCACTCAGGATTTCCTCCTCTTCCTCCCAGGGAGGGGGACAGCTCTCAAGAAGTCCAAAGTCAGCGTATTTTAAGCCCCACGTTTGTAGCTATTTTATGTCGACAAAGAACTGTGCCGGAAGTGGTGAGGTCATTTATTTATTTAAATGATCTCGATGGTTTCATTGATTTATTTTTCTCTTTTTTCCTCCCTCTTATTTTTCCTTTTTCTTTGCAATTTCCCTTTTCTTTTTCCCTAATTCCCGGACAAGCTGGGAGATGCCTGAGTATTTATATCCAGCTAAGGACAAGCAGGGGAATAAAACAAAAGCCCCTAATAATACTCAAAACTGTCACCCCACGGGAGCACTTCAGCACTGAGCCTGCTTTTAATCACAGAAACCTCCCCAGTCTGAGTTTTGCTCACCCCATGAGGGAGCCTTTCAGCCAGGATAAGGATCTGAACTCACACAATACTGGCACGAGCAGCCCCGTCCTGGGTCTCCACTCGAGCATCTGAGAAGGACAAGACCCTCTAATCATTTATTCTCTCTTCTCCAAGCACTTGCTGAGGCTGTATTGAATCCCTGAGGGTGAGAGGTGCAGCAAACACGGCCCCTGGGCATGCTGCAGCCCAGAATGCCCATGGGAATATGGCAAGAGGGGATCATTTTGCCGTTGTTCCTTTTTGGCTCCCATCCTGTAACCCCACTGACTGCTTCACTCTCTCTTCTTCATCCTCAGCTGTTTCAGGCTGTTGCTCACTGACCCACACCTGTGTCTACCACTCAGTAGGTCCCAATTCCCCCATATCCCAGGAATGGGAGAGCTACAGGTTTCATTATCCAGATTCAAGGAGCTGGCAGAACACATTGCCCCAGGTTTCCTGCAGCACAATTCCAGCTCCACAGAACAATTCCAGATCCCATCTCCTCTCAAATTGCTCCAAGTTGTAACAAAACCATGAGAAAAGCTTTTTCCCTTCTCCCATGTGGAGGAAGCTCCATGTGAATTTATACCACAGGTAAATACAGCCCAGGGCCATGGGACAAAGCACTACAAGATGGGCCAGGCAAAACTGCCATGGAGCTGGGGGGCAAACACCAGCTCTGCAGAGGGGTTTCTGCATTGTCCCTGCTCCCCAACAGTGGCTCTGCCTTTCCCAAAGGCTCCGGCCATTGCCCTTCCCTGAAACCCAGTGATGGGTGAATTCATGAGTCAGATGCTTTTCCCAATGGTAACAGGAATGTTCCTGCTTCATCTTTCTCTTTCCCCCACTACAAAACCCAGTGCAAACAAAGGAAGCCCCAATCAGATGCTCTTTGCTACAAGCAACTACCAAGGGGTCAGAAATCCCACCAGAAACCATCAATGCTTTTGAAGATATTACAACCCCAGAGCCAGCAAGGAAATAACCACTCTGTAACATATTAAATCTCAGACTTATCTACAGCCACGGAAGTAGTGGGGGGATCACTTGACTTGGAGCACAGCCCTGCACATCCTTTTTTCTCTAGCCTCAAAGCAAAGCATCCACTAGGAATAAGACGGAAAACCCCACAGCAGAGACTCCTCTGAACTCAAGACAAATGGATTCAGATGCATCTTAAAGAAATTAATAGAGAAGGGTTTTCTGGGGTGTTTGGGGCTGCACTGGGACGCAGGGAGCTGGGGCCAGCAAGATGCCAGGCGTGGGGTGAGACATGGGGTGTGCCAGGCTCGGGCACTCGGTTATCCACATGGATGGAGGAGCCACACAAGGTGTGTGTCATCCCCAGTGAGTGCCAGGCAACCTGCACCCTCCCCACAAGAGCTGCCCTTGTGATGGGGCCGGGGCACCCACAGGCACCCTCCTCCCGCAGCCACCCCAGCACCCTGCAGTGCACAGCAGCAAAGCCCCTTCAGGTTGGATTTAGAGGGGATTTTCAGGGGTTTCCACAGGATTCAGGGGGTCTCCTCTTTACAGTTAATCTTTCTCCCAGGTTTGCTTTTTTCGCCCTGTACTTGAAGCCAAGCAGTTCCCATGCACGGGGAGCTCAAGAGCAGCCAGCACCCAAGCCACAGCCTTGCAGCCACTGACCACCAGCACCTCAGTGACACAGATTCCATTGACATCTTGCATGGGTACAGACAAGGGGGTTTCCACCCTCTGTACATCCAAAGCCCTCCGTTTCCCAGCCAAGGGCTGTGGCTCAGGCTGACACCACACACAGGGAGGAAAACCCTCACCCTGCTCAGGAGCTTGGAAGCACGAAAGAAAGAAGTTGTGGTTCCTGGTTCTTGGAAACAGGTCGGAGCCGGGAGAGGTGGGAAGCTTTTTCATCCCGTTTTCACAACAGCTACGTGCTGTTCAGGGAGAGCCCCATCATCATCCTCCTCCTGCCAGCCTGGCCAGTGGATGCTGCAGGATGGGGACATCCTCCTGGCCTTTGTCACACCAAGCAGGGGCATGACCAAAGGCATCCGATCTCTGATGCACACCCCCAGAATGAGCAGGGCTGGAGACACCAACAGTTACCACCAGCCCCTCCACAAGCACTCTCACTGCTGCTAACAAGGGGGACGCAGGGACCTGCTGCCTTCAGGGATGAACAACCAAGATACATCCCTCCCTCTATTTTATCATTCAGAAAGCAACTTTATACTCAAAGCCAGTCCAAGCCTTCACTATGCAAGTTGTTGGCCTCTGCACATCCTAGCATGACTGCCTTCACCCCTCCGCACCTCCCCAGCACTGGCACACAGGGCTTTGTGCACCCTTTGTCCAGCCAAAGGAATAGTTTATAGCACAGGTGAGCATGGCTGGGTGAAGGTGTGCTTCCCCTCGAGGGTTATTGAGGGTGATCAAGTCCTCTTGGTCTCCCTTTCCTCCTCAACAGGGTGGCCAGGACAGCAGGGATGGGGTGGAAATCAGAAACAAGGGGGTTAAGGGCAAAAGAGGTTTAAAAAGGGGCAAAGAGAGGTTAAGGAACACTGAACGGCAGCAAGAAAAAAGTCAACGATGGAGAAAAAGGCATCCAAAGCAAAAACCAAACCAAGGTTACTTGGCATAAGAGCTCCCAGGAGATGGGCTGAAAGGTGCTGGGGCTGCACAGGGGAGCTGGGAGGAGGAGAATGGAGGCAGGGAGGAGATGAAAGCAATGGAAGGGAATGAATCCAGCAAGTGGGTGTGATGGGGGAGGCCCTGGAGATGCTCCCATTTGCCCAGGAGTAGACTAAATACCCCTGTACAACTTCCAGCTATTCATGTCCCTGTGTTCTGCCTCTTGTGGGTTATTCTGCAAGGAGCTGTGGTGCAAGAGGCCTTTGCAGCAGGGCTGCAGCTTGGCCGAGCGGGGCCCTTCCTAAACCAAGAGCTGCAGAAAAGGAGGGGATGGAAAAAAAATTGAAGGAAATTTCACAGGAAGCTCAAATATTTTATTACTTCCTGTTTGTACAAAGAATGTCAACACTTGGCACCCACTGCGCTATTTGTTTAGAGCTAAGGTGCCAACTTGACAGAATGTCCTTTTCCTCTCCAGATCTAACCCAGAAGGAGACTGAGAACAAGAAAATACCATCTTTGTGTGAGCGGCTGCCCGGGGGGGCCGGTGTGACACTGGCAGGGATGCCTGGGGACCACAGCAGCTCAGCCAAGGGCACCACCATCCCCAGCCCCACATGCACTGGTGCTGGTCCTCACATGGCTGTGGGGCCACAAACCAGCACTCTCAGTTCTTCAATACCCTGGGACCAGCTCCTCTGATGCCCTTGTCCAGGCTCCTTCCCAGGCCCCGTGGGAAGCTCCAGCTCTCACCCACTTCCTTGTGATTTCTCACCCATCTCAACTCCATTTGAAACTCCTCAGAAGTTTTTTTTTTTTTTCTGGGCAGAGCTTTAGTTAAAAGATTTGCTTATGGGCTTTAGAGGAAGCTGTGGGACAGGGGTGGAAGATGAATGGGATGCTCAGAGGTGGGGCAGGGAGCCCAGCTGCATTTCTGACCCAAAAACTTCACTAGAACATTGGCTGGAGAGATTTCACTGCATGTGAGAAGATGATGCCCAGGGCTTTCCCAGGACACCAAAACAAATGACCAATTCTTTCTGCATTAAGGGTGCTCTTCTGCCCGCTCACACCAGCCCCACATCCAGCCTCCAGCCCCAGCCAGTGCTGACCCTGCACAATGGGAGCCAACATGTACCATGTCCCACTCATTTGTCACACTGCAGTCAAGGAAGGGAAACCCCCAGCTATTTCTATGTGCACATATACGCACACATATGTACTTACACATATAGGTGTTAAAAAGATATAACATATAGACCCACTACTCCCAAGGCCAAGCAGGGCCGGCAGCGCTGGCCACTGCGTTTGGCCATAGCTTGTCACAGCTGCGTTTTGCTTGGGTGTTGATGCTGCTGGGTGCTGGAGCACCCAGGGGTGCTGTGCCTGAGAGCCACCCAGTGGCAGGTTAACCAGGAAAACCACGCTGGGTTTCCAGAAGTCAACCTGGATCATTTTGCAGCCGGTATTTCCACACTGAGGGTTTCTGCAGGGAGGGAAGGGCACATTCATTCAAAAACGCAAACCAAGCCTGTGAACGAGGGGGGTTTTACTCTTCTTGTTCAAGACGTTGAATTCTCAGTCATGAATTTAAGCCCCAGGGTCCAAGTGGGAGTCAAAATATGCCCTTTACCACAGACAAACCTGTGATCATCTGAAAAACTTCCCCAAAGCACAGCTTGGGCCTGAACTCCTTCGATCAGTAATTTATGGGTGCAGGGGTGGGGAAGAGATTGACCTTTGGGGTGTACACAAGGCAGCAAACAACCACCATGAAGGGCTCCTCGGGGAGCCTTCACCTCCGGCACAGGCATTCTGAGGTCTACAAGTCACAGAACCACAGACTGTTCTGGGTTAGAAAGGACCTCAAGATCATCCAGTTCCAACCCCCTGGCATGGGCAGGGACAACGCACACCAGACCAGGTTGCCCAAAGCTCTGCCCAACCTGGCCTTGAGCACTGCCAGGGATGGGGCAGCCACAGCTTCTCTGGGCACCCTGTGCCAGCGCCTCAGCACCCTCACAGGGAACAGCTTCCTTACATCTGACCTGAAAAACACCAACCCCAGCAGTCCCCAGGGAAGTGCTGACCTTGCAGCTCTGCCGGGGAGCTCATCCCTGGCACACGGAGCCAGGATGAGCTGCTCCATCCCTGGTTCTCCCTGGTGTAACCAAAGGAGGGCTCAGCCACAGCCTAACAGCACAGCCCCCCAGCCCTCACCTGTATCAGGGGATGTAAATTAAAGATGGGAGCGATGGGATGGGATGTTGAAATTCAGGAGGAACGGGTGTGATTCAGCAGGGTTTGGCGACTGCTGGCTATCGGTGCAGAGCAAACCAAACGCCAAGAGTAGCAACTATCTCACCTTGTATTATTATTTATGTATTCCTGATTATTATTATTATTAGAAAGGCAATCTGATGCAGCAGATAAAGGGCTGAGACAGGAGTCAGGAGACCTGGTTTCTATTCCTGACCTGGAAGAGTTGTGAAATTCCCTGCCTGCTTTCCCCTCCCAGCCCAATCCCAGTGGCTGCAGCACCCACCACAATCCATGTTTGTTCACTGCCACAGCCCCATACAGGGACCTGCCTTAAAACCCCAACAGTATGGCATTGCCTGGATGCCAGTCTGGCAAATCCTGGAAATGCCAGTGAAGCTTCTTGTGCTCCAAAATAGAAGGGGGAACAAAACCCAGCAAACCTCAAAGCAAATAAAACCCCCTCGCTGAGGGAACAGCCTTCACCTGGCCTGACATCAAGGGGCACCGATGGCCCTGAGACAGCATCAGCAGAAAGTATTTACTAAAGTATGTTTCAAAGGATCAAACCCTTTCCCTTCAGTTTGGGCACCTTACACGCAAAGGGAACAAACTCTGCTTTATAGTCCCAAGGGTGATGCTGAGTGAGCACAAAGGCAAAGCTGGAGCAAAAACCCAGAGACAGAGGCCCTGGGGATGAGATCTTGCTGCAAAGGGGGCAATCCCACAGAGCAAATAATACTTGTGGCACAAGGAAACTCCTGAGTGGATGGCACCGGAGCATTTCCCTGCACTGGTCACAGGAGATGCCAAAGTGAGCTCACATCTGCCCAGTGCCAGCCCCCAGGCCCAAGAGGGTGATTCACAGCTGTGTGTGCAAAGAGCCCTCCCCAGCCAAGAGGCACCTTCCTGCACCCTGGGAGCACCACAGCTCAGAGGTGTTCCTGTGGTTCACTCATCTCTTGGGCTTTCGGAAGCCGTCACCAGCCAGAGCCTCCGACAACCCGAAAGTGAAACCAGCACCGAGCAAAGGGAAAGGTGCTCACTGAGCCCTGCTGGGCCCTGCAGACACACAGGCAAAGAGAACCCAGCAAAGAAACCTGCACTCATTCCAGCTCAATAATCAGCAATTCAGCCTCTGATGGCTGCGACCCCCCAGCCGTGCCCTGCACAACAACACCACATTCAAGTCCTCCTTATACCCACAGCATTTTCCCTACATCCCAGCCACTACCAGGGCTGGAGCTACGAAACCATCCCCCCGCAGTGGGATATGGAGGTGGCAAGAGCAGGCAGAGACACACAACATGCTCCCTTGTGCAAAGAACAGGAAAGCATCCACACGGTGCCACGCAGCGCACGGTCCCAGGGCTCACATAGCTGTGTGAGGGGTGCCTGCCCCGGCTGGCCTGGCCACAGCAGAATCCTGCGTCCTTCAACCACACAGAGCCCAACCCCTTCATCCCCTCCACGCTTCTCAGTGGCTGCCAAGTAAAACACATCACTTACTTCGTGGCTCCCGGGGTCCATCCACAGTCACTTTAATGGCTCGGTGATAGGTAGCAACTTGCGTGGGGTTGGTGAACACGGTGATCGTCAGGGTAAAGCTTTTTCCTAAGGAAGGTGAGGGGAAAGAAAACAAAACAGGGAGAAATGAGGGTTCAGCTCTTGTGGGAGTGAAAAGCTCCTGCTGGAGCAAGCTCAGACACAAATATCCACATCCACCGAACTCCAACACACACATCATTTAATTTTATGAGACATGATGGCTGAGACACAAAGCTCGGCCGGCTCCCGCTGGGGTTCTGCTGGCTGCTGCACAGAGAGGCTTGGACCCCGTTCAGAGCAGGAGCCAGGACCTTCCTGGATGGAAAAGTCACTTGTCCCCCTCCTCCCCATCCCTGTCCCCATACTGACCCCTCCACCCACAGCAGCTTCCTGGTGCCTTCCTGCTCAGATGCTTCTCTTTTTCCCATGTGAATCCAGCCCTGAAACACAGTGCTGGACACAGGACCCCCTCCACAATCTGGGTCCTGGTGCCCATGGGATGCTCCCTTGTATAAAGGGGGAAGGCTGCACACGCAAGGGAGCAAACGGCTCTGACCAACCCCTCAAGAGCAATCACGGTGGGATTTCAAAGGTATCTAGTATTTCAGAGGTATAAACCCCAGCAGGAATCAGGCTGGGAGTGACTATGCCACAGCTCGAAGCTTTTCCAGCCTGCGCTTCACAAAGAACCATAGCAAGAAGTCACCTCCTTTCCCTTTTTACCTATGGGGATGAAGCGTTTTTCACATCCCGACCACCACCTATCTACACGGCTGAACCTGAGAATATCCATAGCAAAACAAAACCGTATTTATACAGCTAGAAGGGAAAAAGAATAAACGGAAAGTGAAATGATCTGCTCCAGAGAACATTCCGCAATTATCCCAGGTGGGAGAGTTTTTCTACGGGAGTGTCGGTGGGGGGAGAAAATGGTGGCTTTAAAGCACAGCGAGCATCAACCCGTGCCTCACCTCCGCTTTTAGCACAGCACTGAACAGCGCACAAACCTGCAGCCCGTGCTCTGCACAAGAAGGGTTTGGTTTTACCCTCCCAAAACACCACCTCAATCCCTGCGCTGACAACCTGCACCAGGAGCCGCGCTGCAGCCGCAGCCTGCGGAGCACGGAGGCTCCCGGGCGCCGGCTCGGCCACATGAAACCAACCAACACCGAGGATTTGTTGGCAAAACCTTCCCCGAACCCGAGCGCAGGGATGAGGTTTATTAGGAGCAATTATTTAGGAAACGCCGTGGGAGGAGAGGTGAGGGAGGGAGCCCCTTGGTTTGCATGCGAGGGGCAAGCAGCGTGCGGGCGAGGACGGCTTGAGACAGAAACCCTCCCGCACGCCCGAAGAGCTGAGCCCGGTAGCTCCCTGCCCGCTCCTGCAGCGGATTTCTGCTTTAATGATGACTTTCATGTTTTATTCTCCATGTGAAATCACTCCCCTGCATTTCAGCCTCCCCCCTTGCTCGCAGCCGATACAAAACCTCCCGCAGGAGCTTGGCCAGGCCCCTTCTGCCTCTCAAGAGCTCACAAAAACCCTCCTGTGAATCGAAAATGAGAATTAGCACCTAGCATCTTTTTTACTCATTTCCCGTCCTCTCAGGAAGCCGGCCTGACGTTACTCAACCCCAGCTGCGTAGGGCTGGACCCCAGCTCCTGAGTGGGTCTGGGAGCACCTACGGCTCTGTGGGATGCTCCAGTGGGATAGCCGGACTGTGAGAGCAGGTGCCGGGGTGCAGTACCTCACCGGCCTTGGCTTTCTTTTCATACAGTGCAAGCTGAGCAGAAAAGGGTTGGGGTTTTGTTTTGTTTTAGAGCAAAGCATAGGTGGGATCTGGTCCTTTTCCCTGCCTTTGTCTTGTCTATGGAGATGGTAATTCTTTTTTGCGGCGTGTGTGTGTGAGGAGAAAGACCCGCTCTTCCCAGCTCACAGCGACGGGGAACAAGCCCGGACACATTAATATTAAAAATGCCCAATTCTGAAGCATTTAAAACCATGTTTTCCAAGCGGGAGCTTATTCTGATGTTACAGGGTTCAGGCACACGCTCAGACTATTCAGAGACACACACTCCAGACACAGATTTGCACAAACGTTTACACAGACACAGGGCTCTTCCCCAGCAAAAATCTATTGCACCGAAACCAGATCTCAGTCAGAATAAACGAAACCAGCACCGGGCTCCCGGAGCTGGAGCCGAACAAATGAAAGCAAACGGGACACCCCGAATTAAAATGCAATAGAAACGATTTTTCACACTAAATAGGTCTGAAAGAGCCCCGTACCCGGAGGAGCGGCCGTACACCGGGAGCTAAGCACACGCTGCGAGAAAACCCTACAGAGACGCCTTCACACCAGCCCCAGGAAGCCCTATGAGGTTATTGCTGCGTAAACGTTACAAAGCTTCACCCCACAAGGTTATATATTTAAAAATCACATAATCAGCAGTCGGGTTACGCTCTAAAGCACCACAGAGGCAGAAGAGGGGTTTTTTTTACTGCTGTAACGAGCATTTGCCAGGACCCTGCCCCAGGAACGAGACTGTTCACCCAAGTGCTTCCCGGGACTGTAAAGTGCTGCTAATTGAGAGCGTTAATAATGAATTCAAGAGTCAAGCTGAGATTGGGTTGCATTCAGCTTGGAAATTTGTGCAAGGAGGATTAAAAAACCCAACCCAGAAAGAAAAGAGCCCGAGAGAATAATTGATTACAGAAATGAAAGCTTAATTCATAAAAGAAAAACATTTTCCATCCATCAACCTGCAACCAGTTAAGTGGAGAGTTTTAAAGAAACTGCAGCATGGAGAAGGAGCCAACAGGAAAAAGGAAATGTATGAAAGAATGTAAACTATTCAAGTTTCATAAAGAGGAACAAGTAAACAGTTATTACATGCAAATAATTCCCAACATCACTGCTTTTAATTAATGCAGAGAAGTCAAAATATATCTGACATTGTGCGTATACATTCAAAGCCTTTGAGAAAACGCTGCCATATGGCCATTAAAATATAGAATTCTTATTTTCGTTGAAATGAAACAACCACGAGGCTCGATCCGCAGCGCGTCTCGGTGGCGAGATGCTGAAATTCTATTTACGCTCTCTGCAATTCAGGTGCGATGCGGATTCGAGGGGCGGGAGGGATAAACGGGAAAAGCCAAACTCCGTAGCCGGAGAGGGACGTTCCTGACCCGCTTTTCCAAGCGGCAAACGCGAAGAAAACGACGGGCGTCATCGGGGCACCGAGACGAGCCCTCTCCGCTGCGCACCGTTCACACTGGGGGGCACCGGAGCACGTCCCCTCACCGGGCGCTCACAGCGGCCACATGATATGAACTAGGGAGGGTCTGAACGGGGGCTGCAGCCTCCTTACCCCACATCGGAAGCTTTACACCGAGGTGGGTTTATTGCCCTGCACCGCAGCGGAGGAACCTCCAGGAGGAGCGGGGCCGCTCCTTCCTGCGCGACAAGCCCGGCCCGCGGCAACGAAACCACCGGCCCGCGGGAGACACGTCATTAAAACACAATTAAAATAAACTAAACCTCTTGTTCTCTCTCCCCCTTTTCCTTTTTTCCCCCCTCTTCCTTTTCCTTTTTTTCTCTAAAAAGTCAAATAAAAGGACAACCATTTCCCGGGCGGTACCTACCCCGGCCGCTTCTCCCAACAAATCTGAGGTCGTTAAATCTCGCCACTTGGTTTTTCATCACGGCGGAAGCGTTGCGGAGCTCCGCCGAATAATTCTCGTCGTTCCCGGCCATCACCGTGACCACCGTCCCATCGGGCACATCTCCGAGAGCTACGACCTAAGGGGGAACGGGAGGATTTTAGGCTAATATTAACGGCGGTCGGAGCTAACCTGCCCTACGCTTTCCCCCTTAAACCCGCCAAGAAAACCCCAAAGCAAAACCAAAAGCAATCCGAGCCCCCGAGGAGGGCTGGAAAACCAGTGGGGAAGGGGAAAATGAGCTAAAAACGTTGTTAAAAGGAGCGTTGTTAAAAGGGGAAGGAGGGGGGGATGAGGCCGCCCTCGGTCTCCCTCGGGGACATTCTTGTTTTATTTTGTTTGATTCGGGGAGTGTAAAGGCGCTGCTGAACTCGGGGAGGCCACGGACTTGCCCGGGGGAGCCGCGGAGGGGAGCGCGAAGCCTGCGCCCGGCGATGGGGAACGGATCCCCCGAACCCCCTCCGGGTACCGGCGACGAGGGCCCCGAGCTCCCGGTGCCGGCAGGGCCGAAACGGAGGGGCCCGGTTTGTAACAACCTCCGGGGTTCGTGGGGCTCAGTTATCGTCCCCCCGGCTCCAGCAAAGCTGGGGTTTTCCTGCCGCCAAGCCTCGGCCCGGGGCTGCCCCGTTGGGTCCCGCAGGAGCGGAGCGGGGAGCCCGGGCAGCGTAGCCCTGTGCCGGGGCTTCGGCTCTTCGCTTTCTTTGTGCCGATTAGATCTCCCTGCCTCCCCTGCCTCCCTCTCCCAGGAAGGTAATTAACCTCCACTCTCATTAAACTTCAAAGTTGCCTGAGAGCTCCTAACTGTACGGAATATCTAAGATGCTGTGACCGCGGGGCAATGCGGAGACGTGATTAAAAATAATAAACCGGGCTCGCTCCGAGGTGATGTCAGGAGCGAGTTAAAGCGCGAGGGGCGAGCCCGGAGCCGGGCCGGTCCTGCCGGGGTTACAGCGCGGCCTCATCTCCCCCATCCCCGCTTACCTTGAAGGCGACCGGCAGCGTCTTGTTGCACCTCCAGTGGGACGGCAGCACCGAGCACAAGAAGTTGGGGCTGTCGGTGCGCACCAGCTCGCCGGCGTGGTCGGCCAGTACATCCACGACGGAACGGACCTCGGGCCGAGCCCGGGCCCCCGGCGCGGGGGCCCCCAGCGCCCCGCTGTTCTCGCCCATCTTACCGCAGGGGAAGGCCGTGGACGGGGGTGTGAAGCGCCTGCTGGTGCTCGGGTCTACGGGAATACGCATCACAACGGCGGGCGTCAGGGAGCCGCCGCGGCCGGGGGGTGCGAGCTGGGGCCCGGCGGGGCGCGGCGGCGGGGAGCAAAGGCGGGGGCAGCGGCGGCCGGGCCCCTCGCTGCCTCGCTCCGTCCCGGCGGATCGCCGTCCTTCGCTGGGCGGCGCGGGACAAGCGGTGCGCGGTGTCCGCTCCCACCCGGCTCTGGGGCTCGTCCCCGGCGGTCCCGCTGCGCTCCCGGCCGGGCAAAGGCGGCGCAGAGCCCCGGCAGAGCCACGTCGCGGCCGGGCGCCTCGGCGGCAGCAGGTCCCTCAACCGGCGGCCCCGAAACCAGCTCCCGAGTGTCCGCCGCCCGCCCGGTACCGTATTTACTGCCGGCCCGGGCGGGGCGGGCAGCGCCCTGACGGACGGGGCGTCCGGCCAATGAGGGGGCCGCGGGCGTCCTTCTCCCCTCCCACCGCGTGGCTCCAGCGGGACGAGGGGGCGTGGTCACAGCTAAGAGGGGCGTGGTTAATGCCGAATGGGGGCGTGCCCGGTGGGAGCCGTGTGCCCCCCCTACCGCGGCGGGTCCTGCAGGGCGGGCACACGTCGGGGCTCGGTGGCTTCGTGCCGCCGCCGGCGAAAGGTCTGGGGCGCGATGGGGCCGGAGCCGCCGTCGTGCACGGGGCTGGGAGCGCAGCACGTCCCCCGCCGCCTCCCCGCAGCAGGAGGCTGCTCGACCGTGGTGGGACCGGGGAAACGGCTGCCTCTGGGGACCACGGGGACCGCCGGCACACACATCACCGACGGGGGCTGCTCGCCCCAAGGCCTGCGCTGGACACTGCTGCTCCCCAGCCTCCACCTTCTGCCCTCCCCAGAATGAAAACCGGCTCCATCTCCGGCGGTCCCGGCGCCCCCAGCAGCTCCCCCGGGGCTGTGGCTGCGGGCAGGGCCGGCGGCTCCGGCCGCAATCGTTGGAGAGAAAATTCGTGGGGAAGCCACTGGTTCTGTGGGAACACAACGACGGCGGCGGCTGCGGTTCGCTCCGCTCCGCGGCTGCCCACGGCTCCCCCGGCCGCGGCGAGGCAGAACCGGGGCTCAGCGGAGTTCCCTTACCGCGCTGCCCACTGCGTCCCGCCGGGGCTCGGCTCTGTCCGGCCGCTGTGACGGTGTTTGGAGACCGGGGCTGCCCGTCGGGCCGCAGCGCTCCCGGCTCCGCGCTGCGCGGGGTGAGACGAGGTTTTCCTTAAAACAAACAAAAATAAACCCAAACACCAAACAATGAAATAAAATCACAAATTCCCCTTTTCCTCAAGTCCCTTCACAAACCAGACACGTTTTCCTCCGCCAGCCGCCGTGCCTAAAGGGAGCCGCTCGCAAGACCCAAAACCGCGTTTGTGTGTGCGTGTGTCCAAACCTATGTATGTTTTCTTTTTAACGGGAAGGAGCGAAGGTTTCCCCACTGCAGCCCCGGTTAACCCCCTGGGCAGACCCGGCCCGTCGAGCCGGTGCCCGGAGCTTCTCCCCCATCGGCCCCGGGGACGGCGGCCGTGTCCCGCCGTTACCGGCGCTGAAATCCTGCCCTTTTAGGTGAAAGACGTTAGTTCTATTTTTCGGCCCCCGTTAGCAGCGGGGGGACCCACGCAGAACCCGGAGCAGGGGCGCCGAGCCCGGGTGTGCCGGGCCCTGTCCCGGTGCCCCCGGTAACCCGAAGGGGAGGATCGGAGGGGTGCGGGAAGTAAAGCGGGGTACCCCGCGCATGCGTGGTGAGGAGGGCAGCTCAGCAGAACGGCCGCTAGTTGGCGCCGAGGCTCCGCTGTGGGCGCTCCGCGACGGGGCGGGCGGGACGGGGCTGCCCCCGGACGCTGCTGCCCCGCGGCCCGGCCGCGCTCCTCCCGCTGCTGGACCGAGCCCCAGGGCCCCCTCCTGTGCCCCCGACACCTCCCTGCGCAGCCCTGCAGCCCCCGGGAGCTGCAGCCCCTCACTGGTGTGCAGAGCCCGGCTCTGGCTGCCTGCCCTGTCCTGCGAGCCACAGGGGTGGCACCAGGCTCGGTCCCCAAAGGATGGAGCCCTCTCCCCACTGCTCCTTCTCAGCTCTACATCCCTACCCTTCCTGCTCTGGCTGCTCCATACACTTGGTGTCTGCTCACAGCCCAGCCGTTCACAGCCTTCTCTGTTCCCTTTTTATACTGGGAGCAGCCTGTTGGAAAGGGCATCACCTCAGTGTCCTCAAGTCAACATAGAAATGCCTCCCATAGTACCTGGAGCCGCTCACCAGTGAATTCCTAAGGGAACTATGTCCTGCTTCCTCCCCAAAAGCCACTCTCCAGCACCGTCTGACCTCCAGCCCTGACTTGGTCTTGACTTCAGGGTGATGGGAAGTGGCCTCACCCCATAACCCATGGTGCAGCCCTGCACTTCTCCATCGTGTAGGTGCAAAGCCAATTGCTGACTTGCAGTAATACAAAACAGGACCTAAACCCCAGAGCAGTGCCAAACCAGGATCTCCCCAGCCCCAGGCTGGCTGGTGATCCCTGGAGGTGTAAAGCAGTGTTCAGGTGTTCAGCTACGGGCCGCATGGCACAGGTAACCTCAATGGGAATTATCTTTCACTTGAATTATCCTTGTCAGCCCAGCAGGATTCAGAGTCCCAGAGAGGGGACAACCCTCACACTGCTCTGGTCCTCTGCAAACCAGGAGACACCAGTGCACAGGGAATATTCCTCCGCCACCCTCCCTGCACTCCAGAGGAGGTTAATGGATTATGAGACCCAGGATTTGCATAGGCCTCTTTTCAAATACTTAAAAGCTACTGTTCACATTGCAGGGAGGTCAGCGGCTCTTTAAATCATTGCTCTCTGGGATTACTTCCCTTACAGGCTCCTCTGTAGTTTTTAATTCATTTGAGCTGCTCTTTAGCAGCAGAGCCACTTGTTTCAACAGCGAGGAAGCGAGCGCAGGGGCTTATAGGAAGCTTTCTATTAAAAATTCATCGCAAACTCTGCCTCAGAGCTCTCAGGAGCACAGCGCTCAGTAGGGCCATGCGGGTGTCTGGATCTATTTTGTAGTTAAGGGAAGGGGATCTGAGAGCAGCATGCAGGGAGGGAGCGTGCTATTCATTCATAAATCAAACAACAGATGCTGGGTCCAATGGGGTGCACGATGGTAGCAGTTTTTAACCCCAGAGTGTTGCCGCTAAAATGGGCTCCCATGGGGCAATTATGGGCCCTGCAGGCAGAGGTTCCTGCGGGAGGAAGCTGTGGGGCTCAAGGGAAGAAATAAGAGGAAGCTGGGGGGGAAGGTGGTGGCTGTCCCAGACATAAATCAGAGGGAAGCCTGAGCTTGGGCAAGGAACCAGCCCCAAGACTGGCCTGTTGATGACTCCAGCAGGGCTGTGCCAGGCTGCTGGGTGATACCCACAGCAGGGGAACACTTCTCAGCCCCTGCTTCCATGGGTTTGACATCAGATCCTGAGCTCGGACATCCATTAACCCCATGGGAGCCACAGCTGGACAGTTCCACCTTGCTTGTTGCATATGCAGCCCTGGCAAGCAAGATCCTTGCTTGGGGTGGTAAGAGGAGGAGGAGGACTTTAGTAAGATCTCAGATCCTGACATGAGATATTGTCACCAGAGAAAATCAATGAGATTTCCACCTGGTACCAGGTTTCATTCACCATTACTTGAATGACTAGAAAAGGTCACAGCTGAGAAGCGGTCATTGACTCTCCTTATGGCTTTGAGGCTCGCATGTCCCCCCAGTTATTCCCAGTTTATCTCAGTGCATTTTATCACCAGCCCTCATTTCAACCAGCATCCCCAGGGAGACACCACACACATCCTTAGGGAGGCATCTGCGGAGCAAAGCAGTGGAGCCCCATGTACATTGACCAGGGTGAGCCAGGAGCGATGCTGCTGCCATTGGGGATTTATCAACCCTCTGAGCAGTGCAAGGGGAGCCAGGACCCGCCACCCCCAGGCACCGGCTGCTGACGGGTGCAGACGAATCCTTGAGCACTGGCAGGATGGGATGGGATGGGATGAGGTTTTCAAAAGCTGTGAAGTGACTTGGGAGCACGAGTGCGATTGACGTGGATCCTGTGCCTCTGAAGTCACGAAAGTGCCATTCTTCATTGTTCAGGACCGCGATTCTGCTCTCCCCACCACGGCCTGACAACGAGGAGCATGTTCAGGGCTCACATCCTCTGTGCTATTGATAGCACGGCTGAGTTTTTTGGAGCGTGGGTCCCATCTGCCACTTCCACTCCTTTTTGAAAGATCCTTAATGACTGTCAGATCCTTTTAGTTCTTAATTAATTTCAGAGTTCAACTGCAAATAGGAAACAAGGCAGCTTTTGCCCTTACGCATATGAATATTACTGTTCCATTTAATGTGGTTACTGGTGGAATGCTGTTATTCATTCCTGCCTGCAATAAAAGCCACATGTTTTTAAAACTTTGCACTTGAAAAAACTTTTAGGAAAGAAATCAAGTATGTTTTGTATGCATGGCATGAGATAAAAACTAGTCATAAATATTCAAAGAACAGTTAGAGCTTTATGCTTGATTTAAACAAGTGAACAGAGAAGTACGATGGTTGAAGTAAGTGGAGAATGAAAGCCCAGTACTCCTTTAAGAATGTGCTTATGCAGAGAAAAAGAACTATTCATGCAAAGGTTATGGAGCACCTAAGGACATCCCATCTCCTCCAGAAATGCCCAAAGGTGGATAACACGACTGGAAACACTGGGCTTTGTTCAGAGCTATTCAAGTTCATTGGAGTTTCTCTCTCTTTGAGGGTTTTAGATGAGTTTTGGGGGATTTGGTGCCTCCTGCCAGACCCTGTGGGGAATGAGGACTCTTCTTGCATGGAGACATCTACAATGCATCTGTTCCTCACGTTGGAAGGCAGATGGTTGACGCTGTGGTGAATGTTTCATTGGGCTCCTGGAGCCCTGGATCCCAGCACAGCCAAAAGGACAAGGGAAGGGATGGAGACAGGGGCCAGGCAGTGCCTGTCCTGTGCCGCTGGAGCTGTGCTGAGTCCTTCAAACCCTGCACATAACAGGGGGAGAAATAACAAAAAAATTCCAAAGGAAAGAAAAAGGGGAAACGTCTGGATGGCGACAAGAGGAACCGAAAGGCACATGATGACGAGACAAGTGCAACGGGTGGACACAGAGGAGCACGGTGTGATCTCGAACTGTGAGGATTGGTGCTCGGAGGAGCTGCTGTCACGGAAGGGCTCCTGGGCAGAGAGCCGAGGGCCGGGTGCAGGGAATTCCTCCTGCACGTGCTGAGCAAAGCTCTCGCAACAGGAAGAGGCTGCAGAAAGACATTTCTTGCCTGGGAAAATCAGCCGTGAGGTAGCAAAACTGCCCCATTGCTCATGCCCATCCGTGAGGGGGTGGGAAAACCGACCTCTGTCCCCATACAGCGGCTGAACATCCAGGGGTGTTTCCCAAAGGTTATTCTTCAGCGCAGTTCCTGACAGCGTGGGCCAAACCGCTGGGGTGATGCTGGGTACCAAACGGGTGCTCAGTGCTCCCATGCTGCACTGAGGTTTTGGGACAGCAGGGACCTCATAGGGAAGAGTCAGGCACAGGCACATGATCAGGGGTGCATGCTCAAGCCCTGGTGGGGTGCACTGAGTCCATGCTGGGCACTGTGATCCTTTTGGGGAAGTCAATCATGGAGGGGGAGAATGTGAACCCTGGGAGCTGCTCCCCGTCCCACAGGCTCTCCCACCTCCCTGTGACCAGCACCTGGCTGTTAGCAAACCTCGGACACAGGTTTGGATGCATCAGGGCTGCAGTGTCCCAAGCACCCCTCACTGTGGAGACAGAAGCAGGGGCTCCCCCCCCCACCACCAAAGGGCACTGGTGTCAGACAGGGAACTCCGGTTTCCTTTTTGGTTCAAGTCTGATAGAGCATCTCAGGGTCATGTCTCGGCAACAGCAGCTTTACAGGCAAATGCAAACACACTGCAGCTGTAGAGCTTCCCTTCAGGACATCAGCACTGCAAAGGGACCCCAGCCTGGTCACCCTGGGGTAACTTGAGAGGCCCATACACCCTTTTAGCAGGCAGCTTACAGATGTGCTTTCCGCAGTGGCCTCGTGCATCACTTGCATCTTGCCTTGTAGGTCCAGGCAGAAGGTACAGATGAGGTTCAGGCTGGTGCAGCCCTTTTGCAGTGCCTGTGCTGGGATCACACCCAAACATTTCTGCCAGTGCAACATATTGGCCCTTTCCCACAAGAAATGCAGTCCTGGGCAAGGACCAGCTCCTCCAGTGCAAGGTCATCCCTGTGCGATCAGTCCCCATCTCCATCAGGTTTGCAGCAACCCTCAAGAGCAGCCACGGGGCTCCTCCAGCAGTGACACAACCTCCAACTCACCCACAGTCAAGTGAATCCAGCCCCATTCAGACAGATCAAACATGATGTTATTTAGGGACCACTGTTACATCACTGTTTGCTCCTCGTCCATCTCCAGCAGCCTGGAAGGGAGCTGTGCCTGCTCCTCCACCGCGTCCCCAGCCCCATGCTCATCAGCATGAGCTCATTTTCCCTCAGCAGCAGTTTCTCACAGCAGTTCCGGAGGGGCCCGACTGCCGGGTCAGCTGCGGACACCACGAGCCCGGGAAGTTGGGGTGGTTCAGCAGCAGGTTGGGGTTGGAGACCAGAGAAATGGAGAACTTGGCCAGACAATGCGGGAGCAGCTTTTGGTCTCACATGAGCAGCGACTGCAGGGGGAGAGGGGATCTCATCTGCAAAACGCAGCCTCAGCAGCATCCTGGGGCTGGAGCCATCCCCTGCCCGCATGAGCCTCCGAAACTGCTGGGCTTGGAGATGTCCTTGTGCTTGCTCTCCCAGCAGAGCACCAGGCCCTTGCTGGCAGAAGTGTGGGCTCTGGGACTGGCAGGGCCAGTGCGACCCTGGGTTCAATCCACAGCCCCAGTCCTCCCCGAGGAACCCAGACGTGCGGCACAGGGGGTCCCAGGAAGTGCTATGGGTCCCTCCTCTCCCACCCTCAGCATCCCCCCCCCCACCATAGAAAGAGGGTAGGTTCACCATTCAGTGAGATTTTCCAAACTGACCGAGGGCTAATAAAAGGAGGTGTTTAATTACAGGGTTCAAGGTAACTAGGCACAAAAGTAGCCAGTAAAACACAATGCGGTGTGAAGGAGCTGCAGAACAAGGGCTCAGTGTTGGAACAGCACGTCTGATTTAGTCTTTATGTTCTCTGGCCCATACTTTCTTCCTCCTAATGAGGGAAAATTGCACAGGATTTCCCAAACCTTGCTAAGTAGTTTATTCCTGCCTTCAAGTCACTAAAATCACAGCACCATGCTCTGTCCTTAAATTATCTCCATGCGGATGCTCCCAGCTTAAGGGGAAACAGCACATGTCTGGCATTTAATGTGTGCCAGGCTGTGAAGGAACAGCCCCTCCAGCTTCTCCGTGCACCTCATCAATGTGTGGCCCCACTCCCAGCCTAGCATCTTCCCATCACTCACACACATCCACGAGGCTGAGTGTGGGATGCAGGGAGCAATATTCCTTTAAATATTTTGTAAGCAATATGAACAGGAACGGAAATAAGTGATTTTCACGGGAGTTTTGGTGGTCATAGCTGAGTGCAGCTTCTTCCCTGGTGCTTTGGCTTCACATTGGGAGAGAACTTGAGCTACAGCTGGGGATATTCCTGCAGCAGCCCTGCTGGTTGTGTGCTGCTGGCTCAGGAACGTGCTGCTCCCAGGAATAACCCACATGCTCACTCCAGAGATCAGAAAGCCACAGCTCCAGCCGCTTGCTGAGGTTTTCCACCGAGCAAGCTCTCCCTGTGCTGCAGGAGAAGTGCTGTTCAACCAACACCTATGGAATGAACACACGGAGCCCGTGCTGCCGGCTCCAGGCGGGGATGCTGGAGCTGCAGGCAGAACCATGTGGGAAACCCCTTGCAAAGCCCCATCCAAGGTTCGTTAACACAACGAGCATCTCCTCACAAGCAGCTCTCCCCATCCCACAATCACACGCTCTCCATTGGCACGAGGAGCTTGCGACAATCGTTGTCTGTCTGTGTCTGTCCCTGCGCCAGGATGAGCCCTGGCTGGGACCCAGGAGGCGCAGTGGGTGAGAGGAGCCAGGGCAGACTCTGGTCCAGGGTTGTGCCGCTAACATCATTCCTACCATTTTGTTTTGATTTTTTTAGAAGCTATTTTAACAGAAACCATGCTGCCTTGTGAAATCACATCCCAATATAGCTGCCATGCACACACAGCGACTGAGCGAGTCAAAATCAAACAGCAACCCTGGAGCCCCATATCCAACCATTACCAGGAAAAAAGACCCTTGGAAGGTGCTGCCTCCTTGCCAGGTTCCCTGTGGGCATGTGGCTCCCACATGCCAACAGCTTGTGGTTGCAAGGCCAAACCCTGCCTCAATGTCAAAGGCACCGCAAAGCCTTGTCGAGGGCTGTCGGTGCCTTGGGTCCTGGCTGGGGTGATGCTTGGCTGGTGCTGGTGGTGGTTCCACTCACACATCCCTCACCAAACCCTGGCTGTGACACTGGTGGTACCTTGGGGATGAGAATCCCTCATGGGATGCTCCTCCCCAGGGTGATGGGATCATCCAGGGTGGCAGGAGACCCCTTCCCAAGGGCAGGACTGCACCTTCCCAAGTGGAAATTTTACCTGCTCCAGTGGAAGGTGTCCCTGTCCGTGGCAGGGGTTGGAACTGGATGAGCTTTAAGATCCCTTCCAACCCAAACCAGGCTGGGATTCCATGAAACACAAACCCAGGAGCCTCTTACCACTCAACCCAGATCCAGCCATCCCAGAGGCAAAGGCCAGGTCTCCATGGGGCTCTCCTGCATGGCAGAGATTGTTGAAAAAAGCCCATTTTTAGTGTCTCTCTTCCCAGCTGAGGTTTTTTTTTGTTTTGTTTTTTATCTTTCCCTTCTCCTCCTATTCTGGTTGTTTTTATATTTTATTCTACAATAGCTTGAATAATACTTTCCTCATGTTCCAAACGCACTCGCTGCTTCCAGTGGGAATGGAAAAATCAGTGCTCCTTTTTATTTTCCCTTTTCTTTTTCTGTTTGCTGTGTTTATGTTATGGAAAATCCCCCCAGCTCGCAGACGGCCGGGCTGCTTTCTTGAAACGAATCATCATCATCATAGAATAAAGCATTTTAGGAAGAAGAGTGCTGGGGACAAGCGTTTCCCCATGCTGCAAACACCGCTGCCCTGCACACAGCTGGGGACTGTACCTGGTTTGCAGCAGGGTTTCACTCATTTTAACTTCCCCCACCCCAGACCTCTCAAGACAGGGCACATCTCCCACAAAACAAGCTCTTCCTTCTCATCCCTGCTCCCTCCAGCTTCCCCTGCAGCCTAGCACCAGGAATCCCTCCCCTTCAGCACACAGCCAGCCTCATCCCTGGAGCAGACAGCACAGGGGCTCTTCCCCAGGGGTCTGCAGAGACCCTGCACTCTCACCCTGGGTCCGTGGTTATACCAGCCACAGGGTGATGGGGTTTGCCAAGAACTGAAGCTAAAGGCTGCCAGGATCCCTGGCATGAAAGGGTCCAGCCTTTGCACCAGCTGTGTTCCCAACATGTCAGGGATGAAGCATGAGAAAATGCAACATAATGGACATAATGGGTATGACTCCCACAGTGACGTTTTCTTCCCACCCTGGATGCACCCAGGAAGGAAAACCAGGTGCAAGTGCACCCTGCAGCAGGAGGCAGAGGGGATGCACAGAGCCCTGGTCCCCCTCACCAGCACCTCAGTGCCACTGGGGACCTCTGGCAGGTCCTGCTACATTCTCCCCTCTGTACTTAGCCTTGTTCAGGGGGTATTTACAGCACAGTCCATAGCTCAGGCTCATCGCTTCGTATGGGAAGACGCATTCTTGCTCCTAATGCCGACCATGTGTGATCTGAGCCTGCAAACATACAGCTCATTGTTTGTTTCCCAAACCCTCTGTGGCCAAAACAGTGGACCACAAACACTGACGACATATCAGAGGAGATGGAGTCTAAGAAATCATCATGAATTAAAGTGCTCAGCAAAGAGGAACGCCACTGCCTCTCTACCCCTATTAGATCATAACAACGTGATGAGAGACAATGGATTTATATGAGTTCCCACATACAAATATATGAAAGAAAAAAAAAAAGACACACACAAAAAGCAAGCCACCAGCCAGCAGGGTCCCTTGGAAAGGCAAAGCCACTGGCAGTCAGTCAGGAGCCAGCAAGATCTGAGCGCATGAGCCTACCCTGGGAGGATGAATGGAGCAAACCAGATCTCATGGCCAGGCGGTGCTGTGCGACGTGTATGTGGGGCTGAGGCAGCACCAGGGCTCCCCACACACCCTCCAACCCCAGGGGCTGGGGGATATAGGCAGGGTGAAGAGACCCAGGGTGCTGATGGAGAGCAGGATCCGGCTGAGCCTGGGATGCAGGGATGCTCCTGGGTGTGCAGCTCTCATGTGTGTGCAAACACTGACGGGGAGTCACTGATCATGGGTGTGTGAACACTGATAGGGAGACACTGATCATGGGTGTGCAAACATCGATGGGGAGTCACTGCTCATGGGTGTGCAGACACTGGTGGAGAGTCACTGCTCACAGTGCTGCTCTCCTGCTGGTGGGGAGCTGAGTGACCCATACATGAGAATAAAAGTCATTTGGATGGACCAAACCGCTTTCCTTTAGGGTAATGTGATGGCACCAGTGACCCCATTACCTGTGCACAGTGTTATCCCGTGTCCCCAGACCCTCCTCTCCGTGGGCATTGTCCAGAGCAGTGCTGGGGACACAGCAATGGCTGTTGTGAAACCAGCCCCCGGGGCTGAGGCCTCCCTGTCCCAACAGCCCTTGGTAACCAAGAACTGACTCACAGATGTGACATTTGTGGTTTGATGACTTAGAAGGAACCGGCTGTCACCAGGACAGCGGCTCTGGAAGCCAGGCTGGCACTGCCCACCAAAAACAGGGTTTCTGTCCCCAAAACTGCCAATTAGAAGCAAAGTTCTTTCAGTCCCCGCCAGATCCTTTACTTGGATGTGAATGGGCGCGTGTGAACTGGGATTGGTGCTGCTCTCCCACGTGGGGCTTCTTCTCCCACCCCATTGGAAAGCAGAAAAACCCCTTTTCTATAAAAGAAACAGCAGCGATTCCAGACTAAGTAGTGAATACCTTTGGGATATTTCATTTCATTCCTTAAATATTTGCACAAAAACCACCCATTTTCATGGATGTGCCCAGGAAAGCAAACAAAAACTATGAATGCGGTTGGATCCCCCAAAGCCAAGAGGAATTCAAATCAAGGTTCGTGAATGTTTTGCAGTACTCACCCAAATCTAGCCAGGCAGGAGAAAACACATTGAGCTCCTTAAAGAAAACAAGGATTTCTTGTCCTAACACTAAACAAATGTTTCACCATTTGGCCATATTCCATCCTTGGTGCAATCATTTAATTTTCCCCCATTTAATAAAAGTTATGCTTGAAACAAAGATGTTTATTGCTTTTATGAGTTCCTATTTGTATGGATATTACATACAAGACGTGATATTTCTGTTGCTTTTGAGTTTTCAATGAGCAAGCCCAGTTAAACCCCAGTATTTCTTCATCTGGCTTGTGGAGGGAGAAGTATAGATTAAAAAGACCCATGCAAATGTTTTTTATAAACTTCTCTTATTTCCTTGCCATGGGACTGCCTTTAATTAGCTGCTCAGAGTACAAAGGACACATTTATAATGCCACCATCTCTGAGCAGAGGGCATTAAGATGAGCGTTGCTCTTCTGCCTGTTTGCCCTGTGCTCCAGCATGGTGGGTCCATGATGGAGCTGGAGAAGCAAGTTTGGATTTATCCCCATCCCATCCCCAGCTCTTTCTGCTGCTGCTCGACATCTTCTGCTCAGAAGAAAGCTCGGAGCCATGGAGGTGTCAGGATTCAGACTGACACCACCAACCCACCTCAAAAGGACACACAACCTTTTGTGTTCTCAAAACCAGGCCAACATTCGGTGAGCAGCGACGTGTTTCCCAATGAACAAAGAGCATTGTTTCCTGTTTCCAAAGAGCATTTTGTTCTTTGGGTAGGGGTGTCCTGGGTTCAAGGGGTTTATCATCACCCTCTCCAATCTGGTTGGGTTCAGTGTGACAGGCTGAGCCACCACTCAGGACCTGGGTCCTCATGGCCACGACTCAAAAGCCAAAGCTCAAGCTTTTGCTCCTAAACCACACCAGGAAGGGAAAAGGCAGAGGGGTTTGCAGAGCTCTGCCCGATGCTCCAGCAAGCTCCCAGCTCCCCCTGGCACATCCCAGCAGCTCCAGCCCACCAGGTTCACCCTGAGCAGCCCAGCAAGAGGATGGAAGGTGTGAAATGAAGGCAGGCTCAGTTCTGGGGACACGAGACCCTGCTGGGAGCTGGGACTGATTGGAGCAGGAGCATGGGGAGAAGTGACCTCCTCTGATGCACAGCTGGGAGGGGGGATGTGTTGTGTCCTGCCAGGTGTGCGGCGGGGCCAGGAGGAGCAGGTTGAACAAATCCATCACCCAACAGAGTCACATTTACAGCAAAACACTATAAATACGAAAACACACAGCAACCATCTACAGTATATGAATCAACACCTAAAAGTAGGCTGGCAAGTAGCCCTGGTCTTCCCAGCTCTCTTCATAAACTGGTTTCCCTTTAGAACACGCTCTCCATCAGCACATGGAGACACCCTTAGACACCTTGGGCTGTGCCCAGCATGCAGCTACACGGGTCAGACACACATCAAATCCATCCCAGCACTGTTCAGCCGCAACCCTTCCTAGTGCTGCAAAAGGTAACACTAAACAGGAACAAGCCTGTTTAGTTCTTGTTCCCTCTAGATGAACTTGGACATTAGTGTTCATTTAGTGGGAACAAGATGAACGCCAAATGAACATTAAACCTGGGCAAGTGCAGAGCATGGTGCAGCAGCAGAACATCCCATGGGCAGTGGTGAGGAGCTGGCAAAGCCACACCAGAGCCCACTGCTGGTTTGCTGCTTTGCAAAGAAAGTGAATAAATACAAAACCCGACAGTGTTTTCTGCTGCCAAGAAATGAACGAGCCTGGTCTGTACTCACTGCGCAGGAAAGCTGAGGAGTAGATGGCAAAGGAGTCGAAGATGCTGCTGGATGCCATCCACCTTGTCCTATACCCCGGCTTCAATGGAGGAGCTGCTGGCTGGTGGGAGGAGGAAGAGGAGGAATGGGAGAGGAAGAGGAAAGCCCTGCCGCAGGTAGGCTCAGGCTGGCTGGTGGTTGTGTGGTCGCACAGCAGAGCCACCACTCAGCATCCGCTGGTGGGAGAATGGTGTCACCCGATGCGCGGCGTCACCTGGCTGGTGATGTCCTGCGGCATCGGGAGCTGGGCTTGGGGGTTTTCCCCCTCTATATCTTTTGCTTTACCAATAGTTCTATGGTTTGCAGTTGGAGGCTCATGGGAGGCTCGCTCGGACTCACAGCTGAGTGACAGACGGGAGCAATGGAAACATTGCTCTTTAATTAATTATATTGTTCCCTTAGAAGAAACGGAGAGGAGAGCCCGTAGATTCCTAATTGGGCGATTGAAGTAACAACCCATTTACATGCCGTGGTTTTCTCCTTTTAACTGCCTTTTCTCCCACATTCACCACTTGTCTGTATCCTAATTTTGAGCTGTACACAGCTTCCCGACTCCCAGCCGGGTGTGGGGACTGCGTGCCGAGACTGCTTCCATATGTGTAGATGGGTGGTTCTTCTTCAGAAGGATTTGATGTGAATTAGTATTAAGCAAAAACATGAAGCACATGCGGCAGAATAAACAGCGCTGGCTGCGGAGGGGGGACTGGAGAAGGTGGAGAGGGGTGGTGAGGAGGAGGAGGACGAGGAAGGCAGTGGGTACGGTGACCTCCTGCTTTGCCTCAAGGACAGCAGGTAATTCATGTATGTTTTCTGATCCAGTAATACAGATACAGCAAATTTCCAGGAGCTCCTAAAGATGCCATTTCTGCTGGACCATAGAAGCACCAGCACCTGATGGGTGTTCACGGCTGGAATAGGAGCCGCTCCAGATGCTGCCTTGCCTGCAGCTCATGGGTTCTCATAGAAAATTGCTATTATCACCCTCAGAGATGAATGTTCCCTAAATGGAAAGAAATGTAGAGCTGAAACATGAGATGATATTTGTCCTTTTCTTTTTTTCCTCATAAGAAAGAGCGAAGGGAGCTCTCTGATGGAGTAAAATGCAAGCATGCAAGCTAAGTCTGAGCAATGAAAATCCACAGGCCATAAGATGCAAGGCAGCAGGCACTGGTCACACAAATATGATTCTAAGGTTTTGGTGTTCATCATGTCTTGCCACAGCCATTTTCCATTGAGCTTTTCATCCGATGGATGCTGGTGGTTGGACATATCAAGATGCTCTCAGCTGAGACATTGCAGATTGCTGCAATGTTATTAGAGGCTGGGGGGGAAGAGCTGCTTGTGTTTACTACAGCTGAAACTGCTTGTTTGCTGCTTTTAAGTGAAGAGTGGGGGGAAAGTGGTTTCAGAGCAGTGAAAGGGGCAGAGGTTGTGCAAATGCTGGCACAAAAGGGAAAGGAAAAGCAACCCAGCCTGGAAACACCCGCAGCTGCACGGAGCAGGGTCTGTGGCTCTGAACAGCATCTCCTTGTCTTGCTTGCCAGACACCCACCACAACCACAGCTCCAGCCTCAGGGTGGGAGGCTACACACAGCCTCACTGCTCCTACCAGAGTGGTGGCATCACCCCCCAGCAGTGGGGGACACAGAGTTCTGGTCCCCACTGTGGGGCAGAGGAGACCTGGGCAGCTCAGCCCAGCAGCATCCCTCTTGCACATCTGCTTCAGCCTCACAAGGCTCTTGGGCAACAGTCAGGGTTTTTGGGGGCTATTTTTGGATTTTATGGCTCCTTTCCTGCAGAAAAGGGGTGGGAGTCTCAGCCCTCACCTGGCTCAGGTCCCACTGGAGTCAGCGAGAGGAAAAGGAGGATGCAAAGGAGGAGGAAGAGAAGGGGAAAGTGCTTGTGAGGTGCTTCCCACCCGCCACATTGTTAGGGGCAGATGGGTTCTTTGGTTCAGGTGTGCTGATTCACACACTGACCAAACATCCTTCCACAGCACTAACGGGGGGAGGCTCTGTGTGTGGCTTTTCTTTCCCATGACCATCCCAACTATCCCCTTTTCCCTAAAACATGGCTGTCCCACCCCATGGCCATAGTCCTGATGCCCATTGGCACAGTCAGGGCTGCTGGTACTGGTTGTCATCCTCATGTGATCCACAAATCAACTGTCATCATAAAACTGCTCCTCTTGCCCCCTCCAGTCATGGGTTTTTTCCCCATGTGGGGTTCTAAATCAAAATGCCCCCCCCATCACCCTATGCAGTCCAAGCCCCAGGGAAATACAAGAAGGCTTTAGCACCCATGGGTCTGCGCTGTAGGGAAAGCCACTGCAGTGCTCCATGCTTCCCAAACACCATCCCTACATGCAAGGCAGGGATTTTCACATTATAGATAAGAAACTGATGGAGACTAGAACATCCATTCATATGGGGATGTCACTGAAAACAGGCAAGTTGTGCCCTTAACAGTGCAGAGCCTGGCGCTGCTGTGATGTGCTGTGTCCTTTCAGCGTGCAGTGTTTTAGCCAACAGCAGCCATCCCAAAGCAGGGGGGTTGCTTGGGACCCTCTGCAACACCCCAGGTTGGTGGCAGTGCCCAGATAAGCCTGGCCAAGGCACAATTCCTGTGTCTGGGCCATGAGGCCATGACGGTGCATCCCTGCCCCACTGCCAACCCCATCACCCAGCCCTGCGCTGGCTCTGCCTGGAGCAATGGGAAAGGAGGCATGTGATCAGCTCCATAAAAACTATCGTGACCCAGGAACAACTCATGGTTGTCCGAGCTTCACCCTGGTGCTTCCTGACCGGCGCCAGGATGCTCTGGGAATGGTGGTGGCCAGTGCACAGCCTGGGCTGCACAGAGCCACGTAGGCACAATGCCGGCGTTGTAACCCCGGCAGTGGCACAGCCATGCGGAGCGATGCCTCCTGACCCCGAGCAAGGACCAGCCACGGGATCACTCCATCACACCCCCCTTGTTTTCCCTGTGCATCCCAGTGGAGGCCTGGGAGCCTGGTGATCCAGCGCCCCAATGCTGAGCTGGTACTGGAGGTAAGGAACAGTGCACAAGGAAATTCACTTTCCTTTTTGGCCTTAAATACATCTGCCTGTTGTGAAGCACCCGGGGGAATGCTCACCCATTCCAACTGCTGCTCTCACAAATGGCAAGGCAAAACCAAACAGCAATTTATGGCAAAAAACGTGAATTTTTGTGTCTGGTCTGTGGTCTCGGAGTGTACGTTCTCCAAGAAGAGTCTCCTACAGAAACCAAGGAAGCTGCTGAGTTCTCACTTGACGTGTGTCCCACCAGGGATAACCATGCCAGAACTCAGCCCAGGTTTACCAGCACAGAGGAGTCCAGGAGCAGTCTGAGGTCCATTGCCCACCATGCTCAGTGTTGTGGCCCTAGCATCACATGCAGCAAAAGCAGGGGGGGTCCTGCAGCAAAGGCCATGGAAGGAGGCTCCAGGCATTTATTTCTAAGAGTGTATTCTATGTTTCTAGTTTGCTATTCTGCAAAACTAGGCATTAATATGGAAAAATATGGAGAGCTTGAGGGAAACTGCCATCACCCTCCAGCTTCCTTGTTTCCCTCCCCAGGACACAGGATTGGATTTACTTTATGGAAGGGAAAAGGACATCATGACCCCTGGGGGAGCCCAGCAGAGCTATGGGCTGCTGTGACCTCAGTGGGTACCCAGCACCCATCACAGGTGATAGAACCATGCCCTGTGCTGCTTGGAGAGAGGGTTTGTGTGAAATAGCCTGGCCTTGAGAGGAAAGGTGGAAATTGCAGCCCCTGAACACTCAGTAAATCAACTGTTATTAGGGGGGTGGGTTGGGATCGAAGAAACTGGGGTCTGACCCCCAGCCCAGGCATGACCTCGGGCATCTGCTCTCAGAAGCAAGATTCTCTTTGAATCCATTGTGCAGAAAGCACCCCTGAAAACAGTGCTGGATGGGGACTAGGATGGGGTTAAAGCCCTGATCCCAGGAGGGTTTGACCATCACCAGTGCTGACATCCCACAACCAGCCTCCAAAGCAGCAACTGCCTCCGTCATGTGTAGGAAGGACCCTGAGCCCTCCTGGTGGGGGCCAAAGCTACTGCAATACCCATAATACACAGAGTTTGTTGCCAGCTGCTCACGATTCATTCCTGCATCCATATTGCAAGAACTGTGTTTTATTTCAGAGGCAAGATCTTTATTAGGATTACTACCGAGTTACTTGCTTTCCTCCAGAGAGCAGAGATTCAAACCAGAAGAGCTAATGACTTAAAGACCAGGGATGAATTTAAAAGGATTCTACCCGTGGTGTTCTGTTCCCATTCACGCAACACCCCTCTTGCTAAACAGAATAACACTGCCTCTGTTTCTTTTTCCTTTTCTTGTCCTTTCTTCCCCACTCATAGGCAGCTGTTTCTCTTGATCACATCTGTAGCAAATCTGCACTCAATGCCCCACTAACAGTGCAGAAGAGGGTGGAAGACTGAAAGGGCTGATCCCAGCACCCAGGATGTGGCAGGGATGGAGGGAAGGGCTGTAATGGGAGCAGGAGGCTCCATCTGGGCCAGTTCCCAGGAGCAATCCCAAATCCCGACCCCATCTCCCCCCAGCCCTTTTGCCACAACTCCGAACCTGTGGGATCCAGCTCCACCTGCCCTGGGGAGCCATGAGGATGAAAGCCCAGAGAGAAGCAGCTCAAGGTATTTACTCACTGCTTTACTTCCCTTTCCTTCCATTGCTGGTGGTCTGAGCCATCGGAACACTCTGCTGCAGAGCAGGGCAATGCCAAAGCAGGCAGGCAGAAGGTTTCCCTGTATCGCTTCACCCCTGCAAGATGGGGCTGGTGTTTGGGAGAGGATGGAGAGCTGCCATTGCCTGGGAAAGGCACCCTGGGGTGACTCAACTGCACCCAGCCCTGCACCCACCACTGTGAGGTTTCACCATGTCACCTTGGGCGGGTTTTGGTTTGAATATGGCACTTTGGGCTGGTGACAGGCAGTGGGACAGTGACAGGCAGCGGTCGAGGGGCTTCCTGAGTGCTGCTTAATAGACAACGTCTGCAGAGCCTCATCTGCTTGGCACTAGGGAAGCAGTGGTCAAACCTGGTGCAAAGCAGCAATAACCCTGCTGAAGACAAGGGACCCGTCAACACAGGCAAAGGTGGCTCAAACACAAAGAACATCTTTTAACCACAATAAAAAACAACCAAGGACCAAATCTGGCTGCCCCAGGTTTGGGGGATGACAAAGCCATGCATGGCTGGGGTGAGGAGCTGCAGTGGGACCTGCTTGGAGCAAGGAGCATCCCTGCCAGGGACCAGCCAGGATGTGGAGATGCTGAGAGCAGAGACACCAGGAGCAGGAACAGATTCGCAGCAGGATGGGGACACTTTGCCCCCAGCTGCCAAATTCTGCAGACTTCCACCCTGTGTAAATACACATCAAGACATTCATGGCCCAAATTGCGCTGATGATCATTGTCGGCATCTCCCCGCAGCTGGCACGGGGACGGTTGGACACTTCAGCTGCAGCATCCCCTAATGTGAGCACAGCGATAACACCCCAAGCCCTTCCCTGGGAGATGCAAAGGGCCCTGCAAGGGCCACCCACTGGGTGCTGGGGGCACATCCAGAGTTCACCTTTCCTGCTGAAAGAAGAACCAGCAGTGAGGAGGCTGACGCACAGGAGGGGCCACGTGCACCCCACCTCCAGCACCTGATTCCCCCCAATGCCTCCTGCTTTCACAGAACACCCCCGTTCCCCCCCCCCCGCCCAGCACTGCGGCTTCTCAGAAGGGCTGTGGCCCCGCTCTCGGTTACTGGAAGGGTGCAGGAGGCCCCGGGCAGCTCCTTCCTTTCTCACCGAGGGTTTTTTAGTGTTTGCCATAGAAACCTTCGAGTGAGAGCTCCGCAGGTCAGGAGCGAGCCCCGGTGCAAGCAGCGCCGCGGGGAGCTTGGCACGAAGGTGTTGGCCGGTGACAAGGACGACGGCAGCACCGGGGGCAGGGGATGGCTCTGGGCAGCACCACGCGATGCTCGGGGGGGGGGGTTCAGGGCAGCCGTGAGGGTTTTGGGGGTGAGGCAGCGGTGGCTTCGCGCTGGGGTAGAGTTCCCCCCCTTGGGGTGCTGTGGGGGTGACGGGGAAAGGGGAAGGCGTACGGGAGAGGAAGAGGATGGGGGAAGCGATGCTCGAGCACCGGCGCGGTCCAGCCGCGCTCGCGGCTGCTATTTAAAGAGCAGAGCGTGGGAACCCTCTTCAGACGTGCGGTTTTCTAAGCGAGGGCCCTGGTGTCTGCAGCCGCCGGGTGAGTCACGGCACGACGGGGGGGACGGCCAAAAAGAAACAGAAAAGGGCAAAAACCCCAGCGCAAGCCCAGCCCGGGGGTGGGTGGTGGTGGTGGTGCCGCTGCCTCCCAGGACCCACAGCGCCGCTCCCTCCTGCACAGCAAATCAAGGTCAGATTTGTTCAGAGGAGGAAGCTCCAACGAGTGGTGTTGGGCCTTTGTTTTTGTCTCTCTCTTCAAACAGGAAAACCATCCCCGGCCTTCAACAAACAAAGAAACCCCAATCCTCTTCTCTGGAACTGTGTAACCCGAGGGATGCTACGGGCACCTCTGACCTGGAGGAGACCCTTGAGGAGCCTGGGCAGCTCCAGGACCTTGGGCAGATGCAGGGGTCTAGCATCCCCAGCACCATCCTCTGGGAAGGAGCCTGGAGGGCTCCAGGTGGACCCAGCTCTGCTCCTGACCATGGAGCTGAGTGGGGCTGGGGAGCACAGACTTGTAAAGGCCTTTTTCCCATTCCTTCAGAAGTCAAACACTTCCCTGCAGAGCACTTCACCTGCTGTCTTAGCAATAAGGGAAACTGAGGCACAAAACAACACACGTTCACAGCTTGGTATGGGTTAGCAGGGTTATAAACCTGAGGGTTTGGCCTCCCACTGCTTTTCAGCCTTTACTTTTCTGTTGGCATCCCATCACTTTTAGGCCTTCCACTCTTTTTCAGTCTCTGCTTTGTTCTTGGCCATTCTGGAGCAATGGGGGCTGTTGAAGTGGCATTTTCCTGGGTGAAAAATACACATTTCTGGCTCTCTCAATACCATCATATGTGCAATGTGAAATCCTTGGAGCTCCCAAGTGGGATCAAGCACGTGGATTTGACCAGCGGGAGCTGGGAGGTGGTTTGCCCTAGGTCAGTGTCAGCACAGAGACACACGTGAACAGTGACAGAGCCAGGAGAGGGCACTGTGTGAGGACAGGGACAGTGGCTCCGGCTCTGTGCTGCTTGGGAGGATTCAGGAACCGGTGGCTGAGCTCTGCAGGAACCGCACGGTCACACACTGACACAGACACAGCCCAAGGCTCACCTTATCTGTGACCCAGTTACCTGATGTGAAACCAGCCCGGCGCAGGAGCCAGTGGGACTCGGTCACCCCAAACGGCTGCAGATGTGGTCCCTGCAATAGAGAAGGGCTGTGGGAAGCCCCAGCCCTCGCTGGGGTGTCCCTCTGGGGACACCAGTGCCAGACAACCAGAGCAGTGTGGAGATGGCTTTGCACCATTTCTGCCCCAAAACCACCGGAGGTTTTGCTCCAGGGACAGTGGAGAGGGGAGAAGGGGACGGGGGAGCACGCTCAGAACAGGGCCAGGCTGCAGGCAGGACCCCAGGGCTGAGCATCCCCATTTGCCCCCTGCTGTCACCCGCTGTCCCCAGGGCCAGGAGGAAGCAGAGGCGGACGTGTGTGTGTGTGTGTGTCCCCAGCAGACAGAGCTGTGCATGAGCTCATGCCATGAGCTGTTTTCTCAGCAGCTCGGACCCGCAGCAGGTTCCGGGGCCGGGGGGCCTGCGGTGCAGCGGCTCACGCACCCCAAGCAGAAGTCTGCGCCGCGCTGGGGAAGTGGCGGTGGCCGATGGCTGCTGCCGGCCGGAGGGAAGGAGCCGTGGCTTCCAATGACCCCACCTGCAGCCCTCGGGGGCTGAAGCACTGCAAACCCCTCGGGGATTTCTCTTTCGAACGAGGATTTGTGCTGAATTGTCGGCTTCCAGCTCCTCTCTTCCCCTTTCCCCAGCACACAGAGGGGCCGGTGCCTGCAGAGAGCCGGTTGCCAGCCTGATGCTTTGCACTTGCTGGGCAGATGGACCCGGTGCTGGATCCCTGTGGCACTTGGGGTGGCTCTTCCTGACCATTGCAGAGCCCCAAGACCACGAATCCAGGGTGTTGGACTGGCCTAAATGCAGAGAGGGAGAAGCAGACTTCAGGTCAGCACTGCTTTTGTGGGGTAAAGCAAAAGGAAATACATCAGCAAATGATGAATAAAACACATCTATAAGAACAACAACAAAAGCCAAAACAAAGCAAACCAAAAAAGTTCTGATAGTTTCCAAAGCTATCAAAAGAGATGTGACAAGCCTGGACTCTGCTCCTCCTGTGGTACCCATGAGCATCCCAGTGCTGCATCTCCTTTCCAGAGATGGCAGGGAACAGGACAGGGCACTGTGGCTGCCTCTGCTACCAGCCCCATAATCCCTTGCCGGGACCACACCACGGCTGCGGGGACACAACTGCACACAGGTCCCATTCCCTCTCTCGGGATGGATCCCAGCTGGATGATGCAGATCACGGGGCGAGGGTCTTTCCCATTGGCACAAGCAGCAGCAGCAGCACACAGCCTGTAGGGATAACTCACCATGAACCTCACATGCAGCCGTGACTGGTGCATTTCCCTGATTATCAACCTGAAACTTTTCATTAGCAATGAGTTATTAAGCAGGACCAACCCATCTCCCAGCTGGCAGCGTGTAACAAGTGTTTCATTAAGTGATCAGGAGCTAATGCAAGCTGCACCCGCTGCATCCGCAGGGCTCCGTACTTCATTAGCCAGGGATTATTATACCATTTATAATTAAACGTTCAATGATTTCAAATACATGCAGCAATCATTGGAGGGGGTCACCCAGGAGGCAGGAGGGATAAGGGAGGGCTCCTGTACACGGTGTGTGCCGTGCTGCTGGGAACATCATTCCATGGCTTTGGCTACTGGGCAACTTGACCAATTCTTCAGTTTTCCCAGCAATTCCCAGCAATTTCCAGTTTTTCTCTGTGGCCAGGGAAGATGCAAATGAACTCAGTGGCAAAATCCCCTCTGGGTGCTGCTGCAGTGAGTGGTGGGGTGACAGAGAGCAAAGCTCCAGTGTTTCTCATGCCTGGGGTCTTCATGGACAAACCCCATGGAGCAGCCACCCTCCAGCAGCACCATTTCTGGTTTACAGCAGCACTGCAGTCTGGAGCAGTCTGGAGCAGTCTGGTGGTTTGGTTTGATTTGAACCCAAAAGAAATGTCTCATTTCTGATCTAAAGGGAAGCACTGTTTCCAGGGAACGACCAGCCTTCTCTGCCCCACCACAAAAGGACAAGCTTTCTGGATGAGCTGATAGCTCATCCCACTGTAGATTTTGCTAAGCCCCCACGCTGTTATTTTGACATGGAACTCAGTGCTTGTGCCCATCACAGGGATGCTACCAAGGGTGAAACCAGCTCTACAGAAAACACATTTCCCTCAACATGGGTCCGTGCTGTCCTGGAAAGGACCCAGCCAGCTTGAGCTTTTGTGCTGAAAGGTGCATCTGGACCAGCAACTGCAAACACAAGACCGTTCCCAAGCAGGAACAGCCACATGGACAGTCCCAGCATGTCCAAGAGCAGCAGCAGCACCACCAGAAGCAACTAATTGTTGGAATGAGAATCTGGATTTGGAGGCAACAGGCTGAGCTCTTCTCTTGGCCAGGAATAATCCCATAAATTTCAGAGGATTGAAGCAAGTGCAAATTGATGCTCAGCTTGTTTCGCAGCTCTGACATTTCAGTCTTGTCAAGAAAGAGGATATATGAGAATAGAGGGGGTTTCATGACTCGTTTTAAAGCAGGGAAGGGAACAAATGCTTCCCTGATGGAAACCGAGCCACAGCACGTGAGCACTCACTATGGCCATGGCAACAAACCCAAACCAAACCCAAAGCTGTCCCAGTGCATCCTGGGCTCCTAAAGCAGCCACTCACCCTGAAGGAAGAAACCTTTAACAAAAGGACTAATTAACAGAAGACTTCATCCCTACACCAGTAATTTAAACCCAACCAGCAGGGAAACAAAAACCACACTCCCATTATTTCAGGCTGCTGGGTTTGGTCAGTTGGGTTGTGCTTTTTCATTAGGCGCTCTCTTGCAATAAGTAATTTTCCTTAATGCCTCGAATCACTCTTGATACCGCTGTGGTGTGCCTGTGGCCAGCGTGAAGTATGAGGAGGTCACAACTGATGTGTCTTCGTTGGGATGGGGTTTCATTAAGTGTGAGTGACCACAGAATTTAGCGGTGGAGCCCAGCAACACTGCCCACTAATTGCTTTAGTGTACTCTGGTACCACACCACAATTTCCCCTCCTCAGTATTGGGATTCATCTACTCAATCCAATGCCCTTCGTCAGGATTGTAGGGAGATGTGGCCTCATTATGTAAATACGGCTTTTCCTGAGTCTCTGATAATCTCTTCAGGAGACAGCCCTGCACAGGAAACATCCCAGTGCCTGGGAGACCTCCAGCCCCGTCCACCAGTGCTGAGAACTGCCACATAACCCATCACTGAGCCCATTTCACAGGTGGGGAAACTGAGGCACTGGCAGGGAATTGCTCCAGGTCAGCCCACACAGCTGGATGCTCATCTAGGAAAAGGCAAAAGCAATGAGAGCACATCGAATATTGGGGCATTGCAGAAAACACCTGGAAGGTGAACAGAGCTGAATGCTCTGCAAGTTCCTCCAGCAAAGCAGCCAGCAAAATGAGCAAAGCCAACAGAAAAGGGAAGCCTGGATCAGGGACCAAATCCCAGCCCTCTCCCTGCATCCCAGCCCTGCTGGAAGCTGCTTGGAGTCATCTCTATTGAGCGGTGTTATGGCTTGTTTTGCTTTAACTAAGTAAAATCCATCTGCTCTATTGTGCTGTTTCTATTCCTAAATCTTGCATTACATTGAAAGACTTTTAAACCGTCTGCTCAGGAGGACTCTGTGCGGTTTCTAGGGCATTTTCTGTTTAACTTGCATTAAAGTGTACCAAAGAGTTACAAGTGCATTAGTGGTCCTGCTCCCAAATTGCTGTTATAACCTTTGCCCCCAGCCAATCAATCTTGCTGACACCCATTAAAATGAGCTCATGGTGCCGTTTTTATGGCCGGATTAAGTGGTATATCTGTAGCTCGGGCGGTTCGGTGAGGGCGTCACACTGCTAATGATTTCTTTATTGATCTTTAATGATTTCCTACATTAGTACAAGCAACATTAGCCTCAACAACATGCTCCAGGACAGATTGACTAAATAATTCACTGCAGCAAACTGTGATCACATAACTGCACATTCCTCCTTTGTGTCAAGAAACAGGAGTGGAAAGCACATAATTATAATCTCGGTATAAGGCAGAAAGCTGTTGCTTCCCCCCAGATTTCCCCCGGCCATCCCCCCCACACTGACCAGCTGGTTTCATCCTATGTGCGTGCCCAGTAGCATGGGAAAGATGGAGCTATGGCAGCCCAAGGGCAGGATGTGCTGTACCCTGCGGAGGCAGATCAGTCCCAGCTTCTCCTCCAGGTGTCCCTAGAGCAGAAATGAGAGGAGAGGTGCACGTCCTCCATCACTGAAATGAAGTTTCACAATCTCTGGGATGAGTCTGACATCCAGCATTACCTGGGTGATTGATGGGTGGGTGGATGGATGGGTGGATGGATGGATGTCTCCCCATGCCTCCAGCACACACAGGGTGGATGGGATGGTTTAAAGGAAAACTCTCATGAAGCCCAGCTGCAGAGGAATACCCAAGGCCATGCCAGCACAGGCATCCCTGCAGCCAGAGCCCTCTGCCACATGGACAGGAGCAAGAACAGGTACTGAGCCCGAGCATCAGGGAATGAGTGGAGCTGCCATGGATGTGGCACCAGCCACAGTCCTCTCCATCCACCTCCCAGCTGCCAAACCCTGGGAAGTCCTCCAAAACCTGACTCTGCAGCATCACTTCACTATTTCCTTGGTTCACCCTACCTGGGAGCTCCTTCCTTTGATGGCAACGCTGAGGACCGAGGCCAGGATGGGGATGGCTGCTGCCTGCCAGCCACAAGACCGGCCTGTGTGGTTCAGGGCATGTCAGAGGCCGTCTGCAACCTCCAGCCTCCAGCTGGGAGGTGATGTGAGGTGCTGGTGCTGCTGCCGCCGCACTGTTTAACTGGGGAAAGCACTCGATGGTGTGGGTCGAACCCTCCACTGGTGCTGGAGCAGAGCCAGACGAGGCTGGGCACACCACAGTCTTCATTAGCGTAACTGGCTGCAAACCACAGCTCTTGACCTGCAAACAGCAATGATTTCTTCATTAATGGAGATGTCAACAGCAGGGAATCTGTGGTTTCTAATGACACAGCTATTTTCATCAAGTGCACAAGCAAACTGTTAGGAAAACAGAAAACTGGAACCTTCACCCCTCTCCCCCAGATCAAGGCAGAGTCAACCCTTCAGACGCAAGGTGACATCCCCAAGTCCTTCAGCAAAGGAGGTCTCTCCTACTGAGAGGCTGAGGTGAACATCACCATCACTTATGCTGGCTAAAAAACCCCCTCCCTGATGTTACCACCAGCTTGTGATCAATGGGAAAATCTTCTGGATGGCACCTTTGGATGTCATAGCTTGGTGGCCCCATAGGACAAAGCATGGAGTGGTCCACAGGGGCTGCTCTGAGGACCTTGGCTGTGACTAATGAGGTGTCTTACTGATGGGTGATATCCTTTCCCTCCAAGGCTGCCCCAGGTTGCAGAGCACACAGGGTGGCATTGCTGCAGCCTCAGGAACAGAAAGAGGAGCTTCTACAGAGCAGAAATAGAGCAAAAGGCAAGAAAACAAACAAACCAACAGCACTGAAACAGCACTCGGGCATGGGACAGGCTCAGACTGAACCTGGCACTGCCAGTGGAAAAACAGCCCCTGACCCCAATGAGATTCATATGGAGAGCTCAGGGCAGAGGCATGATCCCAGTTTCATGGGGTGCAGCTCCAGCCCTGCCCATGAGACATCCTTTGACCCTCCAGGAGCCTTTTCCTGATGGAAACCCCCCCATAGATCAAAGGAACCCACTCTGTTCCTTTCCACTCCAAAACACGCACAGCCTGGCCCCGGCTGGGGCTTCTCACAGTGACCGTCCCCATGGACACAGTTCACACCTCAGAGATGCTGTAACATCGTGTTTGCTGGTGACAAACACCCCGAGGTGAACCCATCAGCAGGAGGGTGTTCAGGATCTCCACTGGGAGGAATCAGCATTGCCCCCCTTGGAGTCAGACAAAGCCACATCCAATGGTGCTCACTGGAGTTCCGAGTTTACCCACATGTTTGGGGGACCAGGAGGGCTGTGGTGGGAAATGGCACCTGCTTGAGTAACTTCTAGATGAGGGAGGACATTTGGGGGAAGGTATAAAGAATAACTAACAACAACTGCATGTCATCACACACCAGACCCAGGGCAGCCTCGCTCATTTCAAGTGCAATACTTGAAATTTCAGTTCATCCCCTAGTTTTAACTGTACAACTGACATTTGTTCAGGTTTCGAGACAGAAGCATCGAAGCATCCACTGAAGTGGAGGGAGGTGAAGGGTGGAGATGGATTACAGCAACAAATCATAGAATCATAGAATAGTTAGGATTGGAAAGGACCTTAATATCACACAGTTCCAACCCCCCTGCCATGGACAGGGACACCTCACACTAAACCAGGTCACCTAAGGCTTCATCCAACCTGGCCTTGAACACTGCCAGGGATGGAGCATTCACCACCTCCCTGGGCAACCCATTCCAGTGCCTCAGCACCCTCACAGTAAAGAATTTCCTCCTTATATCCAATCTAAACCTCTGCTGTTTAAATTTCAACCCATTACCCTTTGTCCTATCACTACAGTCCCTAATGAAGAGTCCCTCCCCAGCATCCCTATAGGCCCCCTTCAGATACTGGAAGGCTGCTATGAGGTCTCCACACAGCATTTTTGTTCTCATTCATACCCATTACATCTATTTGGAGCAAAACATGCTCTTGGCAGAGCAGTCCTAAACCATCACTCGGAGACGACCTCCTTCAAGGGAGGGACTGCCTCTTGTGGGCTGAGGAGAAACCCAATCCCACAGGTTTTAAGCCCTTTAGACCCCAGGGAAACCTCTCTGGTGTGCGGGCAGGACAGGCAGGATGAACGGGCAGGGATCTGCCCAGGGTGGAGAGGACGGTGCCGGCGGCTGCGGGAGCCCCAACCCCGCTTCCCATGTGGCTTCAGAGCCTCGAGCCGCTGCCGGCCGTGGCCACAAACAGCCCCATCTGCCTATTGACCGGGGCCCGCGGGCGCTGCCGCGGCATCGATCACTGCTGTGGCACAGCAGAACCCAAGGCCATGTGGGGCAGCACAGGGAGCACAGCCCAGGCACAGCACCACAGCTGATACCATGGCACCGGCACCATGACACCAGCACCGCAGCCACAACACCGACACCGCACAGGAAACCCATGTGCTGTTGCACATTCAGCCAAGGGACCTCGGCAGTGAGTCCCACACCATTGCTGGACCCAAGGGTGTGAAGAGCCCGAGTTCAGCTCACCTGCAGATCCAGAGTTGAGCCCTTGAGGAGCAGCATCCATGGTGCATCCGGCTGGACCTTGCACTGGGAAGAGCCGCAGGAGCGCTGGTGATGGGGGTTCCCATGCCATGGGGCACCCATTCCCACCGGGCACCCTGCACCCAGGCGGAGCGTGGGGCTTTGTCTCCCTCTAGTGCACATCGCTCCAGAGTGGCTCAGCCATGGGCCATGATGGACGGGGCACCCCTGGAAGTGGTCAGAGCCCCAAGGCTGGGGCTCACCAAAGGTTTGGCCACTGCACCCAATGACACCAAGCAGAAGCGCTGCTTCCCATGGCAGCATTCATGGGCCATCGGCTGGTCCTGACGTGGGAATGCACCCGAGTGGAGGTTGCATCCTCGTGGGGCACAGTTTGGACTCAGCTCCCCAAGAAACCACTCACCTGAAGCAGCACCTGGAGTTTGTCACCTACAGTGATGCAACTGGGAGAGTTTTATCACATCCCCACGCACCTCCTGTATTGACTTTCCCTGTTTGCCCTGTTAAACAAATATCCTGGCAGGGGTACAGGGTGACTTGTTATCCTTGCATTGCAATATCTAATTCACTGATATATCTATTATTCATTTATTTTTCTATTATTCATTTATTCACTGGGAATTTAGAGGCAATCAAAAAGGCACTCTTGGTCATTTTGCTATAAAAGCATTTTTGATCCTCCTCTCTGCCAATGCGAACTTGTCTCTCTCGCTTAAAATACATTAATGACCCATTACAGGGATGGGATCTGATGCCCTGCTTATATATAGGAGCGTCTTTGGAGATTTTGAAATTGATATAAATAAACAGGGGCTTGTTGTTAATGCGCTCATTAAGCAAGGGGTGGACTGGGGTAAGGAACACAATATTTTCCACTCTGAGCTCCCTGGGGGCTCTGCAATAGTAGATGTTAATGTCTAAAACCAAGTGACAAGACAGAAGAGCGATTCTGAGCCCACTGGGCACCAAACAGCTCTCACCACCCCATGCTCCCAGGGCCAAGAGCCATTTGCTGGAGCAGGGAAAGCACCGGCCCAGGGACTGGGTCCCCGCAGCCCTCACAGCTGTACAACAGCCCCTCACTTCTGTTTCCCTGTTCCCAGCTGTGGTCACCCCTTTCCCTGCTTCTCTCTTTGCTCCTGGCCCGAGATGACACCGGTCCCCAGCTCCGCAGGTGCCATGACCCGACAGCTTCCCACCTCCCAGCAGATCCTTTTGCACAGGGTATTGTTCCCCCAGCAACACCCAAGCTGCTGAGCAAGGCAAGGGCACAGCCAGGCCACCGCAAACCCAAAACCTGCCCTTGACCACCAGTGCGACTTCCCTCAGCTCCGCTGAGCGTGCAGGGTGCAGGTCACCACTGACCACCCCAGCCACCTCTTGGGGTTGTGCTTTGAGACGAAGTCAGATGAGGTGGTTTGCTGATGTCCTACTTCTTCTTTAGAGTCTCGGCTCTTCTCCCACTTCCATAAGCAGCACCTTCTCTGCTCACAGGAAGAACACGCTTGGGGAGCACCTTGACCTGGTCCATCCTCCAGGAGACCAGGTCACCTCTGAGCATCCCAGCATCTGGAAGGAGCCTCCACTCAGGAGGAAAAACAAAAGCAGGGAATGGGCTGGAAACAAGGGCTTGACACGAGCCCTGACATCCACTGGAGATGTTCCATCTCTTCAGAAGAGTGTCCCAATGATGGCCATCGCCTGGTCACACACTGGTGGCTGAGCCAACAGCACAGTGCTAGGGGATGGCCCAGCTTGCACACCCTGCCCTGAGCTCATGGGCTTCTGAGAGGAAAAGCAGCAATGAAATCCAACTGGGAAAAGAAGTGGCCAGGTAAGAGCTGGGATGTGCACCTCCTTCTCATCCTGGCTGTTAAATGCTTGTGGAGCTCCTGCAAAGGGCAAGTCCTTCACAACACAAAGAGCCCAATATGGATCAGGGACAGGTCTCAGAGCAGACACTTGACTCTAAAGGCTTCTTGGGGACATGAATTCTCCCCAGGCACTGCCACCCCATACATCATGGTACAGGCCATGCTGCTGTAGACCATCCCCATGGGCTGCCAATGGTGCAGCCGGTGGCACAATCACCCTCACTGCTTCCATGGCAGCTCCCAGCAGCTGCAAAACCCCAAACACCCAAAGGCTTTCCTTTAGCTTCCAAATATCCATTTACACCCTTCCTCCAAGGCTGCTGAAGGGCACGCAGGCCACTGCAGCAAACCCCTATGGTGGCCACAGTCGGGGCCAGGCAGAAGATATTAATTATCACATTAGGGAAGCAGATTGAGAACAAAACCAACCAACCAAAAAGCCCTGAACCAACAATGAAAACAACCCCAAACCCCCCCCAAACAAATGGCACCAGCACTATGGAAAAAATACAGTTATTACTGGCTGCAAACATTCAGGCTCCTGAGCAAGGCCTTTCATAGGTAATTTGTGTTGTAATTAACATCTTTGGGTCTAATGGATCCAAGTTTCAGGGGACAAAGAGCCGCATTGTTAACAGCCTGTGCTCCTGGCTGTGCCGGGCCAGGCTGGGGCTGGACTGACCGGGAAATCTCTGCTTTCATCTGTCATTAGCATCAACCCAGCTGTTATACCCAGGAAATTAAAGCTATTCACTGCAGTAAAGCTTTAACGTCCGCAGTTTTATTTGACGTCCTGTGACTTACGGGCTTGACTGGATCCCCCTGCTCTGATCTCTTGGATTTATGAGTTAGAAAAGGCACCGAGAGACAGCGCCCGGCACTGAGCCCTGGATGGGAGTGACACACGGCCCCCGGTGCCTGTTTCCCCCCATGGCTCCCAGCGCAGCAGCTCCCTGCTGCCTCTGGCTTCAGGAAACCTTCCCAGGGCCAACCATGACACCCAGGTTGTGGTTGTTACTCACATCCATCAGTGCTTCCACTCAGGGCAGCCAGCACGGAGCAGAGCATCACAGGGATCCCTGAGAGAACAGATGGGTCTTGCAGCACTGCTCAGCACCAGAGGTGGGGACAGCCCGCTGCAGGACAGCGGAAAACCTGAGGTACAGCTCATCTCTGCCGCAAACTGCCCCATGTGTTTTACAGCCTCCTGAGCATGGATACCTCCCTGCAAATGGCCATGCCGGTCCATCCATCAGTGACTTGTACACTTAGGAATAAAGGAAGGAGGCAGGACCCTCCTCTGAGCAGGCAAAGCAATTAGATCAATCCTGCACCCAAAACCTCTACATGTGGTGCCCAACCTGCCCCACAGGGACCCGGAGCTCTGAGCTGCCAGCAGGGAGCATGCAGGTTGGGAAAGCTGAAGTGGCTGCTCGGTGCCTGTGGCTGTGCCGGAGAGCGGCTGCAGCAGCATCCTGGATTTCAGCACGCAAAGAAATGCTTCACAGATGGATTTTGCATCCATCCTTGTGGCTCCTAGAATAATCTTCATAAGCCACAATGTGCCCTTAATCCCACAACAAAATCAAGTCAAAGAGCAATTAATGTTCTGATACCTGTGGCTAGCTGAAGTGATATAGAGCTGAAGATTTCTTTTTCCATTTCACTCCAACTGTGGTTTTGTTTTTTTCCAGCCATTCTCTGGTCAGTGGTTTTAGGGGCACCAAGGTTCACTCCTGTGGGTAACCTCCACTGTTAGCTGTTGATTTAATTAACTCGGGCTCCTCTGCCTTCTTGACCATACCAACCCCAGCAGGGCTGGATTTCAAACACAAGCCCTGAGTATTTCCCAGGGCTTAAAAAAACCAAGCCCAGAGAAGTTAAAAAGACACCTCTGAATGAGTGGGCTCTGCAGCTCCAGTGCAGCAGGATCGGTTGCTTGGTCCTAAACCCAATTATCAACAAGCATTTGTGACCTAAACTTGAACCAAGAGCTCAACAGCTTGAAGTCAAGGCATGAGCACAGTGATGTTCGCAGCATCTCCAGAGGCAGCACTGCATGGCAGGTCCTGCTGCTTTGTGGAGGAAAAGGGAAGAGCAGAGTTTCTGAGCAGGGCAGGCAGAGAGAGAACCTCAGAGTGCAGGGAAGGGACCCACATTACCCCAGCAGAGCCCTGTAACTGCTGCCCCCATGGGCAGCATCTGCAGGTCCATGTCCAGGTGGGGTTTGGAGGAGGAGGAGCTCCAAGTCCTCTGCATTAGGAGCAATCAGAAACCGCTTCCTACAACAGCATTTACCAAGGAAGCCACCAACCTGGAGCCCCAAGAGAAACACAGTCCCCAGCCTCCAGGGATGGGTCAGCACCTTCAGCAGGACATGGTGCTGAACCGCCCTGACCTTCTCCAGCAGCTGGAACCCCAGCAGGGGCCGGCCCGGGCGGGAGCTGCCTTGTTTTTAGCAACCTCGTTGAAATTTAAATTGATTTGTTATTTATCCAACTGACAACAAAGAGAGAAAAAAAGAGTCCTAACTCTGTGCGCTGGGGAGATTGGATTCCTGTATCACTGTCAGCTGCATTAACTTACTTCCTGGACCTAAACTCAATTAGGGCAGCATTCCCTAGCATTAATAAATCAATACCAATGCCATTTTGATATATTTTGAATGTCTTTCATTATATATTTCAGGGCAGGGATTAGTGCTGGATTCAAAGTTAATGGGACGTGACAGGGCAGATCAAGTTGGGGAGGTAAAGCCTCAGAGCCGTTAGCTGTAATTGCTTTCTGTTGCAGAAGATTGTGGCGGTGAAACAAAGAGCTGCTCAACTTTCCTTGTCAGGGAGTAACCCCAGGCAGGGACTGTCCCTCTTTGGAGGCGGAAGTGGGGCTCAGCACCAGCAGAATGTCTCAGGTGGGGTTTGTGCCTGCACTGGAACAGGGGCTCGGCAAGTCCCTCCTGCAGCAGCTTCAGGGATGGATTCACACCTCAAGCCCCTCTCCAGGGCTGGTGGGACTCCAGTTCCCCCCATCGAAGCTGGCTTTTGAATTGAGGGGCTGTAGGCAAATGGAAGTGGTTTGGGGGCTCAGCTGGAAAGGGTGAGACATGGAGCCACAGGAAAGGATTTGTCCACCAGCCCCTCTGAAGGGGTCTTGGAAATTCAATGTGAACACCCAGCAGCACAGGCACGAGCCTGGCCACTGGGTCTGCACATGCACCCCAGCCCCAGCATTTCTCACAGCAACAGGGCAGGGAAAACACAACAATTCCTACCACAGAGACTCACTGCAAAGCAAAGGGGAGTTTGCAGAGGTGATGGAAAAGCCTTTACTCAGGGCAGGAAGAGTTTATGGCATCAGGAAGAGCATGAAATACAGGCAAGCAGCTTAGTGCTCCTGGCACAGCTGAAGACTCAGTAGATCATCCTTGATATTGGCATCCTTAAACCTAAGTATAAAAGACCAAACTCCAGATCCTCAGCTGGGATTAACCTCACCAAGACCCACAGACAACCTGGTCCTGGCTTTGGCTGCTCCGGGCAATAATCCCTCAATATCCACCATGGCAAAGGTGAATCTCTGCATCTCCTCCTCCCTGCGCTCCCAGCTGCCTCTCAAATTGATCGGGACAGTCCTGATGGCAGATTAAGTGACCGGCTATCAGTGACTTGAATCCTGTCCATCAATCACTCAGGCTGGTCCCTTGCAAAACATTAGTGAAGTAATTTCTCAGAGCGACTCTTTCAGACAATAAAGCAGGCACCTTGCAAGATGGAGCGTGCGACTGTTAAAGGTCTTAAAAGCATTTGCCAGTTATGAATGGCCTGAAGGGAGCCATTCTTGCTGCATCTGGGGATGAATAAAGATGGAAAATAATAGTGTATCAATGGTATTGCAACTTTGCTGTATTAATCTTTTAAGGATTAAAGTTTTTGGCCCTTCCAAACAGGAAAAGCACAGGATACCTCTGGATTTTGGTGCATTAGAAGTGGGAAAATGTGTAGTCTGAGACAACTTCTGACCCATTCCCATCGAATTTACTGTGGTTGTGTCCCTGAAAAGCTGCTGCAGACTGTACAGGGGACAGAGACACACGGGGAAGGGCCCAAACTCCAAACCCCTTCCTGAACATAACACTTCCAAGCATCAGAAAAGCCCAGTGTTTCCTCTGCCAAGCAAGCAAGCCCCCAGACCGCATTATCCTGTCCATAAAATCAAAATATGCTATTAAGAGCAATTAAGAGTCAGGATTGCCCTTTGAAAACAGGTGGTTTCACTTTCAGGGGCACCACAAGCTGCAGGAATAGAGGATTTATGTAGATTTTCCATAGCTGACTTGGAAAAAAACCTAACTGGAAGGAGCCCACTAAAGCACAGCCCCAAGAAGGGTGGTAGCACCGCATCCCTTTGCCATTCATTAGACCCTTCCTCCTCCAGAGGCAGGTGCTGATCTCACCGCAGGGTCAGGCCAGGGACGGAGGCATCAAAACCCACTGTATTGTTGATCAAAACCATTTAGCCCCAACAGAAACCAAGAAGCTCTTTCCCCAAGTAGATTCCAAAGCCTCGTAAAAAGGCACTGAAAGTGTAATGATCTTATAAACCTCAGCCCCCAGCACCTTGGGGGCAGTTCAGCTCTGACCGCATCATCCAATGAAGTACCCAGAATAGCTCTGCTCCCAAATGACAGCGACTGCCACCCTCCAGGTGATGCAGAAAGCCACATCAGGCTGAATCCAGCAGGGATGCGGGTCCAGAGGCAGGATCCAGCCAGAGGGTTCTCCAACTGCCTCTATCACGGCTGGGCTCTCCTGAGGTTCTTGTGGCTGGTAGGGCTCTGGCTTAGCAAAAAGCCAAATGGAGACATTTTGGCCACATCTGCAGCTTGCTAAATTCCACAGGGCATTTTCTGCCCACTTCTCAGTGTCTGTAATGTGGGTTTGTAGCTCCTGGAGGGTGTGGAAAGTCGCCTATCGTGGGCTTTTATTTAACTTGGCCATGGAGGCTGAAAGAACCAAATTAGATGTTCAACTAACACAAGGCTCAGTGAGGATTGTTCCCCCTTGGCCGCAGGCAGCAAACCCTCCTGGATGGGCTCTGCCACCCCCATGTTCGTGCCAGGTGAGACCCCAAAAGCAACCACCCTCTGGGCTGGTTTCCCCCGACTTCCTTGTCTCACCCGAGCACTTAACCCACTCCAGGGAGAAGGAGAAGAAGAATGAAGAATGGCTCTGCCCAGATGCGTTGCACAACCTTTAAAAAAGCAGAAGCCTCACTTGCGAAGAAACCTGCTTTGGGCAGCCCAGACGAGCCCCAGACCTCTTTGCCCACAGTCTTGAGCAATAATTTATCCCAGCCACAAAGGGGATCTTCTCTCCCCATGCTGCACCGACCCCAGTACAGTGAGCACAAGGAGGGTTCAAGCTTTGCTCATGCATCCAGCTGCTATGGTTTAGCAAGGGGGTCTTCACCCTGCAAACAGGGCAGAATGCTGCTGGCGTGCTTCTAACACAGGGGAATGAAGAAAGAGATGGAAAGCAGGGGCTGGAAAGCTGAAAGAGCTCACATCTGCCTAAGAGATGTTTGATTCTTCCTAGTTTTAATTAATCAAAGATGTAAAGCAAATGGCAAAGAGAGCTTGGGGCTGCTGAAACCCAGTACAGGGGCAAGACCCTGTGCATGTGTGTGGAAATCAGAGAAGGTGTTGGACAACCAGGGAGAGAGATAGAAAAATGGAAATATTTGAGACATTCCAGAAACAACAGAGGCAGCTCCTGAATTACCACTGTGTTAATGGATGGAGGCTCCCGTGGAGGCACCGAAACCTGCTGGATCCCCAGGACAATCAATGCAGCGGCAGCACTGCCGGCGCAGCATCCCTGTAAGGCTGCAGCAGCGATGGGGCTGCACCAACACACACTCCCCTCGCAGCCCAGCCCTGTGGGCATCACCACCCACAGATGTTTAACATCAAGATAAGAGCGTTACTGCATCAAGACCCATCAGATCCAGGGAATGCAGCAGGACAAACTCATGCACCGTGTGAATCCAACCAGGAGCTCTCCCTTTCTACCCCAAACAAGGCTCTTACTTCCCTCCCTGGAGGAATTTTTTGAGGCTCCCTTTCAGCAGGGTTAGAGCCTGTCAGAAGGACAGCAGGACGCATCTGACGGACAAGCCCATCTCCCCCTACTTCTTGCCTTTACTTCAGACATGACCTTTTGATTTCTCGGGTAGAGTGTAAATTACATGTCGCCAGCATAAAATATTAAATCCAATTTATATTTAATTATTGATGTTATTATGTATTCCATAGTAATGGCAGCAGGAAAAAAACCCAACCATCCACCCCACCATTAAATCGCTCGGTTGCATTAGCAGCTTCTTGAGGTTAGATATCTTTCCTCTGCTCCTTCTTAACGGCAAGATTGATGGGTATGGGGAACTTTGTAAATAGTCTTCCAGAAATATTTTATCTGATTATTGTACCTATAAAAGGGAGCAGGGAGGGGGAGAAAGGGCCTTTGCAAACCACTACTAATTATTTGCTCAGCTAAAGGGCAAACAGCTCGGTGAGCTGCATGTGTCTAATGCTCTCCAGCAACCCCACTGGAGGCCGGTGCTCAGGTACCCCGTAAGCAGACGGGGCCATGGAAACCAGCCTGTGTTTAAGAGAAAAAAAGGCAGTGGAGAACCACAGTGGTTTTTATCCAGCTGAGATTTAACCAGTCTGTTAAACTTGAGTTAGATGGTTTTACTAAAATATTAATCAATTCTGTTTTGTCTTGATTAAGTTAATATTCTGCCCATATATACATACACACACATATATATATATATTTAATGCCAAAGCCACCCAAGGTGAGCAGGGCTTCATTGCATTGGTTTTGTTCCTGTGGTCCTCACATGGGATGAAAGGGATTTATGGACATGCAGCACCAACCAGGCTCCCTGTGGGGTGAAGCTCATCCCACTACCCCAGCGTGCGGCAGGGCTGAGCCACCAGAATCTCCTTCACCCCCCACCACAGCAGCTTCACATTCACCATAACACAGCACCAACCAAGTCAGCTCATTTCTGCGGTGCCCCCGCCAGCATCCACAGCTCAGCACCATAAACCCAACATCATCCCCCTCACTTGAGCATTCAAATCAATAACCAAATAGAGAATCCAACTCCAGAAAAGTAAAGACCAAGAAGCCCTCCGGGGACTGATGCAGGCCACTAAGTGCTCCAGTGTCACTGCTCTGGGTGACAACCTTTGGGACCGGACAAGCTTCGGAGGCGAAGGGGAAAGTTTATCCATGGAGCTGCTCCTGTGAGACAAACACGTGGGATCCTTGACATTCCCCCTCCCCATCCGGAGAGCTGGCAGAGCTCAGGCGATGCTCCAGTGGGAGCTGCTGCGCTGACCCCACACACTGAGTGACACCCGGATGCTCTGCCGGTTGCTCTCCATTTCCTGAGCACCAGGAGCTCGTTGTGTGAGTGCTTCCAAGCAAAGTGCTCCCACTTTTTGATGGGAAAAGCTTTGTGTTTTGCTAAGAACGCTCCTCAGCAGCCTCATAAAGCAGCTCAGACACCTGCAGTCAGGCAACAGAAAACACTGAATTGGGTCCTTTTGGCTACCTGAAAACCTTTGCAGGCATCTCAGTGCCAGGTGAGCTCATGCCCCAACACCAGCACTGTGTGAGGACCACCTGAAGCCACTGGGCCAGAGACCACCAGGCATGACCTGACTCTTCCTCCACTCCCCAGCACCAGCCCAGGGCCAGGGCAGCCCAGACTTCACCCTCCTGCTCCTGCCAGGCCCTTGCTTCCCTGGGCTCTGGCACACAGGGACTGTGAATACACTGTGAGACATTTCAGCATCACAACAGCTCCGAGGAGCAGCAACAGCTTTCCAAGACTCACGTTTCCCAAAGCAGCTCCCAGGGGTTGCAGCACAGGAACAGCCCAAACCTCTCCTGCACAGGTTGATGTGTGGCACAGCCAGGATCCTAAGTAGCCACAAGCTCCCTCCTTCACACCTGCTGCAGCTGATTAATCCCTAATTGCCTCCACCCCTTCCTTATGGAGCTGCCCTGCAGCCCAGGTGCCACTTGTTACCTCTGCATTGAGCTAGCTCCAAACTGTGGGTCTGGGCTTCGTTTCTGAGTCCAGAGGACCTCAGAGGGCTTTAAGAAGGGCCCATACTGCAGCACAGCACTGGCTGTGCACCCATCCTGCCCTTCATGATGTGTGAGAAAGGAAAATTAGCCCCAAAGTGACCAAGGGTCGTGCAAGCCCAGGGGATGTGCTGGCTCCTGGAGCACAGGAGCATCCCTTGGTGCTGGGTGCTTTGCCAGGGCTGCAGGGTGCTGTTCAATTATCCTCTGTGGTGGCTCAATAGCTTCCAGCAGAGTTCTCTGCCCGGACCTCTGATCTGTCAGCATCGATTCCCTAATCACGTTTGTCCACATCCTAATCTCTACATTTACTTTAATGCACGTTTATATCTATGAAGAACAGCAGAGCCCAGGGTGTTTCTCAGAAATACTCCGAGAGCCCGAAGCAAGCACCACGCAGGGGCACCAGGGACCCACACAGCCTCACGCTGGGGAGCCGGACGGATTCCTGCTCCGACAAACACACAGCCTGGATCATCTGTTCCATTCCTTTCTTCTCCTGAAGACCCACATCCAGCCTCATTCTGTGCTCTGCTCATTCCACAGCCACGGGCAGACAAACCCCTGCTCACCCGTGCCCCGAGGTCCGCGAGGCACCTGCAGGGACACAGAGGGATGGCACCAGAGCAACGCTTGGCAGAGCCACGGCCGAGCTGATGCCTCCTGCCCAGACAAGTGCAAAACCTGCCCCAGACAGGCAGGGAACGCTCGGGGTCCCTGCACCCCACATGGGCTCCCGGTCGGGGGGGGGGAGGGGGGCGAGAGGCGGCCTCGGGTGCTTTGTGCAACCACCGTGGCAGGGATGGAGCTGCCTGGTTTAGGGGAGCAGCCGGGGAATGGGTGAACGCACTGAGGGGACCCGCAGATCCCTGCTGCACCCCGAGCGCCCCGCACGGACCCATCTGGGCTCCGGAGGCTTCCCGGGATGAAGCCGTTTCCCCCTCTCCTGCCTCCTGGGCTGATTTTAAGGGCCTGGCCGGGGCCGCAGCGCTGGTTCTCGTTACCCCCCCGCCGCGCAGGGCTTCTGCCGCGGCAGCAGAAATAAGCTCCCTCTGCTCCGCTCGTCCTTCGGCCGCTTCCAAAGTTGGGAAAAAATGAGGGAGTAGCGAGAAAGGGGGAAAAAAACCAACAAAAACCACCAAAAACACCAAGGAAACCAAATCCGACCAACACAGAGCGGAGAGACCAGAAATAACCGCTGCGTGCCGGCGGCCGAGCGCTCCGGGGCGGAAGCGGGGGGAGGATGGGACGGGGAAGAGCTTCAAAAACTGGCATTTTATTACCAAAACAAACCCCAAACCCGCGCTCGCGGTGACGTCGGCCCCAGCCTCCTGCTCCATCCCCGCAGGGATGGCCCCTTGGCTGCTGCTCCCTATGCAGGGTCCGTGCTCGGGGGGAGAGAACCCCCATTTCCTTCTCCTGCCGTTCCCACTGGCACAGCCACCCCAGCACTGGTTTGAATGGGGCACGGGAGCACCTTGTGCCACTGCACTGAGCCTTGGACCAGGCAGCACAAGGGAGAGAGATGAGGATGAGCTGAGGGTGATGTGAAACATCAGTAAGAGGGAGAGCAGTGAGGGCAGGGAAAAGGGAAGGCACCGGCATGGGAGGAGGGGGTCTGACCCCCAAAAGGGAGTGAATTGGGCTGGTCAGAATGGCCACACACTGCCCAAACTCCTGTGCATGGCACATCCGAAAGGCCACGGCCCCAGGGAACCTGAAACTGAGCTGCAGGGGACGGGAGTGGGGGCAACGCTCGAGGTTTTCATCACAGCCCTTCCTCGACAGGAAAACCACACGGAACAGAGGGTCCAGAGCACAAAACCCCGCATAGTGCCCCAAAACCTGAGTCAAAGCCATCCCCCCCTGGCTGCCGGGTGCAAGGTGGGCGCAGGCAGGAAATGGTCCCAGCAGCGGGTGAGGAAGCTGCGGGGCTGAGGCTGCATCCAGCACAGTCCTGGTTAACACATGTCACAAAACTGAAAGCCAAATGGAGAAGGAAACAGAAGGTGACAGTGAAGATACCGTGACTAACGGGACCTTCCAGGGCTGCTGAGAGGAACTGCCTTCGCCTTGAGGTGGTCGGGGATGTGCTCGAGAGCTGCAGATAGCATGGAAATGCCACCCAGGTGGTTACAAGAATGACGGATACAGGCAGCCGAGCAGGAACACGTTTGCAGAAGTGACACCCTCTGGGGCTCACACCAGTCCCCGGTCAGGCTGGGTGGTTCCTCTGCTTGCTCCCCCATCTAACAGCTTCTGTACAGCCACAGAACGCTCCCCAAAATCCTGCCTTGGACCAGCACCCCCCAAGGGCTTCCTGCCCCTGACCGAGCTTTTAAGGCAGGCACAGAGGTGCATGGCATCAGCACGCCTCTCCCATTAACAAAAATCACCTTCCTGTCCTGCTTTAAGATGCCTTTTTAGCACACTCAAACACCCAAACGCTTTTGCATCGGCACATTTTTTGCTCTGATCCATTTTTGCCTTGCACAAAGGAGGAAGTGACTGCCCGAGGTGATCCTAAAACAGGGGGAGGCATTTGTGCTACCCAGCATCACCCACTGAGCCCTCCCAGCACCCATGGGTGTCCCCAGGCAAAGGATGCTCTGGGCAGCTCTTGCAGGATCACCTCCCATGGGATGACTACAGAGGACAGAGCTGGGGCATGGCTCAAGGAGCACTTACAATGAACCCAAGCTTGCATTTCCTCACGGGCCTGAACATCCCCGTGTGCGAGCATCAGCTCCTGGGTTTGATCCTCCACAAGAGCTGAGCAAACCCAGCTTGCTCGCAGCCCCACTCATCTCCTTTCACCAATGTTTCACCATATTAAGCAGCTGAACTGCATCATCCAAGGAGTGTCAAATTGGTTTTAAATGGTTCTAATTATAACCAGGAAGTTTTAAAGCGTGTGGGTGGAAAGGAATGCAGCAGATTAATTTAATAGCAGTTACCAGGGCACAATAGTCCTTCAATTAAGAGTTCTTTCTGGCTGGTTTTTTTCTCTTTTTTTTCTTTTCCCTGGTAATAATAAATGTCACAAGTGAGAATAGACATATTACTTCATCAGATGCTTTGGCATATCTTGTCGCCGAACGCCTTTTGTGCAGAAATAGTAGCTGAAAGGGTAATTTTATGGGGCTTAGCACTCACTTAACACTTTAGAGGCCAAAATCAGGCCTCAGAAGAAACCCAAGAAGCTGCACCTGCTTACATCCAGCAGGATCCGACTCAGCAACCACAGAAAAACCCCAGGCCTCATGCAGCAGCAGAGCTTTGCTGTGGTGCGTCAGACACGAGCCCGCTGAGAGCATCCCACTGCCTGCACATGGAGCTGGGGAGCACGGGGGGCTTCACTCTGCACCCCCAAAACACCCCCGCTCAGCTCTGCTTGTGTTCCCATTGCTGAGAGCCTGAGCCTTGCGCCCGCTGCAGGGGGAGCGGGACCCCCATGGTCAGGGAAGGGGCCGGCTTCCTCCCGGCTCCGGCTTTGAACAGCGTGGGGGTTCCTGGGATCCAGGTGTGGAACGGGAAGCGGCACAATTCCAAGGGGAGAGGCCGTGAGCCGCATGGGGTGTCCCACAGGAGCAGCAGCACTCGGCTCCTTCCCAGTGTTCTGATCCCATCGCTGACCGTGAGGAGCAGCAACGTGCACCTCATGTGTCCCTGGGAAGGACACACGAGCTCCCAGGGCTGGCCCTGCCTGAAATAACCTTTCCCATTCTTGTTTTCTTCTTCTAAAGGTTTATTCTGGTGGGTAATGAGGGGGGAGACTGCTGGGTTAGGGGAAACCACGGAGCAACCCAACCCAGCAGTTAGTGAGGAGGGAGGATGCTGTGACCGCGGCCAGGAGACACGAATACTGGGAAGAGCAACCATTGAGAAGAAAACCTATGGCTGGTGGAGGAGCAGGAGGCTTGGGGGGGTCAGGATATACCCAACACCACCAGGCTCCCTGGGGCAGAGGATGGAGGGAGGGAGGCACTGAGGTGGGGTCCATGAGGACCAGGACACAGCATCAGTGTTCACTCAGCCTCACTCGCTGCGGCACTTGCTCGCGGTGCCAGCAATCCCACAGGAGCTTCCCTGCACAGCGCCAAGTGCTGGAAAGCATCAAAGACTGAGTAATATGCCCCAAAATCCGGCTTTGTCTTTGTGATTTGTGTTCGCGTTCGGCCGATGCGATATTGAACAGATGCCTGGAGGGACTTTGGTGCTTAAAAACAACGCACAGGAGGTAAACAGGGAGATTTATTATTTTACTTTTGTGGTTTTGAGATAGTTTATGGCACTGGGCTAATAACTCACAAACCAAAATCCCCATTGATCGGGGGAAAGGTTACGTTATCCTCCCTCCACACCCAGAGAGGCGGCTCCCATGCAGGCATCCCTGCCCCGCGGCCCACCAGGGACAAGTCACCAGTGGGATGGCCATGACCAAGCCCTGTGTCCCACAGCAAGAGGGAAGCGAATCCCTGGTGTCCAGGGCAGCCTCAGGACCCCCATGGTGCTGTGGCCTCGATACTGCTCATGCTAGGATGGACAAGCAGGATTGTCCCCCACTGCCCAGCTCACAGCATCCCTCCCTCCAGCCTCCCTTCTCCCTCCTAATTACAACAGCGGGACCACAGGTCCCATCCTTCCTCATTATTGACAGTTAATGAATTGCCACTTGTCACATTCCCCCAGGGAAGCATCCACCCCCAGCAATTGATCCCTGCTGCTGCTGGGTTTTGGGAGCCTTGAAGGTGTCCCCATCCCATTGGGGTGATGAAGAACCAGTGGGACACCTCCCAGAATGCCTGTGCACGGGATGATGCACCGGGTCCTTGGGGTGGCACATGGGCCTGGCGAGGGGGAAGCACAGCAGTGAGCATCCCAGGCAGCTCTCCCACCTCACACTGGTATTTCTGTGATATACACTGTAAATCCACTTCATTTGCAATTCACAGCTAATGACTGAGGTGCTCTCATCCAGGAAACTCTGCGAGGTTCCGGCTTTTAAGGGCAAGGCTGCAGCCGGGCAGGAGCTGGTGAGCTGTGGAGAGATGCCCCAAAAGCTGCACCAAAAGCAACATCAACCCCTCAAGAAGTCCATCATTTATCGGGCATTGGGGCTGTGAATCCCAAACCATCCACCCCACATCCCCTGGCCCTTCATCCCAGTTCAGGCCATGATCCCAGACCAATGGGCTGAAACATGGACAGGGAAGGTTTGGGCAAAGCTTCCCACAGGCCGTCCTTTAGGCTGCTCAAGGGGGACTCTCCGCATGGTCCCAGGGGGAGGTGGGGTGGGTTTTCCATCGTGCCCACCGCTCGCTGCTGGCATTAAAGGCGAACCATTGCCATCATTTGAACTATATGATCAGGAGCCTAATTCAATACAATCAGGCTCATTGTTTGAGGGTTGAGCATTTAGCTGAAACCCTAAGCCAGCCCTGCAGTAATTTGGCTGGGGAGGAATTGATTTTGACCATCAGCACTTTCTCATTTTCAATAGAGTAGGGATGTAACCAGGTTAATTTCTGTTAAGCACATTACCCAGGTACTTTTTGCTCTGCAGCCCAATGATTATGTGTCTGATCTGAAAGATTATAATTGCAACCCAACAGGACACAAGCACCAGTCTGTGATTGAAAGGAACCGGACTTAAAACCAGTTTCTCTTCTACCTAAAATCCAAACAATCTTCATGTTTCCCCTTTCCAAATTCCTCCATGATAAATGCTGCAGTAAAGCAATGGATTAGATCTGCTCCAATGAGGAAATATACTCTGATTAATCTTATCTTCCAACACACCAGTGTCACCCTTCTGGACTAATGCAGTTATTGCAAGTTTGATTTGGTCCTACCCAAGTTTTAGGTCTATTTTCTTCTTCTTTACCCAAACCAGTGCTTCTGCTTGTGAAGGGCTTCCCAGCGTTGCCGATGCCAGCATCCCACCTGTCCCAGCCTGGACACGCCGCATCCCAGGCGCTGCCTCTTTTCCTGCCCTGGTGACAAAGGAGATTTGATTTCGGGTCTGAGATTCCCAGACATGGGCACGCGGAGCACACACTGAACCCATCCAGGCTCTCCCCTCTGCGTCCCCCAGAACCAGAGGTGGGCAAGGGTCCCGTGCTGAGGGTGGATGTCCATCCCACCGCCGCGGGGCCGGGGCCACGCTCAGCGCCTTGCCTGCAGCCCTGCCTGTGCATTGTCACCCCCATCGTCAGAACCTTCTTCCGCTCCTAAAGCACCTTTCATCACGAACCAGGATGGAGCTCGGCAGCTGCTGCACAGCTCGGGCTGCGCCGCGCAGGCAGCGCCGGGCAGGAAGTGGAGCAGCTCCCGCAGCTGCTGGGAGCGCGCAGGGGAGCAGAGCTCACGCCACCGCGTGCAGGGCCCTTATCACATCCCCGGCACGCTCCCGGCTGCCTCTGACACGCAACGAGCCCATGTGGCAGAGAGCAGGGGATGGCTCCGATGGGACACGGCCGCTGGGGAGGCTCCCGGGGCAGCAGCGCATCACAGCCTCCCCTGCGGCACACAGCGCATGGAGACACCCAGTGCAGCTCTGAGCTGCACCCAGTGGGACTGAGGCACTGCACATCCAAATCATGTCACTGCACACCCAAACCATGACATACTGTTCAAGCCAGGTGCTGCAGTGGATCAGCCCCGGCCAGTGGCAGATGGAGGCTGCACCATGGGGCAGATGTTTAGGGAAGAGCTGCTGCCAGCTGCCCCCATGCAGGGCAAAGCACCGACTGTCACTGTGCTCCAGCTGCTGCACTTGGTGCTCCCAGCACAGCTTCAGCTCCAGCTTGGAGCTGTTCCCTCTCACGGGTGGGAGATGTCCCAGGGCTGGGGCTCACTGCCTGTGGGGCCTGGTTCATGTCCTGGGGATGCGGTGTGGCCGCTGCCACGCTGGAGCCACAGTGACAAGAACCTTCCCACTGCCCCGGCTGAGCAGCCCCAGGAGCTTCCCATAGTGAGGACACCAGCGGCCATCACCGCAGCCCCATGCACCCCGCTCACAGCAGTGTGTTTGCTGTGATGGATGGGAGCTCACCAATGATGTCCCACTCCAACCCCCCCACCCCGCCCCGACCAGGATCTTCCCCTTTGAAAAGGACAAATATAACTGGGATGAGTCAGTTCCTCCGAGCTCCCATCCCCTGTACAATATGTAACTGGAATTCTTCATTTCGGCACTGCAGGGGAGGCATGACTGGAGAAGACAATGGAGGCAGCTACAACCCAAAAGAGCGGAGCCAATTCTGTGTGCATGAGAAATACAAACACTTTTTAATCTAAAAATAAATTAACTGTAAGTGACAGCAAGAGCAGATCTGCATCTACTCACTGTCAGCAGAGCAGGACCAGTCCCTGCTCCTTTGGCTCAAAGTGGGTTGGGGAGAATTCCCTGCTCTTTCTGGCCACGTTGGGATTTGCAACTCTACCACAGAGCCAGGGAGACACTGGGCACCTGCAGCAGGAATGAGGCTTCCTGGGTTGGCATCAGATCCAGAAGCAAATCCACAGATGCCAGGGGAACCTCTTGGGTTCATTTTCCAGCTGTCCAGCAGCAGGAAGGGAAAAGAGGCTCCAGTGAGCCCAGGGCTGGACACAAACCCATGGGCACATCCAGCCTCCTGTGGTCCAACGGGAGGGCAGTGATGGCACAAATGGGTGACAGAGCCACAACCACCCCTTGTCATGGAGCCTCTGCCCCCCAGCCACTACCCCTCTGCTCGCTCCTAACCCGTGCCTGGAGGGGACAAGGGGTGACCGAGTGCTGGGGACCCAAGCACGTAACTCAGACACTGAACTGCCCAGTGTCTGCGCAGCATCAACCCCTTTGCTGCTGGGTCTTGCAGGCAAACTTCCCCTTCCAGCATTGGTCGTCCCTGTCCCCGGAGCAGGTGCAGTTTGCTCCATGTGCATGGAAATCTGACAGCTCCCAGGCAAGCAGCAGGGATGCGGAGGAGGCAGGTGAAGGAGATACCCAAACCCCAAACCACACAATCCTCTCCTTAAGGCACTGTCACCAGGGCTAGATGAAAGCCCCTGCCCCAGTCTGTCTGTTGTACAGCACTGGCTTCCCTGCGCTGGGTTCCTTTCTTCCCTCTGGCTCCACTCCTCGCTGGGTAACGCCGCATTTGATATTTTTAATCACTCAGCATGCATCAGAGTTTGGCAGCAGAAGAAAGTGAAGTTAAAAGAGAACAGAGACAGTTGGGGTTTGCCAGGGGGCCACCATTGCCACAGCCCTCATCACTTGTGCTGCGATTCCCTCTGCTGGGAAGCGACGAGCTGCAGATGACAACACCAGAACGTGTCGTGGGGCGGCAGTTACCGACCCTGCGGGGTCTGGATGGTTTCTACGAGGGGAAAGAGGAGTTCCGGAGCCCTACAAACACAACTGTGTTACACGCACACGCACATGGATGCACCTGCACCTGCAAACCGGCGCTGCTGATAAACCCTGAGAATAAATCCGTAGCTGGGTCTATATTTATCTGTCCATAGCACAGGGTCTCTCCGATGCTTCGAGGCTCGGGAGGCTCCACCTGCACCACTGCCGCTCCCGCACTTTGCCTATAGCGGCCGCATCCCCCAGCGGTTCCTCGGGACAAGAGGAGGACAATGCTCGTTCCCAGCGTTTACTGAGCCACGGCTCGGTCCAGGCCCGCTCCAGGCCCGCTCCAGGCCCGCTCCAGGCCAGCTCCAGGCCCGCTGGGGGCCGCCTGCCCCGGCTCCAGCGCCTGCAATCCCGGGAAATGGGCGCTCGCTCCCGGCCGGCTCCGGACGCAGCCATCGGGCTCCAGACCTGCCCCAGGGGAGGCGGTGACTCCTCCGGACCGCTGGGGGGCGCCTGAGGCGGCGGCGGCGGCTCCCCGACAGGACGCGCCTGAAGGCGGAAGCGGAAGTGCTGTTCGTGGGCCATGGCGGCGGCGGCGGTGTCGGAGCTGGGCAGCCTCGGGGCTCCGGATCCCGATGGAGGGGTGAGGGGGGTGAGGGGGGTGAGGCGGCGGCTGGGGGGGACGGGACTCGCGGCCCCTTCACCGCCGCGGGCTGAGCGCGGCTGTTTCAGGGCTCCTCGGAGTCGGAGGACGAGGCGCGGCCTAGCGCGGCGGCGGCGGCGGCAGCGGCGGAGCTGAAGCGGCAGGAGCGGCTGCGCAGGTTCCGTGAGCTGCACTTGAAGCGGGTACGCGGTGGGTGCAGCGGGGCCGGGAGCAGTGCGGGAGGGGCAGTGCCGCCGGTTCGCGGCTCCGGTGGCACCGGTGCCCGGCCAGCGCACACGGCAGAGGGCCCCAAGCGCGGCCTGTGCCCGGCCGGGCTCCTGCGGGCCGGGGGTTCCATCCGGTAGCACCGGGGGTAATGAAGCGCTTTGTGCCTAGAACGAGGCTCGCAAGCTGAACCACCAGGAAGTGGTGGAAGAAGATAAAAGACTTAAATTGCCACCAAACTGGGAGGCCAAGAAAGCTCGTCTGGAGTGGGAGCTGAAGGTGGAGGAGAAGAAGAGGGTAAGCACACGAGTACAGCTTCTGCAGCCCTGCCGAACCCTGGGCCATGCACTGGCAGTGGGGCAGAGCCCCATTCGTGGTGGTGCTACTTCCCTGGGGGCTTACACAGGCAATAAAATCCACCTCCTATTTAGACTCTTGGGTATCTAAATTACTGTCCTGCCCTGGCTGCTGGCTGGACCCATCTTGGTAACTAAGCTTGATGTTTGTTTGTTGTTACAACTGAAGCATTCTTTGTTCTCTGGTAGGAATGTGCAGCAAGAGGAGAGGACTATGAGCGAGTTAAACTGCTGGAGATCAGTGCTGAGGATGCAGAGAGGTGGGAAAGGAAAAAGAAGAAGAAAAATCCAGATCTGGGATTTTCAGGTAATGGTTTAACTGCATAACTGTGTTTGTACCCATCACCTTTGTTATGTGTTTTAGTGGCAAATGGATCCATCAGATAAAAACCTTCACCTCCACCCATTTCCTTCCCCAGATTATGCGGCTGCTCAGCTGCGCCAGTACCAGAGGCTGACCCGGCAGATCAAACCTGACCTGGAGGAGTACGAGAAGCTGAAGGAGCAGTAGTGAGTTTTGATCTGTCATCTGATGCTGTCTGTGGTGTTTCAGAATTACTAGCTAACACCAAAGATGTTTAGAAGTAATCCTTTCAGCACATGCCGTGCTGAACATCTCATACACTGTGATGTTAACTAATCTTAACAGTATCTTAAAACTCATCCCATAATTGGCAGACCCTGTGTGAAGAGTAGGAGCTAAGGTTCACTCATTACTAAGTTTGCAGAAGTGACAAGTTGTATCACTGGCACTGAGGGTGGGTTTGGCACCAACACCAGAACCATGAGCAGTAAACTGGAGGGATGCATAAATTGCTGTCCATCTCTTCCTGTTGTCCAGCGGGGAAGCGCTTTATCCCACCTCTGACAGTCTTCTCCATGGAACTCATGTGCCAACTAAGGAAGGGGTCGACAGAATGGTCGCAGATCTTGAAAAGCAGTGAGTAAATAGAGCAGTGCCACTGAGAGACCCTGTGCGGTCACACCCCCAGGTTCACCATGGGTGCCATTTGCCTTTCAGGATTGAGAAGCGTGAGAAGTACAGCAGGCGCCGGCCCTACAATGATGATGCTGACATAGACTACATTAATGAGAGAAATGCCAAGTTCAACAAGAAGGCAGAGAGGTTCTATGGGAAGTACACAGCCGAGATCAAACAGAACCTGGAGAGAGGAACAGCTGTCTGAGTCCTCAGCAAAGCACCTGCCCCTGCTCAAGTTTGGCTTAATAGAGATTTTGTGGGTGATTTTAAGTTTTATAAAAAAATACATTGAAGACCTTAGTAATTTGAAAGATAAATGATATATTTAATGTGTTAAGTCATTTCCAGACCTTCAGCTGTACATAGCTTTTACTTGCAGAAGGAACAAGCTTGTGCAATCACATTACAATAAACTGGTAAGAATTAAATAAATTCTGAGCAGTATCTAAAGTTCCTGATGACATGTTTAGCAGGAAAGTAAAAGCATGTTTGGGCAACACAAACTTTGGTAAAAGCATGTTTGGGGATTGTTTTGTGATGAGTGTGCAGCTCCACTGTACCACACAGCTGACCATCACCAAGACGGGAGGGACGGGGCACCCTTTGTACATGTGCCAGCCTTGCCTGGCAAATCAGTTTCTCACTGGAGTCAAACTTGCTTTATTTAAGCAGTGATTTACTTTCACAAAAGCCAAGCCAGTGTGAAGGTCCAGAAATCACCTGCTCCTGCAGGCTGTGGTAACAGCAGGGTAACAACAGCTCAACCTGGACATAACACACCACAGCGTGCAGCCAGCTCCCCACCCAACACAACTCTAATACTCGACACACCAAGCCAGTGCAAAATTTAAGTTTATTCACTTGACAAGCTACACAATATAAATCAAGACTTCAAAATAACAGCTACTGAACAGTTGTTTAGAAAAAGTTACCCACCTGTAAGCTCTAGTCCATTAAAGCAATACAAAACACGTACAACTATATACAAGAGTCCCATCTGTGGCTGGCGGATCACTGTGCTCTAGATCTGAAAGAGAAACCTAAGATTCCACAATTAAGATCTCAAAATGAACACTCAGTATTAACAAGTCTTCACCCTGATCAGACCGTTTCAGCCCTCGCTGTCCAAGTGTGCACAATGCTGCAGTCAGATGCAGACAAAAAGTCAGCGTGCCCGGAACAAGGAGCTTTTGGGTGAGAAGTTGAGAAATGTTTTCTTCTCCTCTTTCCTGACAGGAACCCACTGCCCATAGGGACTTCCCTTCCTGTCATCTTCTCTTGCTGGGGAGATTGCTGGCTCTTTCACCACTTGGCTCACTGGCTTCTGTAGGACTGGTTTTGCCATTGTATTCTGGAAAATAAAAACCACAAGGTTCCTTTAAAAATGCTGCCCAAAGAAGGAATGCACCAAGACCTGTCAGCTTCCACTGGTCACAGACCTGGTGCCTTCCAAGTATCACCTCTGGACACCTGACACAAGACTTGGGGAAAGCTGCTTTTTCCTTTCTTTGCTTTACTAAAACATGTAGCTTAAATTAAGCTCTGGTGGAAAATACTTCCAGCATACACTTTAAAGCCTATAGCAGATAACATTTGACATTAGGTAAACATCCATTTTGAACACACTGCTATAGTGATTACAGGGCTCTGCTGTTGAAGGACTGATCCAGCTCCAGGGAACTCATTACTCAATCATCAAGTTCTTTACCATTAAGTTTTAATTTGGCAACCAATGCTGGGACAAGCCTAGGAGAGTGAGGAACTACCAGGATTCCACCCTGGGAGGCCACACTTACATTAGGACTGAAGGAAATGCTCTTCTGTATAGCTGCTCTCTCTATTCCACTCTTGGTCATGTTTCCTGCTGGTCTTGTGGGTTGCTAGAGAAAGCACACACAGCTTAGGTGGAAGAACACATTATTCAATGCAAGTTAAAGCACTTACTAGAGAGCATGAACTTTCTGTTGGGAGTTGCTTCAGCTATTACATCAAGAGTAGCTGTAAGCTACTAAATAACCAAACAGATCAATGTCAAACTCTCTTTGAAAGCACTCAGTGTTTTCCCCCCCAAAGTCCATGTCCCAATTCTCTCATGTGATATCCATGCCCCCATTACAGATTTTACAAGGATTCCACCAACTGGAAGCATGGACTGCCCCACAGTGCAGTGGGAGAGCAAGTGGCTCTAAGTTCTGCATATCACAGAATCATAGAATAGTTAGGGTTGGAGAGGACCTTAAGATCACCCAGTTCCAACCCCCCTCACACTAAAGCATGCCACACAAGGCTTTGTCCAGCCTGGCCTTGAACACTGCCAGGGATGGAGCATTCACAACCTCCCTGGGCAACCCATTCCAGTGCCTCAGCACTGACAGTAAAGAATTTCTTCCTTATATCCAACCTAAACCTCCCCTGTTTAAGTTTTAAATCCATCCTGCAGAGCTTTGAATAACAATAAACTTATCTGCCAGTGATGCAGGCCTCTTCTTCTGTACTCTCAATATCTGGAATATATTGCATATATTATGAACGGGATGCCTGTACCATTTCTCTAAACCCCTCAGTACATTCACTGCAGCATCTGCTCAATGGGAACAGTCAGTGCAGTTCTGCATTTATGACTAACAAGGTCACACTGTAATGACAGAGCCAAACTAACATCCAGTTTAAGCTGCTCAAGTTTCTCCCTCCCTTAAATTCACAGCAGCTAAAGCCCACAAGTCCCTTTATTACCAACAGATTTTCTTCATCATGTCTGGAACCATAGTCATGATTTCTATAAGACAGAAATAAAGTATGTAAAATGCATTTGTGTGCTTTGGTACGTAATTTCTGGGAAACAGTTTGTTGCACATGAAAAACTTTTAACAGTTAAAAAGGGCAGAAAGATGTAACTCGAAAAAAAAGAACATCCCCACACTATTCACTCGGTTTTGTAAGGAGACTCTTGTTCTAGGCCAGAAACACAGAAACTAGCCTAATGAATATCCTATTAGAAGAACAACCCAAAGGAAAAAACTACATTCACCTTTCCTTCCCAACCTGCCACTCCTGGAAGCCTGCAGGTATTCAGTGGATCAACCACCTCACAAGAGTCCACAGTACTTTTGGCTCACAGCAATGTGGTTTCCGCTCTAGGGTTTTTACCCCTCTGGGAAATCTGACGTTTTCGTTCAACAGTTTCAATTCATAATCACAAACTCCAGAGTTAAAACCGATGAGACATCCATGCAGAGCCAAGTTAAGAAGGGTTTACCTTTTCCCTGAGAATACTCCAGTGCATACTTACCTCAGCTGACTCCCCAGGATCTTCCTGCTTTTGTTGGATGCTTTTTCTCTCTTTGGGAGGAGTGAGCATCTTCAAGCTTGCTGGCAAGATGATGTTATCTGTTCCCAGAGCTTTTGCAGCATTTGCTTTTGCAATTTCCAGGAGTTCCTTCTTGTCTACAAAAAAGCAACTCAGATGTAAATTTGCCTGGTTAAAATAAACTGTATGCTTTGAGGTTCTTACACAATAAATCCTCAAAAAAAGTACCTTTTGCACTCAAGTGGAGAGGTGACCTACTGCAAGATCTTGTTCGTGACCTGCTCCTCCAGCTCCTGTAGATCTCAGGATATATTGTTCTCCCAAATCCGTAATATTTTCGGCATCTAGAACGTGATCTGCTTCTCGAGTATGACCTTCTGTAATAGGACCTTCCACGGGACCAGGACCTGCTGCGGGACCGGTACCTTGGTGGAGAGCGGCGGTATCTGCGGTAGGATCTGACGTGGTACCTGCTGCGGTACCGCGCGTAGCCACGGGATCTCGACCGGCTTCTGGAATATGAGCGGGAGGATCTTCTGTACCTTCGGGAACTGGTCCTTCTACCCCGTGACCTCGATCTGGACCGGCTCCAGCTCCTGGAGGAAGCTGAAGAGGAACTACTTGAACTGGACCGTGAACTGCAAGACGATCTGCTGGACGACCTTGTGGATGACCTGTCACAACTCCTCCTGGATCTCACTGACGACTCTCTCTTCTTCGGTGAGCTGAGGGTTAAGTCATCCATGAAGCCTGTCATGTCCTCAGTCTTCCTCACCACCGTTTCCTGCACACAGCTGCTTTCAGAAGCAGGTTCTGGTTTTACTGTTGTTGTGGAACAACCAGTCTCTGTTCCTGTCAAGGGTGGGGAGGAAGCTCATAGTTTACACACATTAAGGTATTTAAACAACAACCACCACCACCATTATGGCACACAGGCAGAAAATTCCAAGGCTAATTAAACACCAGCAGTTTTCATCCAGTTTATCGGCATGTTTTGCCCATGACAGTTTGAAGTCTCATCATTTCCTTTTCTGTAGTCAGTCTTTCATATGAAATGAAAAAAAAGCTTCAGTTTATCCCATGAGTAGCTCTGTGTGGAATTCTGAAGTCTGTTTGTGTGGGTTTTAACACCTTCATTTGCTAAGTTAGCACAAGTCTTTCATGAAAAGGATACAAGTTAATACCCTTTCTTCCCCTCTCCCAACAGAGCTTCCAAGGTACTGTATCTTCAATCTATCCTAAATGCAGCCTATTGCATCTACAATGAAAAACAATCACTTGCCTTGCAGGTCAGTACCAATGGAACAGCTTTATTCTATCCGCACCTGCAAGGCACAAAGCAGCCACACCGAGACCATGACCGCACATTACAAACCTACACAAAGCTCCGCACGCCCCAGAAGTGAACTGCTATTGAAACCATTCTGCTTCACTAGTGAGCAATCCAGGCAATGCCACAGTGGATGTGCCTCTGGTTTTGGGTGTAACACTTGTTGAGCTTACGCATTAATAATTAAGATGGCTGTCCCTCTAGCGGCAGCCATTTCATAGCTACAGAGATTGCTGCACTCCACCTGAGCTGTCTTACACCAGGACTGTATCCCTGACTCACGTCACCATTCACAGCTTAAAGCAGCTTGCTTTATCTCAACGTTTCTATTCAGTGCTCGCTGCAAGGCAAAGCTACCGAATAAACCCTAACTCCTTATTGAAACCTGCACTGTCGGCTGTGTACGGGCGGGCAGGAAGCATTCCCCCTCGCCACTCCTGAAGCTGAAGCTTCCCTTCTGAGCCAAGACCAAGGTCACAAGCACTACAAAGGGCACAGCTGGAAGGAAACACCTCTCAGACAAGGCACCGTACACCAGCGCTCCCCACAGCACCCCCCCGCGTTACCCGGCCGCTCACGGGTACCCCCCCCGCGTTACCCGGCCGCTCACGGGTACCCCCCCCGCGTTACCCGGCCGCTCACGGGTACCCCCCCCCCCCCCGTTACCCGGCCGCTCACGGGTACTCACCGCTGGGAGCCGCCGGGCTCTGCCGGTTCTGGTTCCCGGGGGCCTCCAGAGCGCTCCTGTGAAGAAAAGGAACTAAGTAACCCCCATGGACCCCGACCGCGCCGGGGGGACACACGCGGCAGCAGACACCCCCCCCGCCCGAACGGTGCCGCCGCTGCCTCACCGGCTCCAGCCACCCGGGCTCCCACCACACGGGTCCTGTTCGAGCGGCGATGCCCGAGGAGACAGCCCCGCTCCGCGAGTCACCCCCATGGCGGCACGGACGGGACGGGAGACACAACCGCTCCGAGCTCAGCGCCTCAGGCGTTCCAGAACGTTCCAGCCCCGCACTTACGTAACGGGCGGACCCCTCCCGGACCCACTGCGGCTGCGCGGCACCGCCCCGCCCGTGACACCGCCTGCGCGGCCCGCACATGCGCAGTGCTGGCTGGCGGCGGACTCGGGAAGCGCCGCCCACGGCCCGGACCGTGCGTAGGTGAGCGGACCGGAACCGGGACCGGAACCGGAAGCAGGAGCCCCATCCCTGGGCTCCGCTCTGTGCCCCCGCCGGAGCCGTGCACCGGGACCTCCTCGGGCGGGGCTCCGGTGTCCCGGCGCTGCCAGCGGCCCCCTCGGAGCGGGCCCCGGTGCCGGCTCTCCGCGGTTCGGAGCCGTCCCTCACAGCCCCGGAGCCGAAGGAAACGTCCCTTTTCCTTCCGCAGCCCTTTGGAGCGCTGGAAGATGTCGGGGTTTCTGGAGAGCCTGAGGTGCTCGGAGTGCGTTGACTGGGGAGAGAAGCGGAACACGATCGCGTCGGTCGCTGCCGGAGTGCTGGTGCGTGCGGCTGCGCTCGGGATGCGCTCGGGCCGTTCGGAGCAGTCAGCTGGGGGTGAGCTAGGAACTGTTATCCCTGTGGAGGTAAACGGAGGAACAGGGATATGTTCTCCTCCTGTGTAGCGTTAATGACAAAACCTGCTCTGGGTGTTTGCATCCGTGTCGGAAGTTTCGCAGCTTCTACCCGTTTAGTGGTTCCTGGAGCAGGTAAATCTCTGGCTTTGCATTTAACCTTGTTCCTCAGTCGATGGCAAAACCGGTTGTGCTGTCGGCAGACCCGGGGTCTGAAGGCAGGATTTTCTGTGCTAATGTCACTCTTTGTAGAGCTGCCTCGTTGAAGTGCTTGTGTCCACGTCTGAAGTTATTGTGCTCTTTCTTCTTTTGAAACAGTTTTTCACAGGTTGGTGGATAATCATAGATGCAGCTGTAAAGTACCCTGAAGTGGAAGACTTCAACCATTCGTACCATGCTTGTGGGGTCATAGCCACTCTGGCATTCCTAATGTAAGTACAATTTCTTGAAAAGAGCTAAACATTCCAACTTGCTTTGTGCAGTTCATTAGGGAACAGATGGGCTTTAAATGGAGAGGGAACTAAGAATAAAACATCAAGTTACTGTGACTCTTACCTGTCTTGCATTTATTGATACTTAGAATATGGAACCATTTAAAAAGTTAAATGTTGTACAAGTCCAAGGTTTTGAAGAAATGCTTTTTACTGTTTCTAGCTAAAGAAAACTATTAAGCTTTAGCCTTATACTCTTAAAAACATACATAATACATGATTTTATCCCTTTATTATAGGTTTTTGAGAGGTTGCCTATTCCTCCTATTGCTTTGTAAAGGTACTTTTATTTTAGCCATGTTTACCCAGTTTGATCCTGTTTTGCTTGTGCAGGATCAACGCGGTATCTAATGGCCAAGTGCGGGGTGACAGTTACAGTGAAGGCTGCCTGGGACAAACAGGTACAGAGCTGTGGGCTGTTGTGTAGTGACAGGTCTGGGAAGCCACTGAGTCTTGGAAGAGCCACGAGGGCTGTGCCATGAGGGCTGTTCCTTGTGTGGCTCTAAAACCAAAGCACCCTGAAAGTCAGGAGTGTCTGGACTCAGACACAGACACAAAACATGCCCCTGTGGTTTTCAAGGTGCTCGGATCTGGCTGTTCATTGGTTTCATGATGGCTTTTGGATCTCTGATTGCTTCCATGTGGATCCTTTTTGGAGGCTACGTTGTTAAAGGTAAGATACAGTGTGCAATGTGACCTGATCTGGTTTTGAAAGTTTGAAGGTATTTTAAATGACTGATGAATTTTAGAACAGTGCATTGGCCTTTGTTTTTCAAAAGGAAGTTAGGTCACTTGAGTCCATGCAGCAGCCCTGCCTGTGCCTGAAGCTGCAGTGAATTCCACTCTAGTGAGGTGCTTTGGTTTAATGCACACTCTCATCAGCTCTGGCCTTACTCAGTTCCCAGGGGCTTTTCAAGGAAAGCCAAGTGCCCACAGTGAACAGCAGCACTAACGTGCACTCCCCTTTTGTGGATTGTTGCTATAGGTGAACATACTGACACACACATGCATTCCAAACAGGATGTGCGACCCAGTGTGATAATGGCAGTCTGCATCAGCACTGCATGAGAGACACATTTGGTTAGAGAACAGATGTTTCTTCTCTTTGGAAAGCTAAATGACTGGGGGGAGGAGATGACACAAAAAGCCATTGAATTAACTTTCCCGTGGGGTGAGCGTGATTGTTGTCTTGTGAGAACAGAGATGGGAGAGGATTTTCTGGAGACATACATGGAGATTTCTTTCTTTTGATAGAAAAACCAGTAGTGTACCCAGGAATAGCTGTGTTCTTCCAGAATGCATTCATCTTTTTTGGGTAAGACAATCTCTTTTTTGTTTGTTTCATCTAATTTGTTTTTAATGATGAAAACTGAAACTTGCTGTAATCTGGTTCCTCAAGTCCCGTTTCATAACCATACATGTGAATAAATTGCATATCAAGGCAGCAGATATCTGGGATCTGTCTGCATAGGTTTCATTGCAGGGCCAGGAAATGGATTTACAAATACCACAGTTTGCTTCCTGATAGGTGTTTGATTTGCTCCATGATGTACTCGTGTCCCTTTATTCTGTTTTAAACAGAGGACTGGTCTTCAAATTTGGTCGCACGGAAGACTTGTGGCAATGAACACACCTGTGGAAGTGCATTGGGCATGCTGGGTTTTTAACTCCACACTCCCAATATTTTGTAAAGCCATTTTGTAAACGGTGACCGACCTTCAATTGTGTCTGAAGATAAACCAAGGCAAACTCAAATCATAGCACTAAAAATCCTGGTTCTGTGCTGTTGCATTTTTTACTCTTGTATGCTGATCACGATGTGTAATAGTTTCGACACATGTAGAATTGCTGCATGTCACAACTGAAGTCACTTTTGTGCTACCATGTTTGCTACAGGTAGTGTACTGGAAAATGGATGTATTTAACCAGCTGTTTCTATGACATTAGTTACAATCTGAGACTTACTAAAAATACTTTAAAACAACTTTTTAACATCTATTTATTAAATATTTCCTATATCTGGACAATATAACCATTTTTTTCCATTTCAAAATTTACTGCTGTGTGCCTTTTCTTGCGTAATACAGAACTATGCTGCATTGGAATTCCCCCCCCACACACACTATGGCAGTAATGGGGAAGTCTGGTGAGTAACAACTCACTGTTGCTGTGGATGTTGCTGTAGAGGCACAAGTACAAGTTGTGCAGTGGCTCTAGATGGAAGCAGCTCATCCACAGGCCTTGCTGTCAGCTGTTTTGCAACCACTGTGAAAAAAGGAAGAGCTCTGTCTTTGGCAGGGAGGACAGTCACTGCTAGATAGAATGCTGATCCTGCGTCTGCCCCTTTCTATGCATTCACCGGGGTTGCTGCTCAAGAAATCACTGATGAAAGAGATGGGGCGGGGAAAAAGAGGGTGATTAAATTACTATTCCTTAGCAGCATTCCTGCTAGAAAACAGCTGTTGGTTTGGCTGCTGGCAAGTGAAGGACACCAGTTGAGCCTGGATGTTAACTGTGACAAACAAACCATCAAATTGTCATTTTCTTTTATTAGATAAGCAATTTTTAATAAGTTTTTCTGTGTCAGGTATTTTGGAACAAAGAAGACACACCAGGGATCACAATCCATTTAAACACAAGGGTTCACTTGCCCCATCAGGCCTGAGCTTGACACAGGGTAAACCAGCCCAACATACACCACCCCTGGGATTGCTACCACCCAGGCCCAAGCACTGTCCCCATGGCCTCCCCTGCTGCCTGCACTCAGGGCAGCCCTCTGGGCACTGTCCCCACATGGACAGGCTGTGCTGAGTTTTACTGCCAATCTGAGTAAATCCCACTGCTGACACGGGCACCAGCCACAAGCAGAACAGTTTCACTCCTTGTCAGCTGAGCTTCCAAATAGATAGCTTGAGCCAGGGGATTATAGATTTTTCTTTAAGCTGTCAGATAACTCAAGAGTTCAGTCTGGCAGGATGCAGAGTTCTGGCCCTGATCCAGCTCCCTCATCAAATCCCTGCTTAACAAGGCCTTCAACAGAATTAATTTAGCTTAAAAACAAGTACTTGAATGCTTCGCTAGAGAAGAATGAGTATGGACACTTGGAAAAATTGTACTTTAAAATACTTACTTTGGCTTTGGGAGCTAAAAATAGTGTAAGGTTTCCAAGCATTTTGATTGATAAGCCATTACAGCAATGAATGCAGCCACCTTTTCTGTACCAAAAAATACTTAAGTCCAACAAAGCAGTTAATGCATCTGTAAATTCACACTCTTGTCTTTCGAGAATAACTAGTACAGTTATTAGTAGGTTTTTTGGATGTCCATTAGGATGGCTTTCATGAGCCTCGGTCAAATCACTCATCTGGGTTCCTCTATTCAAAATCCAACAGCCAAATGGGGAAACTGTGAAAACAAACATTCTTGTATCAGAACATTCTATGCACCAACTCATCATACCAAACAGGCAGTGGAAAACCTTATTAGAAGGTTATTTTCATCCATATATTTTATCTGTAATTCAGATACAACATCACCTTCAGCATTCGAAGGTGCCCAAGGGCTGTGTTGGAGCATCAGGCTGAGCACCACCCTGCACCCAGGAAGGCTGAGGGGCTTCAAAAATGTACTGTGAAATGGAATTATCTTTTTCATTTTAATTTAATTCAGATACCCAGAGCTCTTCACCAAGGTGCTCTATGTTCTCCCACACAGTTCATGAGACATTGAAACTTACCTCCCAATAAAACTGGTCTTCAAAGTACTTGGATACAGGGATGCTCTTAAACAGTCTGAGGTTTAAGATTAAACCTATTTGTAAAAACACATGTATTCGTTATGAATATATGCATCAGGGAAAGGGGATGACTGTGTGTAACTGGAGGTTTCTTAGTAACCCACATGCAAATGTAACGTAGATCAAATACAAATAACACTTACGCAGAGCCCCTCTGCTCAAGCTGACCTTAAATACAAAGAAGCTTGCCAGGTTCAAAACTTGTGTTATTAAACATTAATTACTCAAGGTAAAACCCCATTAAACAGCTTGCCAGACTAAAAATCCATCCAGAATTAGTCTTGCATGAAAAATGCCTGTGTATTTAAAGCAGGGGGGCTCACAGCACTGCTAGCTTGGGATTTCAGACACAAACATTTGGACTTCTAAACAATTGGTTAAACCTGCATTTTAAATTCTTCTAGCTGAATGTGTTTTAGAAATCTGCTTGATGAGTTCAACATCTTCATTACACTTGTGGTAGCAGAAAGGTTTGAGATGAATTAAAACACACAAGATGATTGCAGAGTGTGTTTCACAGCAGTTTTCATCTGTCGTTTTGCCTTTATTCAAGATAGAATCAACAGCTACAGAAAAACAGCAGCTGCCAGGATGTCACACGGGGAACACATGAGCCCTGGTGACCCCAAACCACTCATGAGAGCAGCCCTGTGCTCAGCTGGTGCCCGCCAGCTACAGACACTGGGGAACCTGGCAGATTCCTACCCACTGGCCTAAAAAAGTGGCAAGCACTATATAGCATTTGTGTCACAGATACCCAAATGTAAAAATAGTTCCATTCTCACACATCTCCTGTCTGAAATGTGGCAGCAGCTGTTAAGCATCTGTTAAAATAAGCTTTGCCAATGAAGGAATGGTGCTAGTAGGTTATTTGTGCTGAATACATCTTAAATACAGGGCTTTGAAGAGTCCCTGGCTCTTCTCCAAATAATTTACCCATAGAAACACACTTCAGAGCCCCAGCTCGGCCTCTCTCTGCAGTGTTGCACTGACATGACAGCAGGTACCATAAGCTGATGTACCCCTTACCCCGAGGACATGAAGAAGGTACCAAAACACCTTTTTCAATACTGACCTGCAATAAGACCTGTTATCAAAGCGACACTGATGGTCAGGCAGAAGGCACCAACTTGAATCATGACCAAATAACCCATACTGAAAAGCAAAACAAGTGTTTCACCTTTTGAAGTCGATTGATGCATCATTAAGACTGAATTAATCTGCATCTCCACAGCATTTTACACCAAAACCTCCCATAACAATTCTTTTGTTCCAGAATCTCTCTGCAGCTGCAGAGAGGTGTTTTAAGAAACCCTATCAGAAGCCTAACACAGATTTCAGGGAACATGTTTTGCCCTTAGAAACCATTGTTGTGGTAAAATGTCATAAAGTCTGTTTTTTTCAAGAACACGTAAGGCCCTTATGCTGCACTGTGGTTCCTTTCTGCATACACTGAGAAAATAGGGGAACTTCTTGTAGGACATGCCATGGGGCTGATCTGCAGAAATGAAACACCAGTGCTAGATCAGAACAGTTGCAGAGCATATCCTGAACTGAGCCTCCAGCTTTTGCAGCAGATCTCCCCAGGTGTATTTTCCAGCTCAGTGTCCACACTGGCTTTAGTCCAAATTGGCATTCTTGCCCCCGACTCAGAGTTCAAGCCTTGTCCACAGAGAAGTGCTGATTTCTGCCCCCATGTTAGCATACAAAGCTCCCCAAAACATGTTACAAAAACCAGACTGACTTGGAAGGACACACATCCCCAGGCTTCCCCTCCTGTATCTGCCATATTGAACGTCAGCTAAGAAGGGAGACAGAAAACAGGACCAAAAGCTAGCATGAAAGCTTTGATCCAAAGTCTGCTCACATTCAAAGTCTTTTTTACTGCTGTTTTTAGACTTTGGAGATTATCTGAAGTTACCTGATATAAAACAATTGATCTGTGATGACCTTCTGTATGTATGAGAACTCTTCTCAGGGCACACTACAATAATGATTAGCTAAGTTTATTACTTAATAGCAAGAATTTATGTACCTTGGTAAATTATTCCAGTTTTTTATTATTAAGAGAATGACCTGGGCGAGAGCTCCAAGCACAGCAGGCATGCCGAAAGTGAAATGAACTCCAGAGGTATCGTGAAGCTTGAGAGGAGGATTCAGGCATCCCTGGGAACAAGAAAAGATTTAACTGATACACAAGAACACAAGTTGATAATAGTGTATTGTCTATTGCAGACCTAGGAAATGAATTTTGGTCTTGCAAGTTGCACTCCTGCACTGCTCAAAAGACCTCAGGTGTCCCAGCTTTAATCTTTTTGAAAGAGAGGTTTCCCTTGAGGTATCTTGCATTGGACAAGAAGTTTATATGGCATATACAAAAAACAAGTTCAGGGTTTAAGTACTACCTGTGAACAGTAAGATCCTAATATGGCTATCCCGCTGGCAAGCAGACCCAAAACCATTGCAATCCAAGGGTACTGGATACTGTGTGCTGCATGACCAACAGCGACCCCACCAGCTAGAACTGCACTGTGGATATGAGTCTGTAAAAGCAAAGAACAAAAACATGGAGTGAGAGTTCAGTCCTCACGTACAGCAGCCTCTGTATACTGTGAATTATGATCTGAGGACGTAATTTCTAAGTTGCAACTTCAGTCTTCTGCTTGGGAGGCAAATGACTGTCAGGCTGAAAACCTGGACTTGTTTTTACCAAGTAACTATTATACATTTAGTGTATTACTGAGAGTCACAGAAAAATCCCTTTTCCACACAGTGATTTTCTCCCATTTCTTACCATTCTGAATTTCCCATCCTTCGTGGTCAGAACAGACAAGGCAAAGGCAGTGACAGCACTCACTGCAAGGCCAAAGTAGGTGTTGTAGATGACTCTCCACTTCCTGTCAGATAGTATAGAATTGAAGCTTGGCCAGAACACCCAGAGAAAGAGAGTGCCTTGGAGACAAAGACAAGCAAATATCATTACCTGCTCTAAAACACAGTGAATGAAGCACTCACTGTCTCTGAAGGGCTCCAGCCCACATTCTGCTTCCTCTGTAACTCACACAATTTAAACAAAGGATAACAGCTTATAATGCAGAAAGCCCTAAGAGCTACCTGCTGTACCAGCACCTTCCAAGAAACACACCACTCTAATGTCAGACAGGCCAAAGCACAGCTCTGCTGGCATCTAGCTGGTCCTTCACTGGCCTGAAGGTAGGACACTCTTCTCAAGAACCCCTTTAACATCAGCTTTGCCCTATCTATCATCCCCTTAAATGCAGGTTCAGACACAAGCAGGAACAATTCCACTGTTGATTTCCAAATGATCAGCATCCTGCCTATTATGCACAGGCACCAGGGACTTGCTCCTTCAAAGTTTCTGCCTCTTTTCATGGAAGCGTGGGATAACTGTTCAAAACCAGCTGCAAGGGAGAATGAAAGCCATGAAGCAAAGCAGTTCACAAGGTATGAATCACTATAAAGAAACCCAAAGTGCACTTTGGAATGTCTTTTACCTTGGCTGCCAGTACAACTGGCAGGCTTTGAAGAGAAAGAGATGATGAACTGGATTGTAAGACCAGAATCCTCTCTATCTTTACTAGAAGGATTAGAGACCAATAGCTTGATCAGAGGTGATCACACTTCACTAGCCCTGCCATTCACAGCTTCACTTTCTTGTTCCCTGTGAAAGGGTTATCTACCAAATAGCTACTGCCTGGTATGTGGGTCCGAAAGAGCAGTTCACTTTCCCCCATAAGATCAGTGCACAGTGTCACACTTTCATGACCACATAGGCTTCACTAACAACAGGAATGAAAACAGGTTCTTCCTTCTCTGACCCGGGCCCTGACTGTCAGCATTTAACAATCTGGGCTTCTATAGAACAAGTCCACTGGTTGGCAGGATACATCTGTTCCGATGTGCAGATACCCGTAGGTCAAATTCCAACCAGCAGAGGGAAGTAGGTGGCCTCACACTAACTCAAATTGGACCACACAGGGCAACCTGAGCCTCTGCCCGCCGACCTCCGAACAGCTCCAAGTGCACAGGCAAAGTATCTGAACAGCTTGGGAATAAAACAGTCACAGAGTGAGTCCAGCTGCGGGTGAAGACCTCAGCAGCCTTCACACGGTCCTCAGAAGCAGGATGCAAAAAGGAACTGTGAGGAATTTGCCTGCTCAGCTACTCCTGTCTGCCCATGTTACCTCAGGAATTATTTGAGACATGGCATTACAATTACTCCAAAGCAAGCACTTGATTGTAGCAAGCTGCACTGAAATTATCACAAAGGTTTACCATTGTCTTGATAACTTATATTAAAATACTGATCTCCTCAAATTCTCCAGCAAAGCAAGAACTCCAGGGACTCAAACCAGCAGCATTTACATTTCTCTTTAACTGGGCAAAGCCTAACTTAGAATTAGACTCTATGGGCCTTTGCAGAAAGATCTTTGTTCAACTGGTGGCAGTTACTAAATTGCATCTTTATTTAAAGGAATGGAACTCCCATACATTCAGCCTGTCATCACCCCGATCCTTTCTCATGTGCCTGTCTGTATCGTATTCCCCACCCTTCATCAGGCTTTTATCTTTTCATTTACACTACTAGGCAGGGACTACTTTTTTATATCTCTGTACAGCACCTTGCAAAACAAAACTGAGCCTTGGTCCCGGCTGGCAACCGTAAGCATTACTGAAATACAAGTAATGATATCAGTTTTGGTGCACGGGTCCCTAGCAATATGCCTAAACAAGCCCAAAGGAGCAAACTTAGCTGGGAGAGGGAACGGATAAGCAGGCATAGCCTTTATGCTCAGCCTGACCAAAACAAATGAAGCCACAGCCCTTGCAGGAGTGGTTGCGTGCCTGGTAGGAAACATTGTGAGACTCACCAAGGCACTGTCAGAAACCACAGAGCACAGCAGCAGCAGTTTTCTATGCTTTGCTGCATTCAGCTGTGCATTTTGGATACAAAAGCCTCAGTGTGCTGTGGCCACCCCCCCAGAGCCTTCCTTATGGTCCCACCGCTATCTCTTGTTCCTAGTGAGACATTAAAGCAAATGCCTTACCCAACATGGACAATAAATCGGACTTTGGGGTTCTTGCATTCTTATCAGTCCTTGGTGATGGCTCAGAGAAACATGCGGAGACGGCCAGACCAAAGTAGGCTCCAAACAGGTGAACGTGCATCATGCTGATACTGTCTGTAACCTGTATCAAGAGAAGAATCATTGAATGATTTGGGTCGGAAAGGACCTTAAGACCATATAGTTCCAAACCCTCTGCAATGGGCAGGGACACCTCACACTAGGCCATGAATCTGAAGTTTATTTCAGGCCACAGGAAGACTTTGATGCAATTCCTGATAGAGTTGCTCAGGTAACCTCCCTATAAGCACTTTATTTTCACAGTGCCTCAGTTTATGCACAAGCTATTTATGTGAGATTAACTTACCTGAACCCAATGCAGCTCATAAACACACAATTCCACTTAACAAACCACCAAAAGGCAACATACTAAAATCCCAGTGAAATTTTCCCTCATGTGCCTGAAATCGCATTACAGTACCAGCAGGAATGTGTTGCTCATCCATCTGCTCATACGGAAAACTATTAGCTCCAGAACTGTCATCAGAATTAATTGCACAGGGTTAGCCTTCCCAAGAACAGCTCCAGTGGAGATGACCACAGCAGTCATGCTCACAGTAGCCTCTATTAGCCTGCAATAAGAGGAAGGACAAAAGAATTCTGTAACAGGACCACAGCAGGACCAATACAGAAAGAATGACAGTCAAATGTGCTTAAAATTATTCCAGTTCTAACACAAGCTCATTACCTTGCCATATGACATTTACTTCGCCTTTGAAGAAGTAAAACTAATAAATCTATCAGCACGGAGCACTGGACACCAAGTACAATGAGCAGGAGGTTGAATCCAGTGGTGCTAAACCCATATCTTTTCAGAGACATCAGGAAAAAGCCAAATCCAAAAATCATCATGAGGTTGACATCTTGGAAAGCTGCATGACAGAAAGGACCAAACCAGCAGAGAAGTTACTAATTCAGACTGAATTGCTGGTTAAAAATAAATCACAGTTAACTAAGAAGCCTTCAGATAAAAATTCAGGTGTCATTATTATTCAATAAGGAATTCTAGAACTTTCCTTCCAATCCATAAGTAATCAGAAACACAATTCCCTTGAGCCTGAGTTTATTCTTTATGAAGTGATCAGAACAGATAATAGAGAGGGGACTGAGGGATCAAAAAGCACAACTGGACATGCAAACAGCCATATTCTCATATCCTTGTACTGGCCTGTCCCTTCTGCAAAATATCAAACTGCTAGGAAGTAGATCTGTATTTTTTGAGCTATAAAACAGGGAGGGTAACACAAGAATGTCACAAGGATTAGTTAGCTCTTATTTGCAAAACACTGTAAATACATTGCACACTATGGCCATAGCATAATGCTAATACATTCCTTTGATCAATGCGCAAAATGAATCCCCAGAATATATTTAAATCCTTAATTCCACTGTATTAAGTTCATTTCTTTACATCAAGCACTCAAATAGAGACCAGTGCCATCCTGAATTCTTACTTTGTAGCCCAACAACCCTTTCACACACCAAGACCACTTAACACAGAGCAGTGCAAGCCCTAATGGATGGGTTGCATTCGTAGGGGTCAAGATGACCACAAACAGGCAGCAGAAAACACACCAACAATGCCATTTAGCATCACTTAGGTCTTTGTTCAGGGTCATTGCTTTGATATAATAAATACACAGCATACAGGGCAAGGTAGGGCACTCAAAGGCCAGTAAACCATTTTACCTCTAATAAACACACAATGCCACTGGATCCCATCTCTACTGCACTAAAAAATAAAAGCAGGCATTAACCCTTCCTTTCACAACAACGCTGCTCATCTTACCTGGGTAAGACATAATGAATTTATCATCATATGGAAACACAAAGTAAAAGAGGACGATGAAAACAGCTTCCAGAGAAAGGATTAGCCACGGCACGCTGTTTCGGAAGTTGCGGTAACTGGAAGGCATTGTGCACCAGACTACATGAAGCACAAAGACAGCAATAATTTTGCCTATAAAAGTGTTCCGGTAACCTCAGACCAATAGAAATGGAAGTTTTGGGGGGGCAGGAATAAAAACTCAAGAGAGATAAGAAGGCCAAGAGGCAAGAGCAACAAACATTTCCTTATCTGTGGCACAACAGGAGCCCAGACTTACAACTGACATGGACTGAACTCAAGAAGTACTTGTGAACACAGACATCTCAAGCTGTCAGTGCTGCAGTGCTCCCGGACACCATCATGCAGCACTTCAGGTGCTGTGGAGCCTCACAAATCAACTAAACAGCAAGCAAAGAAGAACATGGACTTATAAGAGTAGAATGTTGGGGTTTATGCAAAATTGTTTACTACATTGCTTGTATCCAGCTGCCAGGAGGGCTCTAAAGGCCCTCGGTAAGACCCAGGCTAGGAAGTCACCGTTCAGAACCAAACTGAGAACAAACCACAGATCCGCACCTTCCTGGTTCTTTAATTCAAACCCAGCCTTCATCCAGAAGTGTATCAACTTCTGCATTGTGGCTATAAGGTACCTGCTGCTTTATAGGTTATGAGCCTTTTGGTAAGGCATAGCTTTTGTTTGTTATTTTAAACCAGGAGCCACTAGAGCAAGCAGGGCTGTATGGTGGAAGTTAACTATGTCCAGTATATCTCTATGCACAGCCATCATGATTTGTTAGATAAGATCATTTGGCTGTTGAGGACAATTTATGAAGCCATAATAGAATCATAGAACAGTTAGGGTTGGAAAGCACACTAAGATTATCCAGTTCCAACTCTGTCCCTGCAGGGACACCTCACACTAAACCAGGTCACCCAAGGCTCTGTCCAACCTGGCCTTGAACACTGCCAGGGATGGAGCATTTACAACCTCCCTGGGCAACCCATTCCAGTGCCTCAGCACCCTTACAGTAACAAACTTCTTCCTTATCTCCAATATAAACTTCCCCTGGTTAAGTTTTAACCCCTTGTCCTGTCACTACAGTCCCTAATGAAGAGTCCATCCCCAGCATCCTTGTAGCCCCCTTCAGTCACTGAAAGCTGCTCTGAGGTCTCCACTCAGCTTCTCTTCTCCAGGCTGAACAGCCCCAACTTTCTCAGCCTGTTTTCTTACGGGAGCTGCTCCAGTCCCTGAGCATCCTCATGGCCTCCTCTGGACTTGTTCCAACAGTTCCATGTCCTTTTTATATATTTTATTTATATTTTCATATATTTTATATATATTTACATATTTTAATAGGAACATTACTATTCTGAGTATTCACTGTGCTTTTGGTAAACTGAAGCCTCTTTGTTTAGGAGATTACAGTACCGTAGATGATAGCTCAGACTTTCTGCTTGAGGCCATTTCAACCGGAGTGCTTGCGTGCTGGGCTTTGAGACAGTAACAGCGCACACAGACGGGCAGACAGCCACCTGCTGATGACAGAAACACGTTATCAGACAGAAACACAGAAGAATTCCAGTCTCTTTTAGAGCATTCCTCCTGCAAACCCAGGCTGGACAGCACTCAGCCTTCAGCCACGTGTGAAAGGTTTGCATTTGTGGCAATAACTTGCACCTCCCTCACATGCAATATCAAATTGCTTTACCGGGTTTTATTTAGGCCTAATGAAACCCAACAAAAATCATCCTTACCCCCTTCTCAGGAGCTCCTAAACAACGTTCCCAGGAGTTTGCCGGACATGCCAAGTGCTGCCCTGGTGTCACAAAAGTCCTGATCATCATTCTTTTAATGGGATCATGGGGGCAATGGAGACAGAACCAGAGCACCCGGTGAGCTTTCTCCAGACACGAGAGCAGCTGAAACAGCAGTTTAGGAATTGATTGAGCTGGTGCAATGTCTTTGTGTGGTTTATAAATGCAATGGACCCCATCAGCCTTCACTGGTCTCCCGCAAGACTCATTCCCTTCACTCACACCAGGACAGGAATGACCCAAACTCCTGCTATCATTTTGCCACAGTCAAATGAACACAATAAGCTCTTAGGGCACTTGTTACCAAATCCCCTGACAGTGTTAACCCTCGGGGGACATACAGAAAATACATCTCCCAGTAAACGTCACGCTGTAAAAGCCTCCAGCTTCAATTCTCCCCCATGATCGGTGACATCAGACCGGGTGAAGCACAAAGCAACTGTCACATCAGAGCAGCGCTACCCACAGGCCGTCCCCCATGGGCTGAGCTCAGCCGCAGCCGTCCGTGCAGCCTGTTTAATGCCCTATCGGGGCCCACACCCGGCGCACAGCACCCAGCTCCGCAGGACCCTGGTTCGGAGACGCCCGTTGGGTGCAGGGCACCCAGCCCAGCTCCGGGCGGCAACGAGAGGCCCGGGGTGCACCGGGCCCCCTCCTCCAGGCAGCCTCAGGGCGGGCAGGGGCCGCGTTTGCGGCCTCCGTCGGGATCGGGGGCAGCCATTGGCTTCCTCACGGTCTCCACAGCCCAAAGGGGCACACAGGGCTCGGGGCGGGGGCTCCGCCGAGCGGCCCCGGGGAAGGAAGCCCCAGAGCCGGGATCCCGGCCTGGAGCCGGCGGCTGAGGCGCTGACAGGAGGCGGCGGCCGTGACTCGGCAGCCCACGGCGGCCGGAGCCTCCCACCCCGCCCCTCACCTCCCATTGGCTGAACACCTGCCCCGCCCAAAAGGCCTCCCTTAGGGACTAGCTTCCCATTGGCAGAAGGCTGACTCCCCTCGTGACCTCTGATTGGCTCATCTCCAGCCACCATCCGCCTTTGGGCCGATCAGAGAGAGGCCAAGTCGCCCCGCCCCTCTCCGCTTCTTGCCTCGCGATTGGGCCGGTCTCTTGTCACTCTGCCGTACGCGTCCTTCATTGGCTGGAGCTGTCCGTCAGTCACTCCGAGGGGTGTTTTCCCCGCGGGGAGCCGGCAGCACGGGGCCGCGCCGGGCCGCCCCCGGTTACCTTTGCACTTGAGACCTTGCTTTCCCAGCAGCCCATTTGCCAGCGGGGTTGTCAATCAAGTGCGAGGGCCGGCAGCGCGGCGTACGGTGACAGAGGGGCTCGAACCCTCCTTCTTCCGCTTCCGACTGGATGGCTGAGCTGTCTTTTCATCCCTGGTTCTGTCTCCTATTGGGCGGCTTTGCTGTCGATCACAACACGGGGCGGGAGGCAGGCAGAAGGACAGTGGGCGGGAGGAGGACAAAACCCCCTCCGGCATTGGCTCACGAGCCATCAATTCACGGGTCCTTCTCTTCCACGGGCTTCCGCCGCCGTCAATCAGGGCTGTGGGCGGGGCCTCCCGATAGCGCGGGGCGGGACCTACGTTGCGATGTCGCTATTGGCCTCCCCAGCCGTCCATCTCCCTTTCCCCAACGCCCATTGGTGGAGCGCGCAGTCTTTCCGGCTGGCGGCAGCGCTGGATTGGTCCGCGGCGGGGCGGGCGGGGCGCTGCGCGGCGGCTGCGCGGGGGACGCGGCGGGGAGGGTCGGACCAGGAATTATTGTTATTTCTTTGTTTCGAGGGGGAAAAAGGGGAGAAAAAGAGAGAAAACCGGAGAAGCTGCCGCGCGAGGCTCCCCCGCGGGGGCGGATGCTGCTGCCGTGAGCGGGCAGCGCGGGGCCGGGGCGCGCGGCGGGGCCGGCCGGGCCGGGCCGCAGGCGGCCGGGAGGATGAAGCGGCGGAGCGCGGACTGCAGCAAGCTGCGGCGGCCGCTCAAGCGGAACCGCATCACCGAGGGCATCTACGGCAGGTACCGAGCGGGGCGGCGGTGGGAGGAGAGCACCGGACCCGGGGGTCGGGGGGGGGGGGAAGGAAGGACGCGCCGCCCCGGTCCCCTCGCGCCCCCGTCCCCTCAGCGGCGCCCCGCCCCCCGGCCCTGTCAGCGGGGCCACGCGCGCCATGGCGCCCCGTTCCCCCCCCGCTCCCCGGGTTCGCCCCGCCCCGCGGCCTCCCCGCGCCAGCCCCCGCAGCCCCCCAGCCAGCGCCTCGCTCCGCCGGGGCCGGGGCCGGGGCCGGGGCCGGGGGGGGGGGAAGCTGCTGGCCAAGGTCCTGCCGGCGCGGCCGCAGGGAGCGGCCTCGAGCGGGGGGAGCCTCCACATCCCCCGTGTGCTGGGGAGCGCTCCTCCAGGCGCTGCCGCTCCAGTCGGGAAACTCCGTCCTCACGTGGCGGCCGCGGGCCCTGCGCTGTGGGATCCGCGGGGAAAGCGAGGGATGCGAGCGGGGTCTGGTGTGGGGCATCCCGCAGCACGGGAGGGGGAAACGCAGCCGGTGTCTGATCCGCCTCTGACCTGCGGAACGGGGAGGGAAACTGTAATAGAACGAGCTCCGTGTTCTTGGCCGTGAATGGTTTGGAATAAGGGCATGCTTTCCAGGTGTTCACGTGCGGAATGCACCGAAACAGAGATTCTGAAGCATTTACTTGTTGAGTGTATTCAAAGAGTGCTTTAGAGCTCTGCCTCTTGACTATGCCAATGAAATGGAGTAATTGTGTATTTCTGAATGAAGAGGAGGTTGGTTTAGTAGAGGCTTTCCAAAGTTACACTGTAATGTCCCATTTCTGTTCCTCGTTTATATATGCAGTGGCTGGAAACTTGAGCAAACTCATATAATGCAGATTTGCATATGGAAATGGGTGATAGTGGGCTCTGGCTGTAACAAACCTGTCACAATATACTGCTTATGCTACTTGTAGTGAATCTCCACGTGAGAGTAGAGTAGAGAGTCTGCTGTTGCTTTAGACTCCTGGGTTTTGAGAAAAGGGTGCTTGGAATGTCAAAGAAAAAGCAACCATTGCTTAGAAGTTAATAGGAAAGATGAGTAAACTTGGGAAAATATTTAAAATATAAACAGTTCCTTTTATAATTACTTAGGTTTCCGAAGTAATTCAAAAGCTTTTGCTTCCTGTTACCTTTGAGGTGACTGGTTGGAAAGGTGGGAAAAGAGGAGGGAAAACCAGGAAAAGATGAGGAGGACACTAGGTGATCAGTGTGCTCAGTGTGGAGAGGTGTTGTAGCTCTGAACAGCCTAGAGATGAGGCTGGCTGCTTGTGCTAACTTCTGGAATGCTTAGTTCAGAAAGAGGATTTTAGCCTTTGTTTCATGTGGCATTTGGATCAGCAGAAGTAATCAGTGACCTCCAAGTATTGTCCCCCAGAAAGAAAAGAGAAGCTAGTGGAAGGCTTTCCTCTTTGGAAGTATGAGCAGAGAGAAGTGCTTTTACATGGGTTTACATGGATTATGGCTCTTTTCCTTGTTCCTTTTGCTCTCTTTTTTCATTTTTGGGCTTTATTACTTTTTTCCTCTTGAAATGTATAATTCAAGGAGGTTACAACAGGTAGCTTCTGGTATAGCTCTAGATTTCTAAAGTTTTGTAATTGCTGTAGTTATTTACACAACTTATCCTAATTGTCACCATCAGCGTACACAAACCCAGTAAACAGAACAATCAGTAGGTAGCATCATAGTGTTACAGCCAAGCAGCTGGGCTTGAACAAACAGCATGATTGAGATACTTAACTCTGCTGGGATTTCTGTTTGCTTTTTAAGGCAGATGTTCCCATCCTTGCTCCCTCCCCAGGCTTTCAGTGCAGAGCTGTAACAGACACATGGGAGTGCAGTTGAGAGCTGTAAAGCTGAAGAGTTTTGGAGCAGGTGAAGCAATGAAGGCATTGTCCTGCAGTAAAGCTCTGGCGACAGGTTTGCTACGTGTGTAAAACTGAAGCAGTGTGTAAGAAGCAGTAGGAAAGAGCTTCTGGTCACAGAGCAAGAGTTAGAAATGTAATATCCAGGCTTGCACTGAAATATGTGAATATTCAATCTCCCTGAATAAGTGGTTTTGCCATCTTCTGGAGTATCATTTCTAACAGGTTGATCTAAGGGTTCACAGCCTTTCCTATCTGAACTGTTACAGCTGTAGGTCTTTAAAGCCCTTTCTCCAACATTCACTTCCTAAGTCAAACGAGCTGTTTGGTCTCAGCCCTTCAGAAACACTTCCAAAGTTATTCCTGACCAATCTTCCCCACCAGATTTTCAACAGCAGCCTCACTATCCTATTCTCCTTTAGACTGCTTTTTCCATGCTGCTGGCTTTCCTTCCTTCTGCTTTCTGCCTTCCCTTCCAGTTTAGTTTTACTCCCCATCTACAGCTCCTTGGGGCTTTGCTCCTGTGTTCTGCCGCGGAGGCCCTGGCTGCCTGTGGTGTAGTAGCACCATTTCAAGTGAATGTTGCCACCTCTACCCTGAAAAACCCAACAAACCCCAGTCTACATTATGTGCAAGCATGGTAAGGACTTGTGCTATTTAAAAGTATTGCAGTATCTGTGGAAAGAACGTTACTATAATTAAAACATATCTGTGCTTTCAGTCGAGTTCCAAACCCAACAAACTGGGAGTAGGAATTGAGATCTCTTGTTATTTCCCCATTGTGCTCGCAACCTTTTTGCCTTTTTAGGTTTTAAGCTATAAGTTGCCATTGTTTTCTGATGCTTGAGCGATGAACATCTACCTTTGACACTGCATGCATGAAAAACTTAATGAAAATATTCATTGCAGCTTGTCAGCAGTTAGGCAATTAAAGTTTACTTGTTGGTGCTTGTTTCTAAGTCTTCCCAGTCCTCATCCTTCATTATTTAAAACCCTTCAGCTTCGTTGCTGCTACTGCTTGTTTGGGCTTTACCAAGTCCTGTTGGCACTTGGTACCAATGGTGTAGCTAGTTCAGTTTCAAGATGAACTCCACATGTTAGTGGCTTAATTTATGGTGCCACATCCACTGTCTTCTGCTGTCTATCCTGGATTTCTTGACAACACTCCTTAAACACTGCATGTTCCTTTAGAATTAGGATTATTTTTTTTAGAGCTATATATGTATTGCCCTTTATCCCAGGCCTCACCTGGGCTGGCAGCCAAGTGGGAGGATGTGGCTGTGGTTACTGAGGTACCTGCTGCTGGCATGAAGGCAGTGGGTGCCCCTGGGCATCTCGTGCTGGACGGCATTCCCTTTGCTAAGGGATCCTGTGGTTCTTTGTGTCCCCTACCGTGTGATGTGGCTCATTTCCAAGGACTTGATTCTGGACTCTGCTGACAGCCAAATAAACTGTAAGGAAAACCAGTTCATTACTAACTCCAGGAATGTAGCCTTTTTGTAGGCTGTTTCTTAAAAACAATAAAACCCCCAAATCCATAAGGATTCTGCCTACTGATCTATTCTGACACTTTTTTTATAAGCTTCCTATATGGGGAAAAACATTTTCTTCTCAACCTGCCCTGGAGGTCTGTAACAAACCAGCAGTGTTATTTTTTATTACGTAAATTCAGGTCTCAGATCCAATTTAGCTTACATTTAAATGTGTTCTACTATGTCAACCCCAACGGCATGTGTAATATTGCTTCCCTCTGCCAGTGACTTTCATTCCCTGCACGCTGCAGTTCCTTTTGCTTTATTTTACTTGTTCTGGAGTGATGTTTTCAGCTGAGTTACCACAGTGGGCTCACAATGCTCTTGTTTCAGTACTACAATACTGAGTGCTGCTTAGCTGCCTGTGGTTCAGCAGTCTCTATTGCAGTTGCTTCCAGAATTACTGTAAGAATTTTCTATTTTGTCTTCCTGTACTTGCATTTCCATCCTTCAGTGATTACTGTGTTCTCTGCCATATCAAGACACTGAATCAGTAGTCAGGGAGGTTTCCTGGGAGTAAAACATTTCAGATTTCACACAATGATTTCCAGTGTGCATACCACGTTCCAGCAACCATGGTTTCTCTCTTGCATATTTGCTGTGCTCATTCTGTACCACTTTTCTTCCCCACTAGTAATAATATTGCATATATGTGTGTGTGTGTATGGATGTTTACATACACAAAGCTTTTTTTGCTTGAAAGTCTCCAGTGAGCATCCCCAGTGTTCTCTCTGGCACTGGGAGGATAACCTAGACGTGGTAACTGGTAATTCCATGGCATGTTAAAGTTCACCTTTCTGTGTTTGGTGCCTGCCAGCCTCAGGATCCTTCCGCTCCATTGTCTTGTGTGAGCCAGGCTGCACAATGAAACATGCCATCAGTTCTGCCAAGATTCACTTTCCAGCCTTAGGGACTTGCTGATAACAGAGGGATAGAATAGAAGCTTAATTTGCTACCAGATAGGATTTGGGTTCGTAATTGGTTGGGTTTTTTTCCTAGTGATTTTTAAAACTATTTTTACCTTGTAGCAAGCACAAGGTCTGTTTCTATGGGGCAGGAAAAAGAGAACAAAGAACAGTAACAAAGAACAAGGGGTGGGGGGGAAGGAAATGGCATCTGGCACTTGAAGGGGGGGAGAATATGGAGGAAAGTGATATGTTTGCAAATTCAAAGGGGTAGCACAGCCACGTGGGGTTAGGAATAAATGTTTCTATTCAGTCTGTATTAGGAATCCACTGAGGTTTCACAGGATTTCCAGCACTGTGGTCACTGCTCTTCCCTGTGCAGTGCCCTGCTCATGTGAATGTGGCCACCCTTCCCCTCATCTGCTACCCCACGAGAGTAGATGCCATGTGCCAGTTGTATAGGGAAGGCCCTGTCCTTAAACCTGTCAGCTCACTGAAGTCAGAGTTTTCTGACATCTGTCAGAACGTTAGATAACCCAGATTTTAGGTACTTACTCTATTGAGAACAAACTCGGAATCCTAATTGTCATCATGGAATATATTTGAGCCTTTCTAATACAAGGGTTCCAGAGGTTAGAGAGCACTTTGCCTGGTGAATGTTATCTTTAAGTGAGGATACTGACACAGCACCTATCAAAATTGGAGAACTGGGTGGATGTGCCCAGAAAGATCAATGGCTGTCAGAGGTCCATGGGCACCAGATGGCTGGTGCTGGATTCCAGAGGACTGTGTGGGGAGCAGGTAACAGTAGAGATGCACTGAAGGGGAGGAGGAAATCTGGAAGGGATTAATAGATTGAGGAGCAATGATGAAGTAAAGGGCTAGTACAAAGCAGAGGGAGGGAGGAGGGCTACTGCTCAATTCTGTTAGTCATTTCATTCATGTGGTGTGGTCTGAATGGTGTGTGTCGTATGGAACAATCCGCAGAGGAGTGATGAGCCTGTCCGAAGGAGACGTCCTCAGCCTGCTTGGGGTATACCTTTCACTGGAGGTTTCTCAGTTATGACTACTTTAGGTGCTCACTACAAAGCAGTCTGTTCACTAAGCACTTGCAAAGGAACTGATGAACTGTGTGCTGGGCAGGAGCAGCAAACCCCGGTGTGCAGCACACCTCTGTGCAAGAAGGGTAAGCAGAGATCTGTGTTTCTGCCTACTACAAAGCTTCACTGCCAACTGCAGGCTGCAGTGTGCGGCACAGGCAGAGCTCTGTGTGTGACTGTGCCAGCACGATGGAAACCCGGCCCATTTCGAGGAGGGAGCTGATGTCTGGAGGCTGCTACCAGTATCACTTTCTAAAGCTGAGCTGAGTGTGCAGCTCTGCTCTGCAGCCCTCCAGCCTTTAACTGGAGAGCAGCAGGTCCTGATGTGAAAAAGCCATTGATGGGATGTAGTACCCTCCTGATGGTTTCTCTGAGTGCATGTGCACTCAGCAGCTGAACATACATGTAGACTATATTACACAACAGTGAATGTTGTTGCTGAGGCCAACCGAAGTGGAAGAAGTCTTATGAGAAATAACTTTCTTGTGTCTTAGTCTTGTACTTTTTAAATCCTTCATTGCTTTGGAGTCCTTCAGGTGACTGAGAAATAGGCTCTTTAATATTCTTGGAAAAACCTTATTACCTTTGTTGTACTGTAACAACTCCACTTTAAAAGGTGGTAAATATCACCATGGCCTTTGGATTGATGCGAATTTAATATTAGAAGTCACTTGTAATGATTGTATCACAGAACTCTGATTCAGCAAATGCTTTAACTTAGAGTGGCACTTAACAGTTGAAAAGTGTTAGTTCTGACAACCTAATTTGCTGGGGAAGATGTAGTCTATAGGTTTCAGTGGCAGAAAAATCAACCCTAACCATAGGCTTAGCCCAGGAAGACATGCCTACACAACACAACTGCTTTTCCAGCCAAACAGGCAGCATCAGGACTGCCTGGTTCTGATGCCTCTGTATTTTTCTCAGACCTGAAGAGCTGCACATGTAGGATTGGCAGCATGATCAAGCTGAGCACAGTGGTGACAATATCCCCACATGTTAGTTACCTTTTGTGCCTGAGTATTCCCTGAATGTGGCTGCTTTTGACAGATTTCTGCTGAAGATCTAATCTTACATAAACAAGAGACCAGCAGTGTATGCAAGCGTAATATACCAGGACAAACGTGACCATTTAAGGTGTTTTGGTGGGCTTGGGTTGGGTTTAGTTTCTTTTAATACTTGTACTGTAGTTTTGCTCTCCTCAAAGAGGCTGTTTTGCCTGAGTGGCTGGGATGGTTCTATAAAAACTGAAAAAAGCAGAATCTTCCCCCCCTGTCCCATTGTATTAAAATCCAGATTCAGAATGTTCAGCCAGGTGAGTGGGGGGAGGCTGAGGTGGGTCACATGTGGAATAGCTGCGTATTTGTCACAGTCTTCAAAATGTATTTTCTATGAAGTTTTCTTTTAGTTGGTGCTGATTTAAAAGCATGAACTTGTGTGAGTACATTTAAAGCATGAACTCACATGAGTATGTCTATGTGAGTGGGTCTGTGGGAGCAAGTCCTTTCACAGTGCATTGGACTTTTGAGGGGGAGCCTGATGACACACGGTCAGCAAGCAGCAAAGCCAAGCAAGAGCTCTTCTCCTGGGGAGGCAGCACAGCCAGGCCAGTCAATAAGGGATGCTTTCAGGCACACACAGTCAATCTTTGCTCACAAGGAATCAAAGCGCTCTCCCACTTGTGTGGTTTGGGAGCTGACCTTGTGTGACAACGTGAGTGATAATAGAGGAGTAGTTTGTTGCCTCCAACCCTCCACTGGTACCTGACACTGTTGATAGAAGCTTTTTGTTTTGTACCTTCTCTGAAGAGCTTCCTAAAAAAGCCACGTGTTCATGCACAGTGCAGAAACTTGATTCTACCTGGCACTGTGCATGCAGACTCCTGGCAGCTGACCAGTAGACAACCAGGGCAAAGTTCCACTGGTGCTGTTGGCATGTGATAGAAGAGGAAAAAGAAGCAGCTAAAAGGAAAAACTGCCCTTGATTTAAAAGACACGTTTGAAAAACCCACCTTTGTGATAGCCCAACAGAGTGCAACAAGGTAGTTGCATTCTGGGGAGCTGGAGGAATGTACTACATCTGTGGTTGCTGGGATTTGAGGGAGCTGCCTCCTTTTCAGCAGAATGGATCAGGCTGATCCCTCAGGTGCTCCTGTGTCAGATATGGTCTCAAAATATTTTGAGCTCTAGCCAAGAAGGATCATGAATGGTTCAAAATGCAGGACTAAGAATTAGGGAAATGTGCTTTGAAATAAGTAAAAAATTGAAGTTAGACTGTCTGGTTTCACGTGGCTCCACTTTTCTGTTGTGGTTTTATTTTACATTGACTTTAATATGGATGTTTTCAAACGTAACACTGACAACTCAGAATCAAGCCAGTCTTCCTAATTGCTGTAGTTATAGACCTGGAATACATCTCAATTTATTGGTGTTGAAGTTTCTGTGTTAACTGTGGAAAATGAGTGAACATCTGCAGTCTGAGGAGCAGGAACACAGACATTTCTGAGCTCCCAGTACAAGAGTGCACAGTGGAAGAGCATCACTTCAGCTGTGAAGTCATGCCTGAGCCTGTGTAAAACTGCCCTGCAGAGCAGAGGGAGGTGGTCCTGCATGTCTGCAAGGGCAGTGAGCTCTCTCTGTTGCTTTGCTACTTTAACACAAATGCAGTTGAATAGAATTAGCTTCATTAGACCAGGCCTGGTTTTAATAGAATAATAATAAACCTACTGTTTTGTAAATCACTTTGGATGAAGTTTTCTTGTCCGTTATAGTTGTCTATAGCTTTTATTCTTGAACTGACCTGAAATTACCTTTTCTTTCTCCCCTTCCAGTACTTTCCTGTATCTGAAGTTCCTGGTGGTGTGGGCCCTGGTACTGTTGGCAGATTTTGTCCTGGAGTTCAGATTTGAGTATCTGTGGCCATTCTGGCTCTTCATCAGGAGTGTTTACGATTCCTTCAGATACCAGGGTTTGGTAAGTATAACACACGTTCCCTCTGTAGGGAAATCCTGCACGGGTTCAGGGCATATTCCATGTTAGATAACTAGCTTCATGACACTGATGAACCTCTTCACAGAAGGAGGAATTTTCAGGTGACTTAAGTGCCCTGGGCTCAAGCCTCTCCTCTCTGACTGCCTGCGTTGTCTGTGGCAAGTGGAGGTGAAACACGTAGCTAGCAAATGTTCACCATAGGAAAATATTGGTTGAATTCCTGAGGTTAGTGAATCAGTTTAGATCCCTAACAGGGTTTTCTTCAAAATAAAATGGGAGCCCTTAACTGTTTAGGTCTTTCCTGCTCTTTCAGAGAGTAAATGACCGTGCTGGTTGGTTGGGTTGGGTTTTTTCCCAGAAGGAGAATACAGTGATGATAATACTGTATCAACAGTGTAGATGAAAGTCTTCAAGCGAATTAATAAGGAGTAAATGTAGCTGTTTGGATTATTGTTGGAAGAGTGGATGGGCACAAATTTTCATGTTGTACCTATTCTCTCTTAATCAGCCAAGTTTCTGCTTTCAGTGGCTGCACTGCTCTATTGCTTTGCCCTGGTTAGAAGCAACATTAGTGTTTCTGTGTTGAAATCATTGTGGTGTCAGCATTAATAAGTTGGTAATATTTGCTGAAATAAACCAAAGCACTCTTCTTTCCCCCACCCCTCCTTTCTTCTAGGCCTTTTCAGTATTTTTTGTTTGTGTAGCATTCACATCAAATATAATATGTCTGCTCTTCATACCAATACAATGGCTGTTTTTTGCTGCCAGCACCTATGTTTGGGTACAGTATGTCTGGCACACAGGTAGGTCACTATTCTTCATTGATTTGAGTGTGTATCTTGCAGCTTTTAGTAACATGCAAAACCCCTTTTCTGTTCATTACCACATTTGTTTTAATGCAGTTTTGTTAAAAAATGTTTTCATTAATATGCTCAGTTGCACTTGATACACCCAGATGTGTATCTTACAGTAATCAGGAACGCCCGAGCAGTGGGACTGAAGGTGCATGAACAGCAATTCCAGAGCAGTAAAACAAATATTTTCCTAACTTCAAAACAGTTCTGCAGCAGTTCAACAAACACAGAGCACAGATACAGGAAAAGCTTGTGGCACAGAGTTGTGTTCCTCCCATCTTCCATTGGTGTGCTGTTCAGTTTGTATTACCATAGTTTCAGTTCATATTAGTCAAATCGTTGTGTCAGCTGGATTCAGTTTCTGAGTGAAAAGGCTGGGGTCTGCCCCATTAGCTTGGCACAAGTATGGAGAAATCTTCTTCCCCAATGCCCTTTTATTTTATGCTTATTTGCCTGGCTTTGTTTTAATAAACCCTTAGGTTCTGGGGCAGCAGCTGGCATCAGCGGCAGGTGGTTTAGTTTGCCTGAGCATTACCACTTGACATGGGTTCTGTGCCTGTCTTTCACACAGTCTAAACATTTTAGGAATAAAACTGGTTTTAGAGGTAATTTCTCACTAGCCCAGTCATTGGGATTTGAGGCCTTTGTAATATTTCATGCTAGACTTGCCATCAGATCCCAAGAATTTGCAGCATCATTTCTCAGCTGGCTGGTGAAAGCAGTCATCTTTCTGACAAGTTAGTAATTTATCATAATGACAATGTGGGAGCTAATGGAAGATGCTGGGAACCAGGTGCTGCCCAATTAAAGTACATAGACAATCTGGAGCTATTTTTAGGATTGCATTCACACGTTAAAGCATTATCTGATGTTGTTCTCAGGGTTAATGCTAAAATACCCTAAAGGAGAACCATGATGGGGCAGTTTGAACTGTAGCTATTGAGCTTGTTTAATATTTTAACTCACTGCAACCTTAGGGATTCTTCTCTTTAAATGTTCATGTAAGTCACACATATGTATGTAATCAAGACCTTTGTTTATTTCCATGAAGCTTGTGGCATGTAACTGAGATAGGTTTGTGGGGATTCACAGTGGCTATATTGCAAGTAAAAGTGGTGTTTTCCAGTGGCCAGGATGTTGAAGACTTGGCTACTACTTTCCATTCTCTCCAGTAGTGCTGGAGAGAAAAAACAATAGAGCATCCTGAAAGTCCTCCTCATGAAGGGTTTTGGGTTGCAGACTGTTGTCTATATATGGAGTAACCACTATTGTACTTACTCACTCCTGTTTTCTCAGCTGATTTGCTCACTGCTGCTACCAAGATATACCTAACTTGGAGTGAGAAAGTAGTCCAAGCTTACCACTTCTGACTCAAAGATCATAAGCTGTAACATTACCTCATCTTCTGCAGTTCCTTCCATTTGTGTTCTTTCTCTGGGTAGGGTTTTGTGCCAAGCTATTTCATTAGCTGTGCATCTGTTATTTTTCACTGATGTCTTATAAAATTAATAAAGCGAGATAAGGAGATGAAAATTTAGATTTGGGTCAAAAGAAAGACATCCTTGATACTTTATTCTGAACAAAACCTCTTACAATCCCCTGTAAGTCTGAAAATTCCCCCTGATTTTTTGAATGTTTTGAAAATAACTTGATTTGCTGCTTGTGACATATCCCTGAGGTGTTTTTCTCTCTTCCTTCTGTCACTAGAGAGGGGTGTGTGCTTGCCAACAGTATCACTGTGGATACTTTTTGTTTATATCGAAGCAGCCATTAGATTCAAGGATTTAAAAAATTTCCATGTAGACCTTTGTCGTCCATTTGCAGCACACTGGTGAGTGTTTTCTTGTTCTCCTTACCTTTATTTCACCAGAGAAATTAACATTTAAGGCTTTCTTATACTGGTTTATGGCCTGGCTGTTCGGTTCTCCCCTCACACATCTGCCCATGAGAAATGCATGCTAAGCAATAACCAAGTACAACCTATCTGAAGATACAGTCCTTGTGAGCTGTAGGGAACTTGTAGCATGGATATACCTAGTGTTACCTGGCATCAGGTTGCAAATTTTGTATTCCCATAATGAATAGATGGTAAAAGTAGTGAAATAGTTTCACTGATAACCTATGTATGCCATTACAACAAAATCACCCTCTTTTTCTGTAACAAAGCACTCCTCTTTTTCCCCTCCAACAAGACAGGCTCTCATGAGTGTCTGATTTCATAATTCACAAGAGGAAGTTAATAAGCTGCAGGTTGAAAATCATGACAGAAAATAAGACAACCACTACTTATTATATCACTTCTTTGGAAGTGATAAGAGTGACTTCAGGCAAAAAACTCAGCTGCAGAGTATCCATATCTGGAAGAAATGTATTCTTATTCCACAGGTTTTTGGTGTAGTATCCATTGATTGGCCTGCATTTAAAATGTGTCCTGTTCTTCTTGGAGTCATTTGGTCCAGTTCTGTGTGATACAGCCTCTAATGAATTAAGCATCTGTCCATTTATCTTGTCTACATTGTGCAATAAGTCCCTTAAACACTAATAAAATTCTGTAATAGGCTACAAAAGCACTTTAGGAGCTGTGAAGAAAGGTCTTTCTGCTGCTGAATTGGATGCAAACATTTCAGCTTGTCATCAGAGTTTTAGCACAGTAGCTACAGCTGGCTTTACACAGCATTACAAAAGAAGCCTCGGCAGAGATAATGTCAGATGCATATGCAAATGATTCTTGCATTCTGGCAGCTTACTTAGACATGCAATTTGTACAGTGCTGCTCTTACTGAGCAAAGAATGAGAAGACTGTGAGCGTTAATAGTCATCTGCATCTGAGTGCTCCCCTGATCTAAGATACCTTCAGTGTTTAAAATGCAGCTCCACTGTTTTGTTAAAATACTTGTCAAAGATCTATTTATTTTGATTCAGGGATGTTAGCTCACTGATGGAGTGTCCGTGTTAATAAATCCTCCAGCAGGGTTTGTTGGCATTCTGTGCTGGTGCGCTTGTCACAAGGTGATACTCATATCCTGCGTGATGAAGCTGATACGCAAGGAAATAATTCCAAAGTTCTATAATGCTTCTGTCATCCCTGTCAGCAAATGGAAGAGCAGAATCTGGCTGGAAAGGAAGTTTTCATATTGTATCTGTCAGTAAGACCAGTGGAAGAACCAAGTTTAGGGATGAGATGCTTCCACTCACAGCTTCAAGGTCAATCACGTAAACAGGAATTTCCGAAGGCCATTTGTTGCCCACAGCCAAGGGGTTGGTTTCTCCTTCCACTGTTCTGGATGAATGTTGCTAACACATCTCCCACTTTAATGTCTTAAATATTACATTGCCCTTTAGGAACAAAACTTGGGAACTTCTGCTGTATTTGGCTGTTATCTCCTCAGAAGATGCATTATTCTTAGTCTGGTCCTTGTCTAAAAGCTGTCTTTGAGAAGTGCCATTGCATTGTCATAATCCTTTAATTTGTGCTACACTTAATTGCTGTCTGCAATGAACTGTAATTTTATCTCAATAAAGAGGTGCCTACATTTTTAAACTGGTAACTGTTGTACAGAAAAAAAAATGTATAATTTTCTGTGCAAAGTTGTCACCTAGATGTATTCTCAGCTATATATAATCTATTACTATTGATGATGATTTATTAATTTGCTATTATGCTTACATTTTGAGTGATAATGTTGCTTTTTTCCTAGTATTGGCTACCCTGTTGTGACTTTGGGCTTTGGCTTTAAAAGTTACGTCAGCTACAAAATGCGTTTAAGAAAACAAAAAGAAGTGCAGAAGGAGAATGAGTTCTACATGCAGCTTCTCCAGCAAGCTCTGCCCCCAGAACAGCAGATGCTACAAAGGCAAGAGAGGGAGGCAGAGGAAGGCAAGTTATACTTATTATTTAATGTGTTCGCTTTATCTGCTATTTAAAAAACCTGCTAAGGAAAGGCTTTGTTAGTTCACATTGTTTTGCTGGAAGTACAGTGAACTTGGAAACAGAGGAGCCAGGAATGAAATGGTTTTGGCAGTGGTTGGTATGGCAGTGGAAATGAATTATGTCCTCTGTTTAGTTCTTCATTAGCAACTGCATCAATCTAGTCAGTGCTTCATGAAGCACGAGGATTTATTATTCAGTCTCTAAGTGTTTCCTGCCAGTAATGATAAAAAAAGTCTTAAGTTATCATGTGACTTCTGATTTTCTTTTCTAGATACTCTAATACTGATTGCTTTCTGCAGAAAGATTGATATGTAGCTAATGATTTTTCTTGGTCTGTCACAATATTGATTGATTTAGTGAACTAAGTATACTTTTTGTTTGTTTTGGTATTGCAGCAGCCAAAGGATTATCTGATATGGATTCCTCGATACTATTGCAGCACAATGGAGGCATTCCAGCCAATAAAAAATTATCTGCCACGTTGCCAGAGCTAGAATATAGAGAAAAAGGGAAAGAAAAGGACAAGGATGCGAAGAAACACAACCTTGGAATAAATAACAATATTTTGCAACCTGTAGACTCTAAAATACAAGAAATTGAATATATGGAAAACCATATCAATAGTAAAAGATTAAATAATGATCTTGTAGGAAGTACAGAAAACCTCTTAAAAGAGGACTCATGCACTGCCTCATCCAAAAATTACAAAAACGTCAGTGGAGTGGTGAACTCCTCACCTCGCAGCCACAGTGCAACGAATGGGAGCATCCCCTCCTCATCTGCTAAAAATGAGAAAAAGCAGAAGTGTGCCAGCAAGAGCCCAAGCACACACAAGGACTTAATGGAAAACTGTATTCCTAATAACCAGCTAAGCAAACCAGATGCACTGGTAAGGTAAGTTTGATCTGAACATTGTGTAACAGCCTTTCTTACCCTCCCTTCTCTCCAGGACATCGGAGCTTTTTTTCCATAGGAAAATACATCTTATGATCCCATGAAGACAACAGAATTTTCTAGGAATGGAATAAGATAACTAGGAACTAGGCCTTTTGGGTTCTGTTCCTGACTTTTGCCTCTGGTTTGCTATGCAGCCTTGAGCAAATTGCATCCTTTCTACCTCTGTACACAATACTTGCCTACCTCACAGGGGTGTTGTGAGGCACAATCAATAGCTTGACACTCGCTTCATAGAAGGCATGAGAGAAATGTGGGGAATCACGATAACAGAGCTCAGTGGATGCGTTCTTGACAGACCTTCCATGGAGTGACCTTTAAATCTCCATGGAGTTCAGTGGGGTTTGATGGTGCCTGAACAGGTTGTTTTGTCTTAGTTTTTTGTTTTGTTTTTCCCCTGAAAAGCCCAAAATGTTGGGCTTTTGGTTTAAGCTTCAATTCACAAGTAAGGATGCAAAGTACCAGCTACTGTGCAAGCCCTTAAATTTCTAAGTTCAGATTCTCGCTTGCATATCTGCTGCCTTACTGGTTTAAGAACAGGTCCAAAGGATTTAATTTAGCTGCCTTGTAAACTACAAAGATTGAACAAGTCACATCTTTACATGTGCTTATCTGAAGTTTCAGTGAAGATGTATTTGTGAAATGCAGCTAAGTACTTGCAGGGTATAAGTGAAGACATACGGTGCTGTCATGTTATCAGAACAAGTACTTGTACCAAAAAGGGAGGAAGTGTTCAGATACATCTAGAACAAAGCTGTTACATGGATATACACTTTGTTACCATTTGTGGCTTATGTCTGTCTTTCTCCTTTCGTCATGTGCTCAACTCTTGTGTTCAAGCCCTTGTTGGCCAGCTGATCTGGCAGATCGGGTTCGTTGGCCCTGTGGATTCCTTTTGGTAATAGGAGTTTTGACTCTGCTCTGTCTCTGAGGATTTGTGCTGTGTGAATACAATTACTTCAATGAAAATGTTATTTTTCTCCTCTACTAATCACTGTCACTGCTTGGTGTACCCCTGCCAGTTACATATCCAGGCTAATTGATACCTAATGTCTAGAGAGAGCTTGTATAAAGAAAATGAGACACCAGCTAATCAATCTAATCTGTGAATCAGATTCAGCTAAGGTTAATGGGATACAGATGGCTGTTTCTTCAGCAAAGCTGCATCTAAAGAAGCCTGTAGAGGACTGCTGTATTTGTATGTTGCCAGTTTCAGATGGGCATCTCTCTGCTCCTTATGTTACTTGCTCACTGAAGAAAACAGGTCAGTTCAGCTTTGCTGCAGTGTAAAACATAATTCCTAAGTCCTGGGAAAAGAGAATGACCTGGAAGACTCAGGCTTTTGTCCCATGTAGCTATGATAAGAAATGAGATTTAAACCTCGTATGCTTTACATTACACATTGAAATTTTTATATGCTATGATGTGAGCTTACTCCAGGTCATCATGGTCATTGTCCAAAGCAGGTTTTCTAATGCAGAAGTGGGTATACAATAAACCAGACTGAGCCCTTACAGGGTTCTTACTCCTCTAATTGACTGGGTAGGGGCAGAGTACACATTAGCGTACTCTGAGCCTGCCTTTGTGCAAGGTAGCCTTACTCTGCCCGGAAGGAGAATTGAGCTACTTCAGCCCTTGTTTGTCAAGTGTTTCTCTGTGATGTGTGGGTGTGATGTGGCTGTTGTGTTAGCAATTCCTGTAGCTGCTCATTGAACATCGATTTCCCTGTGCAGGCAAGCCAGGAGCACTTAAACCACCAACATCCTGTGTTGCTGCTCACAGTTTCTTACAAGCGAGGTGACTGAAATCATTCTTGAAATGCAGTTTCTATTCAGATGGAGTATGTAACTCCTACACAATGGAAGCATAAACTTACCTGACAAATTGGATGGGGTGGAATGCACTTAAATTTAAAAATTCATGTTTATTTTTTAAAGCGTGTCAGTTATCCTTCCCTGGGGCGTAAGGAGTGATTTGTTCATCATCTTTTCTACTTCCAGTAGTATTACTCATTCCTGTTATTAAACTTTTAGTCTGCATCAGTGCTGAAGCCTGAAAAGGGCTGCGTGGAGTCCTGCCTTTGTGTCCGACTTTCACATCAGATCTGCTCAGCTTCCAAATAAAGAGGCTTTTTATAACTTCTTGTCCAGCAGACTCACAGCAGGATGTCAAAACCAAGCTGCTTTCCTTTTGTGTTCACAAATGACTTCCCTGGGCTGACTAACCCGTCTTAAATGTAAAGTATGCCTTAGGACTGCTGGGGACTCAGCTTAACAGGGGTTGTTCAGCAACCAGACAGTATTGCATGCTGCTAAACTTTTTCTCTTAACTACTTGATGTGACATTTCATATCTGAAAGGGTACTGCTGATTAAGTTAATGTTTTATATATACAATATTGCTCTTATTTGAAACAGTGAGGTTTGCTTCTTGCTCTGCCTGGTAAATGGTTAGTGCACAGAGGAGAGGAAGTTGCTGCTGCCCGTCTTTAGATGTTTCAGTGAATGTTGTGTTACTGTCATCTCAGTTGATAGAGTGATTTAAGAGACTGTGTCCCTGCTGATCAGCCTTAAAAGTAACCTCTTAGGGGTTTGTTCCTACAATTGAAGTAAGTGTGTGCTTCCAGTGGATGCTGAAATCTGCTGTTGGTTTGTCAAGAGCTTGGTAATTGAATCTCTGATCTGAGCTGTTCATTTTCCAACACTGATAACTGAGCCAAGAGGAATACTTTTGGGATCTAGCAGAGGGATGAGTGTGGTATCTCATAATACTTCATACTGTTTGTCAGTAAGTACAGTGCAGATTGACTTCTTGTTGCTGTTTCACTGTCACTTCTGAGGCACAGCAGGTTTTGTTCATGGTTTAGGGGTTTGATATATGGAACAAGTCCAAGCTGGAATCGCTGCAGACTTTGTGTGTGTTGCATATTACACAGTGTGTCCTGCCTCTAGCTATTTGCACTCTTAAACCCAAAAAGGCACAAAAAGCCACAGTCAGAAACCTGGCAGTGCAGCTTGGCAAAGCTGTTTGCATCCAGAGAGGTCCTGTTGTTGGCACACAAGGTGTGGAAACAACCTGTCTCAGGTACTAATTATTCTTGGAGATAACAATGACATCTTCTGGCAGTTGGACTAAGGAAAATCTCTGCAAAGCAAGAGCTGGTCTACCCACATTTTCCTTTGCTTTACTACAATCTGATGTTACCTGCAGAGACAGACCTGAAGGTTTTAATGTAAATTTATCTCCATTTGGTACTAATAATTGTACATCTTCTGTGGCACTGTTGATGTCTTAAGGGTAATGGCTGCTGCTTGCTTCCTTATCTCCCTTGGCTGAAATGGCATCAGTGTTCCAGGCTTTTTGCTGTCAGCTGCTGTGGGGGTCAGCATTTCATGCGATATGATGGGAGGGATGGGGAGTATAGAACAGAGAAGAAAAAGAATTAGGAATGTAAGTTAGAAATCATGGCAATGATCCTTCTCGCAGACCATTTTCAAGCCACTGTCAGCATAGTGCTTGGACTTCAGAAACAGAAGAACCTTCTGAAATGCCACCTGCTTAGATCACTTCTGTGTAAGAGAAAAATAAGTAACTTGGCTTTCTCTGTGTGGATTACTGTCTTTTTGGTAATGAGAAGTGCTCTGAGAAACTGATAGTAATAGCCTGTTAGTTACAGCAGGAGAACCTCAGTGCTGTGAGATCACATTGGCTACTTAGAGAAGTTAGGTTCACTGCAGGGGATGCACATTCCAAGAGACTGGGCCAGAACAGAGCAAAGGAAGAACATGGGTCTCCTGGAAAAGCATCTGAGGTCTTCTGGGGTCTTAAAAACTTGAATTTCTATATAAATTGTGTTTTAATTTGTGTACAATTGCCAGGTGATTATGGAATTGATTTAGCTGAATGAGTAACCAAGCAACAAGGTATGTTATTCACCAGTCATCAATACTTAGGAGCATTAAGCTGAATTGAGTTGTCTTTAAGTTGATCCATCCATTTCCCTGAAGCATTTGGAAAAATACTTAGTCTTGGAGGTGATTACTGATGAATTCTCATCATCAGTGAGATCAGGAATGATGTGAGGTACTGCTGAGAAAAGAAAATGGGTAAATCTGCATTTATAGTATGGCAAACTGCAAAGAAAAATTGGCCTTGGTTGTGTAAAGAGCCCAATGTAATAATCTGCAGCTAAACCCTCATCTGAAAAATAGTTTTGTGTCAAAATGATTTGTAGTTTGTGCAGCAATAAAGCATCTTCTAGAACTCTGGTTTGCTTCATCCCCACCTTGTAAATAACTTTCCCAATAAGCCTGGAAATAAGAGACTTAAGCAGAAAATGAAATGGTAGAAAGAATAGTAATAATTTTTAAAATGCTGTCTTCTTGGGTCATTTATCATTGCAGTAGTGGTGCAGACTGTTACAGGAGGGGCAGCTCACACGCTGTTTCATGCTTGTAACAGCACAGCTTTCTTTATGGCATTGCATTGCTTTACCTTGATGACATGCTTCCAATTTAGAAAGCGGGTAGCATAAGGGAAAATGATGGATGAGCCCTCTCTCTGCAGAGCAGAGCTTTGGCTGGCTGTTCCACAGAGTGACATGTTTAGGCTGAAAATGTTTGGTAAGAACATGGTTACACAGTGGAGGATGCAAGGAGTACATGTGGTTTTGAGGGGGAATTAACTTCATGTGGTTTGGTTTTCTTAATGAAGTTTTGTATCTAGCAAATTGTGGCAGGTCTGGGACAGAAAATGTAAGGAAACATTTGGTCCTTCCATTATGATGGATTATTAGCTTCCTATCTCATTTCAGATAGTGAGGAGCATTTATTTGCTCTCAAAATTGTGGAAAGCAGCTGCTTTGGTATTTAAAGCTGTAGTGAAAACTACAACATAATGAGAAGGATTAATTAAAATCTGGTAAAATCTTTAATGCATTTCTAACCAAGCCCATTGCCAGATAAATTTCCAATGGTTTTGTCTGCCAGTGACTTGAAAGAGATGCGTTTCCTTTGTTAATTCCCTTCTGCCCCTTTGGAGTTGCACTACAGTAGCTGATCATTTGCATAGATTGAGCATGGTTTACATCTGTTATTCTGTTCAAGTTAGGTTATCTGTACTGATAGGAGAGATTGCTTCACAACAGAATAAAGACTCTTGACTGGGAGGTGCTGTGTAAAACTGGGGTGCATGGAAGCCCAGAATCCATTGATTAGGGTAAGTTGAACCAGTGCAGTTGCCACTTTTGAACTGCTGAGCCCACTGTGAGCTTGTTTGTAGTGGCTGGTAAATCGGAGAGTCTTTGTGTTTTAATGGGCACGCAGGGTGTAGAGCTCCCACTTTACACCTGCTAGCAGCTTCTGAGAGGCAGCAGCTCCTCTGCAGCATGTACTGAGTTAGGGTTGCAGGTGGGCATTGCTGGCTGCTCATGGGCATTGTCTCTTGGTGCCTGGTCTGCCTGGATGCGCTCTAGCGGTATGGCTGCTGGGTCTTCATAAACGGTGCAAGCACTCAGGGTTTGAGCAATTATTGTTGAGTTTAATCCTGGAAAAGGATGAACATTTGGTGCTTGGAGCATGCTTGAAAAGTAAAGGCAGAAGGACATCCATGGGGTGTTCGTTCAGTGTTCAGGCAGGATTTCTGTGATATGCAAGTGTGCAACAGTTCTTGATCCCGGTTCTCACAGATTTAATGTACACAGTTTTGGCTGAACACTTTTCCCCAGGCTGAGTAAAAGGAAGGCTATGGCCTCATATTTCCCCTGGTTTGGCGAGCAGCATCCTCTCTGCTCACATTTGTGTGTGCTCTCTGGATCCTGCAGGGTTCAGCTCTCTTTACAGCACAGCCTGGACCAGTCCCACAAGCACTGTGGGTGCAGAACCCTTCCTGGAACGGCAGGAATGCCATGAACCAGATGGCTTCAGAAGCTGGAACTAATGTCAATGCTTTGTTGCCAGAAACGCAAATTCAGTTGGTCCTGTGCCAGCACCTCTTGATTTATTTGAGCTTTACCTGATCAGTTCTTTTCCTGGAATACTAAATACCCAAAATAAATCCTGGTATATCTTATTTGAGCATTTTGACATAGGGGAAAGGATATTTACAGCTGTCTTACTTTCACAGTTATCACTTTATTATGGACATGCATGTTGCAATCTGTGGATAAATGTCAGTGTAAAGCGTGTGTGTGTGTGATTTCTGTGCATTCCTTTATGTTGTCCTTCCAACCGTATTTTCACCTATTTATGAAAACCTATATTAAAACCAGTCAGCTCTTGGCATACAACAGTTTAATGCTTCCTACAGCATCTTACTCTCTTCAATTACTAAGTTTGCTCTTTCTAAAATACTGAGTTACTGTTTATTGGAAAAGTAAATTGAACTGTTATATCGTTGCCCAACAAGTCTCCAGCTCCATCACTTAACATGCTGAACACTGGGAGGTTACATGCCTAATAACGTCTGCTAATGGGTTTTCCATTTTCAGTTTGTGTGCTGTGGTTCCATGCTGGAAGGAATATTTGGTTAGGTTTGCAAATTCTTTTCCTCCTACAACAGAACACAAGGTGTTGAAATGATTTGTGGCCTTCCATCTGAAATGTGTATTTGCTTTGTACTGTTACTATTTGCTTTCTAAGTAGAAGTTTGGTGGGGTGGGGTTTTTTTCTATTTAAAAGTACATTTGACCACAGTTTCTACTATATTAAAAGAAATTCATTTTATCACTGGGGCAGTTCAAGTACAACTAGAAAGACAACTTAGTACAGCTATAGAAAGTGGGATCTGATCCTTCATAGGCTGTTTCTTGCTGTTAATTTACCCAGTAGACCTCTTCAGTGCGTTTTAGCCTAATACAGATGTGCTTTTATGGATTTTCAGAAGTTTGATTCCACATTTAACCTCTTGATTAATTCACACAGGATGTTCTTACACCTCCTATCGTTACAGCTCTCTCAGTAGCATTTTAGGTTAAGATTTTCCTGCACTGAAGCCCAGAGGAGTGAAGTGATTTCAATTCTAAGGACAGAAAGCTCTAACAGCTCACCTCCAATAGTGAATGTCAGTAAGGGCTGTTCATTTGGGCTCTTGTGACAATTCTCCCCAAGTCCTAATGTTCAACTGCCACTAATTCTGTGTGGAACTTTAGGAAAGAAAAACATCTTTATTTTCTTTATGAACATTTAGAAACTTTGGAATCAATGACTTTGAAATCAATGACACTCAATTTGACAGCACTGATGAGATTGTGTGAGTGACTGGTATTTGCTTTTATGTGTATGCGACTGTGCTCATAAAAAATGGTTGATTATTTACCTGAGATGTGTGTTTATTCCAAGAATAAGCACATTTTGAAATATATTTGGGGAATACTTTAAACTGCGTGCCTCTCTTCAGCAACTTGGGGCTTATTTTAAGCAGGGTTGGTGATAAGCTCACACGAGTCTTGAAGAACTTCCCAAAGCTACAGTTAAATGTATAGCAGATGGCTCCTGTTCAGGAACAATTAAAAATACATTTTCTGACTCCTGAACTGTGGCTGATTTGACACATCCTGGTTGTTCACCGTGCGCATCGTGTGCTTCAAGGAGCAAGCCACCTTTAGGTGGGAATTCGGCAGCGCCATCACAAATGAAACTCTGATTTGGTGAGAAAATCAGAATTTGTTCAGGTGTGCATCTGGCCTTGGTTGCAGCCTATCAGGCTCAGAGGAAAAATGTAATTCCATCATTATGGTTCTAGGATTCTGCAGTGTAAAACAAATTCCTGTGGGAGGATATGAAGTGTATCACTATAATAGAGCTATATACGTAACATTACATAAAACATTATTATTTAGCAAGGATAAACATAATTCCTGAGAGTTGATTATTTTAAGTCTGAAGGGCTGGGGGGTTGGCAGATGGTGCCATGTTCTCTCTGTGATTTTTATATAACGTGCGTGAACCTTTGGGTAATAGGGAAATAAAGTTGAAATTGTCTCTTCAAATTGTCTGTCTTAGGTTGGAACAAGACATTAAGAAGTTAAAGGCTGACCTGCAGGCGAGCAGGCAGATCGAGCAGGAGCTGCGCAGTCAGATCAGTTCTCTGACCAACACAGAGCGGGGCATTCGGTCTGAGATCGGGCAGCTCCGCCAGGAAAATGAGCTGCTTCAGAACAAGTAGGTGCTCCTACACTAAGTCCGTGCTGCTGACTGTAGTCAGGGCAAGTATTGTGTTAAGTCTCTACGAAATTTGCTGGCAAATCCAGCAAGGCTCATGTGGGACCACTGACAGCAATTTATTTTCAGTAGGTGAAATCCTCCGTTAAATCCCATACCTGTTACCTTCCAGATTACACAATGCTGTACAAATGAAACAAAAAGACAAACAAATGATCAGCCAGTTGGAGAAGAAACTAAAGGCAGAGCAGGAGGCACGAGCCTTTGTAGAAAAACAATTAATGGAAGAAAAGAAAAGAAAGAAGTTGGAAGAAGCAACTGCTGCACGTGCTGTGGCATTTGCTGCTGCTACAAGGTACTTTGTTTTACCCCAGACCAAGCTCAACTCCACAATATCCCTGAGATGTGCTCTGGGGGGATTTGGGGAGGCATTTTCCACTGTTCTGTACATAAAAGAATAGTCTGTATGTATTTCTTTCTTAGAAAGCTTGATATGTGTTAAGAGGTCTACTTGAGTTAAGGCAGTGGGAGGACTTGCTTCAATATCTCCATGTTTTTTCTGCAGAGGAGAATGTACTGAAACTTTACGGAACCGTATCCGGGAGCTGGAGACAGAATGCAAGAAGCTAACAATTGACATAAAGCTGAAAGAAGATCAGATACGAGAACTAGAAATGAAAGTTCAGGTAAGGAGAAAGCACCAGGGGCTTAGATCAGCATCACAAGGAGTGAGTGCTTTCAGCCCTTGGAAACTGATGGAGGCAATCAACACCTTCAATAATTATGTTCTTCAGATGTCTGTCTTGCATGTCTTGCATCAAGACACTTGTTTGCAAGAAGATGGGTATGAGAGAAGTTGTCTCAGCTCCACGCTATTCCATTGTTTAAATTAGGATTTTTTCCCCCAAGCCAATGGTCTGGGTAGACTGAGAATGTAAATCCCCTTAAGAGTTTTCATCTTACGTGAGGAGCTTGTTGCCAGTCTGCATCACTTCAGATCTCACTGCCAGCAAACAAGATTGCTTACTTTATGTAGTCTTAATCACTGGCCAGACATGTTTTGGTTTTTTGTGATAGTGCTTGACTGTACATTGTGCTGGACTTGTAGCAGATGTGTTGTCTTGCACATTCGAGTTTGAGAGCTCAGATATGTGAGCTGAAGCTGACCTTATTCCTTCAAATTGCCTGTTCCTAAAGAGGTACTGGGTTTTTTTTTAGTCAAAGTTTCCATGCATACTTCCCAACCACTCTTGTGTGCAGAATCCTCGCTCCCTCCTTTTCCTTCTTCCAAATTTCTGGGGTTGCAGCACAGCTGGGTTCAACGTGGGAAGTATTCTGAGATAAACCCTAGAAATCCCTTTCATCAACCAATTGAAGCAGCTTAAAGTGGTTCTTTAGTATCACTTTAAACTGTTCAGCAAGGCATCAGTCCCCATTGTGGCCATTTTGCTGTGGAAGTGTTGTCACATTCCACAGCTTGGCTGAGGACTGCCCGGCTGCTTGGCTGGCACTTGGAAGGGCTGAGGAGGGCTCCTCCATGGGGGCTCTTGATACAGATGAGAGAGGGCTGAGAGGCAGAGTAAATGGTACTTGCTTGCTGCACTGTATTTATGTGTTGTACAATATGGCTTTAATCACTTGTGATGGTCGTGTATAATTACTGGAGGTAATATTACAGTGTCCTTAATTAACCATCATTTTAATTTTACAGTATTAATACCAGGCCCAGTGGTGTGCTGTGGGGAAGAGAAAGACTTCTCAGTATATCTCACGTGTGAAATCTGTGAGAATAACATTTGTCCTCATTACTCCTCCAGGAACTGCGGAAGTACAAGGAGAATGAGAAGGATACAGAGGTGTTAATGTCAGCACTTTCAGCCATGCAGGATAAAACACAGCACTTAGAGAACAGCCTGAGCGCAGAGACAAGGATCAAGCTGGATCTCTTCTCTGCATTAGGAGATGCAAAACGGCAGCTTGAGATTGCCCAAGGTAACACAGAATAGTTCAATTCAATACACAGCACTAACTGAAAGCATGACAATAGAGCATAAAGAATATCCTACCTCTTTATTTAGGGGTGAGCTACAGCCCCCACTCAGCATTTCAACTTTCAGTGGGGTTTTGCCTTTTGTGGCTCTGCGAATGTGAACCTGACCTGATTGCCCAGGCTATTAAACTGAAGACAAAAGCCATTAAGATGGGTGTTTGACTTAATTTATCATTATTTTATACATTTTTATAAGCCATTACCTCAGAGCTGGAGAGCTTCTTTCAAAGAGCTGGACTGTAAATAATAGTTGCTTTCTATTAAGCCCCTCTCCCTGAATCCTAATTGTATTTTATTACTCCTGAAGTAAATACAGCCGAAATGTTGGGGGAGCAAAATAACCCAGCTGGTTTTAAACCTGGCACTGGTGAGGTGAGCATCACACGGGTGCCGCAGCCACCAGAGGGAGCATGAAGCCAACGATAACTCCTGCCCAGGTTCAGGAACCAATGAAGCAAAATGAAATAAAATGAAATAACCTTTTGCTTTAGCCCCTGTTTAATTTCCCTGCAGAAATCTGCTTGGCTGCAGGAAAATCGTTTCATTTCATTGGTGTTTGTTTTATTAATTGCTGTAGTGGTGATGTGAGTGTGCACAAGGGGGTTTAGTTGAAGAACTCATCTCATAAGCAAATGCTACTGCTCTTGTCAGGTGCTTGTAAAAGGTGAATGGAAAAGAGCAAAGTTGAGCTGTAGAAATAATTGTTTGATGCAGCAGTGAATCCAAAGAGTGCAAAACCTGATGGAAGTGCTGTGTCAAGTTGTGTGATGTGGTAACTAGAGGTAATTCACCTCAGCACAAAGCAGGAGTTACACAAGTTGTGTTTTACTGATGCTGTGTTAGGCAGTGAATATCTCCCGGGTGTTTTGCTTCAACAGCTCTTAATGAAAAGTTGGTGGAGAGTGAGAACATGTTGCAGGTTCTAAGTGATGTTGTTTGCTGTTTTCAGGGCAAATAATTCAAAAAGATCAGGAAATCAAGGACCTAAAACAGAAGATTGCAGAAGTCATGGCAGTAATGCCCAGCATAACATACACTGCAGCCACCAGCACTCTGAGTCCGGTTTCCCCACATTACTCTTCCAAATTTGTGGAGACCAGCCCTTCTGGACTTGACCCCAATGCCTCTGTTTATCAGCCCTTGAAGAAATGAATGCCAATTTTCTTTTTGCCCAGTAATTTTGTCATGCTGAAGGCATCACACAGGAGTGTCTCTTGCAGTCAAGATGAAGTCGTATTGTGTGAGACTGTATTTGTTGTCATTTAAAACAGGATAAAAGAACATCTGGATTGACTAGAACTGCCCATTGGTTTTTCTTGTAAATTTTTAGAAAACCTCACAGAACTTTGCAATTTATTTTCCTTGGCCAATGCATTAAAAACAATTCTTGGTTTTCAAGTAGCCAATTTTGCCTTTTTATGTACTCTTGCATGGTTTCCTCTTGAAAAACACAGGGCTTTGCTTTATTTTGAACCCTTTCTGCTTTTTGGTTTTTTAATAAGTTGAATTTGCAGATTTGGTCAGGAATAGTGAGGAAAAATCCTTTAGTATTTACAGTGAAAGGGTCAAATACTCCAACAAAGCTTTGATTTATAGATGTATTGAATACAAATATGTGATGTTGCAGAAGATAATTTGATTACCCCTCAAAGGACCAAACAAATTTCAGGGGCGTTGTTTAAGGGAAAGAAAAAGAGAATAGCTGATGATGTGACGGTGGTTGTTGTGTGAAATATTTATATTCCCATTGGTGTTTTTAGTCATTGAGAATTGCTAACAGTCTTGTTCACAGTGCCTTGGGAAAAGACATTTCAAGAGGAAACTTGATAGTTTAAACTATTTTTTCCCCCTTCACTGTCATCTAGCTTATATATCAAAGCTCATTACAGAGTCTACTGCAAATTGTACATGGTAATTTGGATGTTCATTATAAACCAAGGTTACATCTTCTGTTTATTTTGATATAAACTCAGCAGTGTTCTGTAAGTTGCCTTGATTATACTGCATCATGGAAGGCACAATATTCATACAGGAAGCGTTATTGTGAAGGCGGAGCTGTGCAATGTACTGTATACAAGAGACTGTAAAGCTGGCTAATAAAAGCTGCAGTTCTGGGTTTTTTATTTTATTCAACTCTGATTTACACTCTCTGTCACCTCGTGTTTGACAGTTGAAGTGGAGCTGAATATTTTTCAGCTCTTGTGCCAAGGGGTTTTGAAGGCAACCTGTAAATTGCACAAACATTTATGTTCAAATTCTTCTACATTATAGGATGTGTTTGCCCTGGCAGCTTCTGAAGGGTTTAGAGGGTGGGGATTGCAGGGGTGGGAAGCAAAACTGGATTGGAAACTCCCAGCATTACAAACCCAACATAGGGCTTGGCAAACATGCAGTGGACTCTGGGAGGACAAAGTTCCTAAAGGAAAAGCATTTGGTATTAATTGGCATGGAGGCCTCATTAAAAAACACTGAGTAGGACACACAACTCCACAGAAGTATTAAAGTTGCATCATTTTAATGAGAGATACTCTTTTGGGACAAAACTCCTAGCATTAGCCAGGTGTGCTTGTTGCTGCCATTTGCATTTGGAATCATCCTGTGTAACTGTCACCATCAAGGTGTTGCTCAGAAATGTCATTGGTTTTCCATCTCTGTGCAAAACATCAGATACTGTCAGTGATTTCTTGTGTTGAGGTTCCCCCATTTTGCTGCCTCCAGCACAGTTTTCATTCAGTACTTGAGCTTGACTGCGTTCTCCTTTTTTTTTCTGTGGGGTTTACAAAGAATAAACATTTTCTTGCAGATTAAAACCAAATAATAATTATTTTTTTGCCTTTTTAACTGCCCTGATGTAGCCTGGTCTAGAGAATACTTTTTGGTTCAAGAGCACTCTGGTATCCCAGGTAAGCCTCTTGTATTTAATGCATAAACTCAGCAAGCCCTGACAGTGGTCTCTTAAAAAAGAAAGGGAAAAAAACCCAAAACAAAAGGTAAAGTTCTTGAACTGCAAAAGTGCATCTCGAGGTTTAGCTTTTGTCTTTCACCATTCTCCTTACTGCAAAAGCTGAGATGCATGATTTGGAGGTTTAAGCATTATCCTTGTCTACACAAGCCCAAAGAACAACTTGTCCTTGGTTTCTCTCTCTGCTTCATTCTCTCAGCAGCCACTGTTCCCGTTGCCACTTTTCAATTGGGAATCCTGCAGCTGCATTCAGGGAGCAGGAGCTGTCCTCTCCATCTGTGCTTTGGCTGCTGCCCTGGCTGGTCCTCACATGGGGCTTCTCCAGGTAAAACTTTCCAGGTACCAAGATGCTCCAGCCTCAGCTCTTCCGTGATCCTGCTGCAGGCACTGCCAGAAGCTTCCAGTTCCCTCAGGACACATCTATTCTTGTTTTCTTCTCACACCACCACCAGTCTGACATACACATAGATCATTTCATAATCAAAATACATTATAGATAAGTTTGCCATTTTCACAGCTCACGTTGCAGTGCAGCAGAAGCTGCTTCTCTAGTAGCCTCCTCAGTTCAGATGGAAATGTTCTTTTAGGAAAGAGGAAGGTATTTGCAGGCACCAGTCAGCTGTGCAGGGTAAGTGAAGTGTGTGGAAGGAGATAGTTTAAGGACTCAACTCTGATAGCAGCCAACCTCTGGATCTTAAAACATTTAAATGCCTGAAATGGAAAGTATCTTAATGACTCATCATAAATGGTACTTGCAAGATCAATTTATGGAGAGTTTAAGAATGTAGGAGTGCAGAAGGGTCACTTAGGATAGTCTGGGTTTTCTACAGTAGATTTTGAGATATTACTGCAGGATAAACACTAGAGATCTGCTAAAGAAAAACTGAAGTATCCAGAACTTTTTCTAGCCAGCATAAGCCTAGGGGTAAGAGGTAATGGAAAGCCAGGACTTCTGTGCGATGGGTTTGAGTACCTTGGGGTTTATCCTCACTCACATCTGAAGTAGAGCAGAGAACAGTATATCATTTTATTTTTAATATTTAACAAAAAGCTCCTTTATTCATGGAATCTATTAACTGTGCCAAGATGAACTGGCTCCTTTTTCTTAGCATATTTCATGGTGACGGGGAAGGGAGGGTCTAACTGCATGTATTGAATTCAGTCCTGCTTCATCCTGCAGAACTGCTGCCTTGGCCTCAGTGTCCCTCTGGCCAGTGGGAAATGAAGCTGCAGGTACCAGCTTCGATGCAGGAGAGTGGGTGAGCTGCCTGAGTGTAGCTGCTTCCCCTGAACTATTTAACCAGGACAGACTCATGGTTTGTTTTTCCTTGTCCTTTCTTAATTGTTAAATCAGATTTGGAAGTTGTTTGCTTATCCCAGCATGCCTGAAGCACACTGGAATTGCACACTGGAGTAACTGGCTCCAAGACTGATTCTTAAACCAAAAAAACATGCCTTCAGCATGCCCTGATCCTGCTGTTGAGTCCGGGAGCTGGCTGCTCCACATATGTTGCTATTGATGGCGTTTGTATGCAACAGATGGGTTTTTGCACTTCAAAATAGAAATGAGACTCCTTCCAATAGCACTGGATAGAAAAGGCTCTATTAAAATGTTTAACCATTTCCTTTACCACTATTGAGAATAAGACTGTTCCCAAGATTAGCATCTGAGAGTGGGATGAGAGCCTAAACCAAAGCCTGCACCTGAGCTCCAGACAGGTGTGTGTACTGGTGGCACTGAGCACCACTGCACTACAGCAGTGCTGCTGGGTTGGGGCTTGTTTTGTTTGTTTGGTGTTTTTAACAGAGCTGACAAGTTTTAATCACAAGCTCAGTGGTTGTTACTCATTGTAATTGGTGTGCAGTGGAGGATGTGTTTCTTACTACTGGACATTGCCTTTCTCTTGGCATTTGGAAAGCAAGGTCAGAAATAGACCATCAAGCAAGTTAATACTACCAGATTATTCAAATTAAATCTGAGATGCCTCAGCATCTTAATTGAATCAGCTTCTATGATGCACTAAAATAATACACACCTATTTGCATCATTCTAATAAAGGAGAATAGGCAGAAAAAAGGCAAGAATCAATCAAGTTCAAATGCAAGTGGCTCATGTAGCTGTAGTTTCTGAGTGGTCAGGATGCTGTTCTAGAGCAGCTTGTCAGGTTCAGAAAATACTGGATTTTACTGCTTCCAGTGGAAGTCTTTGCCTTACCTAATTAACAAATGATTTCCCATCAAGGTTTAGCTGGTATGAGCAATAATGGTTTGATTACAATAACAGAACAGTGGCAGTTAGGGAGGGACTGGCTGCTCCTTCACCTTGCCAGAAGTGCTTCAGGAGCAGTACATGGTTTGTGGGGAGAGACACCTTTTTCTTGCTTACTCCAAAGCAGCAGCTGAGCAATTTCCCTTCCTGACAACACAAGTGGTATCCTGGCTATAAACCATGGCTTCAGGTGGTTTTTCTTCCCCTTTGCTTTCAAGCTATTCCATTCAAAGTCTGATTGAAACATTCCTTATGCAAAATGCATGACAAGCGTTTTAAAGACAATTTAAGATGGTCCTAAACCCCAGGGATTATTGCAGGTGTGAAAGAACTAGCATTTTACAGTCTTTATCTCTGTAATTGCTCACTTAATCTGATCTAGTTCTTCGTGTGTTTGCCTTTGTATCCTAACTTCCATTAACACTGCCTAAACAATTTGGTCTCTCTATTTGTTTGTAGACTTTTCTGGTGTTATCACTGAAACCCACCTGCTTATTTGTAATTTCTTTGGGGTTTTTTTAAACAGGCCTAGGGTTTGTGTATGGTTGGTTGGGTTTTTCCTTAGCCCTCGCTCTGAATTCCCTGCCATATAGAATAACTGCAACCAATTTCTGTCACCAGAAGATTCATGTTTCATCTGCTTTTAGTCCCATTATCAAAAAAGCCAATTGAAGGGATTGTTTGAGGTGCATCTGTTACCGATGGGAATACTCATTTACTGCCTGCAAAGCCCCTGGGCTCTTTGGAGGACATTAGAGCCCTCATTTATAAAGAAACCAAATCGCAGCCATCCTGAGTGAACGGAGCTTTAAAATGTTGAACTGTTTCCATAGGGAAAGAAGAAGTTGAAGTAGTCTTTTAGCCGGGATTAGCTTGGAGAAAATCCAAGTCCCCCTAAATCCCAAGGAAACTGGGATCCGAACCCAAGCGTTGTGGTTTCCAGCGAGACTGTTTGAGCGCTGGAGGGCCCAAACCCAAAGCAAACTTGGAGCTTCCTGAAGGAGAGACCTCGAAAGGAAAAGTCCTTTGCGTTGTCTGCAAGGAGCCACGAGAGGGCCCAGGCAGCCTGTGCTGAGCCCGGCCCCGCTGAGCCAGCATCAGGAGCCAGCACCCCGGGAGAAAAGCCATTTGTTTTTAACCAGACGTGTGATGTTATTCCATAGTCTGTTGTGTGGAAGAATAGGGGATTCATGTGCGGAAACCCGGAGAGCTCAGGAATACACGGGTTTGCCTGCTAATGAAAGTGTAATCAATATGCCCACATTCCCTGTGAGCCTATACAGAGATTCAAAGAGAGGGAAGAAAGAAGGCTTTGCTTTATCCTCCATATGCAGAAGCCTTTCTGTTGCAGAGACTGCAGCGATACAGATCCTTGGCTGAAGTCTGAGGCAAATACAGGAACCTTGTATACACCTGTAGTATTTCACCCATGTTCTCTCCATGGGGATGGTAGTTACCTGCTTGACTGCCTTTACTGGGTGTCTGCTGGTGCAGCCGCAGCTTGCCTGTAGCTCTTCTCTCTACCTGCTTATCTATCTGTAAAATGGGCTTTTTGTTTCTCAGCTTCTCAGGGATACACTTGAAAGCTTGCTCCATGTTTATTGCTGCTTTAAAGGGCTTCACTGAGCTCAGATATACAGGAATGCAGAGGCTGCATGTGATAGTTTTCAGGTAGGGGTTTCTATGACAGGTAAATATTTGGCTTCCTCCTATGTCTTCTCTTGCCCATTGCAGCAAAGATTTAGTAACAATAAAAGGAAAACTTAAATACATGTGTTTTTTGCACAGAAGAGTCTGGTATCTTCTGGTCTCTTACATTTGTTACTGATTCACCATAGCTAAAGAAAAAAGAAGGGATATGTAGTGACGTGGATGGAGACCAGCAGGACCCCCACTTAAGGCACTGACAGGGGAGAAGCTGGAGGAATTGAAACTATGAGTTTTACTGCGTGTTACAGCACCAAGTAATGCATTAACAGCCTGATTTTCATGCTGTGTTTCTAAATGGCAGCAATACTTAGGAAGTCAAAACGCTTCTCAACACAAAGGTGAGAGTTACTCATTGCAGAGGGAGCCTGATCAATTATTCCACGTGTACAGAGCCACTCAAAGGGGAGCATTATCTGGTGGTTTAAAGAGAGCTCAGCAAAGCCCTGAGCAAGGCTAAGTTCTGCTCTCAGCCCTGTCACTGGCTTGATGCCGAAAGGGGGTTTGAATTGAGCACTGGTAAGGCAGCTTCTTGCCCCATAGAAACTGATCTGGAGCGACACTGGGGGACTGAGGAGGGAGCAGGATTGAACAGGAGGGTTTTTCTCAGTGCTTGCACCTTGTTTTTGTCACCACAGCATCAACCAACACTCACTGATTCCCTTCTGCCTTTAGCTGAGTTTCCTGTGCAATCCCTTTGTATTTCAGTTGTGCCAGCCATGTGCCTGCCAGTTAGCAGCTGATGGGGTTTCAACCTGTTGAATGTTTGTGGTCTTTCTTGATTGGATTTTGTCTTGTGTGGCTGCCCTACTATTTCTCAAAGCCCAGGCTTTGGAAATCACTTAGCCTTATGTTTGTCTGTTCAGTTAATAAGTTGCATAATTACAGTTCTAGGAGCAGGTTCAGTACCTTTAGAAAGTGCAGGGGAACCTAAATACCTTCTTCCTTCTCTGCCTCGAAATGGTATTAATTTCTTTCTCCTCTAAATGGCAACAGAATTAATTCTGCAGAGACCTGTTGCTTGAAGTAGAATCAGTGGATTAATAAAAGTGTTAATTATTAAAGCCTCCAAATGCTCCCTAATGATTGTTTAGTGCAGAGTTAATGTTTGATTGGAGAAGGTCATCTGCAAGCCTGAGTAGGAAATCTGTCTCTGTAATAGCAGGTGAAAGCACAGCTACAGAGCGCAATTCTCTTCATGATAGGCTCTGGTGCTCTCCACTACACTCTGCCTCACCAGCCTAAACAATGGGCTTGGGAGCAGGGCTGAGTTTTGCCATAGGGCAGCTGCAACCCAAAGGATCACCCTTGTCAATGAAGTGGGAGCAATTACCCATTATTGTGCCTCCCAAATGAGGGCACCTCATGCAGCCCTGCCTGCAGGGGAGCCTCAGGCTGAGCATGGCTGCTCATGCCTCGCACTGCACATGGCTGAGCTCAGCCAACACGTGGTAGGCATGCAGAGGTAATAAGCGGGTGCTGTGGTTTTGCACCCATAGTCTCTGCTGCAATGATGGAAGTGTCCAGCAGTCATCTGTGCTGCAAAACCTCAGCCTGCCGTGGGGCTGGGGCAGAGGTGTCAGCCCCACGCCTCTGTGTGCAATTCAATTGAACTGAATGGCACCAGCAGGTATGTTCCCCAGCAGCGATGAGCACCCCATTGCTCCAGCTCGAGAATGAGCTTCTCTATTAGTTCTAGGTCCAAGCCATGCTGCTGAGCCTTTCTGATCTTACAGGGGCCGGTTAACTGCAGGACAGGCACAGCCTGAGGCTGCTGAGGACCGAATCCTGCGCTTCGCCTGGTTTCCTCTACTGGGAGCTAATTGGAAAGGACATCAAGAACCTGGCTTAACCTGGGTTTGGTTTTCCTGGCAGTGCTGGGGCTGGGAGGAGACCTCCCTTTCTGCAGCCATGCCCCTCACTGTGTTTGTGGCTTTGGGCAAACCTGTGTGTGCTTTGAAGTGGTTTTCCTATTTCAAATGAGGATGACAACGTGCAGCCTTGCGAGAACCCTCGGAGGAAGGGTGTTGTCTCAGCGCTGCCAAGGTCTGCAGTTGTTAGAACGGATGTTTAACTTTACAGCTTCAAACCAAAGCAACCCCTCTGAGTGAAGCCTTGCCTGTAGCTGCTGGGGTTAGGCATTAACGTTGTGAGTCCCTGTAGACGCTGCTCATTGCTTCATCAGAGCCATGAAACTGGCGTGTGTTTTGCAAAAGGAAGCGTAGTAAGAGTGGGAATAGCAAGAGGGGAGTCTCTGCCAGAGGTGAACTGTCACAAACAAACAGGAAGAGAGCAGCCCCAGTGCTCCCTGCTGCAGCTTAACCTCAAGTGAATGAGGGACACAACCTCCTTTATAGTAAGCAAGGCAGGCAGTAAAAGCAGAGCTGGAAAGAGCTGTTGCTGACATGAAGCTGCTGCTTTGACTCTCAAGTTAAAGGCTTTGGAAGCGCCTGCTATGGAAGCACTGTTCTCCAGCAGGAAGAGGATGAGGGCTTTGAGATGTCTCCTGGGACACAGCACCAGCAGAAACCCAGTCAGTCCAGTACAGGATTGCAGGGGATCATCAGGTGGGAGAGAACTGAACTGATTCCGACCTTCTGGGGTAGAAAAGCTCTTGTGCTTCATGGCCTGTCCATTCAGTTGCTGCAGCTTAGGGGATCTCTTCATTAAGCTCTTAGATGTTCACAGGCAGGCTCAAAGCTTCTGGCTGCTGGGGTTTTGGCCCCGTGCTCTGCAGCTTCCACTTAGCCAGTGAAAGGGGATTGAGCAGGACGCAGGCTGCGCCTGCTCCCATCACATCTCCTAACAGATCCTGACAAGAGGAGCCAGGGTAGCAAGAAAACAAGCACACACTGTCTGGGACCTCAGGGGGTTGTGTGTGCAGCCAATTGAGACTTACCAGCCCTCTTCTCACCGTAATTCACAGGGACATGGGAATGTTTCCCTTCCACCAGCGCTGCCAGGCAGTCAATGGCTGCAGCTCCAGGAGCTGGGCAGCCCCTGCTCGTAGCTGTGGCTACACCAGTGCGGGGTGAAGCAGCCTGGCTGTACTGTGCCAGAGCCTGCCATTGAGCCTATCAGGCCTGTTCAAAGGATGTCAAGGCACAGCTCCAGGGGGAGGTCTCTCCCTCTCACTACCCTGATTTGTGCTTGATTGCTGAAGATCCCCCATGGAATGAACCCAGCCTTGCTCCATCCTGGTGTGATCCACAGGACTGATGCTCCTCGTTGCCCTGTCACCCTGCAGGCCAAGGCTGCTCGGTGCCTGCAGGTCTCAGCTTTGTCCCAGTGGCCACAACACACCAGGAAAGTTCTTTCTCCTGGTTCTTTGGCATAAATATTTGATGTGACCCCAGAGCATCCCAGCGGGGCTGTGCTGTGCGCTCTGAACATGGCCCACGTGGATGGAGGTGGTGGATTAATTATTATGAAACAGCTCTGAGAAATAAATGCACGTTGCCATGGAAGCACCAGCAGCGACAATGTCACCTCGGGTTTTAAGATGCTTTCAATGTTCCAAACACCATTTCCCTATTTCCTTTCTCTTTCAAAACAAAATCTTCCAGTGGAGGGGAGATGGGGCTGTACCCATAGGCTGTGCGGAATCAGGCTCCCCTTTATTACAGCTGAGATTGACTTCATGCCTAAGCCACAGGGAGAGGGCACAGGGGCTGCAGGCAGAGGAGCTAACCCAGGAGGAAAGGGAAGTGCAGGCTGGAGGTCAGGGAATAGGCTGGGGATGCAGAGGACAACTCTTCTTGTGACCCCTGCTCCTTGGGAGGTTTGGGGTGTAGCAGGAGAAGAGTTGAACATCAGAGGGTTGGAACATGACAGGGAAGAGTCTCTGAGGGTTTGAAGGGAATAAACTGAGATCCTGTTTGAGAGAGGGAATGAGGTGAGCAGTGATGTGGAGAATTGATAATAGTGATTTAATGAATGCAGAAAGTCAAATTATTGGAGAGCCATGAAAAAACCCACACAAAGAGATGCCTGGAAGCTGGGTCCTGCCTGGCCCCTGCACTCATCTGGATGAAGCAAGAAAGTGACCTTTTAACCCACTTTGTTTTAATGACCCATCTGTTGCCTGTCTCGCTGCAGGGACTCAGTGCATGCAGCCAGCACCAGCAAATCCAAGGCAATAATCACTGGTAACCAGGTCCTGTCTGTCCCATCTGCAGGCTACAAGCTTGGGATGGTGTTTAGCTGGTGGTGTGGTGCCATCTGCCAGCACCACCCTGCCCAAGTGGTGGCTTGCTCCTTGCTGTGAGCTGGGGCAGCTCCTGCAGCACCACATGTGGGCATCAGCTGATGGATTCACTGAGCCACTGAAACTGTTCACAGCCCAGAAACCAACTGTATCCTGGGCTGCATCCAAAGGAGCATGACCTGCAGGTGAAGGAGCTGATCCTGCCCCTGTGCTCTGCTCTGGTCAGACCTCACTTGGAGCACTGTGTGCAGTTCTGGTGCCCTCAGCATCAGAAGGACATGGAACTGTTGGAACAAGTCCAGAGGAGGCCACGAGGATGCTCAGGGGCTGGAGCAGCTCCTGTATGGAGCCAGGCTGAGAACATTGGGGCTGTTCAGCCTGGAGAAGAGAAACTGTGTGGAGACCTCAGAGCAGCTTCCAGTGCCTGAAGTGGGCTATAAGGATGCTGGGGACGGACTCTTCATTAGGGACTGTAGTGACAGAACAAGGGGTGATGGGTTCAGACTGAAACAGGGGAGGTTTAGATTGGATCTAAGGAAGAAATTCTTTCCTGTTAGGGTGCTGAGGCACTGGAATGGGCTGCCCAGGGAGGTTGTGAATGCTCCATCCCTGGCAGTGTTCAAGGCCAGGTTGAACAGAGCCTTGGGTGACCTGGTTTAGTGTTAGGTGTCCTTGTCCATGGCAGGGGTTGGAACTGGGTGATCTGAAGGTCCTTTCCCATCCTGACTGTTCTATGATTCTATCAATGTGACCACCACAAGGCAGTGTCCTGCACACTTACAGGTGTCAACAGCAGCATTTGTCCTGGTTTGGTTGGGCTTGGCCTCTAACAAACTATTTGTGCCTTCAGAGCTGTGCTGGTTTTGGTCCTGCAGTCAGACTCTCACTTCAGCTCCCTTGTTTGTTGATTCTGTGGCCCCTGCCTCATTTTTGGGGTTGTTCTTGGTGTTGTACCTTGCATGCTTAAAAACCTGTGCTGGCAGCTGCCTATAAAGGCAAGGGCCTCAAAAGGCTCTTTCTGCAGTGCCTGCCTATGAGTAGAAATAAATTCAAAACTGGTGGAGAAAAAATAACCCATTAAAATTTCATAGGTTCCTAAGAGCCAAAGTCTGTGCTTTCTGAAACCTTTCAGTGCAAGGATTTCTGCTGCCTTGGAGGCTCTTTATGGACACTCTAATTGCTAACACTGAGGGCAGCAAGATTCATCCAGGAAGGGAAGAATCATGGTCAGGGAGCTTGGGTCTGGCTCTCAGGCATAGAACCATAGAATAGTTGGGGTTGGAAAGGACCTTAAGGTCCAGTTCCAGCCTCTGCCATGGGCATCGTTGCACAAAGGGGATTGTGTCCCTGTGTTTTCATCCAGACCCTGAGCGGGGCCACAGTAGCTGTGCTGACCCCAGTCTGTCTGCTTGATGCTCCTGCTGTGCTGACCCTGCCCCTCTGCAATGACAGGGGTGCTGGTGTAAGAAAGAGGATGCAAAGCAGAGAAAGATGCACAGAGACAACAGCCACATCTCTGGTACCTCAGTCAGCCATGGGGCTCTGGAGAAGTCACCTGAGCCTGCTTGGCAGATTTACCACTGCAGTTTGATGGGGTTCCTTTGAAACCATGAGGCTGGGGGAGGGTTGTGTGAGTTTTACAAAACCTCCTCTTTCATTTGAGTTTCAAACCCAGTTCCCTTCCATCTCCAACCTGTTTGTGCCGCAGCTGCCGAAGGGTCCAGCTCCTCGTGCGGATGCCACAAGCAGTTTCCAACAGCCCGAGCAGTCAATGGCCTCTCTGTGTGGTGCTCAGCTGCTGGCAGTGCCCCTGCTGCTGTAATCAAGCTGCTCACAGAGCCAGGCTGGGCTGGGGCTGTGCATGGGCAGCCAGCTCCACACTGAGCTGCTGCCAGCGCCGGGGCCGGGGCTTGCTCCAGCATCCAGCCTGCAGCGAGCAGAGCTCTGTGGCCTGAGAGTGTCCTTGAACTCCTGCCATTGGTAATCAGCCACGTGAGCCCTCTCTTACACAGCGTTCTTCATCAGCTCATTTGTCTTTTTCTCTTCCTTTGGCAGATGGAGAACCTAAAACACAGCAGAGCAGCGTTTTGGCCAATTGGTACCCATTGAACCCATCTGCAGAAGCCAGAATAAATCAAAGCTCCCCAAATCTGTATCTGAAGGGGGCCCTATAGGGATGCTGAGGAGGGACTCTCCATTAGGGACTGGAGTGATAGGACAAGGGGTAAGAGGACAAAACTCAAACAGGGAAAGTTTAGATTAGATCTAAGGAAGTTCTTTAAGGGTGCTGAGGCACTGGAATGGGTTGCCCAAGGAAGTTGTGAATGCTCCATCCCTGGCAGTGTTCAAGGCCAGGCTGGATGAAGCCTTGGGTGACCTGGTTTAGTGTGAGGTGTCCCTGTCCATGGCAGGGGTTAGAACTGGATGATCTTAAGGTCCTGTCCAACCCAAACTATTCTATGCTTCTCTGAAATGCCAGAGCAGAGGTGAACCATGAGGGAACGCTGCTTCCATCCTCTTCTCCCTATCAGGTTTTATAAAATTAGTCTTATTTATCCCTGAAGTACTTCAGTGCTACACTCATGATTCCCAAATGACTCCCCAACTGAGCCCCAAACTTCCTGCCTCTTCCTCTGCCACAGAGCCCATGATGTGACATCCAGTGTGTTACATGGCACCAGCAGAGCCCACAGTGACAGGGGCATTTGATGCTCCTTTGCCAAAAATGGGCACCTGGGGCTGTAGCAGTTGGTCCCCGTGTCGGGTTTGGGATGCTGAGAGCATCCCTGGGGAGGAAGCTCTGTCCTCACCACCACAATGCTCTGCATTGCTGCTTGCTCACACCAGACATGGACCAGACCTTACTGGGCCTGTGGTGGGCTGGAGGAGAAGCCTGGTCTGCCTGCTCCTGCCCTGCACAGCAGATGATGTTTCTTCCAGCCTGGCACTCTCCTCCCACCTCCTGGAAACTGCACAGAGCTGTTCCCAGAATACACAGGATGCAAGAGGAGCCCAAGCTTCAGCACAATCCCTCTTCAGCAACTGGAGGAAACGAGCGCTGACAAAAGGTGCCCTTAAGGGTATTTGCTTCCCAATGGAATGACCTTAAGGGCTCTGTGAAGTGCACTGATGTTATTAAAAGGATGTGCGAAGGAGGCTTGTCAGCCCTAAGTGATATTGATAAAAAGATGTTTAATGCAACAGGCTGTATCTGAATCTAAGGGACAATTTAAGCTGCTTTGTGGGTAATAACATCTCTTTGATTGAGAAGCCGTGTTTTAAATATGGAATTAGTGAAAACGAGCGTGTTGGTGACCCTGATTTCAGGGAAGGCTGTTACACATCTTGCAGTCAGCAACAGGACTTGAGGCACAGTGGAGTGACTTTAACCATTCAGTGGCTTTCACCTGGTTAAGAACAAGCCCCTCGGCTCTCTCTGGGGTCTGGGGTTGGTCCCTGATCACTCTGTGGTTGCTGTGCTCAGATGGGAGCACCAGATGTGGGCAGTGCGGGTGCCCAGCTGCTGACAACAGTGAGGTGCTGGCTGACCACCTCCTGTCTGTGCAGCATCAGCCTCTGCTTTGGGCAGCTATCACACTCATTATCCTCTCCATTCCGAGCTCTCATCTGATGGTTGCTGCTCCCTGCCACGTTCCACCCCAGATCTTGGCTCCTTTTCAATGCTCCCTTGATGCAGTTTGTTATCTGCCTGGCAAGAAGTGCTGTTGCTGCCACCTTCCCCTATCAGCATCCCTTTCTTGTAGTGCCCTTCTGCCTTGGCGTTCAATACGATCAACTAATTAGCATCACATTATAATTGAATTGTCAAAAGGAGCTTGCATTAGAGTTGAGCAAGTCAGCAGGGTTACTGCTGTATCCTTTGGTCTTACGGCATCTTTTTAACGTCTCTTCTTCATCACTTTATCATTCATTAGTTATTACAACAGCTCAGGATTAGACTGGGAGCCTTTGGGGGCAAGCTCTATGTCTCTGTATCCCTTCTGCAGTACGCCTGCAGCACTGCAGGCAGCCAGAAACCAGTGTCAAAGGCTGCTGTTTGGTCCCTACCCCATCACTGACTTGCAGACTCCCTTCAAGCTGTGCTGAGTCTCCAGAGGGACTGAGGAGGATGCTTCAAGTGGCAGCAGGTGTGCAGGGCTTGTCCTGCCCAGGCAGGTAGGAACAGCCGCTAAAGCCATAGCTGGGAACTGCTGGTTAAAAGGCCTTGAATGAGCTCTTGCTCACTGCTGGTGCCTCTTCAGAGCTGCCCCATCCTCCTCTGCCCACCCCTTAAGAGCTGCCCCATCCTCCTCTGCCCACCCCTTAAGAGCTGCCCCATCCTCCTCTGCCCACCCCCATTCCTACAGGAGTGCGTCTGTGCCCTTCTGGCAGCAGCAGCAGAGGGTTTGCAGATGTAAAGCAGAGCAGTGGGGCTGCAGCAGGAGGGATTTGCCAGGCCCCACTGAACTCAGCTCTTGCCTGCTGCCACTTCCCACAAGATGAATGCAGAGAGCAGGTAGGAAATGCCTTGGCAGAAATAAACCCGTTTTCTGCAGGAGCCAGAGCTGCTCCATGTCCTGCATGGGAAGCCAGCCAGCCCAGCATCCCGTGCCCAGGGTCAGCGTGGCAACCTGCACCCCAGGGCTGCTGGCCAGAGAGAGAGGCAGCCAGGACACAGCTCCCACCCCACTGCTCTCAAATGGAGCCTCTTAGCTGGGCACACAGCTGAAGACTCGCCACCAGCACCCTGCTGAATGCATTTCCCACATTACAGTGCACCCCAACTCACACAGGATTAATAGAAACCTCTTGTTGCTATGGGACTGACATATCCCTGCCTCGCCTCGTCTTTCACTTTTAATTTTCCAGGTAAGTGCTCTTTGTTCTTCCATTTTCCTGCTCAGAAGTGGTGGAAAAGCTGGGACTGGGGGAAGAGAAGGGGTGGGAAGGGAGATCTGGAGCTTGTAATAGGAAAATGTGGGTTTTTGTAAATACAGAGACAGGCTTTGCATGCAGCACTGCAGGAATAATCTGCTTTTGGTGGATCAGGAGCCATGCAATTGGACTGAGGCTGCCAGAAGGGCTTCCCAGAAGAGGCAGCAGAAGGGACTGGATATGCTGGGCAGCCAGGGACAGGGCTGGGGAGGTCACAGGGTGCATGTTAGTCCATCCCTGTTCTCACATGCTCTGCATCCCCAGACATCCAAGCCAGCCAGCCTGAGCATGCCGTGATGTGAAGAGCCAGCATCTGGCACTCACCAGGCTCAAAGCTGCACATCAAACCCCTCTTTGCTGGGGTGGTCACGCACTTGTTGCATGATCCTGTTATTATCTGCCCTGGAAACAGCACTGTAAATAGCAGCAGGGCTTAACTCACTGCCCCACGGAGCTCAGTGGGGCAGCTCCCCCTTTCCCCACAGGGAAGCAGAGGAAGGGACCTCCCAGGGAGCTGGGTTGGGGTCTCCAAGACCTATCGCAGGGTTGTGGGGAGCCAGGGGCAGCCCCAGCACGGGGCTGATGCAGAGTGGCTGCTGTCGTGGTGCAGAGGCAGAGCTAAAAACAGCAGCTGGGACCAGTCTGGCTCCCTTTGGGGTTAGCTCCTGTTGGTCTCAGTGCAGTAAAGAGAGCTAAGTCCAACTGTGTCCTTTGTGATGGCAGAGCAGGGACCACTCCTCTGTGCCAAAGATGCTCATGAGAAAGCTGCTAATCCCTGCCCTGGGGCTTGTTCTAACATCTTCTGCTTTTGCTCAAGGGCAGTTATCTTCTTTAAAGTTATTAACATGGCATTATCGATGCCCACACTCTGGTTTGTTGTACCTCCTAGCAGGGTTCAAAGCAGATAGATTTCCAAAGCAATGTAATTGATGCAGTGCAAATGAGCAGAGTGACATTCAGCATCGAGTTGGAGTGCGAATCAGCACTACCCGGGGCACAGGATATGAAGGTGGTGCGGGGACCAGCAGCCTTCAGAGGAGCCGATGAGGGGCATGGGTGGATGTGTAGCTCTGTTATACCATCAGGAGACCAGCAGCCATGGGAAAAGGAAGCTGGATTCACAGCAAACTGATTTCTCAGCTGCACCTGGCATGAAATAACCTGAAACCCAGTATGCAGCCAGCTGAGTGACTGAAAGGTCAGAGGGGAAGGCTGGGGTTGCTGCTCTGGATTCCAGAACAGCAGAAGCTACAGGGTTTAATTCTCCCTTTCAGCAAGGCTTAGCTTAGGTTTTTCCACTGCTAGAGGATGCAACAAAACTCTTGACAAATTGCTCCAATTGTCCTTATTCTTGAAACACAGAACATCCCAGAACCCCCAGTCTGCTCTGAGTCAGGTTTACCCAGCTCCATCTTCCAGGGCTTGGGTGAGATCCCTTTGTCTCCCAGGCTGCAGAGCCTCTGGTCAAGCTGCTGCCCCCAAGGATGCTGTGCTGCAGACCCAGAGCGGTGCCTTTGCTTGAAGGGGAGAGAAGAGCACATTGAGCTCTTCATCACCGCCCCTCTCACACAGGGATCTCAGGCTTTCGGCATGAGAAAACCCCTTTGCTTTGCAGCAGAAGGGAACAGAAGCCAGCAAAGGACAGCACTTTTCCAGCAAGGATCCAGTGAGTTTTCAGAGCAATCAGTGCAGACCCTTCCCTTTGCAGTCACTGAGAGCTGAGCATCCAGCCCTGGCAGCGCCAAGCTCACCAGCACGTGACAGATTCCAGTATTACTATTAAAAGCTCAAGCCCCAGAGCCAGCTCCCCCCCAGGCCTAAAGATTAACAACAAAAGTCACATTTCGCTGCTTGCTCTCTGGGTTCTTGAACTTCTTCATATTTTCGACCACAAAAATCCAGAAAACTCGTGTTTTAGTGGAAAACTTGGAATCTGATAACAGCCCTTGGGGCCGTGTGTGAAACAAGGAGGCTTGCAAGAACTGGCCCCTCCAAAAGCTACAAAGTGCATCCAGAGCAGAAAATGTGACCCCTGCTCTCTGCATGTCCTCAGCATGGGATGTTTGTTTGCTGGCATCTTCTGCTCTGCCAGCTCTGCCTGTGCCTTCTGCATGGAAGCAGCGAGGATGCTTTGTTGGGAAAGAGAATCCCTAACATAGGCTTTGTGTGGGTGGTTGGGCACCCCTCACCAAAGGCAATGCACATACAGAGGTGTCCTGCCTGCAAGGAATGATCGCAGCACACAAAGAAAACATCAGTCTGGACTGGAGGGTGAGGAGATTATAAGGATTAAACAAGATGGAGAGAGATGTTTACAGTTATTATTAGCTTCAAATTCAGCCCAACCAGAGCAGCAAGGCACTGCCCATCTGCTGGCTGACATCGACACAACCTCAGTGGGTTTGGTCCCGTCTGCACCTTAAATTTGATGTTCTGGTACAACCCCAGTGTAAAGCAACACCAGCAACACCAGCAACAGCACAACCTGACACTGGTGATACTGAAACTGCTCTGCAAGAAAAGCTTGGAGAGAAGGAAATAGCTTCTTAGATGCAGTAACCTAACAGGAGAGAGGACAGGGAGAGCTCTGCTGGGCAGACAAAGGGAACCCAGAGTGTTCTTAAGGAAAAACTGAGAAATGGTTATAATTAAGAACACATTAAACTGAGCTGAGTAACACGACATGAGGCGGTCGTGGCTTTTCACACAGTTCAAATTAACTCCCTTGGCATCTGTGTTATAAATTCCCTTATCCATGTCTGCTCTGTAACATGACAGAGAAATGTTGCCCTGAGCTGCCACAGCAAGCACATGAGTGAGGGGGATGGAGGATCTGCAAGGAGCTGGCTTTAGATGGGAAGAGGATGAAAGCTTTTTCAAAGGAAATACACACAAATTAAGGGATGGATTTTCTGAGGTCTTTCCTAAGAAATCCTCAGCAATGGGACTATTTCCTAGGGAAAGATTTGCCTCTGAAAGGGGAGGATGCTGGGTGCAGTCTTGGAGGGTTGGGGGGGTGTTTGCGCAAGGGATTACATACATAAACCATTCCTGAGACATTAATGCATCACTGTTTTCAGCTCATCGCAGTCAACTCTTTCACAACACATAAACACATCCACGTGGGTGCAGGAACCACCTCCTGCAGCGCCTGCGCTGAGCATCCCTGGAAGCAAGATGCTGCACTGGCGATGCCTGTGCTGGAGCCGCACTCCAGCCTCATCCCTGCAGCTTCTCAAAGGCAGCTCCCATGTCCCTCCACATTGACAAGGCTGCCAGGCCTTGATTGCAATTAGGTTGCAGCTACTCTTTGCCCCGGGCCTGTTTTCCATCAGCAGGGGCACTTCAGCCTGATTTTATTGGTGATCCAGGCAAGGCTATGGAGAAGTGAGAATAGCTCCAGAGTGTGATGCAAAAGCACAGCAAAGAATAGGAAATGGAGGCCACGGTGTTTGGGAGAGCACATGAGGATGGTGCCTGCAGCGGGCAAGGTAATCGGTGTTTTAATTCAGCCTCAGTGGGGTGAGCCCCCATGCTGCTGCTGTCTGCACTGGGGGGGCTGTAAGAGAGGTGGGAGCAGCAGGGGCTCTGCCTGCTGTGTTTGTACTGAGCAGGGCAAGGAGCAGCATGAGCCAGACCCCCATGGGTCCCCAGTATCCCTGGCTCCAGGAGAGGCAGGCTCCCAGTCCCGCAGCTGCAGCTCCAGGGTTCTTAAGGATGCTCAAAACCCTTCCTTTTAGCTGGCAAAAGCTTCAGGATGGAAGCGGAGCCCAGTGCTGCGCTCTACAGCACCCGTCCTGCTGCTGCTCACGAGGGGCTCATCTCAGGCTGTGCTTCCCACCTCCAGCCTGGTGATCCCAGGCATCTGGCATGGAAGGTGTGTGTGATGCTGCCGGAGCTGGTCCCATCCACAGCCCTTTGTGTGGGTGACACCACGACACTGACCCCTGTGGCTGCACTGCAGCCAACAGCAGCACAGTGAGATACTGATTCTGCTCTATCTGACACTATGCATATTTATAATGCCCTTTCTTCATAGCATGTTAATTGAGTCATTAGCAGAGTGTTAATGACTGTGGTAACTTAAGTCCTAAACATGCCCATAAATTAGAAGTTTGCTGATGATGTGAGGCCGGGTTGGTTCCAGCTCAGCCTCATGGCAGTGGGTGTGTAGAGGTGATTCCTGCTAGCAGGGAGCAGCTTGGCCTTTCCTGCACAGTCGTGGGAGCAGAGGGGACTTTTCTCATCCTGGAGAGAGGGAACATCGCCCTCACAGCTACTCAGCCAAGGCAGCTCCCATTATGGCAAACGAATGTCAATGAGTGCACATTTGTAGTTGCTGGTTTTACTTTCTCCTTAATGAAATGTCAAAGGAAGGGAAAACGGCCGCTAATGTCAGCAATTGGTCTTTTATCCCGCAGACCGTCAGACACAGCCCTTTGCAGCAGAGATGCCAATTTATTCCGGGGCAGACCTCGGATGGGTTTGACAGAGCTCAGATTTCCATTAGTGATCACCTCTTCACCAGCCCCAGATCTGCTAATTTGCTCTAAATGCACTTTGCTATAAACATGAAGCCGTTAGAGGGCAGGGGCAGAGCCTCGGGAGCAAGCACAGCCCTGCCCGGGGGGACCTGGCTCTAATAACTCGATAAATCAAAGCATGGAGTGCCCGAGCTCCGCGGTACAGGATAACGCTGTCACTGGGGCTGCCTGTGCCCATCGCTCCAGAGGATTCAGGGGCGGCTCCGAGGACTGTGGCCCCTCCAGCTGCGGATCTTTCCCATTGGGATCATGCAGTAACTGCCCTGAGAAATTGCTGTGGAGGAAAGGATGGGAAGGAAGCAGCAGGGCAGCACACAAGTGCAGAGCGAACCAGAGCAAGGAGTGATGGGTTTAGTACAGAAATGGGAAACTAAATCAGGGCTGTATCCAATACCTGCCCGTGGCTTTCTCAGGCTAGTTTATCAGTGAATTAACTGCAAAGGTGTCTGCCTTAACTCATCAGGTATCGGCAGGTGGAGAGCCCTCCAGAGCTGCTGGGTGGGAGCTGAGCTTCATCAGCGATTTAGGGAGACGTCTGAGTTTGTGCTTAAACCTCAGCCTTCAGTTAGGTCTGAGCATGTGCTTCAAGTGCAGATGCTTACGTGAGTTCCTGCAGGGATGATCTATGTGTGTGCTTAAATGTGCTCCTGACACTGCAGGGTTTCTGGTGTTTCCTTAGGGAGCCGCTCCATGCGGGCAGTGCTCAGGGGGGTTCCTTCTTCCAAGTTTCCGTCCCCGTTCCCAGCTCACCCCCTGCGTGCCCATGTCTAAACCAGGCACTAAGTGCAGGTACTGGTGACACCTGTTTTAGATACGTCCTGGTTTAGATGGGGCTTTTTGGAAAAGGGATTCTCAACCCTTCCAGCACCACTCATGTGCTCGGAGGGGAACTGGTTCTGTTGGCTCCTGGCCGTAACCGTGAGGAGGAATGTTAAAATTTAACTAAAAAGGCATTTTCAATTCCACAAATGTTTCTGTGGATAATAGGCTTTGTAAGGCATTATTGCACAAATCCCAAATGCGGGGTTTAACCTCCTGCTTATTATCCCTTTAATTTTGGAAAGCCTTTCAGGGCTTTAATCTTCCATACCATTATGTTCAGGCTGAGTTAAGGGCACGCTGGTGGCCGCGGTGACACGGATGCTCTGACTGAGCTTTATCAAATGTGATAGTTTAATATCATGTTGCATTTGCCGGGGAGGGGGGGGAGAGGCTGCAATCAAACTCCTTTTGGGGTAAATTAAACTTTTTTGGTGTTTCCTGCTCTGAATCTGGATGGGAAAGTTGGGATCCCCATGGGAAAGGTGTTTGCACTGGGGGGGGGGCAGGGTTAGGGTTAGGGACCACTGCTCTCTATGGACCCGCTCTCGCAGATCCCCCTCCGTCGGGCTCTGGCAGGTCCCGGGATCGCCCCGCGGGTCAATGGGGGCGTGGTACCATGACGTCATTAATTTGCATGCAGGGCCCCGCCCCCGGACGCGGTCAGCGCTGGCGCCGCAGGAAAGTTTGCGGCGGGGCGGGCGCGGACGGGCCGGGATGGACGCGCTCAAGTCCGCGGGGCGCGCCCTGCTCCGCAGCCCCAGCGTGCACAGACCGTCCTGGGCCAGCGGCCGGCACAAGAGTGAGACCCGAACCCCCCGGACCCCTCCTGCCTCCCGGCTCTATCCGGCTCCGCACCCCCGAGCGCTTCTCTCCCTGCTCCAGTTCCCATCGCTCCCTTCCCCCCCGTTCCGTGCCCCCTGTACCCCCGTTCTGCTCCAGCCCTGCCCTGCACCCCTCTCTTCACCCCTCCCGTTGCTCTCTTTGCTCCGTTTCTCCCGGCTCTCCCCGTCCCGGCCGGGGCGGATTTGCTCCAGTTCCCGTGGTGCGGGTTTCTGGCCTCGTCCCGCTGCTGGCTCCGTCCCACGATCGATGGTCCCCGGGCGGCCGCTCGGGTCCCCTGCGGCCGGGGAAGGGGGGGCCCAGTGCGGCTGAGCCTGCCCGGCCCGCGGGTCAGGTCAAGCTTCTGGGTGTTGCTGATGGGATGAGACCGATCCGGCCCCGCTGTGCCCTTTCGCTGGGATTAAGGGCCTGCGGGAGGCGAGGGGGGGGCTGAGCTGTGGGGCTTTGCGGGACGTGCCCCACCGAGGCCCTTCGGGACACAGCAGCCCTGACCCCGCTATGGGGTGACCTCGCAAACCGCCCTGTGCCCTTCGCTGTGCAGGGCATTGCACGGGATGGATGCGCCCTTGGCCTGACTGCAGTCACTTGGTTAGCGGGAGGACAGTGAGGTGGTGGTGGATGGTGCAGAATGGGACGTGTGAAAGAGTGTGTCTGCCTTCTGCTGCCTTGGGTGCTCCTTCCTTACTGAAAGCAGCACTTAAACCACCCAGTTTTGTCCTATGCCAGTGTGATCTGTGGGTGGCATCATCCTGGGCATTGTGGGATGCTCAGAGGGTCCCCATTGTCAGCAAGGCCTGGAGCTGCCCTGCGCAGGATCCAGGAGGAGTGCCTGGCGGGTCCATCACCCAGCGCACCTGGCTGTTCACTGGTGCTCTGGTTCTAGCTGGGATGTGAGGTGAACACAGCATCCTGCTTGTGCTTGGGTTTCCCTTTCCGACACGGAGCCCTCCCGCAAGCCCTTGTCTCCCTGCGGGACCGCTCCCACTCGGCTGCCGTCACTTTGACTTGAGGCCGCTGCAGTTCCCGGCGCTGGGAGTGGTGCTGGGTTCATGGCTGCTGGTCCCGGAGCTGAGTCACCGGTCACCCCGGGGTGCGGCCGCCCCCGCTCCGCAGGGAGCTGCGGTGCCCAAAGGGGACTGAACACAAAGGGGGAAGCCTTCAGGGACGTGTTTTGTCTGCAGCATACGGAGGCTCCTCACTGGAGCCCCATTGCTCCCCAGGGCTGGGAGGCACCTTGGGTTTGTTGCCACAGGCTCAAAGCACACGAGTGGCAGACCTTGGGTGTCAGCTCCATGCCTGCAAGGCAGCCCCTGTGGTGCGGTTTCAGGCTCTGGAATACACACGTGGCTTTCCCTTTGGTCCCAAACTTATCTCCGTGTTTAGAACCATTTCTCCCCCCCCAGCACTAAGGGAAGGGGCAGGAGGCTTCCTTGGTGGTTCCCAGGGGAGAGCAGAGACTTCTCTGCAGCTTCACCCCTGCCGTGGCTCCATGGGGCTGCTGGTGACTGATTTAGCAAGTCTGAGCACATCACCTGGATACCTGCGGCTGCACATGGGCTCAGCCAGCAGCAAATCCCGGCTTAGCCCTGGCGGGTGGGTGGTGGGTAGCACAGGATAAGGTTATCCCCATGATGGGTAGCCCAGGGTGAGGTTATCCCCATGATGGGTAGCCCAGGGTGAGGTTATCCCCATGATGGGTAGCACAGGGTAAGGTTATCTCCATGATGGGTAGCACAGGGTGATGTTATCACCATGATGAGGCAGCCCTGACCTCCTCCCCTGTGTGTGGCTGAGGCTGATGCTCAGGATCAGGTTATGGTGTGCACCTGGGCACTCGCAATTCAGCTGAGGAGCTGATGGATCTTAAAGGGCTGCTGCTGTTTGCTGCAGCGTATGGCTGAAGTGTGCTGTCACTTCTCACAGTGGAGTCCCTGCCCCATCTCCTTCCCCCAGCACCTTGCACACTGCAGGAGACCAGGCAGTAGCTAAACCAGCACCCTGCTCATACCAAAACCCTCCCTCAGGGCTTCACAGAGGTACCTGGGGGTGTCGGACTCCAAGAGCCTCTTTGTTGTCTCTCTATAGAGCTCCCAGAGAACTGGACCGATACCCGTGAGACGCTGCTGGAGGGGATGCTCTTCAGCCTCAAGTACATGGGCATGACCCTGGTGGAGCAGCCCAAGGGAGAGGAGCTCTCTGCGGCTGCCGTCAAAAGGATCGTCGCTACCGTGAGTGTCCCTGCTGGAGCAGAGCCCTTTCTCCTGATGTTCAACCTGTCGCTGGGGAGAGCATCAGAAGCCACAGGCCTAGAGCCCAAAGTACTGTCCATCTGCAGGTCTGGGGTGTCCAGGCTGCAGGTCCAGCCCTTCCAGTGGTGAGCAGGCTCCTGGTGGTGTAGGTAGAGCCGTGGGCACTGGCACTGGGGAGCCTGTCCATGGGGCAGGCTGTGGAAAGCTGTTACTGCACCTCTGAGCTCTGGCTTCCCTTGATAAGCTCGGGTGACCCTGGGTGTGGAGAAGCCTGTGACACAGTGAAATCAGCCTTCCCCAAGGCTGTCTCTCCTCTTGCAAGGCAGGGACAGCATTTTGAATGCAGGCAGCATGTGGCTAAGAGCTTTGGGGCAGTTCTGGCTTCTCCTCCCTGGGATTTGGAGGGTTAAGGGGAGCAGGGAGCAGGACAGTTTGCTCCCATTTCCAGCTAATACCACTCATCCCATTGTAACCTGGAGGTTACAGCTGTCCTCTAGCATGGAGCCTCCCTGGAGCCCCTGCTCACTGGGCTCCAAGTGAAATTAACACTTCTTTAAGCCCTCATAAAAGGGAATGAGGCAAAGCCCCAGTTGTACAGTTACCTGTTGTAAAGTCAATGGGGTGTCCAACTGCGCTGGGTAATGACTGGCATGTGCTGAGCTGGACAGAGGGAAGTGCTGGCATGGAACGGGAGCTGCTGGCAGAGCCCTTCACATCTGCTCTGAGCAGCCAAGGACAGAGCCTTGAAATAAAACCCCTGGGCCCGAGGCCATTGGAGGGGCAGGTCTGATCCCCAGCCCCCCTGGGCATGGCTCACATGAGATCCCTGGGCAGGACCTGCTTTCATCGGGGTTAAAGGTCTGTAACTTTCCCCTCCCTCTTCTCCTTCAAAGGCAAAAGCAAGTGGAAAGAAACTGCAGAAAGTGACTCTGAAAGTGTCCCCAAGAGGGATCGTGTTAAACGACAGCAGAACGAACGAGCTGATCGAGAACGTCTCCATATACAGGTGGGTTATGGGCTGCACGTCAGTGGGGGCACAACCCAAGGCTCCTCTTCTGCCCCCGTCTGCACCCAGGCTGAGCTGGCACCTCACTGCCCATCACATCTGATGGGAAGCAGAAGGTGGGGAAGGAGGGTGGTGGGTAATACACATCATCTGCAGTAAGGACGGACACTGTTGTGAGCCTGGAGGTGTGTGTGGACTGCAGATCCTCAGCCAAGTGCTTCATGGCCACGTGTGACTTTACAACCTGTTTGTGCCTATAGCAATGCCCAAACATCTGGGGTGACAGGAGGAGCTGGACACAGACAGTGGTGAGAGCATCTCTGAGTGGGAGAGGACACAAACAGCAGAGCATTGGCTGCGCTCCCTTTGCTGGCTGCTCCGCACTTCTGATAGAGTTAAACAGCTCTGGTGAAGAGCAGGGCTGGGACAGCAATGGGGACCCAGTACCAGCATGGGAAGGGCAAGGATGGGTTACCCCATGTCCACTCCTTGAGCAGAGGCATCCTCACATGCAATGAGAAATGAATGCAGCTCAATGTGTTTTGAATGTGGCTTTCTGGAAGTCATCTGCTGGGAACCGGGACCTTCCTGTCCCCTCCCTGCAGCCTCTGAGGGCAGCGCAGGGCCCTGGGAAAGCTTTCACCCAAATGTCCCACTTTCTCCTCAGGTTTTCTTTCCTTAACCCCCATTTGCTTTGCTGTGTGCCCAGGGCAGAGGCTTTGCTCACTGCCTTGCACTAAAGCTCTGGGGCTGCTCCAGCCTCTGCTCGCTGCCTTCAGATGAGATGCTCAGTGTTGCAGCTCCTGGCGTGGATGGGCCCGTGGGAGATGGTGGTGGCTGATGCTGAGGGACCCACTCGCCTGCAGCAGGGAGCTGAGCCCTCAGTCACAGCCTGGACTCCCCACACAGGTCAGCCTCTTGCTCTGCCAGAGCCTTGGTCAGCATTTAGAGTCAGCCCTGCTGAGATGTGGCCATCCCAGGGAGGCTGAGCCTCCTTCCCCGTGTCCCCTGTGCTCAGGGGTCTCAGAACATCCTGTTCCTCTGCTACTGCAGCTCTTGGAGCCTGAATTTCAGCTTTTCTTGAGCACCTCCATCAGTTTCTTTCCCTGGTTGGAGATGAAGTCCTAGGCTGAGGGCAAGTCCTTGTGAGCTCATCCTCCAAAGCAAATCTGTGAGTGTCTCCTGTGGAGGCAGAGCATTCATCAGGCACGGTCCCAGGTGGGACACTGCAGAGCCTTCCCCTCCTCTAACCTGCCCTTCCCCACAGGGTCAAACACTTGCTCTTCTCTCCTGCCTCTGTGCACAGTGCCCATGGTTCACACCATGGCTGCCAGAGCTGTGCTGTACTTGTCTTACATTCAAGCCAGGGGCATCCCCTCCTCTGCTTTGGGAAGCAGTTCCATTGATGCCTGTTAATACTCGTGTGCTCCCTGTGCCTTCCCTGCCTGGCCCTGGGGTAGCTGCTTCCTGGCACATGTGAGGTGAGGTTGGTTGATCTCCCCGGACAAGACGTTTCCTTCTGTCTTTCAGGATATCCTACTGCACGGCAGACAAGATCCACGATAAAGTGTTTGCCTACATTGCCCAGAACCAGCTCAATGAGAACCTGGAGTGCCATGCCTTCCTCTGTACCAAACGGAAAATGGTCAGTCCAGAGGAGCAAATGGGGATGTGGCTGTAGGAGGAGGAAGCAGAGAGGGTCTGTGCCGGTGAGATAACAGCTCTGCCCCTAGAGAGAGTGAGGGGGCCCTGCCATGGGGAGTACCCCCCTCCTGCTGCCCGCAGGCAGTGATCCCGGCAGTGCTGCCCGGCCATTGCCATCGAGCAGGCAGAGCTGGTGGCATGTGTGCAGGCAGCGGTGCTGGGCTCACAGTGCTGGGCTCGCTGCCCTGGCTCCCATCCAGTGCTTCCCATTCAAGGTCCTCATCTAATTTTTAGCAGTGTCTCTACAGATGGGGCCATGTGCTCCCCATGGGAGCAGCACAGGAGACCCCACTGCGTGCCGAGGATGGGGCTCAGGGCAGAGACCTGTGTATAGAAACAGGTTCTGGCTCTTGCTTTGAATCTGCTTGGGGGACTTTTTCCTGCTAAGTCAGTACATGAGGATGGGCAGGGACCCACACCAGTGAGCTAGAGAGGGAGAGGCGTGGGTCACTGCTGCAAGTGGGGCAAGGAGAGCACTGGAGGCCTCTCCAGTAGAGCCAGAGCTGGAGCTGAGCCCCACAGCAGGAGGAGGCTTGAGGGGAGAGGAAGGGCAGGTCAGACCCATCTGCCCACAGAGGTCTTTCCTTTGCTGCCTGTTGTGAGGCCCAGCTGGAGGATGGGATCTCCTGAATCCACAGGGAAACAAACCTGAGTGCCAGTGCATCCCAGTTGGTGACTCCTGGGTCCTTATGAGCATTCCTGTGCCCAGCTCTTAATATTCTGCACTTCTCCCAACTCCTTGGGGTTTTTTTCCTGGGGAGAGAACAATGGGAGCCACAAGTTGTGTCCTTTCCCCAGTGTGTTCCCATCCGTGCAGGCAGAGATAAGCCTCGTTCTTCAAATTAGAATTCAGATCTCTCCAGTGCTAAAAGCCTTATCTCGGTGCTCCATCAGCTCCGAGCATCTCCCTCCCAGTGCACTTCCCCAGGGCTTTCTGTGGCAAGAACTAGATTGGATTGATTGGTTTCAGCTTGTCTGTAAAACACACGTGAGGTGATGCCCTGCTCCTGGGGCAGGTCCCTGGATGGGCACACGGCTTCCAGGCTCGGCTGTATAATCAGTCTGTATTTTTAGTCCTTGGGTAATTCTCAGCAGGAGCTGGTCTATTAAACTTGATTCAGATGTGACAGCTTAAACTGTAAACAGCTGTGAGGAGTTCCTTACTTAATTACGTATTTAAGGTTCTGCCATAAAGCGTTTGCACTCCATCAAGGATGTAAATAGCTCCAGCACTGGATGAGCTCTCCTGCTTGGCAGGGCTGGCACCACCAGCTCTGCTCACCCATCCACAGCTCCATCCTCTGGATCCAGGGCTGCCGGCTCCAGCCCCAGCTCTGCCTTCGCTTAGTTTGGGACTTGGTAAAACAAGGTCCCTCCTGGAGGCTCCTGCCCCAGCCTCACAGGGTGCTCCTGGTTACCCCTTGTGCTTCTGCTGCTCTGAGCTCTGCCTCCTCCTGATGGAACCGGCTTCTGTGCCACATTCATGGCCTCCAGCCGCTCGGGCTGGTTGAGGTGGAGGGGTTTGAAATGCTCCTGAGGCTGTTGGCATGGGGAGGAATGGAGGCACTGAAGGGGAAGAGGCTCCTGCTCTGCCCTGGCTGTTGCCAACCCAACCCGTGCTGGTTTTCCAAGCCAGCAAGAGCCCAGCTCAACTCAGGAGAGGCAGGGGAAGGCCCTGGGCTCTCTCTTGTCCTGTCCCATTACACCTAAAGATGTCTGCAACAAACCATGTGTCCTACACGAAGCAAGTCTCTGCTTTCATCCACATTTCATTACCCCTTCCCAGCCAGGAGGGGAGCGCACGGAGCTGAGGCTGGATCCAGGTTACTGTGAATGTGCAAGGCAAAACCCCCCCGTGGTCGAGCCCTGCAGCAGGAGCTGTGGGTTAACACTGTCTTCCTCACCCCTGTCTTCCCAGGCACAAGCAGTCACCCTCACTGTGGCCCAGGCCTTCAAGATCGCGTTTGAGTTCTGGCAGGCAGCGAAGGAAGGTGAGACTTGTCCCCTCTTCCCACTCTTTATGTGGAACCTCAAGGGATGACTTTGGGTTTTTTCCCCAGCTTTCAAGTGCCTTTTCCCCTTGCCCTCCACATTGCCAGGCTGCTGTTACGGTTGATCCAACCTCCGGTGTGATTTAAGGCATCTTCCAGGTTTCTCTTGACAGCCTTATAAATCCAGCCAGGTTTTGGCTGTGCTCCTCTCTTGCCGGCAGAGAGTGAAGGTCTCTGGTACCCAGAGCCCTGCCACTGGCAGGAGTTTTGCTTTCACCTTCAATGAGATGATAAAAGGCACCCAAAGCCTGGGCTGCTGTGGGCAGTGGAGACCTGCTTGTCCATCCCCACTGTGCCTTCCCTAAAGACCTGTGGGGAACCCCTCCACAGGCAGTGATGGGGTCTCCTCGTTTTGCAGAGAAAGAGAAGCGAGAAAGGTTGGAAGAAGGGACCAGCAGCCCCAGCTCGGGAGCCCCTGCCCACCCCGACACACGTAAGTCACCAACAGCACAGCTTTGCTTTAGGCTTGGGGATGAGGAGCAGCCTGAGGCTGTGGGGTTTACCTTGGTGACCAGTGAGGAGCAAATGCTTCTGTCATAGCAGGGATGCTGCCCTCAGCACAGTGCTTGGGGCAAAGTCCTTCCACCCCCTAGATCCATCTCATGCAGCCCCTTCTACACAGCTGCTGCCACCCCAAGTCTGGTTGCTTCTGCCCCAGGCATATTGGCTGTAATGTCCTTATGAGCTTAGTGTGGACCCCACATCCCAAGTCTGGGTTTGGGTTTGTCTTGGACCCAAAACGCTTGCCATCCCATTGGCTGAGGGAGATGGACATCCAGATGCCACTGCCTCTGGCTTCCCTAAGGAAAGAGGTGTATGAAAAGAAAACAAAGGCACATAAACCTGCTCATCATTCAGTGCCATGGGTCCTCTGCTGCCTCTGAAACACAGGATGCATGGCCAGAGAGAAATGGGACAAAAAGCCAGTCTCTCTTCCATGCTGGCCATGGAGGTTTGGCACAGAGGAAAATAGCATTAAATGGGACTTCCCTGCAGGATGGCACATCTCATTTGTTCATGTGAGGGCTCAGGACTGGAGGAATCTATCACAAACAGTTGCACACTGGGATGAATGAGGCCTGGGGCTGCCACAGGTATAGGAAGGGGCTCCAGCCTCTGTCTGGGGGATGCTCCATGCTAAAATCTGGGGCCCTCCTGAAGGGATTTGATGCAACCCTTTGGTTCCCTTCTAGAGGGGAAGCACTTCCTGCAAGAAGACTTGGTTTCCTGGCATCTCTGCTTTCCTCTCCCGTCTCATTCCTTCTCCCCTCTGCTCACAGCAGCAGCTACAGGGAACTTGCTGGATTTAGAAGAGGCTGCCAGATCACCCGTGACCAGCAGCACACACTCCCCACACGTGGATAACAGCATGTTTGGGCCCAGCTCCTCTGTGAACAACAACATGGTGTGGGTAAGTGTGTGCCCGGGGGGCAATGCCACCTCCGTTCCCTTTGCTCCAGGCCCATCACGGGGCTGCTTCTTGGATGAGGCACCCCTGGGTGCAGGCAGTGCAGGGCTGCCCGAGCGAGCTGGGTTTGGTGTCCTTGAGACGATCGATCAGTGTTCAAGCACTGAGGCTCTGTAGATAAATGAGCTTGCCAGGCACCCTGAGCAATGGCACTGCAGGTGAGGGAGCATTCCTTATCCTCACACAGCATTCCTTATCCTCACACAGCAGTTCCCAGTGGTTTGGCACTTAACTGAGAGACCCCCTGACTGCTCTGTGCAGGGGAAAGGTCATGATGTTGATGGCTTTTGTTTCATTACAGCCAGGTTAGATTTATGTTCATTGTTGCTCTTGTTTTTTGCTTGTTCTGGGTCGTGGCTGTATCTGGCTTGTATGAGCATGATGGCTTCTCTAAGGTGTTTTCAGTAATCTGGCTTAATTGTTTCATGGACCACAACCAGCCCAGCCCATGTGCCCATCACCAACCAGGTGAAGCCCCAGCTGACCTGGGACCTCATCCCAGCCACATGTTTCCCAATCTGGAAACAAGCTGAATGTTGCTAGAATTGTGGAGAATTGGATGCTAAATGCCTTTGCCTGGAGCCTGTTTCTTGAGTGTGGCAGGGCTGAGCCTGAGGCTTTTCAGGTTAAGCCTAAAGATCCACTTAAGTCGTATCAAATCCTGGAGGCTTATCAGCGCTCTGCAGTCCCTCCCCTGTCGCAGAGGTTTCATACTTTACATATTACATTAAGTCCGTGAGTGCATTACATGATTTTGGGAATAGTCAAGTCTGTCCATAGCAAAGCCCTTGCACTGCATGAGAAACCTTTCTCCTGCGAGCAACTCAAATGCTTAAGAGCAGATCAGAGATAAGGAATCCCAGAGCTGCTTTCAAGCAGTGAAGGTTCCTCCTGCACTGGTGCAGTTGCTTTCTGGGCTCCTGATCCAGATAAGCCCCAAGGGATGCTTGGAGCGTGTTGCTGAGCTCTGTCCAGGTCCCTCCCTCTAGCAGATACCTGCAGCACGTACCAGTCCCAAGGGCTGTGGTTAACCCCAGAGTGGGATGTGGTCCAGCTGACAGGCCAGATCCAGCCCATGCAGGCAGTGGGACAATAGCCTGGTTTGGAGATGGTGGGAAAAGGCCAAGCCCCTGCCCCATCCCTAGGCTATGAAAGGAGTGGTGCATCCCTGACCTGAGCCTTGGGATCTGCTCTGAGGAAGCCTGGACCACCTGGAGATACATCTCTTACCCTGGGGCTTGTCCAAAGAGTGAGATGAACCTGCCCGAGGAGGCAGATTGCTGAGAGAGCTGCTGCTTTAGGCACTCAGAAGTCAGTTTATACATACATACATATATATATATAGATATACTTTTTTGTCTGCTCTGCTGAAGTGTGGAGCCAGATCCCTAAATACACTTTTGTGTGTTCTCTTAGCAACTACTTCTCTCTCTTTTTATCTCTTTAACAAAGGAAATGGATGATGGTCTCGACGAGGCATTTTCAAGGTAATTCTAATAACTCCCTTTACAAGTTCAAGCCACTGGGGGCCAGCCCAGGAGACTTGAGTAGTGACTGGCTTTTAATAATGCTTCTAATCTAATCAACCGCTGTGATCTGACCTGGGCAGCTGCCCCATCAGTTCCTCACTGTTAGTTGAAAGACAGGCTTTGAGGCTGCCTCACTAGCCAAATATTTTGACAACCTTCTAAGGATGGAGGGAGGCTGGATGTGATAGGGAATTCAGTTGCTTTAGTGTCCATGGGTCCCAGCCTCCAGCTCTGGGCATGAAGCCACCCAACTGGGTGCTGCAGAAGCCCTAGTTTGGGCAATGAGCTGCCTTGGGTGCAGCTGGTGCAGGCAGCAGAGAGCTCCCAGGCTCTTGCTCCAGCTGGGACATCCCAGAAGAGGGAGCTGAGCCCAAGGCTGTCACCTCCCCAAGAGCCGCTCACCTCTGCCCAGGTTTACAGCAATGTAAAACCTGCATGCTCAGCCCTAAGGAAGCAGACCTTGGTGCCTTGTTTGGCTCTCAGCAATGATTTACAGCTTCCACTTCCACAGTGGCCCTGTCCCAAGTTGTATTCGATAAAGGGGCTGCTTGAATTTATGTCTTACTGTCATCTGATTTCCTCACCTCTGTTCCTTGCCCTACTTAATGAAGCAGATGCTGTTGACTGCGGTGTTCTGGTTTGCCTTGCTGGGTGCTGGCTGTCACATCAGCCTTGGCCTTGTGGTCACTCAGTATTTGGGCTGCTCATCCACTGAGGTGAGTGCGTCTCGAAGCGTTCCTGCCACAGCATCATTGCTGGACACTTCTTTATTAAAAGATGTGTTCAGGCTGAGGCTGTGCCTCGCTGGATGAAGCACCAAATACTTGAGTTAACCTTTGGCCCTGGGAGAATTGATGCTGCAGTGGTACATTTTCACAGAGGTATTTAATAACACAGCAATAAATGGGGGCTTGTTAGGTTTTGTGCAACGTCTCATGATTCTATGATCGGGGGTGTGTGGACATGACCTCTTCAAGCTGATCCTGTGGGTACTTAAACATCATCTGAGTCCTGCTGTGTCTTAACCCCCATTGTTAAATGCTCAGGCCAGAGAGCACAGCCTGGGTGTGCACAACACCAGGAAAACTCATCTGTGGTCAGCAGAGCCCTGCGCTGAGTTCAAACCCAGCTAAGGATGCACCCACCACCAAGAGCTCAGGGGAGGAGAGCGGCACTGTTCTGCCAGCACATTAATAGCTGGCATGTCCAGGCTGTAAATTCCCTGGATGCCTGTAGGGGAAATGTTAGGATAAACCAGCAGCAAATGTTATGTGCCAGCTCTCCCCTTCCTGAATGATTTCATTGCATTGGAGGGTGTTGAAATGTGGAACTGCAGCTGGGGTTCAGCATTAGGGATGCAGTGAGCATCAGGCTATGAACTGCACAGATTTGTGTTCTCACTCTCTGTTTTTCTCCCCTGTTAGACTGGCTCAGTCGAGAACAAACCCTCACGTCCTTGACACGGGACTGACAGCCCAAGACATCCAGAGTGCAGAAACGCTCTCGCCAGTAGACTGGAACAAAATAGATTCCACCACAGGCGAGAAAGATGATCTGTTCATGTTTTGAGGTCAGAGGCATCTAAGAGCTGACAAGAGAATAACCACTAAAAGTCTATGGACTGAATCATGCTGACCCAGGTGCTGTATGCAAGGGACTCTTCTGAGGGCTTTTCACCAAGTCAGGTGATGTTACAGCACAGTTTAGACCAAAGCTTTAGGAATCTAATGCGTATTTTTGTACGTTGCTTTTACCTAAACCACAAGATGCTCTTGAACGTATTTATTCATAACCGTTACAGTTTACATATACTATTGGAAGGTGTGTAGGGCATCTACAGTATTACATGGCAATATGCCATGGAAGAACCTTCAGCAGTGCCTGTTCCTCTCTGAAAAAAGACTATGCAACACCAAAGTCTCCCTGTAGATACTTTTCTAGACAAAGATCTACAGATGCAAATGCAATTGCAAGCACAACTGTTACTAATCCACTGTTTTGGAACACAGCGCCTGCCTAGGCGGAGCGGAGGAGATTTGCAGCAGCTGCTAACAGTGTTAAAATCAAAGAGGTAGCAGAGATCTTGCTTTTGTTATGAATGTCTGTGATACTCTCACAGTTGTCAATCACCCTTCTGAGCTCTGGCTCTTTCTTTGCCAGCTTTGTATGGGAATTGACACTTTTTTACCCAAAGACTCTATGAAGTTTCGCACTTTAAAACCTGAACTGAAAGCAGTGGCCGGAGCTGTCGGGGTGAGCAGTGCCTGTAACTTCTCTTCAGAAGTTATTAACCCCCAAAAACCCAACCCAGCAATGCTGCAGGTCTGTTTCAGAACTGACTGCTCACGTGCACCGTTCCTGATGTGACTCAAACACTAAGGCTCCATTGCACTGTTGGCTTGAAAGGCAGAACCACCGCGGAGTAACAATTTGTTTTGCTGAAGCGTGTTGGAAGTTGCAGGTTGGGTGAACCCAGTAGCACAATAGATCTGTGTTCTTAGCCCTGCTAAGTGGATTTGGCTGTGCATGCCTTTTTACTGTCTCAGAACCATTTGGTTGTTGCTCACTCAATAGACTGAAATAGAATTGGATTAGGCAAGGCCAATACCTGGATGTTCAATTGGCAAGAGGTGCCCCTTGCAGCGGTGCTCTGATCCTCTTCCCCCCGGCAGCCGTGTCTCCCACCAGGCTCGGGAAGCTGCCTTCATCTGCTCCTGGAGTTCAAAATAAGTAATGGAGGTATAAAGCTTATGCTAATTAAAAGATTAAGTTTAATGATCCTAAATAGTCGCACTGACAGTTTGCAGTGTTTGTGGCCTTATGTGAAGTATACTAATCTGTTTTATAGATTTAACTTGGGTTTGGAACACTAATTCATTCCCCAGATAGCTCTTTAGAACTCGCTTAAAACTGCTTGCAGGAGACAAAAAAACCAAGGCAAAACCTCTTTGTCAGCTGTAAGGATTTATTAGGGAATGGCTGAGTGACTCTGGCTAAAATTTGTTCCCCCCCCAAGTGTTACTGTGATAAAGTATCGAGGACTCATGGAGCTGACTCATCATGTCCCTTAATCAAATGTGTGCTGTTTAGCCACAAAATTGTGTTTAAAGCAAGTTTCATCTTGAACCTCCTGTGCCTGTGCCTTGCTGGTGTGTGTAGAGCAGCGGTCTCGTGAGTGCAGGGGTTACTCACACTGTCCATGCTATGGAGACATGAACCTGTCATTGCATCAGCAATGCCAGAGCCACGTAGAAGTGGTCGTAGCAAGCGCCTTGTCCCAACCCCAAGGAGCGGTGACCTCCCTAGGGAAGAGCTTGGGATGCAGGAATGGCCTGTGAGCGTTTGTCTGTACATTGATCTTTCTCCTTTTCTAGAGACTTTAGGAGCACACCTGAAATGCACAGTGCTATAGATGTATGTATATAGTTTTTTAAGAAAACCTTAAAGAATATCTGTACTGAGGGGAATAAAATTCTACCATTTTTTGGAGTGTCTGCACTGGGTGACTTCATTTTTACCATGGCAATACAGAGAACCCTGTGTTTCTAACTGGTTCAGTCCCCCGTCTTCCTTGATGCATACCAGTAAGTGATGGGAAACATCCACGGGAGGTTTCTGGCTGTGGGAAAGCTGTTCCAGGGCCATCCAGGTGGGAAGAGAGTGCAGCTGGACACTAGGCCACAGTGCTGCCTCCAGCAAATGCTTGTGGATCTGGATGTGGCCACGCTGGATGCACAGAGGGATGCAGAGCAGCCACCTGCCTGAGCCCCTGCATGACTGGGTTGGCCTCCAGGTAAGGGTGTGACAGTGGATGAGAAAAGGGAGGTTGGTGCTTCAGGCTTGTCTGCAGATTAACACAATGCTGGTAACATCAAAACCCCAAATCTCTTAATTGACAGAGGTTCTGAGTTGCTCATTTAATGCATCCCCAAAACTGCACCAACCAATCCTCAGCGGCTTCTTGCTGCCAGACCCAGGCTGGGTTTACGTGTGAGATGCATCAAGTGTTGCTCTTTTCTCTGTGTTCAAGGCTTGCTGTTCAGTGATGCTCAGGTCAAATCCAGCTCCGAGTTCACACACTGGCTGTCGGGGACAACGCTGTGCACTGCAGTAGGTACCAGTCTCTCAGCTTCTCTCTCCTTGGGGCACCAAGAGCATTTGTAAATGTGTGCCAAGCTTGAGCAAGAGCTGTTGTTACCCAGATTGCTCTTGTTTAAAGTACAAGTAGAGCAACATTTCATCTGAACACCTGAATGCTGTTGTTTCTTACAGCCAGCCCCAGGGTGCCGGGAGCTGTGAGCAGCTCTGCGAGGCTTGTGCTCTGAAGCAAGAAGCAATAACTGTCCTTGTGGACAAGCACAGATGCATTTTGGCTGGGGATGGAGCAGGGACTGGGTGGGGATGGAGGCTGAATGTGTCAGCACTGCGTGAGGTCAACAGCCAACTGCCAGAGCCCAGCGAGACTCATCCCTGTTGAAGCCAAGGGGCTGAACCAGAACAAACGCCAGTCAAAGGGGACATCTGGTGGCCTTGCTGGCACCCAGGGCAGGGGCTCGCTCTGGGTCCGCAGTCAGTGCCAATGGGGGGTTTTGCAAGCGTGTCACTGCCTCTGCTGTCCATCTTCTTCCAGGGTTTGCAGCACCTAATAGAAGGAGACGATGCTGCAGCAGAACAGAGCAGTGATGCAGCATTAGCAAATGGCTTTTGTCACAGTTTCCACTGCAGGGAGCAGTGGAGCCACGTGCCATCGTGGCTGCCCTCAGTCCGCACAGACAACGAGGGGTGCAGGGTTGTTCTGCCAAAGCCCTTCTGTGCATGGAAGTATATCCTGAAAATGCTGTGAAATCAGTGCCAAAAATTCCATGCACTTGTCACAGGCAACTTCTTTATGCCTGTCCCTTCAGAGGAAGTCCTGCTGATGGTCTGGTCCCTTTTCCTGGCACCTAGAGCCTCAGTTCATCAAGTCAGTAACTTGGGATTGACAGTGCCCAGGTTGTGCCCCTGCAGCACAAGCCCCGTTGCTCACCTGGAGCCGAGTGAGATGCAGTGAGGGCTGGGGAGGACCCAGGAGCTTTCTCCATGGGCATCACTGGGGCACCTGGGAGCCCACAGCAGCCACAGGGCCAGAAGCTGAGGAAGTGACCCAGCAGAAAGCGAGCAAGAGGGGCCCTGCTGCAGCCTGTGGCTCAGAGCTTCTTCATGCAGCAACGCAGCAGCTGACTGCAAGTGATCTATCAGCAGTGAGCAGGCACAGCTCATGACAGAGGGAGTCTTAATATTGCATTACTTCATTTATTTAGCACCTCTCCTTCAATGCCCAGGGGAAGGACAATGGGAAAGTGTTGTGGGTTGCTGGGGGTTGGTTGTTTCTTTTCTCCCCTGCACAGAACAAGCAGCCTCCAGATGGTTCTTGGCTCAGTGAAGAAATATTGGCTCTACAAAAAGAAGGGATGTCAAGTCATTAAAAGCTGCAGGAAGAGAAGTCTTCCGAGACGGGAGTGGAAATGGGGCCAGGAGAGCTGGAGCCAGAACACAGATGTAGGAAGCGCAGGGAGATGGAGGCAGTTGCACAGTGAATGTGCAGTTAGAAGGTGATTACTGACCGAGTGCTGGTTCATTTCCTGCCGCCAGCCTCTCACACTGGACACGCGCTTAGTCCCTTCTGTGCTGGGCTCTGATCCTTGTCATAGCAATTGCTTCCCACTCTGAGCTCCAGAGAAGCTCCTGGCTCGGTGGCTCTGAGCCAGCAGATCCAAAGGGACCCTCTGCTCTGCCCAGGGAGCGGATGAAGCCTCTGCCATGGGCCACACGCGCCAGCCGGAGCTCTCCATTGTGCCCAGCGCCCATCTGGCACCACTCGGCTTTGGCAGCACCGAGCATCTCCTGGGGCATTGACCTGCTGGGAAGCTGCTGGGCTCGGCTGCCAGCAGAGATGTGTTTGTGACTGTGGGCTCCTTGCCTGTTCCCTGCCGTGGGGCTGGGGGGGTCTCTGGAAGCTGTTGCAGGAGTCGGGTTGTGCCAGCAAACCAGCGGTGCCGGCTGCGCTCACTGTGCCACCTCTCAGCTCTCCTCCTTCCAGGAGTGAGGCAGGATTAGCACCAGCGTCACTGCTCCCATGTCAGGGCTCGGGGGTCGCTCCTCTCCCTGCAGAGAACATACAGGGAGAGGCAGGTTGTGAAATGTCAACTCCATCAGGTCTTGGCTCTAAAATCCCTGCTGACTCCTGTGATTGATCACTCACCCAGCTGCTGCTTGCAGCTTGGATAAGGTAAGGGGGGGGGGGGGGGGGGTGTATGCATTTTAAAAGCTTGGCTTTAAAGCCCACAGAGTAAGGCCAGGAATCCTCTCCTGGCCGAGGTAATGGCAGGAACATCACTGGTCACAGCTGAAACAAAACAGCCATCTGCTCCAGGCTGCACTAGGAGAGGGTGATTCCGCTGCCTTCTCCCTGACGTGTCTTTTGAACCATGATGTGAGAAAACCAGTATTTAGGTACAAAACCCCTGCTGCCTTCCTTGTCTTTCCATTTATCACCCAGGCACCTCGTCTGCTCCAGTCTTTTACTATCACTGGTTCCGGTTCAGGCAGCAGAAGCAAACTCACGCCTGGGGCAGCCTTGAGCCATCATCTCTGCAGGCACATGGGGTGATGCCCAGCGGGTTCTCCTTCCCCTCCTTTCCAAGCAGCCACTCTGCAAACCCTGCTCCAGGTCACTCACTTCCTGCCTCCATTGGGGTTTGGTTTGCAGCCTTCCAGCCTTGCCCATCAGCAGCTTCTCTCCCAGCAAAGCCTCCATCCTTCACACGTGTTTCCTCCTGCTCTCACAGCAACCGCAGCAGCAGGTTCTGTCTCTTGCTAGTCCCACAGCTGGTAACACCACTGCAGGCACAGGTATTGCTTAAAAGCCTCGATGATGATCCTCTGCAGGGAGTTATTTGCCTTGTGCCTTGGTGTTTCCATCACCCTACCTGAATCATGCCACAACAGCCCCCAGACTTGCTGCTTGTCGGGTCTTGTTTTAGCTACAACCCTCCTCCCCAGCATGGATTTTCATGTGACATCCCAGCACAAGGCCTGTCACTTGGCTATTGCCTGGATCACACGCTCGTATGTATAAGCCCCAGGTCTAATTAGGGTAATAAAATGTGTAAAAGTACTAAATCTCCTCAGGCGTGACAGTTTGATCACTTCTATCGACTGTCACAGCACAAGGAAAACTGACAGGAGAGAATAAACCAGTTCTGGCTCTGGCATTTTTATGACTTTTGATACGTTTCCTTTTTTTGTTACTGGAAATTTAAATTACAGTTGTAAGCTTCACTTAAAGAAAAGGAAGTCTCCATAGCAACAGGAACATCTAAATTATTACAGCTGATCACTTCCCTGCCACAGTCACAGCACTTGCCTTTGCCTTGCAGACAGGCCCAGAGGTGCAGGTTCTGATAGGGTTTTTGGAACTTCTTTTGCACATAAACAAGTGTACACACGGTACTTCCTCCATCAATGTGCTGCCTCCAGAAGGATTTAAACCCGATACCTGGAGACTGGTTTCAGGTTTGCTCTGGGACTCCTGACTTCATATGAGTCTTTCTCATCTAGGTGGGTGCTTTGGTCATGCCGGGTGAAGGTGGAGCATTCAGCTGATGGGAACTCTTGCACTGGGGCCAAGGTGCTGAACCTGCAGCACCAAGAACATGTTTGTTGCATTACAAGCTTCTAGTTGTGTTTTCTTTCCAAATTCCCATTTGTCATTCCAGAAACCTTCCGTGGCTGCTCCATATTCCAGTGGAAGGTGCTGCCTGTTTCCCAGCCACCAGCCCTCAATCTGAGCCTTCTCAGTGACTTTGGAGGGATTCCTTCACATTAACCATGAGGAAAGCCTGACCAGTTCAGAGCTGTCTAATGGAAGAGACACATATGCTGGAAGAAATAAGCAGACTATATTTTCCACTCCGAGTTCTAGGAATCATGCGCATCAGCCGGATCAATAGGGGATTGAAAGTGCCCAGCCAGAAAGATGTTCTATATAAAAAAGCAGAAACCCTCCTCTAAGCTCAGGTATTATCATGTTGTAACTGAAGTTATGATAGTAAACCATGTTCACAGTCTCTCTTGGAAAGCTCAGGTTAAGAACAAAAGCTTAATAAATGCACAACAAGGTCCCTGTCTGTATCTATCTGAGATCTTATCCTGTTCAGTAATGGCAGAGATTTGCTTTTCGTGTCCTCTAATTCCCACTGCCATGTGGGGCATTCCTGGGTAATCATTTCCTGCCTTTTCCCCCCGAGGTGGCTGCAATTCAGGGATCTGTTTTTAGGGCAGAACATGGCAATGAGAGGAGCAAAGCAATCTTCACACATATGAAACATCACTTATCCCTTAACCTCTGCAGAGCAAGAGCTGAGGTGTGGACAAGTGGTTGTGGTTCACTGAGGCCAGCCCAAAGCAGCAGTGCTGAGAGCCCAGGGAATGTGGCTGGTTTGAGCTGTCTGTGAGGAGGGGCCTCAAGGAGAGATCCTGCAGGTTCTGGGTACAGGTGTCACTGGGATGAAGCCAGGCAGACGCTGCCACAGGAGCCGGGAGCAGCGTCTGTCGGTGGCTTTCGGATCCATTTGGTTTCAGATGTGAGTTAAAAACAGGCAGAGGGAGAGAATGTGGGTGGTGAGAGAGGCTGAGAATGATGCAAAGGATGTGTCGGACCTGCAGATCCGGCTCACGGCTCAAAATCACCTCTTTGTGGCTCCCGAGAAATCACCTTTTAATGAAGAGTCTGTAACAGGAACCTGTAATTGTGTGGGTGATGCATGAGCCAGAGACAGCACAGTTCACCCTCGTGCAGCTTCATCACAGCCGTGGCTGGGGCTGGAGGCAGATATTTGCTTTCTGTTGAGCACACAGGATCCTACAGGAATGCTGACACTGACCTTTGCAGCTGGCAGCAAGGCAAAGCTGTCGCTCCCTGTCCCACCTCTCCCAGTGCTTCCCACCACGTTTAGCAGGGAGGTTTCCCTAATCCATAGGTGGAGCTTTTGACTCACCTGCACCCACCTCTTGCCTCTCAGGTAATGAAGTAAATCCCAGAAGCCACAGCCCTAGGTACCTGGGAGCATTTGTCACCCAGTCTGTGGGCAGGGAGATGTGTCTGTGTTGTCCTGCTTGGGATCTGCTTCTTTTATTGGGCCCGATTTGATCCTCAGTGTTTCTGTTTGAGGCTTGGATGCATCTATAAGTGTGTTTGGGATGGGCAGTGGGTCAGAGCTAATCAGCAAAACGTGATTTGCTGCATGGGGCAACAGTCAGTGCTGGGAGGGCAAGATCTTTGCTGTTAAGGGTGACAAGAGGGGGGATCTTGTTTCTTCATGGTGGTTGGAACATCGTGATCCAGCAGATGGCTGGTGCATGAGGCTAAATTCTGGGGGAGGACTGTCAGTATCTGGGTTACTTGTTCCTTCAGGGTCTTCCATTTACATATGGAGCTGACCTGACTCACACCTGTGGAATGTGATGGGGGAATGGGAAAAGCTGCAGGTGAAGTTATTTAAGGACTTCAGACAGGTTGAAGCACAGAAAGCATTTTACAACCATGACAGGAGACACGTGGCTCTGGTTGTGCCTTCCCAGTTCTGAGAGCGTGGTCTCTTGAGGCTGGGCTGAGAGCACAGGCTGGAGCAGACCTTTCCAGTTACAAATGTTCCTTGTCTTGTTGACCAGAGTGCAGGAGGTGCAGCGCCGCTGAGCTCGGTATTACATCTCTTTATTTCATACCTGCCGCAGCAGCAGGAGACGAGAGGCAGCCACCAACAGCTCGGAAAGTGCTGCTTCCTCAGTGCAAACTGCAGGTGAGATGTTTGGGGTTCACCTGGCTCATGGGGGCTCCAGATGCTTGCAACCACCCTGGCTGTGTGACAGTGGCTCTGGGCTGGCTCCGAGCAGAGCTTTGACAGTGCTTACCCTGTGTTTTACTGTGATTTGGGGGTTCCTGGGATGCAGCTGGTCCCTTTGTGATACCCAACAAGAGGCTGTGACTTGACTCCTCCGAGAGCAGGGAACAGACTCTCCAACCCTGGAGGTCCTTTGTGCATCCTCACACCCCCTCAATATGATCCCCCTTGTCACCCCCTCCCTGGTCCATGATCAGCAGATCAGGATGCTTGATGGCTGCAAGCTGATCTCATTTTCCTTGGAGCGAGTGCAGGTGTGGTCCTGCCCTTGTGTTTTCAACACTCCCCCCCTGCCAGCCTTAGCTGAATGTCATTGAATCACTCTTTTCTAGGTGATTATCTCTCAACCCCTCGGTATGAACCACACGCTGAGCCAGGAGTGACAGAGCTGGGAGATGAGATTTGTGGTCAGAAATGGGAAACCCTCTGTCTGCAGCAAGGTGAGCCTAATCCTAACCTGCCTCGTGTTTCTTGCTGTGCCTGCAAAGTTTGAAGCAGGGAGTGATAAAGCCTCCTTTAACCTTGATGAGCTTGGCCTTTATGTGATCTGGGACTTACTAAGGCTATTTCAAGAAGGTGCTGAAGTGATAACACAGTATCTGAAAGGTGGTTTCTGACTCTGTGGTGCGAATAAGTGCGATAGACTGTGAAGTCAGGGGAAACCATTCTTAGCATTTAGCCCGATTTTAAACAGAAACACATGGTTTGAAGATGTGTCTCTGAGAGACCTTCCCAGCCCTGACACAAAACCATATTCCCTCTCCTCAAAACCTTGATCCACTAGTGTGAAAGGCTTTTTGGAGAGCAAGAAGATGGACAAGTAGCTCAAGGGGAAGCCTCTGCCACGTCAAGTGGTGTTCTGCAATCAGTCCATCACCTGTCCCTGGATTTTACCTCTTGTCTCCAGGACAGCTCTCAGCAATGGCTATTTGAGGGCTGAAGTTCCTCCTCTTTTAACTCTCTGAGCTTCTGATGCCAGGGATGATTTTCCAGGCTGGAATGGAAAGAGCCCTGAGCAAGCTGCATGAAAAGCTTTTAAAGCAGACCCTTAGCAAAGCATTAAAGACTGAGCTGCATTTGCCATTGGCAAGTACATGCAGGCTTCCTCCCAGCCCTGATCTGAGGTGATGCTGGTGCTCCAGCCATCCTCAGGAGAGGAGTCCTGGTGCTCAGGTGCAGGTGCCTCTGCCCTCTGCATCACACAGCCCATGGGCTGCCCTTGAGGCCATTATGGGCTCGGTTGCTTGTGTTAGTGATGGCTGGAAAAACCCCCTGACAAATTGAAGCAGACATAAAGCAACAACCTTCCAATATCAGCATAGGTGACATTGCTTTTCCCCCACCAACAGCTTGAGAATGGGCAATTACAACCTCCCGACAGTGCTAGCTAACTCCTACAAAGGTACCTGAAAGTGCATGGCCCAGAACTGGCCGTGTGGATGAACTCCAAACCCCATACAGCATTTACCCAAGGAATCTTTGGGGTTTGTTTCCCTTCTGAAGCCAGGATTGGAGGACACTGCCCTGAAACACTCATTTCCTTACCTCTCCCTTCCCTGGTAACTTGATTTCCTTCGATACCTGCCAGGTATTTTTATAATCCCACAGTTGCCGTTGTCTCCAGTTCTCATTTTCTGGTTTACAGCTTGCCCCATGGTCAGAGGCTCTCTCATCTGTATGCAGCACGGCCAGTGCAGCCCATAGGAGACCTGGGTTTAAAACTGTGAGCTAACACACAACTGCTTGAGGCTCAGAAACACTAATGCTTCTTTCCCCTCTTCTGGGCACTGCTGCAGCACGAGCACACTTGCTCACACTGGGAGAGGGAGAAAGCATCAACCTAGGCAAGGTTTGTTAGGGTCCTCGAAGAGGATCTGTTCAGCCTGGGCAAGGATCCAAGGAAGGTTTTTCTTGTTCTTCTGTGTGGGTTAAGCATTGTCCTGTGTGAAAGCTTCAGGTCGGAAAAGGAAAAACAAACATCTCCGGAAAGGGAATTGGATCTGTGGGTCCAGGGTTTGTCATTCCATGGGATCTCTTAGATAACAGCCTGAGAATGATGGGTCGGTGAGTCTGGCTGGTACCACACAGGGGTTTCATCTCAGGGCTCCAGAACCAGAAAGTGATTTTATTCAGTACTGAGCCAGGAAGAACTGAAGGTAACTGAGGAGGATGCTTCTGAGGTCAGATCAAACCCCACACCCTCCCACCAGTACACAGCAGGGTCCTTCCTCCAGCACAGGCTTTGCTGGTGCGCTTCCACCAGTAAAGCCCCATGGTGGCTGGTACCAGAAAAGGAAACTCCTGTGTCAGTGAGTGCAGTCACCTCTCCTGCGCTGGGGTGATGAGGCTGTGTCTGTGTGGAGGATGTGTTTTCCTTGCGGACATCTCTCTTCACCAGACTTAGACTGGCAAAACGTCTGCAGTGTGGTATAGACCTCCCCAGGCTCCTGTATAAATACAGTGCAGACAGTGATTCATGTGAGCAGTGTTAGCAATGACCTGTTTCTCAGGTTGGGAGAGATGAACTTCACCCTGAAGGTGACTTGAAAGTTATTCTGAGCCCTCTCCATACCTCAGTGCTTACCATGAAGCATGGTGCAGTGTACAGCAGAAAGAAGGCAACAAGGGAGGGGGATTGGGTCTTACTGGGGATAGTGGCACTCAGGGGAAAGGTTGTTTTTTGAGGAAGAGCAGCAGTTTAGGGGAAGAAAACAACCTGCAAAATAGGCCTGGGACTCCAGCAAGGCTGCAAAGTGCAGCTGCTGCTGCTTTTATGGCTTCAGCTTATGACTTCCCATCATCATGGCAAATCTTAACTCCTCTTTCTTGGGCAGGTACTACTGATCTGACACTGAAACTCCCACTCTGGAAACGTCAGCTCCACAGTGTCTCTATTTTCCTGGATTGGTTAATGTGTGCACAGGGAAAAGAGCAGTTCCATAACCTTGCACAGCAATGAATAGCAAAGAGCTTCAGCAACTTTTACTCCTCTCTACAGGGAATAGAAATATATTCAGCTGCTGGAACATCTGCCCCATTAACCTTTTCTTTTCTTTCTTCCTAGGCACTATTGACCTCTTTAAAAGAGGTTTAAATTCTGCTTAGCTTGAAGGTCCCTGGGGAGGGACTTCACCTGCCAGGCACCAGGATCCATGCGGAACATGTGAAGCATCTATCCCACTCAGTAACCTGGCAGCAGATTCAGATCGCTGCAGACAGAGGCTGGTAACATCTGAGTAGTGCCGATAAAATACTCTGGAGCCTGTGTATTAGACTTAATATAATTGCCCAAAGGGCATCTACTGACCTACTTTACTGTACAGTTACTGTACAGTTGACAAATGATGTTAACAGAGCCTTAGTGGTCACTTGAGGATGGCAAATATACAGCACTCGAAGCTGAGATTTTCATTGCAGCACATATTTTAATGACTTTTAACTCTCTGGAAGTGCTGCTTTTTCCCTATAATGGAAGCATTTACGTTACCCAGTTCAAATGCTCTAAGGTGTCTTTATTTCTCTTGGCCTGGCTTATAATGGCCTAGTTCAAAAGCATTAAAGTTTAAGGGAAATGAGCTGAGCACCAAGAGAAGCAGGAAAACACTTTTTCCTCTGTAAGCTGGATCTGTGTATGTGAGGAAGGAATGGATGAGCTCCTCATTCACCGTGTGCAGGGGAGTGTCTGCAGCGGACTCAGGGCCTTTCCACACCTCTTTAGTTTCACAGGGAAATAATCAAGAGGGGCTGAAGGTTTGATCCAATGAGTTTATCAAGGATTTCCTAATCCAGCCTAAAGGCAGCAGTGCTGGACAGTAAGTTATCCTGGTGGTAGACAAATAGCCAGAGGACCTCCCTGGCTCCTGGAGTTATTACACCTGGTAACTCTGGTTAATAATCTGGCCCAAAGGTTTCTTGTACTGTTATCTCTGCTGAAGAAACAAGGCAAAACAGAAACCCAACCAAGACTGTTTGTCCCATCACAGCTATTTCAATGTGTTTGTTTGCAACCTCCATAAACGGGTGGGTTTTAGTCTTTGACTTGTAGTGTCCTAAAACTGCAAGTCCTCTGTGTGTATCCCCACAAGTTACATCAACCTGGCTTTTCTCAGTGCTTTCTACAGATTGCTACAGAGCTGCAAGCTGGAGATCACTGCCCTTGTTTATTGGGGCACTCATCTATTAGCCCAGCAGAACTCACATGTTAATCCTCATCTAAAACTGTCCCCTTCGGGCAAGATCCTCTTCAGGCTCAGCACCACAGCTGGAAGCTGCCAGAGCCCCGCTTGCAGTCACTGACCCCATGGCATCACCACCATCACAAGTGACAGTTTCAGCACTGGGTTCGGAGAAGCCCATTGCTTGTGGGGCTGTTCTAAACCTCAAGAGCTCTGCAGCAGGTAATGAAAGTGTGTGAGTGTATCTCATCCTTGGCTAAAACAGAGCAGAACCAAAAGAATACGTGGGGTTTTGTTCTCCTCCTCTGTGGACAATGAATCGGATGAGCAGGAAGGCTTCTCCTCCCATGCTCCCACACGATGATTAATCTCCCCAGCATTTGAAGATGTTGGTCATTATATCCTGCCTTGCCTTGAAATCCACTCTTAAAAAGCAGCAGCAGGAGGTTATGTTTATATGATGAAAGACGATTTTTGTGAAACATGCATTTGTTTCAACGTTCTTGGAGCAAATCTAACCCAAACCTTTAGGGAGAGCAGAGATTATCACAGCTGGGGGAAAGCAGAGACTGCTGCAGACAGGGATGTCCCTGGGTTTGGGCCTGACAATGGACTACACAGATGGAAATTCACCCTTTGGGAGGTTATTTTCCTTCAAAGAGAGACCAGTCTTCAGTGATGGTTGCTAAAAGCCTGGCAGTTTCTGAAGGCATCATCCTGCTTGTCTCCTTCTGTGGCTGGAAAATTCCTGTGTGCTGGCAAACAGGCTCCCCTGGCACATTCAGGAGCCGTTCTTGGTCCCCACCAGCTAAAGGGAAGACTGTAACCTCCTGGTTTCTTTCCAAGGAGTTCAGATGAGTGCAGACTCGGTAGGAGACCCTGAATAGGCAGATTTTACCTGAAAAGGAGAGATCTTCCTGCTCCAAACAACTCGAGAGAAGAAGTTGCTATAGACAGTGTCATTCATTCCCCAGGATGCCCCCATTGGCCCCATCACATCTTACACAAACTGCTTTTTGGATTGACTCCAGATACTCTTTTGGCCCATTCCAAATATTTATGTTTGGTTTAAGATTGTTGGCTTTTCTTAATGCTTCTGTTTGTCAAACCCTGTTCTTGTTTCCCTTTCCTTGGACAGCAGCACTGAGCAGTTTCATCAGCTTGTCTGCGGTTCTGGCCAGCCTGAGCTGCCTTTCCTGACAAGTATTCTTGGATCTTTCCACTTGGGATCTTATTTCTGAAACCATCTAAAATAGGACATTGCTCCACATTCACTACAGCAAATGCATTGCATTCTCCTGGCCCTTACCTTACTTAAGGAGGGGAAAATGGAATACAGACATTCTGATGATGCCAGTTTTAATGGGAAACAAACCCAGCTTGTGTAGGCTGCTATATTAGTCACCTGGTGTTCCAAGAAAGGAATAAACTAGAACTGCTTCTGCTCTTTCCTCCCTGCACCTTATGCTATGCTTCTGGGTTTGCATTATTCTTCCTCTTGTTTTCCATATTCCCTGGCACAGAAGAGGTAAGACTGTGGGGATGTAGACCTTTACCAAAATTAAGCAAGATTCTTCCTCTTGTGAAAGCTCATTCCTACCCAGTTCTGCTTTAAGAGGCATAGAACAGATTGTTATCTCAGATGTGAATGGCTTTTCCCCTCGTTCCTAGAAAACATAATTCTGGCTGAGGTTGTGGTGGGTTTCACATTGTGCAAATGTCTCTCCTGCTAGCAGAGAGCTGTCATCTGAATTCTCACCAAGGCTTCCGTGCAGCCCTAAATGTGAGTCTTACTTCAGATAATGAATATCGTGTATATATGAATGTGGAGTGCAAAGGAAAGCAGTGAAACCTGCGGATCAGTGCATGATGCTGTGCCTCAGTTCAGAGGTTTGGGGGCTAGATCTGCTGGTTTATGGCATTTCAATAGCTTCCCAGGCAGGGTGAGGTGACTGCCTTGTCTGCATCAGCCATTCTCCTCTGACTGTCAAAGGGATGAGGAGGCTTGGTAGCCCCTTGCTTTACAGGTTGGGCACATAGAATCATAGAATGGTTTGGGTTGGAAAGGACCTTAAGGTTCCAACCCCCTGCCATGGGCAGGGACACCTCACACTAAACCAGGTCACTCAAGGCTCTGTCCAGCCTGGCCTTGAACACTGCCAGGGATGGAGCATTCACAACTTCTCTGGGCAACCCATTCCAGTGCCTCAGCACCCTCACAGGGAAGAACTTCTTCCTTATCTCCAACCTGAACTTCCCCTGTTTCAGTCTGAACCCATCACCCCTTGTTCTGTCACTACAATCCCTGATGCAGAGCCCCTCTCCAGCATCCTTGTAGCCCCCTTCAGACACTGGAAGCTGCTCTGAGGTCTCCATTCAGATTCTCTTATCAGATAGTTATCAGCCTGAATCATTATGGGCCATCAGGGATTATTTTGCTCATTCTCACTGCCTGCAGACCAGCCCTGCTTTGAGGAAGTTTTAGGCTGTTGTTTGCATAATGTATCAGCCTGTTTAAATGTATGGATTTACCCTTCTCTGATCACAACCAGATAAAACGAGGGTAGCAGCAGCGGCCTTGACAGCCTACACACATCTAAGCCTTTAAATGGTCATTAGACCTTGCTGCTTGCAGGGAGGAAGAGCCTCCTTGGGGCTGCACAGAGGGAGGATGCCTTGGAAGCTCTGTCCTTCCCACACTGTGCCACACACAGGGAGCACCCATCCCACATTGGGCAAGCTCCTCAGATCAGGCTTCAGGAAGCAGAGCAGCAGATGAGGCTCTGCTCCACCGGGAAGCATCAGAAACCCCTTCATGGCATGTGGAAAGCAGGCACCTTGTTCTGTCAGCTGCTGAGCTTGTTCTCTTAGAGCTAAAGGATCCTTTCCTTTTAAAGCTGGCAATTTCACCGGGTTTTGTTGTCACTCTCTACACTTTGTAGTAGCTATCAACAAAGTTTAGGTGTCTGGTTTACATACTGAGGCTGCCCTGGTTTACGATGCATTTAAATGTACCCTCCCTTATGCTTCCATGAGACAAAGCTGGGGGTTGGGTTTGGGTTTGGGTTTTCTTCCTTTTGCAAAGCAACTCTGCTAACTCTGAAACTGTGGCAGTAACAGAGGCTTCCCCCATCTGCCTGCTCTATCCTGATGCCCCAAACCCACAGCTTTCAGTGGGTCTGCGAGTCAGAGGAGGCTTTCTGGCTACCCCTGAGTGCTGCTTGAGCTCCAGGAGACATCCCAGCCACTCCTGCAGCCTCAACAGGAGCATTTCCTACTGTGAGAGGGGGAAAAATACAGCCTATTTTCAAAGATAGGCTGGAGGCTTGAGCATAATTATCTTGCCAATCTCTTTTGCCTTGAGTATTATCTATCACCCTGTAGTTTTCTTCCTCCCAGAAAAGCAGATATTAAATTCTACTTTTCTTATGGCCATAAAAGTAATTTTCTCCAAATTATTTCTTCCAGTCTTGCTAAAACCAAGCCTGATAATGCAGCAGGACCCCCATCCTCCCAGCAATTACACTTCTGCCTCCTCACTCCTTCAATACCAATCTCTCCATTTATTTGCCTTCTGTCTGGAGCTGCAGTCACTCGCAGCCTGGGTTCTCTGTCTCCTTATTACACAGCCAAAACCGCTTCAAAAATGTAATTAAACATTTACCTTGAAGACAATGCTTTGTCTTCTTTAAGCAGCATGGTATCTTCATTTAACCTCATTTAGAAAACCTCGCCTAAGCTTCTACCTTCAAGACATTATGCTAAACACCAAGCAAAACAAAAAGAGTTCTTCATTTAACCTAATTAAAAGATAAGCCTTCAACTTTTCCATCAGTGCTGTGTGAAACAAAGAGCTTGGCACAGCCTTTTGGTTTGATCCAAACTGTCTAGTTTATTATCCTTCTGCTTCGTCCTCAGCTGTCAATTTTATTATCCTCCTTGATGCCCACAAATCCTCTTAGCAAGCAGCATTCTCCAACCTTTTCAGTCCTGGGCCCACCCATAAGAAGATCAAGGGATCACTATCGCAATAGCGGAGGGTTTGGGTTTGGTGGGGTTTGTTCGGGTTTTGGTGGTTTCTTTATGAGGCTGATACAAACACAGCTTGAGGTCCCCCCAGGGAAGAGGAGGGCTGAGGAGGGTGAAGGATTATTACATTCAGCCTGAGGCCAAGGCGTTAGGGGATGGAAGAAGGGATGAGGGAAGTCCATGGTCTGCTGCTGGTCCCTGAGGACCGCTGTTAAATGCACAAGGCAGGGTAGCAGTGAATGCACTCCCAGCTGCACCAGCACTCACAGTGATGGAACCAGCAGCTGGCTGTCAGGTGTCAGCACACATCATCACTGATCCTCAGTCAAACAAGTGAGGGGCTCACTGACCCAGCAATCAAAGCATCCCCGTGGTGATTGCTGCTTAGGAAGGAGCTCACTAAACCACAGGGACACAAGGAGCAGATGACTTCTTTCCTCGCAGCTCCTGCCAGCCTACAAAACGTTCTCTTCATAGCTCTTATAGTTTAGTCACATCATTGGCTGCAGCTCAGCCTCTCCTGTGAGCCTGCTGCCCCTCTGCCTCATGCTCACAGCACCCAGACCCACCTCTGGGGACCTCCACTCACCCAGCTCCATTTCTGGGCAGTTTCGGTTGCCTTTGGGTGCCCTTTTTTCTCTTTCCCCCTAAGATTTTGGTGCGGTTTGGGGGCTTTTGTGTTTTTTTAACATTTATGATCAAAAATCCTTTGGTTCACCATCTTCCTCTGCAGTATAGCAAACCTCCCAGGGTGGCTGTCAGATTTGGGTAGTGCTTGTATGACACATTGAAGGTTAAGGTGTGTGATGAGGTTCAAGCACTGGGATCCAGGTGTGCCTCACGCAGCCGGCTGTGGGCTCAGAAGCCCCGAACAGGACAGCTCTGTGTGCAGATGCCCATTCCCAGGCCCTCTCTGAGGCTCCCTCCCCTCACCTCATGCCAGGCCCCTATGGACACCTCACCCCGGTCCCCGGAGGGCTCTGACCGCTCGGCGACCGCCGCCCCCCGGGGGCGCTCACAGCGGCCGACGCGGACAGACGGACCCAGCACCTGCGGCCCCGCAGCCCCTGTTTGAAGCGGCCGGACACCCCTCGGCCAATGGCAGGCGGACGGGGCGACCCCGCAGCCAATGGAAGGCCGGCTGGAGAGTAAGGGGCGGGGCGAGTGCGCCCCCGGCTGGAGCCGGCAGCTGTGGTAAACAAGGGGGCGGGTCTCCCTCTTCTCTGGCGTTTGGAGAAGCCAATGGAAAAGCGGCTCCTCCGCCACGCAGCCAATAGCGAGTGAGGGCGGGGCGCGGCCCTGGCGCGAGCGTCACGGCGGGCATCACCCTGTCCGCTGATTGGCTCTCGGCTCCCCCCGCCTCCCCCGGCGGCCGTTGGCAGGGGGCGTGGCTTGCTGAGGGGGTGTGGCCGGGGCGGGGCTGCCGCCGCTGTCGCAGTGAGCGGCGGGCGCTGCGGTGAGGGCAGGCGGGGCGGGAGCTCCGGGTGCTCGGGGCTTCCCCCGGTGCTGCATGGGCAGAGCCGGAGCCGGAGCCGGAGCCGTGCCCCGGAGCGCGCAGTGCGGCCGGCGCCGGCCTCGGGGGGTAGCGGCCCCGGCGGGGCGCGGGCAGCGCTGAGGTGAAGCCGCTGCGGGACCGGAGCTTGCCAGCCGGTGAGTAACGGGTGCGAGAGCATCGCGGCGGGGCTGGCGGAGCCTTCGGGGTCCTGCCCGCCCGAGCGAGCAGGGCTGGGCTGGGGCAGCGCGTTCGGATGTGGTCCCGCTCCCGTTACTGGTCCGAAAGTTGAGCTCTGTCTGCTCCAGTGCCCAGAAGGAAGGGACCTGGGGGAGAGGCAATGGGTAACTCCTTATAGCGGGGCAGGGGTTTGGGAGCAAGGGGGAATTTACCGGATAAAATCCGTGGGATCTTCTGCCTCAAGAAAACTTATCCCGAGCTGAGCTTTTCCGTGGCTCGTTCCGAGCCCGCCCGTCTGCAGCTCCCGGCAGCCTGGCCAGGGGAGCAGAGCAGCCCCGCGGCCCCCTCGCTCTGGCCCCTGCGGGGGTTTTCTCGCCGGCTGCCGATCCTCCTCCCGGCTGCCCTGCCAGAGGAGCCCGGAGCCCTGGGGACGGTGCAGAGCTGGGAGCCGCTTGCAGGTCCGGAGAGGGGGAAGCCGAGCAGGGGGTGGGTGAGCGGCTGGGGAGGCTGCAGCTCCTCCGGGACAGAGGCTTACACCGCCGGCTGCATCCGTCCTGGTGCTGAGTGAGCGCGTTCTTCTCTCCCCCGCCTCGCAGGGATGCTGCAGCATGAACCCACCGCTTAGAGAGCAGCGACCGCGCCGCTTCGGCACCGCTCCCTGAGCCGGCCCCGCTCCCTGAGCCATCACCGCTCCCTGAGCCGGCCCCGCTCCTGAGCCAGCCTGACAGCAGCGTCCTGCGCGGAGCCTACACGGACACTGACGCCGGGAGCCGCTCCGCCGCCCGGCTCCGGCGGGATGCGCTCGCCGCCGCCGCCGCCGCCTCCATGCCGGCAGGAGGGGCTCTGAGCCGCCGCTCCGCTCCCTGCGAGCCCGTCGGGCAGGGACCCCGGGCAGCGGCGGGGCCCCGGCCGGGAGCCGTGCCCGCATCGCCCGCCGGCCGCCCCCGGTGAAGGCGCTCGCTGCAGCCGCTGCTCCGAGGGAGGCACCCCCGAGCCTTTCGCCGCCGAGACGAGCGGCGCATCCCGGGGTGGCGGCGGGTCCCACCCGGCGGCCGCGATCCGGTGCCCCATGGTGCTGCTGCGGAAGCTGCCGGGGATGCCGGGCTGGCCAACGGCGCTGGGGCTGCGGCTGCCGCAGAAGTTCCTGTTCCTGCTCTTCCTCTCGGGCCTGCTCACGCTGTGCTTCGGAGCCCTGTTCCTCCTGCCCGATTCCTCCCGCTTCAAGCGCCTCTTCTTGCCCCGCCGCGCCACCGCCTCCACCTCCTCTTCTTCCTCCGCCTCCTCCTCGTCCGCCGCCGCCTCCTCCTCCACCCGCGACACCGGCCTGCCCCGCAGCCCTCCCGCCGAGCCCCGCCACGCCAGCCCCGCCGCACCGCGCCGCCTGCGGGAGAAGCCCCGTGCCCGGCAGCAGGTGCAGAGCGACGGCCGAGCCGAGCCCGGTACGGGCGCTGCCCCCGCCCGGGACACGCGAGCCTCGTTCCGCTTCGACTACGAGCGGTTCCGCCGCAGCCTCCGGCACCCGGTGCGGGGCAGGCGGCCCGGAGAGGACCCCGAGACCCGAGCCCGCAGGATGAAGATAAAGGAGGTGAGGAGCAGCCGCGGTCCCCTCGCTCAGCTCTCCTCACACCCCCCTCGCTTCCCCCGTTTCCCACACGTCCCCCTTGAGCCCCTTTCTCCCTCCTTTTCCCAAGGAAGGTGGTGGGAATTGGGGACTGTCTCTTTCCGAGGGGTGTCCTGCAGCATGGCCCCGCACACGTGTCCCTCAGCATCCACATGCATCTCCTTGCTGGAGAGGAAAGGTCAGGACAGGCTGTGACCTGAATTTAAAGGCTGAAATTAGGCAAAGGGAAATTTCATCTTGGTTATTAGGGGAAAGAATCATGCTTGGTGGGAGGTGCCTGGGGTTGTGCAAGAGTCTGCCCTGGTGTCCGTGTAAACCTCGCTGAGCTGCTCTCTGATGGACATTGTGCTGGTCCATGAGGACAGCGGGATGGGATGTGCCCCTGTGGCTGTCCCGTAACCCGCTCCGGTGCTTGCTCTTCATGGAGCTGGCCTGGAGCTTGTAACTCACTAACAGCGACCCTCCGAGCCCAGGGAATGTCACCAGCGGGGAGGCACGGGGGTGACAGCGGGGACAGGCTGGCCTGGTGCCTACAGCTTGTGCATAAAAGCCTGGCACAAGCAATGCAAAGCAATCTGTGACCCAGTTAACTGAGAGCTATAGATTCTGTGTAGTATTTGATTGTGTTTGTTGTATCTTTTGCTATGATGGATAACCAGCTTGGAGGGAATTCTGGTCTAGAAAGAGCTGCCAGTAAGTAAAATGCATGGATGTAATTAAGCAGAGTATAATATTCCTGGGGTTGCTCTCTCGCAGAGGTGTAGGCATGCACCAGAGTTGCTGCCCCAGGCTGAGCAGAGAAGTCACAGGTAACATGCTTCTACCCATCATACCCTGCATGTTAAAACCAGGGGCTTTTTAAAGCTCCCCTCCTGGTATCTCTGACAGTCATGAAAACAAAGCTGCACCACTGGTGAAATTCCAGCTCCTCTGCCAGGCAGGCCAGACCCAGCACACCCAAGGTTTCTGTATGATCCCAAGCGTGACGGAGCCACCCTGTCCTTCTGCATCTTGGCTGCAGGGTATTCAAAATATTCCAGTTCCCAGCCCTCCTGTGCTTGGAGTTGTGGAGCGTGTGCTTGAATGTACTGCTGATTGCCACTGTCAAGGTATGCTGGGGTAGCACAGCACACCCGTGAACAACCCAGCTTCTGTTCTGTACAAACAAATCGAATTGGAAATCACATTTCTGGAAGCTGGTGGCACGCAGTGCTTTAGTTGTAGTTAATTAGTTTTGAAATACAGGATTATTCCAAGTTGTATGGATTCAGCCCCATCTGTTTATAACAGCATAATCAGTGCTGGGGAGCAGAGTTAGATTTTTTCAAGGATGAGAATCCATAAGTACTGGTTTTATGCTGACAGCTAATTACTCTTCAAACAGAGCCCTTATTCCTTAAAAGTGCCTCTGCTTCTATTTATGCAGAGCAAGAGGGAAGCAAACACTGTGCTGAGATGGGAGCCTGAATGCGCACAAGGGGCACAAGGTGCAGCCTGTGGGAGGGATAAGGTGTGTTCTTTCTTCATGACTCAAAAAGACATGAAGAGAACAAACCAAGAGAGGTTGGAAGACAAATGCTGTATAAAAAGAAACAGATGGATAGAAAAAAACACCACCAAGGAAGAAATAAGTCATGATACAGCATTTAGGCTTAGCAGAGATTCTTCACATGATGTGAGAGACACCAGCAGGGGCAGGCAGTGGGTTTGCTGCTGTTGGAAGGTGGTGTGTGCAGTAGCTTTCCTCTCCTTCTAGAGCTCTAAGCCCTCGACTTTGATAGAATGTGCTCCAGACTGGCCTGGTACTTAAAGCTTTGGGTTCCCCACCTGCTCTCCTTTAGCCCATTCCTGCAGGTCAGCACCTCTGTAACAGGGAAGATGGATAGGGTTAGGATTTGTTTCATCTGCCAGAGCCTAGATGAAAGCCAGGAGAAAGAACTGGTTCAGGATCAAAGACAAGGGCTGATGTACAACCTGGAGACTTGGATCTTTCTGACTTCTGATAGGACCCTTCCATCTGAGCAGGCGTCTGCTCTTCCCCACCCAGCCTCTAAGCTGCTTGATGCTTCAGCCAAAGAGAAGGGTGGATCATTAGTTTCTTGGCTGTTATGTGTGGAAAGGATCGGCTCATGTAGTCCTGTTAGACATTTTCTGCTTAGAAGACAGAGCTGTCAGAGTAGGAAACCCATCACAGTGGTGTCTCCCACTTTACTGCTGCTTGGGAACACTGAGCAGTGCTGGGGCATCCGAGCTGTTTGCAGATGGGTTGTGTCTGCCTCGCCTGCCATGAGCTTTGAGTGCTGTGTTTCCTACTAATGCAGCAAAAAGAGAGGTGGATTAGTGGACTGAAATAACTCCTAGAAGCCTGTTAAAAGGAGTAAGTGCTGCACTGAGCTGAGCTGTTGTGTGCATGCAGGTATACTGGTTTTGTGCTGGTGGGTAACTTAGCAGAGTGGCTGACCACTTAGGTTTGACTTAAGACAATTCCAGAGTAAATGAGCAGTTGTTTTCCTGAGAAGGAAAGAAGAGATGTCCTGTACTGCACAGGCTGCTGGCTGCAAAAGGTCATTGGTCACCTGGAGAATTGCCTGGGATGTGCTGCTCCATGTTCCTGTGGGCAGCCGAGTATCGGTGGCACGCTGACCTTTCAGAGCAAGCTGCAATGAAACCAGATGACAATCTCCCTGTGCTGCAGGTTGGGAAATGTAAAAGGGCCTGGGATTATTCATCTCTTAAAGTGACCTCTGAGATGCGTTTCAGTTGTGCAGTTGATCAGTCAGGCTTGGCTTTGGGAATAGCCGATTTTTTACACGTGCCAAATAGTAATCATTGATGTTCAAAAAGGATAAAAGGAGAAGGGATTGTAGGCGGAAAGTGGCTGCAGAAACGCCACAGTGGGATTCCAGAGTTATTTGCTCTCACCAGTTTCCAGATCAGATTGGCTCAGTGAAAAGTCACAATGATTTCCCCTCCATGTGCCACTGCTGCGCACTCAGAGCTGAGAAAATCCAACCGTGTGGTTTCTGCCTTTTGCATCCTAATCAGTACAAAAGGTGTTGCTGTTGGAGCTGAGCTGACTGCTTTGCTGATGCTGGGTGATGCAGAGCAGAGTGCTCTGTGCTGTTGCTGTGTTGGCTTCATGGGTCTCACAGGTAGGGAAGTGGTGGGGAGAGAGAACAGCATTTCCCAGCTCTGTTAATGCCATCCGGTGCTTAAGGACAACCACTGTGACAGACTGGACCAGAAAGTGGTCATCAGTGGAATTAAGCTAGCGAGCTGTCTTCTGGTCATGAGATGATGGGGAGAATGGGAACAGTGAAAGAGATTTACTTTTCCTCTTTGAGTGCAAAAGGCAAGTTTCCTTGCCTGGTGTTTGAGAATACCCAATACCTGATGGTGTCCTTTGTTCCTTTCAAATAAGGGAATATGTCAAATGCAGGCAGGCTTTTAGTCCTCTGCTGGGATTGTACCCTTGGGTTTGACACATGCATTCATTTCCTCCAGAGTAGTAATACTGAAGCCTATTCATTTTGCAATATGGTTCTCTTCATCCTGGCTTTTCTCCTGTCTCCACCTTCCTCTCCCTCTCCTTGCTGTCTCCTGGCCTCTTTTAACACAGCTCTAAAGATGGATTGGCTTTTGAAAACCAGGCCCCGGGGGAAGAAGTCCATCAGAGGCTGTGCACGCAGCTGCCCTGCATCACTCTCCTGTTAAGATTAGCAGCTCCTGTTAAGGTAAATCAGGCTTTCAAACACAAACATATTGACAGTTTGTCACAGAAAGATAATTGGCAACAAACAGGAATGTTATCAGGAGCTCAGCCTTTCCGGACAGTTTCTTGGTGCTGGCTTTGTGGTTTCACAGCCCTGAGCAGCCATCCGGGAACAAGCTCCTGGTCTTGGGAAGCTCTGCTTGTTCTGAGTTTGAGCTGCAGCCCTGGTGGGAGAAGTGCCTGGTGGAGTGGGGCTTAGAACAGCTCTCAGGTGAGTTACAGGGGCCTGGTCACACACCCTGTGCATCACGTTATTGGTTGTCCTGAGCCATTTGGTATCTGAAGCCAGCAGGAGAAGACCTCTCCCTTTCCCTGCTCTGTGCTGCTTGTGTTCCTGGAGAAAAAGCCTTTTCTGTCCATAATCTGGGGATGAGCAGTACTGCAAGTAAATAATGCAGTCCCTCAGTGGCTTCCATCTGTGACTGACACCCAGCACCTCCCCATGCACACATTTCTCACGGAGATCCATGGAAAACTTTTCTCTGAGAGCATTTCTCTGCAGTTTGAGGCCCTGGCTGCCTCCAGGCTTGCTGCAATTTTCCTTTGCTCCCTCTTCCTTCTCATGCATTTATTTACTGGACCTGTGCAAAAGGGGTTTCTATACTGCACACCCCTCAGGCTGTGCATCCAGTGTGGTTTGTGCTTCCCCAGGCTCCGGTGGATTCACACAAAGTTTAGACCTCACCTGTCTGAGACTCTTCTGGCTGTAGGGTATGCAGGTAACGGACTAAAAACACACCTGTCCCGTTGGCATGATGTTCCCATGCTGCAGTGCTGTTTGCCTTAGAGGTGCCAATGGCACCGTAGTGCATTTTGGAATTGGGAGTACTGTGAAGACGTTTGCTCTTACGTACAGGATGTAGCAGGAAAGCACTTGTTCCACAACAGCTGAGTTTGGTGCAAGGCTGGTTTATAAGCTGCCACTTAGAGACAAATGCACTATTCACCACCCAGCAAACTGGTTGGAGTGTGGACCTCTCCAGGCAGGTTCCAGGTAATGTCTAATGTGTGTGCTGGCTGTGAGGAAATGAGTGTCCAGGACACACACGTGTTGTGCAGAAGGATTTACACCTTGTGAATGCACACAGGCTCTTTGAAAGTTCTCAGCTATAAAGACAAGGGGTTTGGGCAGCAGGGCTGGAGCCTGGGTACCATCCCATGCCCTGGGGGGCAAGACCAGATGTGGCTGTGTCTGAAACAGGGGATGCATGGCTGAGGGGTGCATGGGGTAAGGTGCCCCATTGCTAGGACCAGTACTAGTATGGGCCAAGCTCCCATCACCCCTTCAGGCGTCAGGCTGGGGACTGTGTATGTGCACTTGTACAAATATTTACTACAAAGCATTCGCCTGGGTTAAGACTCCATCTTTCCAGCCAAAATATTTATAGACTCCCGATTAACTTTTTAATCAACAATTAAATCTGCCCCTTAATAGAGAAAGATTTTTGTGTCTAGTGTTCTTTCCTTTGGATCTGTATGCAGGGCTTTACCAGATGATGTTAATCAGTCATGTTTGGTTTACTCTCTCAGCCTATTGTTGTTTAGCTTGTTTATCATCTTGTTTTGATGTTTTTCAGTGTTTAAAGCAATTCAGATTTTAGATGGGAGACAGACAGGGAAAGGAGAATGTATCTTGGATCAGTCTGTCATCGGTTCTGAGTATGAGACTTAGATGAAGCTGCCAGAAGTGGAAGGAAGGAAACAGCCTTCACCTCATTGGTGGGAAGAGGGAACTGTGTGCTTGGAGCATTCTAATTTTTAAACATTCCCCCAAAAAAGCACTTTTCCATGAATGCTGTGGCTGCATTTGCCATGGGGAGTGAGCACACTCCGTGACTGCTGTCTGTACTGCGTATCCCTGTGGTGCTTCAGGTCATCATGACACAGTGTTCTGGAAGAGCTCCAGAGAGGCTGTCACCAGCAGTGGTGTCAGTGAGCCGTGCTTAATGGGAGGGGATTGTGCGTGATGGACCCAAGCCACTGTAGGACACAGAGCACAGTGGGAACAGTGAAGGGCTGGGTAATAAACATACTCTATTGATGGCATAGGGATGTTACTTGTTTGTGCTCATATTAGAGGGGACAGAGCACCTGCTGTTAATCAGAGTAGGACACTTGGTCCCAGGTTCTGTTCCTGATGGCAGATTCATCGAGACGCTCTATGGTTCCAGTTTGCATCTCTGTAAAGTGGACATGAGGGGTTTTATCCCTAATACATCAAACTGATACATGGCAAAACTGTTTCAGGCACTTGAGTGTTCCCTGGGAGTACTCTGGAGTGTAAGCAACGGCTAGAGGTTGTACTCAACTGAAGTGACTTCAGTGCTTCCCTTTTGCAACTGCTTATCTTGACGGCGAAGATGCAGAGTCCCGTGTGTGTATGTCTGCTGTGTACTAGAGTTAAAGGCGAGGTCTCAATGGTGTTTGCAAAGGAAAGGTGTGAGGTGTGCTCCTGAGACTGACTTCTTCCCTCAGGAGACAGGTAATGGAGCCTGGATCCAGCAATAGGAGTCCCGTGTGCTGAAACCTGCTATGTCCTTAGGTCCCCCTCATGCACGTTGTGGCTTTCCCCTTCCTTGGGTCTGTAGTTCCTTCTGTGTTGCCCACCCCTGCCCAGTGGTGTCTTGTTCTTCCCAGTGTCTGTGTGGGCCAGAGGCGATGCTCCAGCTCCGGGTGCTGGTACCCCCAGCTGCCTGCAGCAGCCTATGCTGCTCCCCTGCCATCTGTGAGATACTCTGTGGGTCTCCCCCCAGCCTGGGGGTTGTTTGCCCTGAACCTCATTGTGTTTGTGACCTTTACCCTCTGTCAAACCCCATTGAAGCTTTCCAGCTCAGGGGTTACTGAGGAGGACAGGCAGGAGACAGCGAAGCAGAAAACAGTTCTCAGGCTTCTCTGAGCTAATTGTTGTTATGGTCCTGATTGAGTGGGAGCCAGGAGCTCATTAGTTCTAATCTGGCTTCCAACAATTCTATGGCATGGCCATAGAACTGTTGTTACATTTCTCTCCTGGTTTATTAGTGGGTAGAGTGATACCCTAAGAGAAAGGCTGCAGAGAGTAATAAATGCAAGAGATTAAGAAATTCTGCAGCATCTCATCGTGCCAACAGCACTTGCACAGGATGATGATATACAATGAAGTTATACATTCAGTACATCCTAGAGAATGTCTCTTCTCCGAGAGCTGGTACTTGCTTCAGAGGATGTCTGACACAGCTCCCACTGATATATGGAGCTGGATGGCTCTGGGAGGCTGTGCTGAGAATTGGAGCTGTGTTAGTAACGTCCGAGCAAGCCGTGCTTAAACCAGGCTGCTTGCTCTAATTGTGTTAACATGATTTCCCTGGGCACTAAAGAAAGTGCATAACCATGTTCTTTGCAAAGTAACGAAGGTAATTATAATGTAATCACATTTCATCTGTCCTGAAACCCTCGTGTTGTCTGGGTTAGCCAGCCCAGCTCATGAATAACAGAATTCCAGTGGAAATGGGTTGTTTGTGGCTCTTCCTCCATCCAACCTGCGTTTTAATCCGAAGCTATCTAGGAAGGAGACATGTTTACGTCGGTAGCTCAGCATTGTGCTGGATGAACCCAAACCAACCCTTGGCCGACTCCTGGTGCTGTTCTGACGTTCTTGAAGGCCTTGCTGCAGTACTGAGACCACGTGAGGGTTCCTGCCATAGTTGTATTTGATTATCTTATCTATCAGCTGTTTGTTCTGCTTGTCGCTGGCCCTGCAGCCAGCAGAAGGCTGTCCCTGTGGGGTGTGCATCTGCCCACTCGCATGGGTGGCTGCACAGTGCGATAGCTCAGATGGAGGTTTTGGGGGCGGCTCGCTGGCTGGGGTAGGGTGACCAGGGGACGGTTGTCTCCTCTTCTGGGTCTCTCAGGATTTCAGAGACAGTGGAATACTAGGGTGACATTTGGTAAACGGAGCAGTGGGAGCTTGTTCCTCAGGTCTTGAAGCACAGTCAGAGCAGTACTGTGGGAGCCATTCTCCTCTGTTGACAGGGACATCGAGTTTCTGACCTGGGAGGTGCTTTCTGTCTCTAATTTTGATGAATCCTTATAGCTCTTATCTTTAGTTTATTACCCACATCCCTGAACTTGCCATTTCTTGCTTTATTCTTTCAGTAGTTCATTAATCATTGTTGTATGATGACTGTCTAGAGCAGTGCTGGAGAGAGGCCAGGCACTGGTCCCTCCTGTGATGGGAGGTCAGGCTAAATGAAAGCGAGCCCTTTTCCTCCTGCAGCTCAGTTCCAACGTTGTTCCAACATCCACTCCACCAGCCTCGGTTCTATTAAAGATCCAGTACCTGCAGCCTGATTTGTGTGATTTATTGCTGCCTGTGGGACTCTTGGAAGAGTTTGTCAGCCTCTGGCTAATAAATTTGTTACTGTGGTCCAAGAATTTCTTGTAACACTTTTGTAAGGTGACAAGTCTGACTTGAGGCTCTAGGAAGGCTCTGAGCAATTTTTTGTGTCTGTTATTAGCTATTACCTTTGATAAATTATTGGACTAATCTCTGCTGACTCCTCAGTGCTTGAGAATTGCTCTGTTCCTCTCTTCAGAAGTTCCCATCACCAGTAACTTGAAACAGGAGAGGAGGCAGAGGACAGCGATGCTCTGGTCTGCGCCTCGGAGCAAAGTCTGCAAAGACAGATGGGGAGCAGGTGAACCAGCAAGAAAGCATTAAACTAAACTCATCCTCCCAAATCTCTCCTGTTAAGCCATCCAAGTGTGTGATAAAGCACAAGGTGTGCTGCCAGTCCTTGACTTCCCTCTTTTTAGCCTGCTCCAGCATTTGGATGGAGACAAAGACAGCTTTCAAACGCATTGAAAAAGAAAGGAAAATGTCCCCACACTCCCCCCTCACCCCTGCAGTCTGTCCATTTTGGGTTAGTTATCACTACAGCTTCTTTTAGAGCATCCCCTTGGGTGCTGGCTTTCCAGAAATGAGAATCCTGTGCAGATGGTATCTTTAGGGAAGGAGAAAATCATTTACCTTGTCATAATGCAGGTCTGAAAAACCAATCCTGCTTAGTGTTTGTGGTTCATCTACGTTCCCTTTCAGTGTGGGGGTATGATAGTGAGGAGCTGATGTGTTCTGGCCTGGGTGTTTAACTGATGGATGTGCATAACTGACCTGGAATGCTGGTCGCTTTTAAAGAGAATTTGTAGTTCGTGTGCAATTAGGGATTCACTGTGAAGACTGTGCTGTACATGCTTGAAGGGATGTAGTTGAAATAGTAAGAGCCCTAAGGCAGCCTGTAGGTATGTCACAGTGCCCAAAATCTTGAGAGCTGGGGGAATTTCCCGCCTGATTTATGCTGCAGGTGCGAAGCTCAGGAGGAGGACTCAGAGGTGGCATTTGATGAAGCACAGTCACGAGGTACATCACTGTTTCCAGTTTCTTTCCTCAAAGCATCCTGGAATGAAACAGGAGTCGCTAAGAAAAGCCATTGCCAGAGTGTCCAGCCTAGAGGTGACTCGAAAACCCTACTGATGGTGTCACGCATAGTGTGTTGTTTGCTGTCGGGGTTCACCTGCCATCCATTGTGTCTGCAGCCTGGCTGTAGCTGTGGAGTTGTGTGTTTGACAGACATCTCCTATGTAACTTCACTAGCAAAAGTAACCTTGGGAGGTGAACCATTGCACTAGGATGTAAGGGTGATGATCTATGACATAGCAGTAGTGGTGGGGAAGATAACTGCTTGAGATGCTTCTTTGTGCATGGAAGTCTGTATAGACACATTTGGATATACAGTACTTGCACTTCCAAAGTGCAGCACATACAGTAATCCCTGAAACTAGCATCACATAAAGTATAGCACAGTGGGGTGGAGTTCATATGTATATTTTAATACTTTTATGGATCTGGTGTTCTCTCTTCTCTTCTCTTCTCTTCTCTTCTCTTCTCTTCTCTTCTCTTCTCTTCTCTTCTCTTCTCTTCTCTTCTCTTCTCTTCTCTTCTCTTCTCTTCTCTTCTCTTCTCTTCTCTTCTCTTCTCTTCTCTTCATCACTGCACTGAATCCCCCCATGCCTTGGTCTAGACTTGCAGATTTGCTCTCAGACCCACTGCCGTCCTCTTGCAGGCTGGCATCTCATTAGGAAACTAACTGCAAAATCAACTGCTCTTGCTGACACGTTTCCTGATTTAGATGCAGCTGGATCCAGCTTCATGCCTCCGACAGCCCTATCAAAGGATTATTATTTTTTCCCCTCTTGACACAGTTAAATCTAGTTGCATTAGGAATTTAATTAGGAGTTAGTTTAATTGTGTTTTGAGCTGTTCTTTCTCCCATTCAGCTTTCCTAGCAGGGACTGTGAGTCAGGAAGACTCTTGGGTTCTATTTCTGTCCTTGTCACTGACACTGATGACCTTGGTCTCTGTTCCCCCAGTGTTCAGGCTTCTGGTCCTGCTTTTCTCCTGGCTGTGGTGGGAGGGAGGGATACTTCCCCTGCATCTCTGAGCTCTGTTTCACGCTGCTGCACCCGCTGCCTGGGTGCAGAACCTGGAACTCTCCTTTACTGCAGCTTGCTGGAAGGAGCCCTGTGGCTGTCCGATGGAAGGTGATTCCTCCTGACTTCATAGAGAGCTCCTCCTTTGCTTGCAGAGCTGGAGACCAGTTTTCTGTGCCATGGTCTGCTGTGTCTTTGGCTGTTGTGCCGGAGGGGTGAGCTGATGTGATGAAAACCACCCGTGCAAGTTGGAAAACAAGCTGCCGAGGCTTTGCCAGACCCAGCTGAAGCAAAGCCCCACTCAGCGCGGCTTGAATTGCTCGGTTAGGTTTGCTTACAGATGAAGCGACGTGTAGCAAGTAATTGCCAATGTCTGTCGCCCATCTAACTCTGAACAATCAGCTGCTGTATCTGCAGGCAGTTGGCTGCCATGCTTTGAAATTTGGGTTTAGGATCTGTTGCAGGAGCTGGAGCCCATGGGAGGAGCTGAGTGCTCATGCTGGTGCTTGGGCTGGGGAGCACCAGCCTTTATCTTGTGCTTAAGGAACAAGTGAGTACAACAGTGGCAAAGGGAGCTGTCAGGGAGCTGAGGCTTTCCTGAGCTTTGAGCATCATTCCAAAGGGTGTATGTGCAGGAATTTGCTTTGGAGGAGGTGGGTTTGCAACAGGAACCAGTCCTGTGTTATTTGGGGGCTGATCAACCTCCTGCCCTGGTACAGTGCGTGTAATCCCAGTGTCCCCTCGCACACATCACCTCTTACACCTGAGGGTGTATGAGAAGGGTCAGGAATGGGAAGCAGAGAGGAAATACCCATCCTATTGGAGTCAATGAGATTGTCTTCATCTGGTTTTGCTGTTGGGTACAAACAGCCTCAGGTTTCCTGTGTGGTCACCCCTTTACCATCAGCTCAATCAATGTGATCATGTTGGATTGCTACTGACATGAGGCTCTCAGGAGTTATCAGTTGTGTGAAAGCCATGGATGAAAACATCTGCAATTCACTTTGGTTTATTCCAAGGCGGAAGTTAACATGGATGCTATAAACCAGGCGGGTTACCCAGCATGTCTCTAAATTGCTCAGGTTCCTGTTGGGATCTATTGGATTTACTGTAATCTTTAATTATAAAAGGTAATTACTTCCAAATGGATTATCAGTGTTGGTGTCCGTTCCCGAGGGTTGCTTGGTAACGTCTCTCATGTGCTCAAGCACTGTGTTTTGTGAGGAAGAGGCTTGGAAACTCAGCAGGGAAAAGCCAGTGAGTGGATATTAATGTTGCCTAAATGGAACCTTTCCATCACCTGGAGTTAACACGCAGCCTTTTTGTTCTTATTTTACTGTTATGTAAAACCTTTCTAAGGGCAATGTCCCAAAGAAGCGGCCTAAGAAGTTCTTCAGCTTCATATTAAATTCTAGTATTGTATAACATTCTGCCATGCTGTCTGTATGGAGATGTGTGTATATATGTATATATATATCTCCATATGTTAATGTTGAAACAGCAGCAGATAATAAACATGGTGCTGTTCCATTACCTTTCCCACAGTCAATCCTGAATTATACAAGTTTATGCAAGTCTGATTAGAAAGCAATACCATCCATCATTCCCAATAGGAATGGCTCATCCCGATGTGTTCGGGCAGACTTTTACTGTCTGTGAGACTGACAGTTGGTTCCTCTTTTTCTCTGCATCTGGCAAATCATTTTTATACAGCTGGGGAAAATGGCATCATATTGCAGGTTAAAACTCCAGGCTAGACAAGGGCTATTTTGGAGTAGCAGGAAGGTTAGAGATGGGAAAGAACAGGTCCTAAAATTGAAAGTAATGACAAGTCATCTTCCTCCTGCTGAGAAAGGAAGAGAAACCTTTCCGGTAATTTGAGGTGGGGAAAAAACCAAGTAAGAAATACAATTGGGAAAGAAACACTTAAAATTACCCCCAGCATCCCTTTTTACTTGGGGAAAAAACCCCAAACCCACCACCAATAATCCCACACCTCCCCTGGGGATTTCCTGAGCTAACCTAATAGTTTAATATTTGAAAGGGAGTTGAAGAAACGAGATTAAAGAGCCACAAAAGTGGTTACCTTGTGAAAATGATGGTTTTGTGTAATGTTCCTTGGAAAGGGCTGGTTGGCTGCTATATTTAGATTTCATCTTTTAAGCATTTGCTAATTATCCCAGCCGAGATGGACAAAGCTAATCAAATAGCTGTGTGGGAATGCTCCGAGTTTAAACCTTCCTGCTAACTAAAGGAGGGCAAGGGGGGAGGGATTTGGTCTTTTCCCTTCTCATCCCTGTGTTTTGCCAGTACAGGACACCAGGACTGTCAGTGGTTCAGTGATTACGTGTTAAAGAACATCACATTTGTACAGCTCTTCAGGGAGAAAACACTTCCTTGGTCAAGTTGTTATCCTGAGCCCTGGTTCTTCACCAGCTGGATCACAGGATTTGCTATATGGCTTTTTGGGCTGAGTTCTTCCCGACTGCCTTTCCATTGGAGTCTGATTTTTCCATGACCTCAGGTTCCCTGAAAATCAGGGAAGATGCTTTTATTTACTGGGCCTGGAGTGGTGACTTTCAGTGTGTGGTTTGGAATATTTGGTCTCAGAAAACATAAGGATTCTTGCTAAGGCACGTCAACAGCAAAGGGAAATGGGAGAATGGGCAAAGCTATGGTAGCAGCATAGGTGCTGCTGTGGTGTGCTCATTAGGATGGAGAAGTTTGGGGTGTCAGTGGAAAGCATTAAATACTTGTGGGATTTCCTGCAGTCTAGCAAGGGACACAACCATGTAGTGTTTGGCTCAGTATTTTAAAGGAGAATACTTATAAAGCTGATTTCCAAATGATGACATTCCCATAGATTAAAAAGAAAAGCACTGGAAGCAGTTTTGCCCTTGTTCTACACCGGGTTTGTGCAACCTGAATGCTGCAGTGTCAGGACCCTGCTAAGATGTAGTTGAAGACCCTGAAGCAGTAAAGAGCTTGGTGCAGGGCAATGCCCTCAGTACCTGGCTCCACATGGCTGCAGGATGCAGCCCCCGTGACATACCTGAGGCTTGTGAGCGATGTCTGTGTTGGGCCTGGCTGGAGCAAAGCACAAGAAAAGGTAATGGTCTGAATGATCAGAGTGGCAGAATTCAGTTTAGCTCCTTGCAGTTGATTTAACAGGTAATCATCTGGCTGGGAGCTGAAACTTCTGAAGGTAAAAACTCACTCTCAGGTTATAGAAAAGAGCCAACCTGACAAGTTCCATTATAAATTTGGCAGGCTCTGCTATAGATCAGCTGAAAGCCAGGGTGAGTCAAGTCTCAGGGCCAACTAGATGATTGTCTATCAGATGGCACACGGCTAAGAACAAAATCTAGAATTATGGCTCTATTTCCATAATTTTGGTGGTTCTGATGCCATCTTTCACGTCTAAACTGGCATAGTGCTAATGCTGACGTATTGTGATCTCTCATGACTAGAATGACGTAAAATACTCGCTTCTAACCTTGGCATTTCATCGCAAAGCTGACTTGAGCACCTCGCTGTGCAGTTTTGCACCTCTCAGCTCCATCCCCTTCTCTTTCAGCCTGGCATTTGGAGCCTCTGCTAAAGCTTTTGAAAGCTCCATCTCCGTCCTCCATGCAGTATATAAATGTGGAGTCCCCACTTTTAGAAACTTGATGAATCTCAGTAGTGGTTTGGAAGTGGAACTGCTAAATTTGGATTGAAAAGACAGCTGCAGAAAGCCAGAATGGGCAGAATGGTGCAGATGCTTTTGGCTTCTAAACTTTTGCAGTTGCTGCTTTTGGACCCATCATTAGAGGGAGGAAAGCTTAATCTTGGAAAATGGAAGGGTACCACATTATGCATCCTGCCTCCCAAACACAGAGGGTTTAAAAGCAGTGAGCAAAATCCTGCTCACATATAGGAAACCTGTCAGTTTGATGAGGCAGAGCCTCATCCATCCTCTGCCTGATGATCAGCTCAGGGCAGAACAGAGAAGGGGAGTTTTAGACACTGCAGCCAGCACAGCCCAAGCAATCGTTCTGTAGTGGAACTTTTGCAGCACTGTGACAAATGCAGCTTACATGCTTCAATAGGCAAAGAATAAATGTATTAATTCAAAGCACAAGAAAAGGTAATGGCCTAAATGATGAAAGTGACAGTGAGTCACTCCAGGGGCTCTGCAGCAGCCTCACGCAGCTCCTCCTTGTGCCAGGAGACAGCAGGGGAAGAGGGAATTGCCCTGGTAGGATCTAAGTGGGGAACCTGGGATGTGATGGAGGTGCCAGTGAGCTGGTCCCAGAGAGGCAGGGATGGAGCAGAGGGGCCTGTGTCTGGGGCAGGCTCTGAAGAAGGAACTTCAGCCCTGCTGGAATGGAGCCGGTAAAGCTGAGGGAAGGACAGAAATGTCATCCTCAGCTTAAAATGAGGCTGATTCAGAGTTGCAGCATGAGGAGTCTCATGCAGCAGAGCAGAGTCATTTCCACATCCTGTCCGTGTCCAGGCTGTCTGTGTGTCAGAAGGGTGGGTCCTGCTTCCTCAGCTCTGGTTTAGAAGAGAAGTGAAGCAAATAGATTGCCTGGCTGTTTCCTTCCTGGGGCACGAGCCCTATCGCTCCCTGTGGGGAAGCTGTCATTATAGGAGCAGCATCTTCCCAGCACTGAGCTTCAGGATCAAGCTCTGAGACATAAAAAGCATCCACTCGGTACCATCAGAGGGATGCAGAGTTCTCACAGAGATGCCCTGTTAGGTTAATGAAGAATGAGAACTTCCCGTTTACAATAGTGCTGCCACCAAACCCCCCCAAGACCTACTGAAACTCAGCTCAGATGATGGAGCTGTGTTTGATGGACTCCATGGGGGTTTCTGCCCCCTCCCTGCCTGACCATGACTGAGTTTCTCGGGAGCAGAGTGCTCCAAGTGACTGATTCATCCAAGCTGCTGTGTTTGTCCAACATTCCTTCTCTTGGTGGTGCTGGAGCCCGAATGTTACCAATCAATTCAGCAAATGTTTATCCTCGGCCATAGGAGCAGCTCTGGGAAACTTTACTTTGGAAGCTGATGTTTGAGAAGGGGGGGGAGGATCTGGGGGGGCTCTCAGTGTGTGTGTGCTGATGAAGAGAGGAGGTTGCCAGAGGCTTGCAGTGTTGGGTTTGTGAAACACTCAGCCGGAGGGAAGGACAATAAGAGCTGAAATGATGCTGGCAATTTCAGACCAAAGGAACCTCCATATCCTGGTCCTGGAATAGCGCAGTAAATGCTGCTGCAGGCACTAGACAGGGGCACTCTGCAGAGGAATGATTTGGTTTAAACTGTCATTTTCTCTCAAATGTCTTGTTTGAGTAAAGCATGTTCGAAGTCTCTTCTCTCTGTTGGATGGCAGGGGAGAATATTGTCAGTGCTCGGAAGCAGCTTTCTTCCCCTTTGTTATCTTTTTGCCAGGGACTGAATCAAAGAAGGTGCAGGTCACAGTGACTGCTCCGAGCCAGGCTGTGGGAATTCTAAAGGGCAGCTTTATTTAAGGCTCTCCTTAGAAGCTGACAAGTCCCAGGCCCTCCTGCTGAACACGGAGTATTGGAGGTTTAAGTTTTCCTACCAGCTGGAGCCCAAGGGGCAGGAGGGCAGGAAGAGCTGTGCTGGGCTCTGGGGCTGTGTGTGTTGGAAGCTGCGCAAAGACAGTGCCTTGTGGTCCTCGCACAAAGGTCAATGTGCTGAGCCCGGGCAGGACAGTTCAGATGTCCCAAAAGGAATTGTTGGAGTTGGAAGGGGTTTCTCAGAAAGCACCCAGCCCATCTCAGGACTCGCTTAAGGAAACACTTTGAGTTTCATGGGAAGTTACATTAACAGATTCTGTTAATTCATAGAAAACTTCGCTGTGAAATTTTCGCTGTGATAAAGAAATGGGAAAGCCAAGGAGGGAGCATCCCTGTAACTGGGGATACCTCAGCTTTGGCCTTAGGTTTTTAACCCGTTTTAATCCCCGTCCTGCGTAAGCTGCTGGAGGTGGCCTTGCCTTGGCAGGGGGGTTGGTCTCGATGATCTCCAGAGGTCCCTTCGGTTCCCAGTGGTTCTGTGGTTCTGCAGTATTGATACTCCATGGAAAAGGTTGGGAATCCCGAGTTGGAGACATCTGTCTAAAACTCCCACTTGGTTTGCACAGGGCTCCCATTGTGCTGGGAATTGGGGTACTGCAGAAATGTGCCGGTCCCAAGTTCCACCCAGGATGAGTCTGAGACTCCAGCAAACGCTGAGTGCAGTGCTGTGATTTGTGTTCGGTGTGAGCTGAGGTCTTATAATGGGTTGGTTGTTGGGTTCAGCAGTGAATGGGAAACTCCTGCTCCTTCCTGGGAAGTTCCTGCTCCTTCCCAGCAAACTCCCAGTTCTCTTAAGCACTTCCCCTCAATTTTTCTCTCTGCAGATGATGAAATTCGCTTGGGATAACTACAAACTCTATGCACTGGGGAAAAACGAACTGCGACCGCTGACCAAGAACGGCCACATCGGGAACATGTTTGGTGAGTCCTGGAGCAGGGTGGGTGCCGTTGCATTGGGGTTTTTAGAGGTCACACATCCATGCCCGTTCCTGTCTCTGCAGTGCACTGAGGTACCTGTGGTGGCTTTGATCTCTTTCCTCTTTCCATTTTTATGACACTTCCAATACAACTCCTAGGAGTTACCTGTCTACATCCCATTGCTGGGAATCTCGTTCCTGCATACCTCCCTCAATGCCCAGCCTGTATCACCTGTGTACAGACCTAGCACCAAACATGCCTGAGAACAGTGCTGAAACCAACCAGTGTCTTTAGTAAAACATGAAGTCAGTCCAAACCTGACAGTGCTGCTGTTTCTCTAATCTCATAGACATCAGGACATGACCACACTGAGCATTTTCTCTCTTGGTCTTAACTTTCCTACTTGTGATGGATGCCCTCCAGGCTCTATTGCTAGGGCATCAGTTTCATCTGATGTAGCTTATTTGTACAGAAGTCTTCTGATTGCTGTAATTTATAATCATTGCAACCTGGAAGCCCTTTCATTAAACCCACTAGCTGTAGTTCATCTATGATGCTTGGGATAAGATGCACCATGCTAAACATCCCATTCCATGCCCTCCAGTGGGATAAACACGTTTTATACTTGCAGCCATTTCAGATGTGTGATGATTTCCCTGGAAATGATGCCATGGAAGTGGACAGAGCACACTACTAAGGTGGAGGGATGATCTCTGTTAGTATAAAACCTGCACCACAAGATTCCAGTAGGAATGGCTGCATGACTGTGGGGTTTTCAGGATAATCTGCAGCATTTCTCTCCACACTGCAGCACGCTCAAGGAAGACCTGCAGAGTATCTGGCCTCTGTTAGAATCAGGCCCAAAACATGCTTGCTTAAAGAAAAATGGCATAGCTGGGCTGTAGGTAAGGGTGAAGGCTGGAGATGCATAGGTATGGATTCTGCTCCCAGTGCTGAGCTAGTTATTTTACCCTTCCAGCCCCAGCATCTCCCCATTCCTGTCTTTGATGCTGTGTGAGCATTAAGATCATAGAGTGGTTTGTGTTGGAAAGAACCTTAAGATCATCCAGTTCCAGCCCCCTGCCATGGGCAAGGACATCTCACACTAGACCATGTTGAATTCCTTGGAGCGAGGCTGCTGGAGAAGGCAGTGTGTTCTGGAGCACCTGGGATGCTCCTGTCCCTGTGGTACCCAGCAGTAGGTGGCTGTATTCTCCTCTGCCTGCTCCCTGCGCCTGTCAGAGCCACTTATTTTTCTGACAAAATGGTTTTAAACTCCTGTTAGCTTTACAGAGTTTCTGTGGCTATGGGAGAGTGAGCTGGCATCTATTCCTGCTCGTGCATCAACTGAATTGTCAGCTACATTTGGATTGCAGAGTCTTTTAACAATGATAAGGTAAGAAGCCTGATTTTCAGGTATCTCTTGAAGTGTGCAGTGCTGGCAGCAGAAGAATCCTGCTTTGACTTTTAACCTGAGCCAGTTTGCTCTGAAATCAGTGACAGCAAGTAAATATGGAACCTTGCTGTGCTGTTAGTCATTTTCACCACCGAACTACACATTAGCGTATTAATGTTCGTATAAAAATAGCAATCCTCAACTAGGTTCCCCCCCCCCCTTTTCCCCTCTCTCCACTTGAAATCATACTTAAAATTATGCCATTGCTTTTCTCAGCATATGCTGGATTTGTGCATCGTTGTGAGGCTCTGTAGCTTTATATGAGGTGAATCCGTGTCACAACCATCACATCTAGGACACAGCCAGGTCATCAGAACTGGGTGGCAAAGACCTGACAGCAGCTGGATCTAAAAGATACAACGTGTTTAGGCTGCATCCTGGTGTTGACCCACGTTTGCTTGCGTGGTGACATGGGGCCATCTGCACAGGATGGATAACAGTTCCTGGAAAAATCAGTGCTCAGCAGTGTTTGTGTACTCGGCTCAGACCTTGACCAGTTTGTTTTGCAGACAAGAGGTCGTTGGTCTCTGTTGCCTGGAAATACTTTGTTATTTGGCTCTCCAGGATAGAGAAAGGGTCTGAAGCGTTGGGGAGGAAAAGCAGTGACCACATGGATACATCCAGGGAGGCCTCTAGAACGTACCAAGGGGATCCTGGCATTCAGGAACCTTCAGGTGTTCTTCCCCTGGTCACTGCAGTGTGATCCCACTGCAGTTTCCCTGCGCTGTGATGCTGGGAGCAGCCCAGCCTCTGCTCTGGGTGGAGATTCAAGTGACATCTCCCTGCAGGACCTGGCACACCAAGCTCCTTTCAGCAGGTAGAGAGCTCTTTGCCAGCCCCCCCAGTGCTGGGCCCAGTTGGACACAAAAGGCTCCACATCCCAGAGTTAATCCCTTCAACCAGCCAGTTCTACCTCTTGAGCCAAGCCTTTTCCAAAGAGCTGCTTCCTTCATCAGTGGTTTAGCTCAGAAGCCATGCAGCAGGTAGGGAATGTGCCCACCTCAATTAGGAGCAACAAGAGTTGATGTATGAATATTTAACACGGGAAACATAATTGCATGAAAATATTAATTTAGCCATATCCTACCTACCAGAAGAGAAATGGTAACCTCCAATTGTGCCATCATTTGGTGCAACTTTTCTGCCCTGCCTGTGAGGCTCTTTCCGTGTGATCACAAAATTACAAACCCCTGGTGTGTCCTTTTATGTGATTCAAATAATAACACTAATAATACTAATTGCTGTCTGTATGCTGAATTATTCCTGCTGCAGGTGAAACTGGATGCTTGGCTCCATGGGCTCTTTAAAAACATATTGTAAGGAAGGTGTTGCCAGAACACTGTTGCTCCCTGACTTCATCATCCTTCTTTCTATGCATAATGTTACCCAGTTGAATATTGCTTTCAGGAAGGGCATTTTGAGTTGACGTTGGCTTTTACTGTCACTGAAATCTGCAGCAACAAACTTACTTCCTGTCAGCAGGAAGCAGTGAATCAGGATATCCTCCAAATATCAAACTGTTGGAGATGGGTTGCATGAATCATGTTAGAGCTGACATTTATGCCTGTCATGTGTTTCTTTTCCCTGCTTTCTACCTGCCAAAGATCCCTCCTTCCAGACACCAGGGTTGTCACAGGAGATGTGTTCCACCCTGCTCTTACCTTGGGTCATGCTGAGAATGGTGGCTTCCTTCAGATGTGCTGTTTGAAGCATGAGCTCAAGCATGAGGGCTCTACTGAACCCTAAACTCATGCAGAGATTTAAGCTTATTACAGTGGCTCAGGGTGTAATTTGTCAGCTTGGAATAGTCATTTGAAGAGTTGAAACAGAAAAAAAACCCCATTGATGTCTCATGCAGTGGCCTAGGGCCTTATTCAGACACTTTTGTTTGAGCTGGACCTGGTCAGCTCTGTTGTGGCAGCAGTTCTTGACAAAAATAATGTATTTGAACCTAACAGATTCATCTTCCCTCAGCAGAGATGAGAAACATCTTAGAAACAGAAACAAACACAAGAAACCCCATGGAGAACAGCCTCAGCTCAGAAGCAAAGAGCAGACAATTGTTCCAGTGTCCTGTTGTGTTCAGCCCTTCAGATACGAGGAGAGCTGCACAGAGTGGACAGCAAAGGTTTGGTCTGGGCCTGCCTTTAGCAGGAAGCCAGGCAAACTTCACGTTGTCTCAGTGTAAAGCCATTAATCATCCCAGGCTTCCTTACGAGTCTCATGAACTTTCCATTGACCCTGAACAGAGTTTTGAGCTTAATGAGGCCTTAAAGTAGGAGAATGTCTTGGGATGTGTCAGAACTACTTTGCACAGCGAAATGGAGGAGAAGGAAACAAGAACCTTTAGGGAAACAGCCATTAAGGTAGCAAACGAAAGCACGAAAGGAAGGAAACTGTGTGGAGATGGTATGATCAGAGCCTGCTTTGGGACCTCTTTGAAAGATGCTGCCGAACAGACCAGAGTGGTGTGGAGGAAGAAGCTGCTTGTGCGCAATGGTCCAGGCTGTAACTGTCTCTCTTTCAGAGAACTCTTTGTGAAGCTTTTAGCATCTTTCTGTTTAATCACCCCCTTATGGATGTTGTTTGTGCCTCATTCTGGACCCTGATTATGCGGAAATAATTGTCTAATCTTCAGAGATATCAAGCGTGTGATTAAAAGGCAGCTGCGAGTGGGAGTACTTGGACTGCTCACCGCTTCCTCACTGGATTACAGAGGCGTTGGTGGCAACTCCACAGCAAAAGCCAAGTTTGAGCTTTGGCTCTTCCAGCTGGCTTCATCCAACATCTTACCGGCACCCGCTGTGTCAACGTGGTAGTAACACAGAACATAGGGAGCTGGATGCCACACTTGGAGCTCCTGACTCCACACAAACCCCTGCTTTGGTCAGAATGTGTCTTTCAGGAATGCTGAGGGTTGTTTGTCTTCCAGCCACCGTTTGCAGTCGGATGCTTTCCATAGTGTCTGCTGCAGACATGAGCCCACCTGCAAGATGTGAGCTATGTAAAACACCAGAGCAAGAGCAGAGTATTTTCAAATGTGCTTTTCGCTCTGCATTTTTATGTTGGAAATATCTTGAGGCTTCTGGTTTTCGTATCTGTATCCCTCTGTATTTAGCTTTGCCTTGTTTATTCAGAGGAGATGGGTAGCTATAAACCATGCTAGAAAAAAAACCCACTGATCTTCTATGGTTTTAATTCATTCCTTTTCTGCTCTTGAAACTTCTGAAGAGCTGAGGCAGGTTCAGAACTTGCTTTGCTGTGTTAGATTTCACATTTAGAACATAACTTATCTCACTTGATCAGTAGGTTTAACATCATCCTGTAGGACACCAACTTCTGGATTTGTCACAGGTTTCAAGGTTGGATTTGTGTGTTCAGAATGTTGTGGAAGGCATTTGTTGTTTGAAGACCTTGATACCTTTAAAACATACCCCCTTTCAGCCTGCCGGGATTGTTCTTGTTGCTAGAGAGACTTGTTTGGAAGCTCAAGAAAATCCCTTTAGCCTCTGCTGGAGGCATCAGTGTAAAGAACAGGGAGGATACTAAAATTGTTCATCCTTCTTCTGATGTTTTATTCTCAAATGATCTGCTGCCCCCTAAACCACCCTGTAATGCAGCTCCCAAAGGGGAAGAAAGGAGAAGAAGCTCAGTGCAGGGAGAAGAAGGTATTTCAGGTCCAAGTTCCAAAGGCAGAGGTTCTTTCCATGCCAGTCTCAATATACCCATAACTTCCTCACTCTAATGCAAACACACGGTTGAGAACACCTAAGTTGTGCCTGTTTCTTGCCCTGTTCTTGGGGCTGTCATTGCTTCACAGAGCTGGAGGATGGGAAAGCACACACAGTGCAAGCACTGAAACAAAGTCTGCTCCAACATCACAGCACTCCTAGTGATGGTCTTCGCAGCAGCCTCGGTTTGTCTGTCTCTCATCTCCATTTCCAAACTCAAATCTGCGCTATGCTCCACAAGCAGGAGCAGGTAATGCAGCAACAAAGAAACGTGAGGATCGAGAGAGCTTTCATGAGGCCTTCTTCAGGCATCTGCGAGTGGAAGTTGCCTTCAGGCATTAAAATTAACACCTTTCGACTAGGCTAGAACATTCCTTGTCTCTTGGCAGGCTGCATCCTGGTTGCTGTGGGAACCGGCATTTTTAATTTCCTGACTTCTGTGTACATCCAAAATTGTAACTGTGATGTGCTCTGTCACTAAGGTAGCTCTGGGGCTTTGCAGGGAGCAGAGCCATCAGAAAGCATTTGACAGAGCACTTCCTGCCCTCAGAATCACTTTGGTGCATCTCAAGGGGCATCTTCGTGAGGCTTTCTGGGGACCTGCAATTCGTATTGGCTTGATGAGTAATCACAGAATAAAATAGGAACAGTGAGAGGTTGTTTAATCCTTCCCTTCTTCAGCTATCCCTAAGCTACCCCGTGTTGGGAAGTCATCCCAGGCATTCTGCTTCAGTGCTCTCCAGTTTAAAGCTCGCACTGGTGTCTGACCTCCCTCTCCTGGGGGCAGTTAAGCTGTGGCTGCTTGGCCTCTCCTGTGTTGTGCAGGAGGATTTACAGCATCTCTCTGCAAAACGTTGCCAAGTTCCCTTCAGTCTTCCCCCCTCAAGGCTGAGCAGCCCCAGACCTTTCCAGCTTTAACTACAGGTCACATTCTGTGGCCCTCTCCTCAGTGCCATTGCTCCCCAGTGATGTCTCCGAATGAGCCAAATGCTTCTTGGTGGAGTCTGTGCCCTGGCTGAGGCTCTGCTGGTGCAGAGTGGAGCCCATGAGCCCTTCCCTGTCCCTTTATCCATCCTGGGGTGGGGTTTGCACCATTATTGTGTTTGTTGGAGTTGCAGTTGTGATCTGCTGATGCCTCAACACTATTTGCTGTAGCAAACCATGTATTCTTTATGCTTCATGGTTCGTTGTTCTTCCCTCAAGGCGAAACACATTGTGTGTCCTTATTGGATTGCATCCTGGTTATTTCAGACTATTTTCCCAATTTGCTGAGATTATTTTGGTATCTAATCCTGTCAAACAACATGCTGGAGAGCATTTGGAGTCTTTCAGCCAGGGTCTTGTTGACGGGACTTCAGCAGTAGGGGAGAGAAAAGGAAGAAGATGGACAGATGGTTTCAAGTGGTGGAGTTACCATGGCTTGATGTGCTCCCGCTCAGCAGCTGAGACACGGTGATGGCCACTGGCCCCCTGCATTCACAAGTAATATGTATTTAGATTCTGTCATCGTTGATTATTAGGAATCTTAGCTCAGCTCATGTGCACGAACTTGAGTGTGTAGCAGGATATGGGTTGATAGCAGGTGTCCAGGCCCAGAACCTCCCATTCTGTTGCATACTGAACACATAATTAATCCATTGACTTTATTTCGAGGTTCTTCTATATTTGAATTGTGCCCTCACACCTGGGCTTGTGTTAAGGACCAGGTCATTTCTGAGGATGTTCTGTGAGAGGTGATGTTTGCTTGTCTGGACTATAGATAAACCCCCATCAGGGATGAGGAGTTTTAGAACCCAGAGTAGAATGCGCTGTCTGTTCTGCAAAGCCCTTCCAGCACTATCTTATCTGCTGAGGGAAATCTGCTGTCTGGAGCTACAAGCTGCATCTCTCTCCTGGGCTGTCACAACACACCTGCCACAGCCACTTTTGGGGAAGAGAGCTTGGAAGATAGAAGGGCACCTTCTTCCTGCTTGTTATAACAGTGTCTCTCCTTGGGATTCTAAGATGAATTAGCAGTCTCTGCTTATTAACTGCTACCCATGTCTCCTGGAGCCCATGGATAATAGTTGCAGGTAGGATGTGTGTGTTTGTTTTAATAGGCCTGTTGGGACTCCTCACATTAAACGATGCAAGTCCTTAAGGAGCTATGTGAAGTAACAATAAATAGTGTATAATCAGATTACCTTTACCAGTTAAAATTAATTGCAGGCATCCAGAAGAGGAGGGATCAGCAGTGTTTTGCCCCACCAGTGCTGCTGCTTCTGTCTTCTGCTTAACCTTCGTGATCTGTTCCTCCCAGGATTACTCCTCGCTTGCCGAATTACCTGTATTTGCCAGAAGCAATTTCCTCTGCTTCCCTGGCATCTGAGCCCTGTTGCCCAAAACGTGCTCCCTTCCCAAAGGAGCATTTGAACGATTATTGCTTTCAGTTTTCTGCTGCGCTCTCTGGAGCCAGCACACTCTGCCTGCAGTAGAACCTGTGCCATGGGTTGGATACGTGTGGAATGTGGATTTGCAGTATCGCTCCTGTACCGGGGATTGCTTCCCCCTCTGTGACACTTTCAAGTAGGAGCAGTTTGATTTGAGCTCCAGGAGGTCTGGAGTCACACAGTGACGGGACAGTGCCTGTTGGTAGAGGATTGCTAAATGATGAAAGATGGTTGGAGAAACTGGGGAGAAGAGGATTAAAAGTGGGGAGCTGCTGCCAAGCGTCAAACGCTTAAGACTCAGTCGGCAATATGTGCTTATCGTCTATCTTCTCTCCCCTTCTACGGGAGGAAGGAACTATCTGAAGGGCTGTTACTGTGACAAGCAATTCATTTTTATGCTGAACACCTTTCTTTTTCTTTCCCCAGTGTGCAATAAGAGTATTACTAACCTGTTCCCACCAGCCTGATCTCCACAGACACATTCTGCTTTACCACATTCCTAAATGAGTATGAGCTTTCTCTTTCTGTCTCTCCCTCATCACTTGTTCAGGGGAGAGCTGCCACTGCTGGTTCAGTTTGAATGATAGGCTTAATTCTTCAGGGGAAATTGATATTTGAAAACCATGAGTGGTTCGTAATCCAAGAAAGTTGTTTCTTCCCCAGCTGGAACGCATTCTGTATTAAATTTGATCATAGCAACCTAAAAGCCAGCACTTCAAGATGCTTCTCTGTGATGCCAGATTCACCTAGAGAGTGTGCAGCTGGAACCCTGAGTCATTATCACTCCCTGTGAACTTGCTGACAAGGAAGAACAGATTGAGCTGTCTTGTGGGCCAGATGTTTGGGCCACCTCCCTAATGCCAGTCTTCAAAACCCCTTGCCTTGAGGTGGGAGGTGCATCATCCTTGCTTGGCAGATGGCTCTTTCGAGGTGGTGTTACCTTTTAGTCTGTGCACAGTCTGATGTGCCATAGGCTCTGCTGCTTCCCAGCCACATGCTCCAGTATTAGTAGCTCTCCTGTTTCTAAGCAACTTTCCAGGGAATGATCAGCGCTTTGATCTCTCCTCAGTTGGAGCAAGTGTGATGGTATCCACCTTGCAGTGTCTACGACTAGGTTTTGAGTGGATTTAGGTGTGAAGCTCATAGAGTGACAGTAACTTCAGCATTATGTTGAGTGATGCCCTGCGTCTAGTCAAAGGCATAGATCCACTAAGTATTTCTTCCAGAACTGCAGGGAAATCAGCATCTTGGGATCAGATGATTGATAGCTGAAGAGATTAGAGCCAGCTGGTACCTACAAGGCAGGGTCATGGTTCTGTCAGCTACCTGACGCAGAGCACCCTGCAGAGAGCACTGGCAAATCTCTGCTGCAAAGCAAATTGGCCAAGAAGCTGTGCAGTGGTTTCCACAGTTCCCTTTGTGCCAAGGTAAGGAACTGGACGGAGTGCCACCACCAGTGTCTGGTGACGTGATCCCAGCCAGCTCCCAGGCTTCGTGCACAAAGCTCTGGATAAATGTCAAGTTCAGCCTGGTCTCCAAGCATTGTCAATGAGAAAAAGGGACCAAAGGAAGAGAAAAGCAGCGCTCAGAGGTGGTCGCTTTCCAAACTCCTGGTTTAACAAGGCGCTGATTCCGATCAAAGCCGGTCCCAGCGTTTGAAGCCGTCGGTGCCAGCATAACCAGAAGAAGGGATCGCAGTGTTTTTGCTCCTTTCTCTGCCCTGCGTCGCCTGCACCCCAAGAGGTGAAGATAAATAACAGTAACGACTGGAGTCTTTTGTGCTTCGGCAGTTACCAAGTGCTGCGTGTTCCATAGGAACTGCATCCTCATTTTTATTCCAAACAAGATTTCAGCTCTAATTTCTGTTTTGACAAATCCGATCTGACATCAGAGCAGTGGGAGTCAAGACCTTTCATTTTTGATCTAGGTTTACATTGCGCTGATCTAAATTCCTCCCCCTTTCACTCCTGCCTTTCAATTGTAAACTTGGATATTAAAGTTTGCAGAAAAAGCTATTGGAAACTCTCTGCTCTGTAGCATACAAACAGGCCCGCTCTATGCAAGATTAAGTATGATAGCTTCCTAATGACTTGTGCTGTTCATTTGAAGCATTGGCACAGTGCGTTACTGTACAGACCTTTTAAATGGCTTTGTTGAAAATGAAGGATTTGGTTTCTGTTCACTGAGACACTTCATAAAGGCTCGTTTGCCAAATGGCAGGGCCAGCCCCCCTGGGGCTTAGTCTCCATGACATCGGAGATGACATTGCTTAACCTCTTTGCTCTAGTGCTCTGGCACTGCCTGCTGAATAGTTGTGTTGGTGAGGTTAGGCTGGGCTTCCATCCATCTCTGTGGCAGAGGATTCGTAGCAGCAGGTAAGAGCAACAGCAGGGCTATGGGACTCTCTGAGTGCAGGTGATAGGGCACAGAGTAGGATTTTACTTGAGCTAAATCCTACCATCAGGGAGATGTGTTGAAAAGCTCGTGAAGATGCTTCCATCTCCAGCTGCTTGGGAATCATAGACTGGTTTGGGCTGGAAAGGATCTGAAGATCATCCGGTTCCAACTCCATGCTATTGGCAGGGATGCCTCACACTAGACCATGGCACCCAAGGCTCTGTCCAACCTGGCCTTGAGCACTGCCAGGGATGGGGCAGCCACAGCTTCGCTGGGCACCCTGTGCCAGCGCCTCAGCACCCTCCCAGGGAACAGCTTCTGCCTTATCTCCAACCTGAACTTCCCCTGTTGTGCCCTGTAGGCACACCATTGCTATTCCATGCACCTATTGCAGAGCTGGTGGGGTTTGAGGCAGGGAGCTGGCCTCGCTGCAGGAGGTGTATGTGCTGGTTTAGCTTTGCAGCAGGGAGGCCACACTTGAGGTCCTGCAAGCCCCCGTGTTTGGTGGCTGCCCAGGATGGGAGTGGCTGTGGAGCTGGGCAGAGCAGCTGGTAAAGGCATTTCTCCTTCCTGATGGAGAGAGCTATTAAAGACCCCACTGTCAGCTACCCATTGCTGCAGCATCACTTCTACAACCTTTTTAAGGACTCTCAAGGGGCAGACTTGCAGCTGGGAGCCCTTCAAGTCTCATTTCTGGCCTCTGATACTCCCAGTTGGCTATTTTGGGAAGAAGGGAGTGATGGAAGGAGACTTTCTCTGTCCCTCCCATCACAGCTGCTCCACTTGGTCTGGAAATTCCAATGTTTGCTAAGCTATGGAGGCTGAATAGGTCCTGGAGTTGGCCCCTTGCTTAGCCATTGGGAGAAGCAGTGACAGTCTGTGTGCTACGTCTGGGAGCAAAAGGACTTGAACAGGTAGATCCTCAGCCTGTAGGTACCATAAAGGGCAGAAGGAAGAGCAAGGTCTTGGTCAACTGCATGAGCTGGTGTAGGGAGCATGGCACAGGGGTGTTCTGGAGTGGAATGCAAGCTGCTGGACTGGCTGCCCCTTCTCTTTGGACCTATTCTTCTACATCTTGCTTAATACAAACCCTCTTGAGGTAGGTGCTTTGTTATCAGTGAGTCACTCTGTTACCTGACTATTGTCTCTTCTCTTGTCAGTGAGTCACTGACACCTCATTAGAGCAGCCTACAGACCCCAGGCCCTGTTCCTACTGGAATGAGTGTGATGGGGCTTTGGACTGTGTCAGTGGAGGGGATGGCAAGAGGCTGGAAGGTGGACGGGTTTCCTCTGTTACAGGTCACAGTTGGGCAGTTTGAAGTGAGAGGAGCAGGAGCAAAGCAGGACAAGCCAAACCATTTTCTGAGCACAGCAAAACACAGGATTTATCTCCTGGTGCCAAGGGAACACATTGAAATACCCTGGATGCTCTGGCAAGTGCTCTGCAGCCTCTTTGGTTTTCATTTCCCTTTCTTCATAGCCTGGTTCTGTTTCCCTTTCCTGATGTTCGTGCTTCCCTTCAGTCCCTGCTCACTCCTCAGTCACATCAGAGCATACCCAGGACTGCACAGCTCAGCTTGCTGTGTCTGCCCGCAGGCTGCAGAGCAGGCAGAGCTCCTTGCAAGCTGCAGGTCTTGACCTTGGCTGCAAGGAGCCCTATGAAGACTTTCTCTGACATAAACTGTCTTCTGTTGTGTGCAGCTCCCACAGAGACTGAAGGAGAGGGAGCTAAACCAGGTGAATGTCACTGTCTCCTGGTTAAAGGCAGTTCTTCAGTGTGAAGACTTTGTCTTTTTGCTCTGCAGATCATGTTCCTAAGGAATGCGATCCTGTCCTTTGGGCCTGTTCTAATGGAAGGGCTCAGCTGTGCTGTGGGAGCAGTGCCTGGATCAATGTTCTAGCCTGATAAAATATGGGGGCACCCCTTGCTATGGGAGCAAGCCTGGGTTGTAAACGTGAGCAGATGCAAAGTGTTCACATCAGTTGAATTCACATGGGGCTCATGAAAGCTTCAGCAAGTCAAATGTAAACTCTTATTGCTCGCCTGAGGATCAAGCGTGCTGTTCCTGTTGCATACCTGATGCTGGTGGGTTTGATTGGCCTGTGTCAGCCGAAATTGTTGGGTTTGATTTGCAGATAATGGGTAGCTAAAAGGAAGTTCACAAATGCAGCAGCAGTTGTGATGGTTCCACAGCTGTACTTAGTCCCTGCTTGGTGCTTTGCAAGTGCTTTTCAAGTCATAATTAGCCCTTACATGTTTGGCAGGAGGTAGGGCAGGTATTCTCCACCTTCGACCAGCCCTCATGGCCTCCCTTTAAACTGTATGCTGAGAAGAAAGCTGTTCCCTTTTCTCCTCCAGGCACAGGCCTGGGGGATGCTGAGGGAGAGCAGGGCTGTGGTTCACATGCAGAGGGGCCCTGTGTGCTACTCGGAGGTTCTCCACTCACCTCACGTGGAGGTTTTCAGCCTTGACCCTCCTCGCTCAGGTTGTGAGCAGCACCCCAAGCCTGTCACTTTGTGGCCAGGCTTCATCTGTGTTCTTCAGGGATAGCACTACCGTTAATTCCCATGAAGGCCACCCTGAGACGGAGCTGCTTGGATGCTCTTGCTCCTCCAGACAAGCATTAAAGCCCATTCCCACTGAGGCCGTTGGGAATGGTGTGTGTTCAGTGCCACCTCCTCCCTGCGGAGTGCCCCATTCAGCACCTTTCACAAGCAGCAGTTAATGGGATGTTTGTTGGTGGTTTCTGTGGCAGCGTTCACAAGCGAGCGGGTGGATGCTCATTCCTCTGGGTGGGTGGAAGTAGGAACAGAGCAGCCTTGTTGCCAACATGGATGTTTCCATTCTTCTCATGCACAAAAGAGCAAATACACTTGAGGCTTGGACAGGGTGGTACAGGACCTCCTTCTGCTCAAGAAAAGATGAACTTTTGTATTGCTACTACAAGCTGCTTCTTCTGGTGTTGTGCTGCTCCCTCAGGGCTGGAACTGCAGCCCTGCTGCTTGCTGTCACAGGAGATGCAGCCCCTGTGTTGTGCCTGAGGTCCCAGTTCTTCCCACCCTTCCCAGTGCAAGGTTCCTCCCTCCCATTCAGGATGGCCATGGGCACTCACTGGGCAGTGTAGGAGCTGATGTGGATTCCAGAGCTCTGTCCTTCCCTTTGGGCCATCGATGAAGTGACCATGCCTCTCCTGATCGAGGTGTATCTCCACCCCAAGCCAGTTTTGCAGCAGGGTCGTAGCACACAGGGCCTTAGATTTGTGGAGACAGGTAGAATCTCCCTTTGATTATATCCCTCGCATTGCAATGTGCAGATCTGGAAAGGTGATTGTTTTTTAACGTCTCTCAAAATAAGCAGCATGTCAAGCAAATATCACCATCTTTATAGGCAGTGCCTGTATATTGTCATAAACATGCTACAGTATGTATAGCACCATCTTTTGATGTGATGGAGCAAAGTCTGAAGAAAGATGCTCCTATAGTGAGGAATGAATGCACCAGCGTGCACAGGCGGTCAGGATCCTTCCTCTCCATCCTCTGTCCTGGCAAGTACCAGAGTCCTGATGCCTGCTTTGCTCTCTGCATGGTTGTGGAGGTTCTTTCCTGTCATTCCCATGACGGCTGAAGCTGCCGTAGTGGCTCTCGCTGTTGCGATGGATGCTGTTGGTGCAGGATGAAGGCAGCTGTGCAGTTTGCAGTTGCTTCAAAGCTGATGCAGAAGAAAGGAAACATCAACAAGACCCTTGTACCGAACAGGCAGCCTGCGGTTCTTCACATACCCGTGTTCAGGGCAGTGCTTAAACAAATGTTTGACAACCCAGCAGGGAAGCAAGCTTTGCCTTCCACGGTGTCAAACACAGGGGAGGGAAGCTAAGCAACTCTGAGCTATGCTTTAGTGAGCATGTTCCTAACCCCACTGCAATTCATGTATTTAACGGACTTCCTTGCTAAAAACGTAAAAGGCTTTCTCAGTTCGAGCAGTATTTTTCACTGCAATTAATCATCCCAGAAACTTGTCTCACTTTGAGCAAATCCAACTTTTCTCCTTGTCTCTCTGCAGATTTCTAAAGGCTTGTGGATTAGATCATGAAATGCAATCAAGCCTGTTGGCGTTGCTCGCAGAGTATCACAGTGATGGGCTGTGCTCAGGTGGCATTGCCTTTCCTTCTCCTTTGAAACCATTCTGCCTGCGTTGCTGTGAGCTGCTGTCTCTCCCTGCTAATAGGAATGTGTATAAAGCTTGCATGATCGTTAATATTGAAGAATCATTAAGGTTGATAAAAGCAGCTCTGGCTGCGATTATGTTGCTCTTTGTGATCACTGCTTGTGGAAAACCTGATACACAAACATCAGCTCAGCTGCTCTTTAGAACCCACCAGTTGATCTAGTGGCTGTTTGACTCCATCTATTGCACACTCGGAGATAGCTCCAGTTAGATGCTCATTTTGCAAGCCCGCAGGAATAAATGGGTTTCTAGAGGCTGTCTCTGCTGCCCTCATCCTTTTTCCACAGCGCCTGTTTCTGATGCAGACAGCGTCCGAAAAGCAGCAATCTGGAGCTGAGCACTAAAGTCTTGGTTGGCTTTTTATTAAAGCAGCGATGTGCTGACTGGCTGAAAAGTGTCAAAACTGCAGTCTCGGAACATCAACAAAATAAGGCAGAATGCCTTCCTCATGGAGAGGAGTGCTGAGAGCAAAACGGAGCCCTGCAGGAAACCAGTGCATCTGAGCACTTCTGCTATGGGAAAAGCAACCACAGTTGGTTTTTTCCCTTAATAAGGAAAAACCAAAGTCCGAAGGCTCATGACTTGAGTCGCCTTTGCCTTCCTCTCCCCTCTGCAGTAGTTCCTCAACAGCACATCCGGCCAGGTTCTCCCTCTCAAGCAGAACTGGAATTGAAGTAACACGGAAGGTATTATAGGAGTGAGCATGCTGGGAAGGGCTGGGATAGCTGGGGGAATTTGGGGTAGTGTTCTAAAGCCTGAGCAGAAGGAACTGGCCTGCAGCAAATACAGACATGTCTCAGGAAACCCCCTGGGCACGAGCGGTGCGTGTGAGGCTTTGTGGTTACAGTGGGAAGGGAGATGATGGGGACAGAGCCCGTTCAAGAAACAAAACCTGAACCTCATCCAAGTGATTTCCAAGAGACTCAGCTCTGGCTGTCAGGGGGTGGTAGGAACGTGGCTGCAAAGGAGCTGTGTGTGTGGGCCCGCACGTGCAGCCTGTCACTGCAACACAGAGGCAGCTTCACGCTGTGGCCCTGGTGCGTTCCATGTGCGGAGGGATGACTGATGCTGATTCCAAACTGGAATCCTCCACGTGAGCATTCGTGTTTGCAGAGTTACCCAGGAAAGCGATGGCCTTGGTCATCATGGCACAAAGGGGTTTGAGGCACGATGTGCTTCCCTAGCCTTTGCTTTCTCGTGCTAGGAATAATTCTAGGGAATGCTAACAGAGATGAAACTAGCACTGAGATGTTCCAGACCCAGGGTTGTCAATATGTCTCATTTAACCTCAACTGCTACAAGACTGACTGTCTCCACAGCCAGTGTAGTTCTCTTGGCATGCCATGCCATGCCACGTCATCCTGTCTCACTGGCAGTTCTCCTGCAGCCGTCTGTGTAAGACAATGCTTGGCATGCAGTTGTTTTGCATCAGTGGTCCAAGTTCTCGGTTGGCATTTGCTTCATCTGCATGTGTCCCATTGCCATCTGCTGGAGGATGGTGAGTGTGCTCCTAGGGACTGTTGTGCCAGCCAGAGGAAGGGAACTGCCCCTGAGGCCACCCACTCCCTGCTGAAGATCCATTGAGGTTAGTTCCTGGTCTGTGGTGCTGGTGAAGCTGTGTTCTGTGGTGTGCTGGTAACCCTGAGTCATGGCATGTGCCCCAGATAACAAACACCGCATCAGGACAGAATGACCAAAGTCCTGTCTTGGATGCTCTTGCACAATAAAAGCACCAGTTCTCTCACCTATACTTGTAACTGGGTTAGAAAGAGGCTGAATTTGGGTTTACAGGTGAACAAAGAGTAGGGATGGATTTGCCAAACCACTTTGGTGTAGACAAGACTGGGAAGCAAGGCCAAGGCATGCAGCGTGACCGGCGGCTTGAAGTGTGGACCCCAAGCTCTTCCTTGGGGGTATTCTTTCAGAAGTGCCTTGGAAACTGGGCCTCTCCAAAGCAGCCTGTTTTGGATAGCAGAGCTCACTGCTCCTGTTAGCCACAGCCAGTCTGGATCCCATCCAAACATCCCCACTGTTGGGACTGGAAGCTGCTGCCTGTCCCAGCTCCTGCAGATTGATGTAGAGCTAAAGACTGTGTGGATGGGGTTTCATCACGCTGTTCTGTTTGCAATGCAGGAGGCCTTCGAGGAGCTACAGTGGTAGATGCCTTAGATACTCTGTACATCATGGAACTCGAGGAGGAATTCCAAGAAGCAAAGAAGTGGGTGGAGAAGAGCTTTGACTTGAACGTGGTGAGTCAGTTCCTGGGAATGCCTGTCCATGTCACCAGAATTCCCTGTATTGGGTCACTTCTGATCACAGCATTCTCTGAACCATTTGGGGGGGGAACTGTGATGTCTATGTCTAGGGGGGAAGAAACCACTCTCATGATTCTTCTGCCTGTACAGGGCTTCCAGCCAGGGGCCGTCAGATCAGGCTCCCAGTGCCTACCTGGAAATGAGATTCAGTGTTTAATGTTTCTTGTGTTTTGGTCTGGGTTACAAAGGCAGCTGTAGTTATTAGATACACCAAGGAAGTTTATTCATCAAAGAGCAAGTTCTGTTTCATCTCAGTTAAATGTCTGCATGTGGTAAGACAAGTTTTCCTTTTGCATTCGATAAAGATGGAAAAAACTGATCTTATTGACTGGTGCTTTGCTGCTATGTGACTGCTGTGTGCACAGCAATGTGCAGTGTCTCCACAAGTGTCCACACTCCACAAGTGTCTGCACTTGGAACACTGTCTGCAGTTCTGGTGTCCTCAGCATAAGAAGGACATGGAGCTGTTGGAGCAAGTGCCTGGATTTGGAAGGAAGGGCATCGCTCTCTGGACCCCTGTCCTAGTCACTTCCCAGAGCTAATGTTAGAGCTGCTGGGCCTCTGGGTGCAGCACAGTGCTGTCAGATGAAGGATGCTGTCCTTCATCTCACTGTGTGGATGGGGCCCCTTGCCATAGCTCTGACTGTTGTCTTCAAGCCAGCTCTCCTCGTTCTCATGGGAGAGCTGATGGGACCTTGTCAGGGGCATATGGAGAATGTAAAAACCAGAGCACAGTTTAAACTTTGAGGTTTTTAATGCCAGCCCCGTTGTCTGTTGTGCAAAATGGTTCTCCCCATTGAAACAATGCATGCAGCTGCCGCATAGAAAAGCATCATTTGGGAGGGCACGACTGACATTCATGTATTCATAAAAGGAAGACCACATCTGATAAGTCTGGTGAACGCTCTCAGTGCGTTACTGAATCAATAAACAAGGGACAAAATCAACTGGGAGATAATTTATCTGGATTTCATAAAAGCTTTTAATCTTGGCCTGCAGAATAGATTGATCTGCAAAGACAAGAGTGAATGCTCTGGATTGATCGGTGGAGTCAGGCAAGCACAGCAGAGGGGGAGAGGAGGGAAATTAATTAAAGGTTGGCTCTGTACAAGGAGCACTGATAGTCCAGAAACGGAGCTCCAGCACCCACAGGCTCTGCTTGAACGTGGGTCCGTGATGGCTCGTGCAGTTCAGTCATCATCTGAAGGAAGCACTTGCTCTGCTCTGTAACCTGCAGGTATTTGGGAAGGGCAGGCTGGTGCAGAGGTGTGGGTGCCTCTTTGTTGCTGTGTTGGTGGAAGCTCTTTCTGGTTTCTGGCTCTATACACGTGAGGGTAGGAATCATTTATCATGCAGATTCAACAGCCAGAAGCACCTTGTTTTTAACAGTGTGTTTTGCAGACAGTCAGTTTGCCATTGGCTGCTCATCAGCTGTGTAGGTAGAGCAAAACGTGTTCCAGGTGAGCGTGTTCTGGAGTGATTCAGGGAAATGTAGCCACGTGCATCTGCTGCTGTGGTGGTGGCACATGGACACCATGCGGGTTGTCTGTCAGTGTGCCCACCGCAGGCTCCCTGCAGGCTGTGGTCCTCTCGGAGCCTGCGGATGGATGAGTTCTTGAGTGACACCAAATACCTGCCAAAAGCAGGCAGTGCATCAGGTCTGTCTGGTGCAGTGCCCTCTTCACAGGGAAAGGCAGGAAGTCATTTTTCCTTATGGCTGCACAATCTCCCTTTAAATGAAACATTTCAATGGGCAGATTTTTGCCCTGAACTAACCGGCAGCTTTCTGCAAGGCATAACCCAAGTCAGGGTTGGATGGATGGACAACGCACCTGCTCTGATTGACGTACTGTCAGCTGGGGATGAATAGGCAGTTTGGGTGTTTCTCCTTCCTTCAAGCTCCATGTGTCACTGTAGAGCAAATAAAGTGCTGTGAGATCTTAGACAAAAAGCTGTGTTTCACTGTGGGTGAGGACTGGGAGACTTTTAGGTATCTGCCTGCAGTCTGTTCCCCGTAGCTGCCATTTGTGTGTGGGGACTTTGCACTCAAGTCTATCATTATGTATTTTCAGAATGGAGAAGCATCCTTGTTTGAGGTGAACATCCGCTATGTTGGAGGACTGCTGGCCACATACTACTTAACTGGAGAAGAGGTTGGTTTCTACAGCTCTGCATGTCTCACACAGTCACCAGTAAGGAACTGAGGATCAGATGAGCCCTCCATGAGAACAGGCCAAACCTGTCGTTTTTCTCAATATCAATATGCCACTAATGTTGTTTTAATTAAGTCTCACATAATTACCTTGCGCACACTGTGCATGGCTCATTGGCAAATCTGTTCTCCTGTGGGCAATTCCAGCAAGACCCGTTTTCAGCTGGATACAGTGTTCCTTGGTGAAATGCCATTTGCAGTCATCATTGTCTTTGTCCTTGTCCCTTTGTATTCTAAACATAGGCAGGATTTCATCAAGCATCATTCCACATTCTGCCTCAGACTAAGGAGGGCAACTGCTTAGTGGCAACTGCTCCAAACTCTACTTGGACAGTCTCTCTCCAGCAGTAATTCCTAAGACAAAGTGCCCTGGGCTGCAGGGAAGGGACCTGCATCCTGCCAGCAGAGTGCTGAGCAACACACCATGTTCGCTTGCCCAGCAGCTGTGGGTGTCACAGGCCCCTCATAGTGAAGCCACCCTGCAGGGGATGCTCCCATTCTGGCTAGAGCAGGAGGCTCTCACTTCCATTTCCCTTCCTTCTCTCCAGCCTGCAGAGGCCAGGGCTTAATGCCATAATCTGTTTTATAATGTGTCTGGCCTGGAATTCCACAACTGGCTGTAGAGAGATGAAGAGATTATTCCTTTGCTCTGGAAGTCTTAGGCAAGCAGAAACTCTGATTCAAGGGGGAGTTCTGTGAGTGAAGGAACTGGAAGACTGGTTCTTAAATGAGAGCTTAGCTCCCATGCCAGTGACTGCGGTTGGGTGTTGTCCACCTTAATGGGATGGGATGGCTCATCACTGATCCGTGGAATCACAGGAGCAGTGCAATTACTTTCGTTGCATTTTAAGTGAGTTCCAGGAATTACTTCCTTCCCTGATATCCCTCCAGGGAAAACTCGCACAGACTTCAGTGCCCACCTCAGGCCTTGTCTTGGTCACAACTTCAACAGGCTTCAGATCAACAGAGCAAAAAGAAACAACCTTAAAGCACAGAACTCCAGCAGTGACCTCTAGAGATGCAGTCAGCAGTGATGCTCAGCAGCCAGGGCAGTGCCTGGCATATTCCCACTCGGGGTCACCAGACTGAAAGGCAAAGCTCAGGTCCCACTCTCCTGCTTTCCCTCCCAACACATCCCTGTCTCCTCGGCAGGGGATCAGAGGTCTGCAGGCCCACAGGAGAGCTCGGATTTCCTCAGTGCTGTATTTTTAGAGCAATAAATTCCTGCTTTCTGTGAGCTCCTGTGACAGCTGAGGCTGAGGTGTATGTGCTTTATCTCCTGAGTCACTTCCAGGCTTCCCTTGATCAGAGCTAATCACTGGAGCAAAGATTGGTGCTTGTATCAGTTTGTCCCAAAATAATCGTGTGGTGCCTTTGTGCTGCAAGCTGCCATAAGCTATCATTTGATTTGAAAGCCCCAAACTGAGGCATCACGAATGGAAAAGGAGCAGCTTAGCCATGAAACCATGAATCCTTCCTGGAAGAGTTGCAAGTAAAAGATTGTTGGAAACCATGTTTTTTCCAACAGGAGATGACACAAGTGTTGTAAATCTAACAATGCTGCACCCTGGAAAGGTGTCTTTGGATGTTAATTCAGTCATTTCACCTCCCTGTGTCCTCTGCCACCTTGGGAAAAGGGAGGAATTTGGCCCGAAAGAGTCCTCTTTGGATGAGTTCAGATCCCAGAGGTCTGCTGCAGAGGAATGGGGTGTTCTGAGCTCTGCAGCTCTGACTGCCCTCATGCAGGCTGAGGGTTTGGCAGGGATTGGGCCTGCTCTAGTCCAGGTTTTTAGAGGACATTCAGGCAGATACCAGCATTCAGCAGGATTTCTGGTGCAGGTCTCGTGCAGTGCACCGAGGGCAGCAGCGTACCTGGAACAGCAGATCCTTACAGGGCAGCGGGCTGAGGTTGTTATAATGGTGTATCTGAAAGAATCACGTGTGATTGATGCTCACAAGCAGCCATCAGGTACTGATCCTCTCTTCCTCTTTTAACAGGTCTTCAAGAGCAAAGCTTTGGAACTGGGAGAGAAACTTCTGCCGGCTTTTAACACCCCCACGGGTATCCCACGTGGCGTCATAAACCTGGGCAGGTGAGGCTCCCGTCCTTCCCAGCGTGTCCTTTGGGCTGGGGGTGTTTGTAAAAGGCCAGGCTTCAGGCAGGAAGAGCAACAGCTCCTCAGAGGTTCCCCCCTCCAGTGCACGTTCCTCGAGGTCATTTGTTTTGCCAACTCAAACCCAAGAAGTGCCTTGGCAGGGATTGCAGGGACTCAAGTTAAACCCAGCTGGGTTTCAGTAACCTGGGGCTCTCTGCAGTTTCCTCCTCTGCCTCTTGGCAGGGCTCCCTGCTGCAATAGCAGTTTCTTCACTCTCATCTGCTTTGGAAGGTGATTTGTAGTCTGCACCTAGCATGCACAGAGCTCGGTATCTGCTGAGCGCCCAACTAGATGAGTGTGAATTTATCCATGTTTGGAAAACTTGGGAACTGGCTGGGCCTGGCTGACAGGTTTGGTGCTAGAAAGGGGGGAACTGTACAGATCCTCCAGGTTTCTCCTTGCTGCCAGCACTCATCCATTCCCCTTCACTTGGAGCCAGCATGTTTCACGTCAGGTAGGTGGTGGTGTGATGCCAGAGGGGAGCTTTGGGTCAGATACCTTGCTGAAGGTCTCTGGGCAGAGGCACATGAGGCAGCCGGGCTGCCAGGCTCTAGCCGTGCCAGCAGACAGTGTTCCCTGCCAGTGAGGGCTCATTGGCTCGTTCTGATGCCTCCACACAAAATCCCCTGGGCGAAAGCTGCAGCTGAAACAGAGGCAGTTGGAAATGTGGGTTAACAAAACCTTTCATCCTCACCTCTTGCAAACCTCCAAGCAGGAGCCCTGAGGATCATTCCTCGTCTCTTAGCCCAGCTCTCCTGTTCTGTTCGTGTCTCTGTGCAGTGCACAATGTTCAGGTGTTTGGCTCAAGCTGCTGCATTGCTCAGGTATCACTGACACCCTTCACTTGTCTCCTCTGCATGTGAGCCACCACAGCCACTTTGATTGTTGCTTTTACAGAAGAGACTTTCTGCTTCCTCTGTGGCTGATGAGGACTCGGTGGCACAGAGAAACCTTTCCCAGAAATGCCAAACCTCCCCTGCCTGTCCTGGAGACAATTGGAGCAGACTCTGCCTGCCTGGGCATTCCCAGCATGTTTTGCTGATGACTTTGACTAAGAGCAAAGCAAAGCAGCGCTGAGCCCACAGTCAGAACCCATGTTACTGCCTTAAGCCCTGGCTTCAGGGCCATGAAACTGCTCTGAGGGCTCAGAGGATCGATTGCTCAGGAGCAAGGATGAAGTAGTCTGACTGTTTCTACTGACTGCTGCTACTAAATCTGTAGTCTGACTACTGCAGGCACATGATGAGCAGCCAAAGGCTGTGAACCCAAAGGGGCAGGGAGTTAGCGTGAGACTGCATGTGGAGCAGAGGCGAGCGAGGTGGTGCTGTGCACACACACTGACCCCAATGTCAGGGTGAAACCAAAGCCCAGAAGGAATTCTCTCTCCAGTTCTGCTTTCGCAAGGATGTGCTAATACCAGAGAGCCCACAACGGGGGAGCCCTGCAGCGTGTGTAGGTTTTGATGGTGTCAGCCTGGGGGGTGTTAAGAATGACATCCAGAGATCTGAAACAAACAGAAGCTGGCATGAAGTGAATTCCTATGCGGTTTTGAGGCCCCAAGTACCCCAACCCTTCCCATAGCTAACTGCCTTTATCTCTTCCTGTCACTTCACACCACCTTTTCCTCTTGTGTCCCCTTTCCGCTGATGTGCTTCCCTGTGGCCTCCTGTTTTCCCTCATCTCACACAGGCTTGTTTTCCATCCTGCTGCTCCAACTGCCACGCTGTCTGCCAGGTCCTGGAGTACATTGTCTTCCCAAGCTGCTGCTCCATGCTCCCTGCCTATCTGTTGCTGCACTGTGATTGCTCTCCTGATGCCTCCCATTCTGGGTCCATGATCCCTGCTTTCCTTCCCTTAAACCCTCTACCCCTGCAGATTGTTCTTCATCATCCTCTGCTGGTCTCTCTCTTGATTTGGCTTTGGATCTCTGTGAGGGGAGATGATACAATCCTGCCAGGTCCTGCCTGTCTGACCCAGCTCAGAAGACAGCTTCTGTTTGTGAGATGCTGTTTGTTAGAGGGTCCCTTCAGGCCAGTAAATAAAGGAAAAGTAATTGACTCCTTTAGACAGAACATGGTGGGATGGTTTCATACCCCCAGCGGCTGCCAGGTTGTGTCCAATGTGATATTAAACCCAGCATCAGCCTGGGCAGGCTGAAGGCTGCAGGGGTCGGTTTGTGCCATAGGCGCGCGATGTTCCTGGGTACCCGGTTCAGCTGCATACTGTGTTTTCAAATGAAGAGCTGGTGCTGCAGCCTCCTGACATTTCACAGGAAGGCTGATGCTTGGCAGTGACTGAGCAATTGGAAACAGTGTGAACATATTGCTGATCTAATGGCTTTTTTTGTCTGGAGGCGAAACAAACAGCTCTGGACCTGAAATGGTTTTCCATAGATCACATGGAGGGGAAGCTTTTTTCCCCCCTCAGAAAGACCATTAGTTTTGGCCTCCTGTAAACAGCAGAAACCCTTTTCCTTCTACCAGACACTTTTCAGGCGCCATCTAGTGCTACCCTCCCCATCACTGAAACCTGTTCCCTCATCAGTGTCAGCTGCAAACAGACAGGTGAAAATCAAACCACTTCACTTCCCAGTCCTAAAACTGTGTGTACGTCCTTCCCACGGCCCCTGCTGGGACATGGTGCACGCTGCAGGCACGTAGCAAAGGCAGGGTCTGTGCTGGGGGGACCTCAGGCAGTGAAGGTTCTGTTTTCTCTCTTGCAGCGGCATGAGCTGGAGCTGGGGTTGGGCATCTGCTGGAAGCAGCATCTTGGCAGAATTTGGGACCTTGCACTTGGAATTCCTGCACCTCTCGGAGCTCTCTGGCAACCCTGTGTTTGCAGAAAAGGTGAGTGCTTCCCTACTTGGTCTTTAGTGAATTGGTCTCTTTATAGTGCTGGGGTCTGTGCTGGAGCAGAGCAGCACTGTGGTCTGCCTGCAGCAGATGACATGGCAGCAACGTGTTCCTTCTCCCCAATACCAGTGGAGCTCACCAGAACACGGGTTCAGAAACCTGTCTCTAGGCCTCAGAGCATCTCTGAGGAGGAGGCAGTGAGCTCCTGTTGGAGATCCTGCCACACCAACAGGCCTTCAAGGCAGCTGCCCCAGTGCTTCCTTTGGCTGTTTCCAGTTGCTGAGCCCCTTCACCCTCCTCACCATCACCTGCAGCCCCCAGGGAGACAGAGATGTCTTTTCCAGTGTCTGTTCTGTGAAGTTGTAGCAAAAACTCACTCAGACAAGGACACAGCCTGAATGAAACCATCTGTTGGATGAACAGATGAGAGAGGCTGTGAGGGTAATTGTTAATTCTGATATCCTAATAGTAGTGCCTTGTACTTGCAGACCTCTTCATTCTAAATAGGCATTAAATGTACACTCCAGCCAGCAAGAGGTTTCTTGTGTAGGCAAGGCCTGACAGTTGACATATTGGATTCCTTTTGTGGAACTTGTAACTGAAAATCTATTAATATTATACATTACCTTGAGCTTTTTTTTTCCACAAGTGATCTTGTAGTGCATGTGAGAGCGACTTAAATATGCTGCTGGATACCAGCAAGCCATTGACTTGTGCTGCACGTCCCTGAGGAACCAGCTTTGAGGGAGGCAAACTGTTCCAGTTAGAATCCAGATGCCCCCATGAGCCCAGAGGAAAGGGGCCTGTCCAGAGCAGGGTGAAAACAGGCAGTGGTTCTAGGAATGCCAATACAAAGCTCAAAATGTTACTTTTCTAAGAAATGCCCAGTGCAGATCTGTTGGTTGTGAAACAAGAAAGGAATGTGAAGAAGATACAGGAAGAAAGAGAAAGAAGAAGCTAGGAGACCAGAATGGAGAATAGGATGGAGTGTATGGAAAGCAGTAAGGGTGGGATAAGTAAGAGGAATGTCACAGAGGGGCGAGCAAGAGAGGAAAGCAGAGGGTGAAGGAAAGCTAGAAACCAAGGGAACTCTGAAGGGGAGATAAAAAAGGACTGGTGATTTGAAATACAGGAGACAGGCTGAAGATCCCTGAGGACAGTGATAATGACAGACTGCTCAGAGGAAGGGGGAGCTGAGGAAAGACCAGTAAAGGAAACAGTGGGATGGAAAGAAAACGTGTGCAAAGGCAATGAAGGGTGGGGGAAGAAGATGAGCATTGGAATCACAAGGGCGACAAGAGGCTCTGTTAAAGACTAGAACTGGATCCATGTTCTAGATCCAAACTGGCATTTTGAGCCAGGGTCAAGCCTTTGTCCCCAAGCTCGTTGGTCCAGGGAGGGATAAGGGCAGAACCTTTCTCCTGGAGCCTGCTGAGCAGAGTGTGCCTGGTGCATGCACAGGATGCGTCCTCACCTTCCTGCTGCCAGCCTCCGAGAGAGCACAGAGGATGGTGTGGGCTCCATCAGCCCATCCCCTGGGAAGCTGCTTGAGAGGAGCAGATGAACTTATCCACTTGCAGCTTGGGACTGCTGTGATTTTAGCAGGAGTAAAGTCCATCTATTCAAACATGTCATTACTGTGCCAGTGACTGTGACTACTGTGCAGCACGAGGACTTACTGGGAAGCAGCAGCTCAAGTCTGCAGCCAGCTTTTGGTGTACACATTCTCTAATTTGATAAAAGGTTTAGAGTGTATCAGCTGCTCTGTAGGTTATAATAGAATATTTATGCTGCATACCATTTAACTTTGTCCCTTATGGGAAAGGCCTATTGGAGTTAATGGGGGTGAAGCCAAGGGAGGGTTTAGAGCTGTTCTAGTGTATTAAAGAAGCTGTCTGTTGTTGAAATTAAAAGCCCAAATTTATCATGTTAAGTGAGCACATGGTGAATGCAAGTACTGTGAGTCACTCATCCCTGCCACTGCTTTCCTTTGGAGCACAGAAAAATCACATACCTTTCCACCCAGATCCCAGATCCACAGGGCTGCTTCTGCAGCACTGTTAGCGAGCTGTTCCCACTGCTTGCTGAACTGAACTGGGCCTTGCAGGGACAAAGCTTGTGTGAGGAGCCAAAGCTGCTTCTCCATTGCAGAGCCTTGTCACAGTGTGAGGACTCGTAGGCTGCTGTGCTTGTTCAGCAGGGCCCAGCACTGCGGAGCTGCAGAGCTCTCAGTGACACTGCAGGACCATTGGCTTCTTCAGCAGAGGAGTAACAGCTCTTGTCTCTCATCTCTCCTAGGTGATGAACATCCGCAAGGTCCTGAACAGAGTGGAGAAGCCACAGGGCCTTTATCCCAACTTCCTCAGCCCGGTGACAGGGAACTGGGTGCAGCGTAGGTATCACTGCGTTCACAGTCCTGCCGGGAGCCTTTCAGTCTTTGCATTGCTCTTTAGGAAGCAATAGTAACTGTCAGAGCAGCACGCCAAGAAAATGTCTTGTCAGGCAGCCTGTTATACCTGTGATTAGATAACACAGCTCCATTTGTAAGATGCAATATAGTAATTGTACACTTATTCCATCAGGCTTGTTTCCACCCGAGTGTCTCACCTCCAGAAAGAACTAGGGCCTCTCTTGCATGGGGGAGGATAATGGTACATGGTTCATCACACAGACATTAAAAAGCAGCACATCTCTTTAAGACCTCATCCTGCAGGCATCACATAGCCCACAGGCCTACCTGGGAGTTACATGTGAAGGCTGTGAGCAGAAGCACAGTAAGATTTCCTTCCTGAGTGTGCTGCAGCAAGTAAGGAACCACCAGGAGAGGCAGAGGGCTTATGGAGTCTCACATCCCCTGAGGATCTAGGGATGCATCCTCCTGTATGCATCCATGTACCCCTTACCATGGTACCTCCGTGTGGTGCAGTTTGGTACACGGGCACAACAAGGATGTATTCTCTCTTGTTGGGAACCCAGCACTGGCCAGCAGTGAAGACGTGGGCATTGAATAGATGCTGCTCCTATATGAAAGAGGAGCAATAACTAGGAAGGGACTGAAAAGAGCAAGGAAATGATAGAAGTGTAAGCAGGGGAAGGTTATTTACTTCCCTGCTCTACACACACAGCCCCTTCCTTATCCAGAAGAGAGACTGTACCTCTCTTCTCGTGCCACCAAAGGGCAAAAGCTTGCCTTCTGGTAGACACATGAAAGGCTGTGCCCATCTCTGACCTCTGTGTTGGGGATTTGCTTGGTTTGGTTGCTGGATTTCCTGTTGCTCTGTCAAAGGAAGCAGAAGTCTTGGGTTTTTTTGTTTGCAGAAGCTGTTTTTAACCTGTCCCTGGGTTATGTTTATCTTGTTCAAGCAGTTTTCTTTGAGTCATTGCATTACCTGGTGTTCCCTTGTCTCTTGCACTGTTTGCTCTGCTCCAGCCCTTTCTAACCACTGTGCTAATGGCTCTGATTGTAGCTGACAGGCAGTTGCATGAGACAGAATGGGAGCTCTAACCCTGAGCAAGCTCTGGCTTTTCACTGCCACAGCAGCACCTCTAATGGTAATTGACAGGGCTTGGCTTGAAAGGTGTCCCAACAAAGCATCTGAATGGCTGCAGTTGTCCCATTAAACCAGAGCTGCCCTTTGGTGCCATGAGGAAAGAAAATAGGCTTCTGTGTTTGTCCCATTCATTGATGTTCAAAGTTATCCAGTCCCTTTGTAAGCAGTTTGGCTGCTCCTCTGCACTGGTCTCTGCAGAGTTGCTGCAGTATGTTCCACTTGGAAAGCAGATCTCCCACACCCTGACACACCATTTCTCATGGGTTATTCCCAGCTGGCAGCCACACTACACAGCATTAATTCTGCCTACTCATGGGTGCTGAGAGCTCTCCTAGAGCTCCACGTCATGAGGGCAGCTCCTGGGGCTGTGGTTCAGAATACAGCCTTGTGGTGGGAATCAGCCTCTTCTGCATGTCCAGTGGTGAGAAAGAGATTAGGACCGAAGCAGGGAGGCAGCTGCAGCCTGTCACAGAGACGTTCCCTGGAGGTGCCAGGCTCTCATTTCCTCTCTTGTCATTAAAGCTCTTTGCAGGAAGCCGTTTTCCTTGGAATTGCTGTGATTTTCTTAAAAGGTGTATGTTTGACCTGCCTGAACGAGCACATCTCCAGTGAAGAGGCAGAGCTGCGCCTCCCCCCAGAGCAGTCCTTACCTGGAGAGAGCTAAAGCACAGGCCCCTGATGAAATCAAGGATTTGATTATGCACTGCCTTGGAGGCAAATGCTGGCAAAGCTGGTGCCATATGGAAAACAATTATGTACCAGAGCTTCTGCTTTGGTGCTTTTATGAATGACACGCTCAGGATCACAGAGCTGCTCTGTAAAGACAGGCTGTGCAGCCCGTGTTTGCAAATAGTCTGTCCTCTGTTGTGTTGAATTCATGCATCCGATCTCGTTGTTTTGCTTTGGATTATTCCTGGATCATCGGGCACACTGTAGCAGCAATATTTGCTCTTCAGGTCAGGATGTCATGGCTGTTGATCTCTTCTTTTGGTAGGATTTAGCATTTAGAATAAGTGTCAGGACGTTATGAATGTGCAGAGATAGGGGAAAAGACAAATCTCACCAGCAAACTCCAAACCCTACTGCACCTGCTTCATTGGCAATGAGGATGCACACCAAGAGGTGGACACTGTTCCTTAGCAGGGATGGTTCAGGCCGGGGTGGGTAATTTGTCTTGCTCTTCTAAAAAGGGGTGAACTTGGCTGCTTGAAAGAATGGATGCTGCCTTTCCCCCTGTGGGACAGACACACAGCAGCCAGCCTCTGACCCAGGCAGGATCCTGCTGCTGCCAGCCCCATTTCACAGTGCAGTTCTTCAGCATCCTCCTGTAAGGTCCCAGCTCTGTGTGCTCGGGGCCGATTGCCTTGCAGATCTCTGCAGAAGGAAATATTCAGTGCACATCCTTGGACCTGACTTTATCATTTTAATACACCAACAGCCCCAGCCTTCCCCAGGGCATTGAGTCCCACCATGAGCCAGGAATACAAATGGCATGATGGAGAGGTCCCTACAGCAGCCCCTTGCTGGCAGCTCTGTGTGATCCAGCATGCTTTTTCCCTTTCCTGAGGCAGGGAGGCAGCACCCAGTGGCTTCATATAAGTAGAGATCTATCAATATCTGCCATTGCTTTTGGTTTATGAGGCTGGGATTTATGATGATTGCTTCATAAATAAGAAGCATCTTCAAGTTGCAGTATAAATAAGTTGCAAAGTAAGACCTCTGCATAGTTTTGGTAAGGGATACTGATGCTTTGTAAAACGACAGAACATTTTTCTTCTGATTGCACTTTCCACCTTTCTTGCTTTTTGAAAAAGAAATGCTGCAAGCTCTCCCCAGGAAACTGGGAAGAAAAAGGAGAGAACAAGGGCATTAAACAAGAAATGGTTGTTTGTTCTTTGTAAAGCAACTGCTCATTGTAGATCATGAAGCTGAAGTTCTCTTCTGGCTTTCCCACTACAGACCACGTCTCCATTGGGGGGCTTGGGGACAGCTTTTATGAATATCTCATCAAATCTTGGCTGATGTCTGACAAGAAAGACTCTGAAGCTAAAAAGATGTATGATGATGCACTAGAGGTAAGGAGCAAATTGCTGCTCTGTTTTGGGGGGAGGAGGACATTGGTCATCAGAATGTTTCAGGCAAAAATATCCCAGATCTTTGGGTTCCTATGGTATTTACTCCACTCCTTTCCACGACGTAAATACTTAGTAAGCGACTTACTCTTATTGTCCAGTGTGTGTCTCAAAATCCTGGTTTTCATCCCTTTAGGCAATAGAAAAGCATCTGGTCAAGAAGTCAGCCGGAGGATTGACCTACATCGCTGAGTGGAGGGGTGGTGTCTTGGATCACAAAATGGGCCACCTGGCTTGTTTCTCTGGGGGCATGATAGCCCTTGGAGCTGAACACGCTGGAGAAGAGAGGAAGCAACATTACATGGATCTCGCTGCAGAGATAACAAGCACATGTCACGAGTCTTATGCACGCTCAGGTAAATCTGTGGGCTGCCTGGGAAGTGTTAGTAAGGGGTCACCTAGAGCCTTAGGAGGCTCAGCTTTGGTGTGGCAGAAGTTTGCATCCCTGTGTGTGAGTTTCGCTTGTCTTTTCTGGGCTATCTAGAAGAGAAAGCAGTCTGGTTTACAGCTGGAGCAGAGGGACAGGCAGATGGGAGCTCCTGTGGCAGAGCTGGGAAGTTAACCCACAGCTCAGTCCCACCGCGTTGCAGAACTGGCTTTCTCCCAGCTAGACTATAGTTTGAGTCTGTCTTTTCACATCCCTTTGCAGACAAAAAGGGGAGCTTAACAGATTAATTGCAGAGCATCCCACTCGATGGAGCAGAGCAGCTGAGAAGCCCACAGCAGAGTGTGGGAGACCTGCAGCTGCTGGTAGGAGCAAAACAAATGAAGTCTCTCCTGCTGTCGAAGACACATGGGAACAGCAAGAGAAACCCTGTGGCCTGATCACAGTCATAGAGTCACAGACTGGTTTGGATTAGAAAGAATCTTAAGATGATCACGTTCCAGCCCCAGCTTTGGGAAGGGAGGCCTCATCCTAGACCACTTCTCCCAAGGTTCCGACCAGCCTGGCCTTGAACACTGCCAGGGATGGAGCATTTACTGCTTCTCAGGGCCTCACCACCCTCACCATCAACCTCTCTGCTCAGTTCCCCTGGTTTTTGAACAGGGAGAGGGTTGGTGTTGGAAGTAGGGATCAGAGTGCTGGCCAGTGCTTGCAAGAGTTTGAGGTTCTCATGTAAGGGAAACTCCAAAAGCCCCAGGTGCTCTGAATGTGTAATAACAAAATCCCAGTGAAATCGATGAATCCTTCCCCATCATCCTGATGTCTTCTCAAAGAGGCTGCTTGTGGACCAGAGGAAGTGATTGAAGGTCCCAGGTACCACTTCTTACAGCCTCCTTGCTGCAGTGCAGGCAGAACAGCTCAGTCTGGTGGACAGATAATTGTGAGGCAATTGCTAGGAGCAAATACCAGCCCATCAGAAGTGCCAGGCCATGGGGTAGGTTTGTGTCTGCCCTCTGCATGCTCAGATCTGGTCCAACTTTGTGGGTTTTTCCACCCTCAGAAACACTTCATCCTCACCTAGATAGCATCCACATACCACAGCATGAGCAACGCCTGGAGCAGCAGTGGGCACAGCTTGTGCACTCTGTGGAGCTGCCCCTGTTTTGGCATCAGTGTGAGGCTGATCTGATAGACAAGCACGACTGCTCTGCTCACACAAGCCTTAAGTACACGTTGGCAGCCTGAGCAGTATAAAAGCATGTGGAGAGTCTGTTTCCTTCTGCTCAAAATGATTATTGCATGTGTGTGATTTTTGTCTAGATACCAAACTGGGCCCTGAAGCCTTTCGCTTTGATGCTGGGACTGAAGCCATGGCAACCAGACTGAGCGAGCGCTACTACATCCTGCGGCCAGAGGTGGTGGAAAGCTACATGTACATGTGGCGGCTGACCCACGATCCCAAGTACAGGCAGTGGGGCTGGGAGGTTGTGAAGGTATGGTTGGAATAACGCTTCCAGGCTGCTGGGTTCTTAACACAGCTCTTTTGGAGAGAAAAGAGCAGACTCAGTCGTGTTGGACACTAAGACACATTAGCTGTGGGGCAGGAATGCACAGAGTAGTGTGATGTCTGTTGATCAGTGTGGTTTCTTCTCCCTTTTGGGCTACACTAAAAGCAATCAGAACAGTGGAGGTTTATGGAGAGGAGTGCTGCAGACAGCAAAACCTGCTATTAATGACACAGCCCTCTGCACAAAGGAGTCAGTGTTCTATCTGCAGTATCTAGGCTGCTCAGAACCATGGGTGTGTAATGGGACAGGGAAAAGCAGGAAACCTGCCTTTGCCCTGGGTCTTGTCTTCTTCCCACAAAAACCTCCCAGCCAGAAAGTCCCTCACCTCTCTCTAGCTCATGTAATAGCCTGCTAGCCCCATCCTAGCAGGAGCTGCATTTCAGTGGCACAACTGTCGTTTGTCTTCTCCTTGGAAAAGAGCCTCCACAAGCAGCAAGTTACCACTTGAGACCTGGTTGTGCTATTTCTGTAACATCGAGGTCAATTAATCAACTGACTTAGGTGGTTGATGTTTCTCTTGCTATTTCATTAGAACCAGCTTTATTCCCAGAATCTGGAGTAATCGCCACACTCTTAGTGAGAGACACAGCCTACTGTAATCCTGGAATGTGATGTGTAAAGTGGACTTGTAATGGATGTGATGATGATTGATGAGTTACTGCCCCATGCTGTTGTGTGTTACTGAGATTTCTTTCCCTTTCTCAGGCCCTGGAAAAACACTGTAGAGTAGAAGCTGGTTTCTCTGGCATCCGAGATGTTTATACCACAACCCCGACCCATGACAACATGCAACAGAGTTTTTTCCTCGCAGAGACTCTGAAGTAAGTCCAGTGTCACAGAGGCCTTTCAGAGCAGCCTAGTCCCTGCAGCATCAACACCCTTGTCTGCTCAATTGGTCTCTAATAATAAGGGGGAAGTCTTATTCTCTGTGGGGAGAACTGGGCAAGGCTGTGGGTCCTGCAAAGCTTTGGTAGTTCCCTCCTGTAGAACTATTGCTGTCATTGGCACTCTTGAGGTTTTTGCTCATGTGGGGGATTGAAAGGATTCTTCCTGTGAGTTAGAGCTGCTCTAAGAGGGATGCTCTGACTGCTGAACTCCCTTGTATTTGGCTAAGAGACAGGCTGTCTCCTCTGCCAGGTTGATGCCTTGTATACAGAGGAGATGTGACTGTGGCCTGAATTTGCTGCCCCTTGGTGCAGAGCTGCCTTTCACAGCATGAGCTAATGTTGTTGCTGATCACAGATGCTCTTCCCCTTGTTCCACCTTTGCACCAGGCTGGTAGTTTCAAGCAGGAGAGTGAGGCAGGGAGTGGGGGAATGTGTCACCATAAACTGTGGCAGCCCCATCACAGTCCTGCTGCCAGTGCTTGTGTGTGCCTGGAGTCCCACTCGCGTTTCCTTCCATCTCCCTCCCGGCTCCAGGTACCTCTATCTTCTGTTCTGTGAAGATGATGTGCTGTCTCTGGACGACTGGGTGTTCAACACAGAGGCTCACCCCCTGCCAGTCAACCACACGAACTTTAAAGCAAGCGTGCAGCAGTGAGGCCACTGCCCAGGCCCTGCTGCTGCAGCCTCGGCGCGTTTCAGCTTTTCCTTTCCATTAAAGGAATCTGCATTGTTCCTGAGATGGTATTTTGGGGCATAGTCCAATTCCGGACAGTATCGTATGGGGAAGATGAAACCATGATGTAAGCACCTTCTTTTCCTCTGTGAGGAGCTCTATTAGCCTGATACTGAGATGTTTATTCTGGGCCATATTGTACACAGTTCATAGACATTCCTTTATACAGAGAATTTATATGAAATCCACTGACTTTGCTTTATAGTGGCCAAAGGACTGGAATTTTGCCATAAAATAGACTTCACACACACATCTTCCTTTCTTTTCTCAGTTTCATTTTTGCCTTTTATATACTCATGGATTGATCACCATTCTAGTGAACAGTTGCCAATATACTGTGCTTCCTAGGCACTTGGGAAGGACAGGACAGGACAGGAGCAGGAGGAAGGGGAGATGTCCTTTATGTGAGAGAGCAGGTGGAGTGCATGGAGCTCTGCCTAGGGATAGATGAGGAGCTGACTGGGAGCTTAGGGGTTAGGATTAAAGAGAAGACATACAAGTGACATTATAATGGGAGTCTGCTATAGGCCACCTGACCCGAAAGAGCCCCGTGCTCAGCAAGACAAGGAACCTGATTACATAGGACATGGAAACTGTTGAAATACCAAATGTCACCTTTGTCTCAGTCTTTATTAGCAAGACTGATCTTCAGGAATCACAGGTTCCATAGACCAGGGGGAAAGGCTGGAGCAAAGATGGGTTGAAAACTGGCTGATGGTTGGGTATAGAGGTGGTGATCAATGGCACAACATCTATTAGAGGCCAGTAGCTAGCAGAATATCCTAGGGATCAATACTGGTCTAGTCCTGGTTAACATCTTCATTAATGATCTGGATAATGAGGCAGAGTGTACCCTCAGCAAGTTTAATGATGACACAAAACTAGGAGGGGTGGCTGATAGACCAGAGGATCCTGCTGCCATCCAGAGGGACCGCAACAGGCTGGAGAAATGGGCTGGTAAGAACCTCATGAAGCTCAATAAGCAGAAGTGCAAAGTCCTGTACCTGGGAAGGAACAAGCCTGTGCTCCAGCATGTGCTGGAAAGCATCTTGGCAGAGAAGGACCTGGGGGTCCTGTGGACACCAGGTTGACCATAAGCCAGCAATGGGCCCTTACTGCAAAGCAGGCCAGTGGTATCCTGGGCTGCATTAGCCCCAGAGCGTTGCCAGCAGGGCAAGGGAGGTGATCCTGCTCTGCTTGGCACTGGTGAGGCCACAGCTGTGTCCAGGTCTGGGCTCCTCAGTACAACAGACATGGACATAGTGCAGTGAGTGCAACAAGGGACCACAGAGATCATTAAGAGACTGGAACATCTCTCCTGTGAGGAGAAGCTGAGAGCTGGGACAGTTTACCTTGCAGAAGGCTCAGGGGGAATCTTTTATATATACATATATTAGGAGGGAGGGTGCAGAGAGGTTGGAGCCAGGCTCTTCCCAGTGGTGCCCTGTGACAGGACCAGCACAAACTGAAACACAGGAGAGTCCTGAACATCAGGAAACACTTCTTGTACCTTGCTGGTGACTGAGCACTGCCCAGAGGCTCCTGCCAACCTCACCCATCCTGTGATTCTGTGGTGTCAAAGCTGGAATTAAATCAAAAGCTGTCTGCAGAGTTCTGAATTCTAACGTATTTTTGTATCCTTTTTCTGTGCTCTTAAACCACAATTCCCACACCTGACATTTCACTGCCCTCCATTGCTTTTGTGTTTTTCTACTTTTATTTGGAACTAAATGTTACGAGTCACTTGTAATAATTTCACTGCTGTAATAGTCAAATCTGTGAAACAGAATAAAGTCTTGTAACATAAAAAGCATGTTTGGGTTGATCCTCTCTGTAAAGCCACCTGCCAGAGACCTGCTACATCATGCTTGGAATAACTAGGTGACAATACTGCTTGATTTCAAGAGTATTTCACAATATATGTTGATTACCAGAGTACTGTAGCCAGTGTGTGGACAGCAATTCCCATCGGCACCAGCTCTCAAATTGCTTCTTCCCCATCTGAAAGGGGTTAGCAGAAACTCTACTAAATGTCTCATTTTTCTAGCACAAATAAATAATCCCCAGCCAAGTTTGTGCTTCCGTGTGCTTGTTTCTGGGATGAAGTAACACAAGGAAAGGAAAGGAAAAAGCCCGAAAGAAGCCAGGTTGTTCCATTCCCCAGGCCCTGAGCCAGCGTTCGGCCCTCGCATCCTCCGGAGTGTGCAGGAACACACACAGCTCCTGCTCCAAACGTGAGTACCTGCTTCATGCTTCTTGCAGCAAGGGCTGGATCTGGGATCTGCATCCTCCTTCCCAGCAGCTGTTCCTCTGGTCCCTGCAGAGCTGACAGCCCTTGCTGAAGGGTTCTGTGCTGACTGCTTCATCCAGCAACTGAGGAAGATAAAGTTGCTTTGAGCAAGTTGGGAGAACAAAAATGTGTTTCTGAATTCATGCCTGTGTTATTCCCCAAGAGAAATACAGTTGTCGGATGGGGACTTAGCATTATCCCAGGGATAAAGCTGCCGGCTGGTAAGCTTGGCCTAGAGGAATGGGTTTTGGTAAATAAACATCTTGGGAGTGAGTTATCAGAGAGATTTGGGTACCAGGAAGCTGGTTTAGCTTAGAGGGGTTTTATAATGGATTAAGGGAATTCCATAAATAAAAATGTCCTGCTCTTGGAGTAACTCAAAGCTCTTTGCCTGGCAAATATAAATCCCCAAAATAAATAGCATGGTTCTAGTTTCCTTTAGAAACAGATCCTTGGTATTATATTAAAACTGCTCTTGTTTTCTCTTCCACACAAGTGAGCAAGAAGGGTATTTGTAAAGTCACATCCACGCGCTGCTGGAGGAGAGCTGCTGCTTCCTGCACCTCAGTGGCTGCATCACAAACAGGGAGGGGGTTTAGCTGCCTGATGTGATGTAAATCTTACTGATGAATTTGCTCAGCAAGACACTTGTATGGAGCTTAGCACCAGCCACAGCAACAGCTTTGTGTTGCAAACAGCCATGCTTGGAAATTGCTGCTCTCCCACACCACAATCCTGCAACTGTTTCTGCCTGTGCTCACAGATACCCACAGTTAAAGCCCTGAGGCCAGCAGATTAATCACAGGCACCAAGTTAAGCATGCATGTGTTTAGCAGGAATAAAGATTCATCCCAAGGATCAGCTTTGTTCCAAGGACTGGCGCTGATCCATAACTGGGATTTTCTGTCCTATGACAATGCAAGTAATGGGGATGTTTCCCCCACTGGTGTGTTGAAAAGCTCATGCTCTTGCCTTGCTCCTCTGCACACTCAAGCCTTGGCTGGATGCTCTTGCTCAAGCAGACCCCTCAGCTCTGGGAGCTCTGCAGAAGCAGGTTCTGGGATCAGATGGACGATGAACATCTTTGTCTTCAGACTTGGAGTAGGTAAAGAAATGGGGTGTTCTGTTGAACCAGAGGTTTGGTTTTGGATGTCTAATGGAAAGGACCTGGGAAGATGTCTCAGGCATGTGGGAATCCTGCTGTTAATTTACAGTGGGGGTTTCCTACTTTGGAATTACCAGGAAATACGATGGGTCTACATGATTCCCCTTCCCCCTGTTACACTCACATTCAGAAGCAGTGGTTCTCATGTTAAGTTTCACCATCAGAACATGTGGCCTTATTTATGTTGGGAGGAATTTCTTGTAACTGAAGTCCTAATGAGCAAGTTGCATCAATCAGAGATGAAAGCTCCATGGCTCATAGAACAGCTCCGCTCTTGTCACCGCCCATGGAAGGAGGGAAGACAAAACCATGCAGAAAACAAATACATCTTTCTGTAAGCCACACTTCATTTTTACAGCGTTACTCAATCCCCTTGGGAGGCTTCAGAGCAATTGGTTATTGAATTCCAAAGCCTGGCAGCCGTGGGGTTTTTCCACATACATTTTGATCTGCTCTATTTATCTGATTGTTCCACATGTGATGCACCGAGTGCTGGCTCCCAGTGGCAGCACTTGCAAAGTGTCAGCACTTACTTCTGCTCACGTTTGGGCTGTGAAGCACAAAGGCTTCATTCCCTGGGGAGCCTCAAGCAGGTCCTGTGCTGTAATCAGGAATCCTCTCAATAAACCACCTCTGCATTGTAATTGCTTCTGTTTGGTGAGAGCCGGTGAGCATCAGAGCTGCAAGTGACCCACCAGGCTGGATTGCTTCCAATTGGAATAGGAAAAGCCAAGCGGAAGTTGGAAATTGAAGCCCATGGGAACTGGGTAGGCATTGGCTCTTGCTCTTCAACTCAATGGTCTACCTTGAAATCTCTCAATCAAACTGCATTTCACTCTGCAGCCTTTGCTGCAGAAGGAAGAAAGAAAGAAAAGAAAGAGAAGAAAAGAAAGAAAAGAAAGAGAAGAAAGAGAAGAAAGAAAAGAAAAAAAGAAAAGAAAAAAGAAAGAAAAGAAAAAGAAAGAAAGAAAGAAAGAAAAAGAAAAAAAAAGAAAGAAAGAAAGAGAGAGAGAGAAAGAAAGAAAGAAAAAGAAAAACCCCATGTGAAAGCAGACTTGAATACTCCTTTTTCCTTACTGTTTCCAGAGGTAATCCTGTCTTGGGTTTGGCCCAGTCTGATTGGGATTTGCTTCCTTGGAAGGGAAAGGGGAGATCTGTTTCCAGGTGCTTTCTCAGTTTGTGCAAAGAGCTCACATTTTAATGCTATCTTCCATTGCACCATGATGGCTCTGACTTTCAAATGGGCTGTGGTTTCAGGCTATGGGAATAGGGCCATCAATTTAAACAGTTCCTCTGCTCTGGAATGTGGAGTTACTGCATGGACTTTCCATATGGAAAACCTATCCCACTACTGCAAAAATAGATGGGTCCAAGTTTTTCATCCCTGCTGGCATCTCTCAGTATCTTTCCTACCTTCAGCCAGGCTCTATCCCTGCTGGCAAAGGGGAAATCTGGGATAGTTCTTCCCGCTGGTTCTTTCTCTACCACAAGGATTTCCTTTGATACAGGTGTGCCTGAATGAGCCACATGGCAGATGTCTGGGTATTCAAAATGCTTTGTGAGCACTGTAACCCATCATCTTGGGAACCAGCAGCGTAGAGCCAGGAGCTGTTGGGTTTGTTCTCTTTTGAGGAGTCAGTTCCCAGCGGATGCCCTGAAGTACTTCACCTTGTGTCTTTCATTCTTTTTCCTAGCAAATAATTCATCCATTTGTCATCTTTATATGGTTGCTGATGACACTGGAAATGATTCAGCTGTAAAATGAGCCCCTCTGCTTCTCATCTAAATGATATCATCTTGGCTCTGCCAGCCACCCTGTCAGGTCTCCTTCTTCATACAGGTGTCTGAGGGCTTGGTCAACTCATCTCACCTCTTGCTCTCACTCCAGACACGCAAGTACATTTATCCTGTTTCAAAGCTATCTCATCCTGTTACATTTTGTGCTCTAAAGGCACCTGCTGGGTTATTTGAGGTAAGCAGCAGCTCTCCACACCTCACTGCCCAACCTAATGAGTTGGGCAAGTTTTAAAGCACATCTGCTTAAAGTGCTTTGAGTGCTTAACTCATTCACACCCATCTTGCTGGCAGGCATTATTTCAATGCTCTGCTAATTCAGTTCTTCCCCTCCCCATGGCTCAAGCACCAGTCCTTTGATGGATGGGGAGATGGAGCACAAAGAGCAGTGGCAGTTCCATGACCGTTTTCCCCTGTGGTGGAGCTGGCAGAAGGAACCTTCTCCTTCCTCCCTGGGCTGTGCAGATGTGTGACACCAACCTGAGTTACAGATAACCCAGTGTTCATGCTGTTGCTGGGCTCCCCAGTCTGGTCCATTGTGTTGCACCATCACTGCAGGAGAAAACCAGGGGCTGTGTGAGGATCTATGGCAGGGAAAGGAACAGTGCCCAAGTGGCAAGGAAAGGCTCTGCCTCACCCTCACTGCCCAAGTCCTGTTCCCTCCAGTCTGGCTTACTGGCAAGATCTCCACACCCTCCAATCTGCTCTGCCTAATATTAGCAGCCTCTTCGTCCTTGCCTGATGCAGCTGCCACAGCTCTCTTAATGCCTTGGTCATGCTCCCCTCATCTCCAGCCAGAACACTCTTTAAACCTAAAACAAAACTGATTAGGCAGCTTAGGAAACAGCCGAAGCTTCAAAGGATTAACGGCTAAGGCTTCCTGCTGCCCTTAGGGGGATCAAACACTGGATGCTGGTGGCCCTACAGCAGCAGCAAGTTACCGTGGAGGAGCAGGAGGAGCAGGGGCTGAGCTGTGAGATTACAATGACCAACCTGCATCTCTTGGCCAAGGCATCACTCAGGGGCAATGAGGCAACTGTGCAGAAGGACCTGGAAGGCACAAAGAGCATGGGGAGGGTGGAAAAGTTTGGGTTGGGGTGTGGTAAAGGACAGTAGGAATGGCTCAAAACGTGGGGTGATGGCAGCAGTGGCTCAGTACTTGGGGATCCCAAGGTGGTGGCAGGAGGCTGGGGTCGGGCATGGCTGTAGATGGGAACCATCACCCCACGGCTGCACCATCCATCCCAGTCCCTGCCATCCATCCCTACCCCTGCCATCCATCCCGACCCCTGCCATCCATCCCTATCCCTGCCATCCATCCCTACCCCTGCCATCCATCCCTACCCCTGCCATCCATCCCTTCTGGGGCTAAACCCCAGTGAAATCACTGCAGGTGAAGCCACCAGTACCGGGAAGGGCACCCAGCTGTGAGCTGAAACCAGCTCCAAGAGCAGGATAGGGCTTTTGGGGGGGATGGTGACTGAAGGACAGAAGATGAACTTGTTAATCCACGGGGGGAGGACGCAGGACAACTAAAGGCAAACCCCACTGCAAGCGCTGGTGTTACCGGTGCTGCGGCTCCCGCACGAGTCCCGCAGAGAGGAATTTGAGGCCAAAACGCGTTTTCCCCGTACGGCACCAGAGCCCCCACGGAGCCGGGGGCGGGGACAAAGGGGCCCCGGGGGGCGGACGCAGGCCCCGGTCCAGGCCCCATCCCCGGCCCCAGCTCCGGCTCCGGCTCCGGCCCCATCCCCGGCCCCGGCCCCAGCCCCATCCCCATCCCCATCCCCGGCCCCGGCCCCTCCTCGCCGGGCGCTCCCCGCCTGACGCCTCCCTCGGCCATGGCGGCGGCGGCCATGGCGGCTCCCGGCGCGGCCCATCCGCGCCTGGCGCTGGCTCTGGCCGCTCTGGCGGCGCTGGCCGCAGTCAAGTACTACCGGGACCGGGAGGCGGCCAGGCTGCAGGTACCGGGCATGGCGGGGGGGGGGGGGGCTCATCTCATGGCCCCTCACGGAGAGAGGGTTGGAAATGGCCGGCGCTGGCGTCGTGAGGAGCAGCGATGGCGGCTGTGGGGTCCCGGGGTGAGGAGGTGGCTGCTGACCGAGGGGAGCACCGCACACCGGGGGCGGCCGTCAGGGAGGGTGGGCAGAGGGGCTGTAGGTGGCCCCGGTTGAGGTGAGTGCATCGGTGGCCACTGGCTGTAAGGCTGAGGTGGCCGCAGGGGTGAGGGGGGTGCCGGGGGTTGAGGGGACCCCCACACACACAATGGCCACTGGCGCTGAGGTGGCTGTGGCCTGGCTCAGGTATTGGTGGCCATGGGGACGGAGGTGGCGGCCACTGGGCTGAGGTGAGCACAGAGGTTTGGTGGCTGCCCAAGGGGCTGATCTGTCCTACATTTTGCTTAAAACATCCTGTTGCTTCCATAGGGATGTTCATGGGGATAAGCAAGGCACAGACGGGAGGAGAAAACTCTCTGTGGAAAACCCCTGCAGAGTCCAAGGGAGCTCAGTTTTACTCCAGCACAAACAGGGAAACTTTTTATTTCTTACAAGCCCAGATTCTAAAGAAACAAGAGAAAATCCACAAGCTCTGGAGCTCTTTCTTTGATGTGGATGTTATCAGACAGGAAAAGGCCAAGCCCTGACATCTCACTCCCCTTTTAAGCCCGGCTTTCATCATCCCTTTGGACTGGTGTGTGCTCTGGGAGGCTGGCTTGTTCCTCCCTGGTCTCCCAGGCCAGGCGGGTGCTGGTGGGTCAGGCTGTGCTGGTGGGTCAGGCTGTGCTGGTGGGTCAGGCTGTGCTGGTGTCCATGCAGCTCTGCCCAGCAGGAATGAGTGTTCCCGAGGGATGTGTCCCACATGTGCTGGCAGTGCTGCTGGAGCTGGAGATGTGGCTGCTTTGCCCAGCAGGGACAGGGCAGTGGTGGCCGTGAGCAGGAGGCTGTGCTCAGCCAGCTGCTGGCACGTCCCTGACCACAGAGCTGCCATGGCTCTGGCCACTTGCTGTTGTAGAAGGACATGGAGCTGTTGGAACAAGTCCAGAGGAGGCCATGAGGATGCTCAGGGGCTGGAGCAGCTCCTGTATGGAGCCAGGCTGAGAACATTGGGGCTGTTCAGCCTGGAGAAGAGAAACTGGGTGGAGACCTCAGAGCAGCTTCCAGTGACTGAAGGGGCTACAGGGATGCTGGAGATGGACTCTTCATCAGGGACTGCAGTGACAGGACAAGGGGTGATGGGTTCAAACTGAAACAGGGGAAGTTCAGGTTGGAGATAAGGAAGAAGTTCTTTGCTGTGAGGGTGCTGAGGCGCTGGCACAGGGTGCTCAGAGAGGTGGTTAATGCTCCATCCTTGGCAGTGTTCAAGGCCAGGTTGAACGTGACTTGGAGTAACATGGTCTAGTGTGAGGCATGCCTGCCTCAGCAGGGAGTTGGAACTGGATGATCTTCAGGTCCTTTCCAACCCAAACCATTCCATGATCATTATCCGATGGTTCTGCAGCTGGTGGGGGTTTTATTGCTTCACTGTGAAAGTGCAGGCTGAGGGGATGAGAAAGTGCTTTCAGTTCTTGCTTTAAAACGGATCTTTGGATGCTAACATCCAACACCCAAGCATCCATGCTGTCCTTCACATCCTGCTGCTTTAGACGCAGTCAGAGATGTCTCTGTGTGCGGGGTGTGAGTGGTTCTCTTTCTGCTTTCAGCCCTCTTAAGCACTGATGGTGACTTTCCTACAGCAGCAGGCAGTCTGACCAGCTACAAACTTTGTTGCTCATTTGCCCTCCCATCCCTTGAGGTCCCTGTCTGTGAAGTGCAAAAAGAAGAGAGGCTCTGAAAGATTCATCAGCAGAGAGTGGCTGATGTGCTGTGGAGAGGACTGGGCAATGGAGCATCTTTTCAGAGCTCAGTACACATCCAGGACAGGCTCCCCTGCAGAGGAGAAGCCATCACGCTCCAGGCAGCTTCCCTGCTCCAGGAGCCCACTCCCAGAGCAGTCACATGGGCTTTTGTGAGGTTAATGCATTCCATGCTGTGCACAAGCAGGCTCTAGAGGTTAGGGGGATCCTGAAGCCTGGCCCAAGGCTCCATGACATGACCCTGGCACCTGGCTCTTAGGGAAGTTGCTCAGGAAAACGTTGTTACCAGTTTACAGGGATGGACATCTCTGTTCATTTGAGAAACAAAAGTGTATTTTCTGGCCCCAGAAACATGGAGAGAAGATTGTTCCTGTACATAGATAATCCTTCATTCCTTTCTTCAGCTCTATAGTTCCTGCCTGCTCCCCTCCTTGTCTTTCCACAGCCGTGTCTGCTTCCAGATCTCTGGTTTGTATTCCAGGGTCTTTATTTCTGTCTGTCTCAGTCCTGAATCTGCCCTGGAAGGCTCTTAAGTGCTTTTGTTGCTTCAGTTGACAGGAGCAAAGCCTTCCAGGCTGCATTAGTGCTGCTTCAGGCTGGCAGGCAACAGATGGAGAATAAACTAGTTCACGAGCTCTGGGGATGGTGGTGGTGCTGCAGGCAATAGAGAATAAACACCGTTAAACAGCAGAATACAGAGTATTTATCCTGCAGCTTTAGGCTTTTACAGGGATGGCAGGGGAAGCTGTCCCAAATGATGGCTCACAGGGGATGCGCTGCAGGCTGTCTGGCAATGATGTGGCTTGTCTGACTTGCTCTATGTCTTTCTCTTCCTCTCACACCAACATGAAGCTCTCTTATTCTATTTGTAAGTTGTCCCTTTCCCTTCAGTGCTGAGTGCTGCAGGGTAGAACTGACCAGAAGCATCTAGAGCCTCTCTGGGGCTGCTCCAGGGGAGACGTTGCATTTCAGTGGTGTTTTCCACTGGATGAGCTCCCAGTGGACTTTGAAGAGAGAGAAACTGAGGCACAGCATGGATGGGATCTTGCAGGAGGTTCTGGAGAAGCCCATGGGATTTGTGACTCCCCAGTCTATGGCTGACTGAGTAGGCAGGAGACAAAATGCTCCATCCAGTCCTGCAGCCTGAACTTTGGAGGGGAAGCTGACTCGGGCAGGGACCTGTGTGTGTCAGTGGATGTGTGACATGGAGCTCTGCACGGGTGTAAGTTGCTTTCTGCAGTTCCAAGGGCTCAGTTCATTTCCTTTGTGTTTCTGTGATGTGGCCAGACACGGCTTTGCCTTTGTTTCACTTAATCACAGAATCACCATCCAGGTGCTCTCAATAGCTGCAGCTTTAGCACTGTCTGGAAAAAGTTGGCTTATTTTTCTGACAAAAGACTTGGAGCTGACTATGAGCAAACGATTCCGTTGGAATTACTTAGCCAGATGTAGTTTTAATATGCTCATGCCAGCAGTTCTGGACACCAATCCCTGTTGTAAATAGCACAGAATCCTGCCAAGGGGCGTTAATCATTTGATTTAATGGCTGTGTTTGTGTGCTGGAAAGAATTTAAATGAACTCTGAAGCTGAGAGGAGCACGGGTGAATTTCTGCAAGAGGCTCCAATGAAATCTCACTTGCTTCTTTCTTCTTCCTGAACTAGGAGCTGGCGCTGAAGTCTCTGGGAAGTGAGGGGATGTTTCTCTTTTCTTCTCTGGACACAAACAATGACCTGTACCTCAGTCCCGAAGAGTTCAAGCCAATAGCTGAGAAGCTGACAGGTAGGTATCTGTCTGCCCTGCAGAGCTCCCTCTGCACAGTCCAAGCAAGAGCCACACATAATGCACTGAACTGGTTTTATTCATGTCTTTTATTTTTTCAGGGTGATGTTTTGAGTCTTATTTACATGAAGTGAGGCTGCTGAGCTTTACAAGGGGCTGAAAAGGCTTAAGCACTAGACATATATCACTTCCACAAAGTAGAGGGTTTGTAAGACAGAAGATCCCATTGCTGGGCTAGCAAAGCACAGAAGTTACTTTGTCTAGAGCTTAAAGGGGATTTGGGCTGGGTGAATGCAACAGATCCAGCTCAGGCCAGGCAAGCCCAAAACTTAGTTAAGTGTCAGTGTTTCATTCATATCCTGGCTGAGGCATCTCCTCCAGGTAGCAGTTTGTGAGCCATCCCGTTTGGAGGCTCTGTCAGGCTGTATCTTGGTGGTGCCACACAAGAAACAGTGTGATGATGATAATGTACCGTGCATTACCAATACAGTTGTTTGCTTGTGCTGTAATTCATTGGGTAAAGCGTGTGTTCTGACCCTTCAAGGTGAAGTGAGGCTGTTCAGCCAAGCTATGGGGTTTAGAGAGTTGTCTGCTGAAAGGAGAGCTCTGCTTTAGCTGGTTCCTGGGGTGTGTCTGAGTTCTGCTGCTGGATGAAGAGCTGGGAGACTCCCAGTACTCCTGGATTTGCCAGGATAAATGTGTAATCACTTCACAATTGTTTAAAAGGGGGGGAAGGGAAACAGCTGCCTACATTTCTGTTCCTTTGTCTAGGGGTTGCTTCTGTCTCAGAATTTGAAGAGGAGGAGACATCTGATACAAGCGGGGAGACATTGTCCATCGTGGCTAAATTCCAGCCTCTGGTCATGGAAACAATGACAAAGAGCAAAGACGGTTTCTTGGGAGTAGGTGTCATGCAGGATGCATATGGCCACAGATTCTGGTATAAACACATGCAAAGGGCTGGTAACATCACCAGCAATAAGTGCTGGCATGGTAGGGTGGGGACATAGTCTTGCTCAAGGCCATGGGATTTGCTTTGATGAGCAAACTCGCTGCTTTCTGCAGCAGTTCATTGTTCTCAGCACACTTGGTATCACTGTGCCCCAGTTAATATACCCTTCCTGGGAAGCTTGAAGCAGATGTTAGAGATGGATGTGGAGCTAAATCCAAAAGCAGTGGTATGTGGTACGTTCCCCTCTCCCACTTCCTATTACTCACATGATTAAAAGTTGACAGAACTATTTGATGATAGTTGGGGTGGTAGAAAGAATTTAAACCATTAGAATTCTTTTTCCCCTTCTCCAAAGCCTCTGTACATCTGTGAGCATGACTGCAGGATTGAAGAGGCTGGTCGAGGCTCTGACAGTATCTTCTGTTCACAGATTTCTCATGTTGCTCTGTCTGGGCTGAGGAACTGGACTGCCCCAGCAGCCCCTATGAGTGTGCTGCTTGCCAGGCAGTTTAAAGCCTTTCTTCCTCCAAAGAATAAATTGGATCTTGGGGATCCATGGTGGATAATTCCTAGTGAATTGAACATCTTCACTGGGTATCTTCCCAACAACAGATTTTACCCTCCGCCTCCCAAGGGCAAAGAGGTGAGATATAAAACTCTATTTCTATATAGCTGAGAAGTAGTTTGTGTAAATGTTCTGCCTTGTAGCCTAGATGATTGCCAAGAATCCCTGGAGGGACAAGGCTATTGCATTCTGTCTCCCTGAACTGGAGCTTAGGACTGTCTCCTAAACTGGAGGTAAAACAGAGCAGGCAAAACTCTGGGTGTCAGGGCCAAATGACGCTGATTTGAATAACTCAGGCTGGGATGATGGAAGCTTGCAAACAATGGGAAGAGTTTAAAAAGCATGGGAATGGATTTAAGTTTAAACCCAGTCTCTTGCTTTAGCTCCTTGTTTTGTGATGAGGTAGGTCTCTGAGCTAATTTTTATATCAAAGCAGTTCTCTTGCCTTCCTGATCTGGTGGGGAGTTACTCTGGAGCTGCAGCTGGCCTGCAGTGAAGGAACTGTTCTCATTTTTGCTCTCTTATGTTTCACTCTCTAGATCATCATCCACAAGCTTCTGAGCATGTTCCACCCTCGCCCCTTTGTGAAAACCCGCTTTGCTCCGCAGGGAGCTGTGGCCTGCATCCAAGCCATCAGCACCTTCTACTACACCATCGCCTTCAGGTGAGGCCGTGGCCTGAGGTTAGAGGAAAGCTTCTGAATCTGCTCTGTATCTCAAGGGAACAAAGAAGGCTGCTGTGAGCCTGTGGCAGAGAGTGCACCTCATGTTCCCAAGCAAGACCAGATGTGTCCTGGCTGGGAGGGAAGCAAAGCAGCTCAAGGCAGAGGGTGGTTCACAACCAGCTCTTGCCAATGTGTGATACTTTGCTGACACCCATGCTCCCAGAGCCTCTGGTGGGGCAGGGACTGTTGCCCAGATGCAAGACATTGCCCTTGGTTTGGAGCTATCCCCGAGTGAAAGGAGAGAGTCTGATTAACAGGAAATGTGTTAGGTTGTGGTTAATGGGGGTGGGGGGAATGTCTTTCCAAGGGGAAATTGTTCTTTTCCTGGCAGTGTTACACACAGCTTTTACTTGCCTGATGAAGCTGGAAGGGAGGCTGAAGGGGTCTTAGGCTGTTCCGTGTTTTAAGGAATGATAACATAATTCATCCTTCCTGGATGGACACTTATTTCCCAGTTCCAAAAGGCATCGCTACTGGAGATGATTGTGACCCAAGGGATCTGCTCCAGTCTTTTATCACTGTGTGACATGAAAAGCTTTTTGAACTGAACCTCTCTGCCCCAATTTAGCTTCATAATTTCTGGTGCCTGGAGATAACTTTTCACTGCTGTCATCTTCTGTCCTCCTGGTGCTGCAGCTCATGGCTCCCTTCTCATTTCAGGATCCACGCTGAGTTCCAGCTGAATGAGCCACCACACTTCCCCTTCTGGTTTTCCCCAGGCCAGTTCACCGGTCACATCATCCTCTCCAAGGATTCTTCCCATGTCCGAGAATTTAAGCTCTTTGTCCCTAACAACAGGTACAGCTGTTTCTCTTTCTGGCTGCTGAACAGACTTGAGGGTTTTATAAACGAGGCCCAGTGGAACACAGGGGCTCTGGGATCCTGTCCTGTGTAGGGCTTGGGGCTGTGTATGAGGGAAGGCTGGTGGGTTCTCTTTGGGGAGGGTGTGGGGAGCAGCCCCTGGCAATCCCAGTGTCTGGCTTAAAGCACTGAAGTCAAGCAAAGGCTGATGCTCTTACTTCAGCATATTTTTTGCTTGGTGTCTTACAGGTTGAGGTTTTGTGTGCAAAGCTTTGCACTAGCTCATTCTTGCTCTCTGGCAAGTAGCTGGAAGTGTTTCAGGGGAAAGAAGCTTCAAATCTCTTTACCCATGACAGCTGGAGTGAAAATTCTATTATAACATTACCCTGGCGACTCAACCTCTATGGCTCTGTCAGCACATTTCTTACAGCAAGCAGACACTTGCATCTCTGCCAGCAACTTCTTCCAAAAGCCTTTTGCTTCAAAAAGCCACCACTTTTAAAAGTTCAGCAGGCTCAGAATGTGCAAGTTGAGTGCTGGGAAGAAAGGGGGAGCAAAGTCACCTCTTTCCTGTACTTTGGCAGGACTTAAAAGGTGTGAGCATGTTTGCCCAGAGCATTGAGTGGGTGTCTGGACCCTGATCCTGGGCGCCAGCATTGCTAGTCTTGTGCAGGGAACACAGTGATCTCCAAGGAGCCAGGGCCTCTGGGTTTTAATGCTGACCCTTGCAAGAGGAGCATTGGATGCTGTCATCTCTTTGGGGTTTGCCATACACAGCCTTATCCTTGAGTGACTCTGAACATCCCTGGTTCACCTTGCAGGTCTCTGAATGTTGATATGGAGTGGCTGTATGGAGCAAGTGAAAGCAGCAACATGGAGGTGGATATTGGATACCTGCCTCAGGTCTGTAGACACTCTCAGACCTCCATATGCATGCAGCAGCTCAGCAGGGATTTATGCTGCTATGGCCATGAGCTGTATGACCTCAGCTGTCCCTGTGCTTCAGAGCTTTCTCGTGCATATTTCAATCTAATGGTATAATCTCTGTTGATCTGTGTGTGTCCTCTGCAGCTCTGTGGCTCCCTATCACCAGTTGTGATACTGTAGTTTTCCCTTTGTGTGGGTTGAATCCTACACTCTTGGAGACATGTGCCACTTTCCAGCTTTCCAGAGTTGTCTGAGATGAGGATCTGAACCCAGGCCCTGAGCCCAGAGGGGTGTGCGAACAACAGTGTGTCTGAATTTAGAAACTGCATGAGGTTATGCCTCTGTTTTGTGGTAATCCCAGCTCTTGTGACAGGAAACATGAGTCAGGATTTTAAATGCCTGAATTTAACAGTCCCATTTGGTCTTCAACTAGATCGATGCTTCTTTTTAATTGCCAAGAGCTGAGAAAACAGACTTGCAAAATCATTTGAGTTGCCCCAGAACAGGAAACTGGGGGAAGCTCCTGAACAGCTTTTGTATTGCCCCCTCTCGTGGTTAGCCACGGGCTGGGTAAGGGCTGTGCTGGCTTATGAGCAAGACCTTCAGGCTAGCCCTGTGGAGCTGGGATTTGAAGGACCTGGTGTCCCACCATCAGAAGGTGGGAACATGGAGTGAACAAGTCTCGTGCAGTTGCCATCTAAAGAGCACAGTCAGACAGTAACAGAAGGAAATGAAGTTGCTTTCCTGCTGTTCTCCACTAAAACACATCTGCAACTGGTGAAGTGCAGCCCCAGTAGGCAACAGATGGAGCTGTATCTTCATTGGAAGCTGCACAGTCTTACTTTGCCAACTCATCCTGTCCTGGAATACAGATAAACCAGAAGTGGGATGTCTGCAATGTCCAGCTTTGCCTGTTTGTTCTCCTGCAGATGGAGCTTGAATCAACTGGACCTTCCATCCCCTCTGTGATCCATGATGAGAATGGAAATGTGATTGACAGCAGGGATCCCTCAGGGGAGCCCATCCAGTTTGTGTTTGAAGAGATAACCTGGCAGCAGGAAATACCCTGGGAAGAGGCAGCCCAGAAACTGGAAGTGGCCATGTATCCATTTAAGAAGGTGAGGAAGATGGACCAGGCTCTTCCTTGGCATGTTTCTTTGGGGCAGGTTGTCTTCACTAGGATGTCCAGTCACCTCGAGGACCAGAGGCCACAGCCTGATTGGCATTCAGCATAGTGTGGGGGTCTCCTCCCAGCCACGGTGTGTGTGACTGGATGGACTTCTGGTTTCCAGGTGAGGGAGTACAGCATCTCTAAAAGGCCATTTTTGGTTGCGCAGCAGCACAGGCAGGAGCAAAACCTGATGTCCTGTGCCTCAGGCTTGTAAATGTGGGCTCATCCTTCCTTCCTGTTATCACTAGCTGCCAATGTGATTTCTGAGAGAGGCAGCTTACAAATGTTTTTCCTCTGGCATTACTTCTGCCACATTGAGCTACCTTTGGACCAAGCTTTCCTTATCAGCAGAAAACACACAATCTGCCTGTGCCTCTGCATCCCGCAGTGAGACACAGATTGATGGCATTGGGTGACCCAAACTATTTAACATGCCAGTAGCCTGTGGAGCAGATGGCTACTGCCTGTCACTGCTTCCTTGGCTGAAGGGATCCGTTTCAGTGGCTGCCTCCTTGTGCCTGAGCTTACAAATGTCCCTTTGAGCTGCCAAGATGTTAATAAAGTTCCCTTCATTTAAGTGATTGGAATAATCTCTGTGCAGGCTCTCTCACAGCCACATTTTAGGCCTTTTCAGTAAGGTTTTGTAACAAATACTTCACAGCCACATTTCCCAGGCTGCTGAGGGGAGTTTGCAGCCAGCCAGCTCGCAGTTGTGCAGATGCCCTCTGCAGTGTGTGAAGATGGAGCTCTGCAGGTCCTGGTAACAGCCCACATGCTCTGAGGGCCTTGCTGTAATCTCACCAGAGGATGAGGTTGTCCTGGGGGACACCACCACAGTTGTCATTTGCTTTAATCTGCAGAATCTACTGCAGGTTAAACTGTACTTCACCTGTAGGATGTGACAGGTCTGGTTCCTTCAGACCTTGCTTGTATCTGAGATGGGCTGTTCTGTGTCGTGTTTCTTAAGCTGTCTCTTTGCCTCCAGGTCTCCTATCTTCCCTTCACACAAGCTTTTGAGAGAGCAAAAGCAGAAAAGAAGCTGGTGCACTCAATCCTGCTGTGGGGTGCCCTGGACGACCAGTCCTGCTGAGGTGAGCACATTCCCAGTGTGGCTGCAGGAATGATGTGCCTCATTCAGGCTCTGAGGAGAGCTTGGGGTCAGAGAGCTGGTCACCAGCCAGCAGTAAACATTGTGTTACTCGTTTTGGCTCTGAAGATGCTGAATAGAAAAGGCTGGAAGTGGGGAATTATTTATCAAATCTTAGGTCCCCAGTGGCAGGATGAGATCTATTTACAACAAGTCCTAGATGAACTCACCAATTCAGGTGCCTTTGTCAAGGTCAATGCATGGGTCTGGTCTTTCTCCTTCCCTCTCAATCTGCTTGGTTAGAGGCAGCATCTGCAGGGTAAAATGGACTCTGCTCTCTGCTGTGTCCCTGGCACCTGCGCAGGAGACGCCAGAGCCAAATGTGGGCTTGCAATTGTCCTGATGCATCACTGTTCATCCCCTGCACCTGAGAACATGCCACACTGGGCAGAGTAATGGGTAGGGCAGGGCTGGGTGTCTTTAGTCCTGTCTGCCTTAAAACTTCTCCAGCATGAGCAGCATAAGGCACTTGGGGTGGATCCACAGGGCTTAATGCATTTCCTAAATGCACCACACCAATCACCTCTATGACAAGCATGTCCTGGTCCTTGTTGCCTTGCAAGTGGCTGGAGTGAGGCCTCTCTGCCAGCAGCACGTGGGAAACAATCAGCTTTGGAAGTCTGTCACTAAGGAGAAAAAAGCCAATGCGCTGGGCTGGGGGGAGCCTGAGCCAGCTGCCACCGCAGCCAGAGCTGGCGTCGTGGTGGCATTAAACATGGCACCAGGCAGCTGAGGAAACACAGCAAACCATTGTCTGCTTCTCCTGAGCCAGGTTCAGGGCGAACTCTCCGGGAGACCGTCCTGGAAAGTTCGCCCATCCTCACCCTGTTGAATGAGAGCTTCATCAGCAGCTGGTCACTGGTGAAGGAGCTGGAAGAGCTGCAGGTCAGTGTCACATCCGCCTTCTTTGCAGCTGGGGCTGGTGAATGCAGATGGTGCCTGGCACGAGAGGGGAGCTCATGTGTGTGCCAGGGGGATTTCAGTTCCAAGCCCTCCCTGTCCTAGTGATTGCAGAGGGCAAGCAAGCACCAGATGGAGGCAGGTTAAGCAAATGGCACAAGGACTTCACTGTCATGGTGCCAGTTTTAAAAGCTAAACCAAATGCTTCACTCTGAGATAGTTCTGCCCAAAGCTATTTGTGCCATCAACAGACTGACTTCTCTATAAACAAGGGAGTAAGCAAATACTGTCTGAACCCAGAGTCTTCCGATTGCACCTTTCCCCACTTGGGACCCTGTCTCTGGGCCTGTGCTGTCAGCTGGGATCAGTCATAGAACTGGAGACTCCGGGAAATGCTTGGATCAGACTGTTGGTGTGCCTGGGAACTGCCAGTGCTGAGTGATTTTGTTGTTTGGGGATAATCTACAGCTGAAATGTGTGAGAGGGAGACTGACTGAAAGAGTATCATAAAGCAGATGGTGCAAAAAGAACCAGTTACCACTGTCCTACAAAGCAGCTCTTGGGTCCTTCCCTTCCTCCTGTGTTTGGTGTACTCCTCCTGCACTGTTCTGCTAGGTTTGGTGTATGCAAACGTTTCTTTGGGCTCTTTCCTTACAGAACAACAGAGAAAATGAGTTCTACAGCAAGCTGGCTGACCTGCACCTGGAGAAATACAACTTCCCCGTGGAGATGATCATCTGCCTCCCTAATGGCACGGTGGTATGTTGGTTACTCCTGCAGCCATTCCCTGGCTCCTTGAGTCTTGCTGGGGTCATAGCCCCTCCCAGTGCTGTGCTCTCAGGGCTGCTGTGGCAGACAGACAGCAACTCTGTGAAAAAACCTGGAAGTGTCTATACAGAGACAGAACAGAAGCATCACAGGTGGAGGAACAGTCAGACTTGAAACAAATGTCTGCCTCTGCTTCCTCACTGTCCCTGGTCGAAGTCAGTGACCTTTGGGAAGCCACTGTAGCTTTTTCCTGCACCCCCTGTCCCTTCTGCTGATGCTCTGCAGAGAAGCTCTCTTCATCAACACCTTCTAGCACATTTCTCTTGCTCTTCATTCCCCAGTTTGTCACAGCCATTAGCAAGTCCACACGCTTCAGCTCTGCTGTGCTCCCCAGCAGCGCCCCCCCCCCCCCCCCGGCTTAGAAGAACAACAACAGCTCCTGACACTTGACAGTGCAGTGCTGTGTGTGTCAGCAGCTGGGCTGTCTGCAGTGGAGGATCCTGCCAGGGCTAATCTGAGCAAGCCCACATTTGCCAGATATTAGCTTGTAACACAGGCAGTGACCTCCTGCTGTGCCTTTAGTGGCTCCCCTCCAGTGTGGGCTGCTGAGTGGCTTCACCTCAGTCGAGGGTGCTGTGGTCAGTGGCCACATGTCCCCCTTTCCCAGCTTGGAAAGGGAGCGGAAAGGCACTTGAAGCTCTAGGGCTGGTTTTGCAACTGTGCTGCACTCAGCAGTGACTTGGCTGGCATCGACCAGTCCTTACTTAGAGCCAGATTTTACCCCTGCCTGGTTTGTCCCAAATCACCTTCATCTTCTTAACCTAAGTAAGGGGTCAGCACTCTTTGTTGGGGAAAGAAACAGACCATTGTCCTTCCCGCATTGTTCTCTGACTGTAAAATGCAAACCCTGAATCCTGGATGCTGAATAAGCATTTGCAAAGTATTAGAGATTCTTTAAGAGTTGTTCCAGTCTTGTCACTTACATCCTGGCTAGAGGCCAAGACAGTGGATGGGGAATTGTTCCGGCCCTTAAATTCTTCTCATCTATTCTGTTTCCCAGATTCACCATATTAATGCAAACTACTTCCTGGACATTACTTCTATGAAGCCTGAAGATGTTGAAACTAGCATCTTTAGTTTCTCAACCAATTTTGAAGACCCTTCAACTGCAACTTACCTCCAGTTCCTGAAGGAAGGACTGCAAAGAGCAAAGCCATACTTGCAGACCTAAAACCAAAGGCACCTGAATGCCCCACAGAGATGGACAAAGACTTCAGAGATCTACTCTGATTACAGAAATTCTTCCTTGTCTTTATGCCAGACATTGATGCTAAGATGCAGACCCAGGGCTGGGGCTTTGCTCTGGATGTTAATTTGAGGCAGTGCCAAGTGATACCAGTTTGCATAACGTACCCTTCTGAGGTCAGGCAAACTGTGACAGGAGTGAGAACACTTGAATCTATAACCATTCTTGATGCATACTCCTTGGCTTGCCACCCACCCTCATGTTTCTCCAGTTCCTGTTCAGACTCTGAGGTGCAAGTCATGTACCAGCTCTACCACATGTCACCCAGAAAGCCCTGACCTCAGGACTGGACTGTGTTGGATTCCTGAGAGCAGCATTGCCGTTAGACCCAGCCCCTGTGGTGTGATGGTGCAGAACCCAGCGCAGGTGGGAAGCTCCCTCCTGGTAGCCAGTGCTCTCCACACACACCTCGTGTCATGGACCAACTCTTCATGGCAGCATTTATGGACAACAGTGGCCACCAGTGTGTGATGGGACTGTGCTGTTCATGGGTATAGATGTAAACGCAGGTGGAGCTGGAGCATGAGGCTCTGGCCTTCTCCCAGCACTGTGTGTTGTGGTGGGAGAGTGGTCTTCTTTATTCAGGTTCTCTGCATCCAAGGGAGGTGCTGAGGTTGGCACAGTGGAACGGAGACCATGGCCTTAGAGGTGCAGTGCAGCTCAGAGGCATGGATTCATCAGGGACTGGAGCAATAGGACAAGGGGTGATGGGTTTAAACTGAAACAGGGAAAGTTCAGGTCAGATGTAAAGTTCTTTATGGTGATGGTGGTGAGGCACTGGCACAGGCTTCCCAAAGAAGTGGTGAATGCTCTACCCCTGGCAGTGTTCAAGGCCAGATTGGACAGAGCCTTAGGTGATATGGTTTAGTGTGAGGTGTCTCTGCCCATGGCAGGGGGTTGGAACTGGATGATCTTAAGGTCCTTTCCAGCCCAAACCATTCTGTGGTTCTGTGATTATTATGGAGAATAGGGGTCAGAGTCCATCAGGATGTGCATTCCAGGCTGTGGGACACAGCAGTGAGCAGTGTCCAGCCCCCAGCTTTGGGAGCTTTGCTCAGAGGGCATTTTGGTTTCATGCTCTGTCCATTTGATTTGAGCTTCCAAGCCCCACTGAATGAGGAACCATGACATTCCCTTCAGGAACTGCCCCAAGAGCATTAACTAAGCATTAGCTAAGAACTAAGCAGTTCTAAAAGCCAGCAGCTCTCATGGAAATTCCAGAAGTTTTCCAGAGAAATGCCTTGGACAGAATGCCATTTTCACTAACCTGTAACCACCCTGAGCAGTTGCTCCTACTCTGTACCAGTGCCTTCTACAGAGTGAGCATAATCTGGACAAGGAAAGGTTAAACAAAACAGGTTTCAAAGCCTGTTCCTGTAGAAGTGAGGAGACAAAAGCATCTTCAGTAGATGGCTGCAAACAGCCATGGCTGGGGATGCTTTTTCTTCTCTCTTGAAGCACAGTTTTGTTGGACCAAGTCACGGGGGGGAAGGGCAAGGAAACCTTTAGGTGCTTTTTGGGTGGCTTTTTCTGGTTGTTTTGTTGCTCTGGGAGGAGCCCAGGGGTGCGGATCACCCACCTTGCCCCAGCCCTCCTGGCTGTACACCGAGCTTAGGTCGACCTCCCGACTGAGCCAGCACAGCTTCACTAATTGCTCCAGTGAGATGAATTCCCCCTGGGCTGTTTCTCAGTATCGATGTTCTAACTATGCATTACCTCTGCACTTTTACCCACCCAGGGGCTGCAGTACCCACAGCATTGTTGGCTGCAGACGGTGCCGCAGCCCTCGGGCAGCACTTGAGACCGAGCTCCTGTTGACCGGTGGCCTTGTCCCGAGAGGACTTTGGACCAAACGAGCGCTGCGCCCTCCGGCCCCGCCTCCATGTGCCCTCTTGGCTGCTACCGAACTGCTCCTGGGGCTTTGTTGCCCGTTCCCGGAGCCCCTTCTCGGGGCAGGGAGGGTCCGGAGGGAGCCGCAGCTGCACAGCCGGGATGGCTCTTGTCTGTCGGGGCAAACCGGGGGCTGCGGCGGCTCCGCAGGATGAGGGGAGCCCCGGGCAGGAGCCGCTGCCCCCTCCGAGCTTCCCGTCCTGTGTAACTCGGGTGCGTGTTCCGGTGGTACCGGCGGAGCCGCTGCCTCCCCCTGCTGTGCTGGGTGACGCTCTGGCCTGAAACCCGCGGCGGGCCAGGGCCGATGTTTGCCGGCGGGGGCGGTGGGAGCGGCGCGGTTCGGTGCCGGTCGGGCGCGGCTGTAGCGGCTGTTCCGTGTTAAACCCGTTCCATGTTAAACCCGTTCCACGTTAAACCCGTTCCATGTTAAACCCGTTCCACGTTAAACCCGTTCCTCGGCCTCCCGCAGTCCGGTCCTTGCTCCGCCTGGCGGGGGGGGGTAGCGCCGGTTCCGCCCCTCACGGTGGGGCCGTCCTCCCCCGGGCCCTGCGCATGCGCGGATGCTGGCGGAAGTGTGAGGGGTGGGTTCTGTTTCCGGGTGATGGCGGCGGAGGGGCCAGGAGCGCAGGTACCGGAGGCAGAGGGCCGGGCTCCGGCTCCGGCCCAGCGCTGAGGGGGGTCCGGGAGCCGGGCAGGGCCCGCAGCGAGCCCCGGGGGGGTGCAGTGAGACGGGGCCGGGGTACGATGAGCCCGGCCCGCAGCACCCAGCGCTGAGCCTGCCCCGCGGCCGCCGCCAGCGCCGGAGATGGCAGCGGAGTCCGTAAGTGAAGGGCGGGCGCGGTGAGGGGCCGGGCTGGAGGCTGTGCGGAGCCTGGCGCTGCACCAGGCCCTGCACCCGAACCCGGGGCACGGGTACCCGCAGATCGCTCCGAGAACACCCCCCAAGGCTGTGCCATCGGCCCCGGCTGGGAGAGGCATTGAGCAGACTGTCAGCAGCCCCAGCAGTGCTGCTGGTGCTGAAGAGCATGTGGAAGTGAGAGTGTCCCTTTAAATAAGGCTTTGTCCTGAGTTTGTTTGGCCCCTGGGCCCCTCCTGTGACGCTGGGTTTGTCTTCTGAGCCCTTTTCGTTTGGTGTCTGGAACTGCTTTTAGTTGTCAGTCCTGGAAATGCTCCAGCCGTGTTTAACTTGCCCCTTAGGAACTGGCTGGCTCTCGTGTTCAGCCAAAACAGAGTTCTATGGAATAAACATCGTGGTTATTAGCAGGTTCCCAATTCAGATCATCGCTGAACAAATAACAAGTCGAGAGAGCAGAGCCCTGAGCTGGTTTTACAAGATAGTTTCCAATTTAACAAGATCTTAATAAGGGGAACTGACTTCAAATACTAATTCTATCACATGGATTCTTGTAGACGATCCCCATCTGGCAGAACAAACCCCATGGCTCAGCACGCAGCGTTGTCAGGAGAATCGGGTCAAACCTCCCTTTAAAGCCCTGTCCTAGGGCAACCTTTGAGGTAAGAAGCCATCAGGGATGTGGTCTGGAGCAGGATGTGGCACTGTCATGTGGTGCTGCTTGTGGCTATGGAGCTGCAGGATAATGAATGCTCAGATTCCTTAATTCCTTTTTCATTCTCTTCCTGTAAAGTGGTGGTTGGCAGCAGAAGGTGCCTGCTCAGGTGCTGCCTATGGACTGGGTTAGCAAGCTGGAGGACACCGAAGTGTTGAGCTACTGAACCAGAGCTTTGTTGTGTGACCTCCAGCAGCCACGTGCCCTCTGGGCCTGTGCTTCAAAACAAGAAGGGTTTCTGGAAGCACGTCACTGTTTGAGCTCAAGGGCAGCGCTGGGACTTGTAGAGGCACCGTGTTGCACATGGGCCTTGGCAGCGTGCTCAGCTGTATCAGGTGTCCCTTCGCTGCCCTGCAGCTTAGGCTTGGAGAGCACAGTAACATACCAGACACCCGGGAGCCTGCAGCAGCCAGCAGATGATGTCTCCCTCAGCCAAATGGTGTTGCTCTCACACATCAACACATGCAGCTGCCAGCCTGAACAGAGGAGAGGCTTTGACAACCAGTGCAGCACATCTGGGGTGGCTTTAGGAGACAGGGTCACCATCCTCTTAATGTAACTTCCTTCTTTTTAGGTTCTACCTAATGTCTCGGATCTCTATTTAAATGATGTCCCTCCAGTCCCCACCTTGGCAGACGTTGTGTGGATAGCAGCAGATGATGAGGAAACATACGCCAGAGTCAGGTTGGGTTCCTCTTTGTGTCTGCTGGTCCTTACTTCTATAGCTGGTTTATTTGTCACAGCATAGGTCTGACATTGATTAAATGACTGCAGCTTCCTGCCCTCTCAAGATCTGATGTGGTGCCTGTTGAAATACATTTTTCCCAATGATGGAGATGGAGAAAAACCAAATTGGACAAAGGATGCTGGGAGGAATTCCTGTAGGCAGTGCTAGGAGCCTGTGTCATGCCATGTTTCACCTACTGATAGAGCTGCATAGAGCAGCCCCCTTAATCTGTGTTAGATTCTGGTTAGAAAGTTGGTAACTTTTTGGTTAGAAAATTGAAGAGTTGAGTTCTCCTGGGGTTGAAATGTTCTGGCCCCAGGAGTTTGGTTCTGATCAGCTGAACTTTTGTACTTAAAGCAGGGCAATAATAACAGGTATCTTGTGAAAGATAAACAGACTTTGAAGTCAGAGGTAAAGTTAATCAGTAAGTGATGTTCCCTCATGCAGCCAGCACGCTGCCTGGCATGGAAACACAGCTACGAGGAGAGAACTGACTTGAAACTGTGTGAGCACACCCCAGCTTTTGTCCCTGTGTCCTCCCAGCAGATCTGGTGTCATGATTTCTGTATTCCTTGTAATTTTCTATGGTTTCATAGTGCTTGTAAGGCAGAGAGCACATACAGTGGCACATACAGCAGAGTGGCACAGTAATTCATTGTGTTGAAGTCTTCTGCTGTCCTGAGGTGGAGGCAGAGCTTTGCCACGTTGTTGTCATGGAGGGGTCTGGGCCTTGCAAATGACCAGTGGGGTTTTGTCCTGTAGGAGCGACACTCGCCCGCTGAAGCACAAGTGGAAGCCAAGTCCCTTCACTGTTATACAGCGAAATGCTTCAGTCCCCAACCTGAGGAAGCAGGAGGAGAAGCTGCTGGCCTTGAAGAAACCTGGTTTACCAGCACTGAGCCGAACTACAGAGCTCCAGGATGAGCTGAGTCACCTTCGGAGTCAGATAGCTAAAATAGTCGCTGCAGAATCAGGTAGGAACATCATGCACTTTGGTTTGTTGAATGAGAAGGGCTGACTTAGTGAATCATGTTATTTCCCCATGCTGACCAGACTTAGACCTGCCCGACAACAACAACAAAAGGGGATTGTGCCACACTTGGAATGATACCAGGCAGGTGAAGTCCTGTTTATGGTGGGTAATAGTGGCTGATGAAACCTTGCTTATCATCCATCTGAAAGCAAGTGATGTTAATTCCCAGATGGCTGCTTTGTGCTGTGCAGCGTGCAGAAATCAAACCTCTGGTGATCTGTGAAAGGCACGTGGTTGCCTGATGATTGGAGCCCCAAGCTACAGCTTGCAGCTTTATTGACAGCATATATTTAACCCAGCTATCCACAACCCATCAGTGCATTTGAACAGGAAATAGAGTTGTGGTGTTTGATTTAGTTAAAATGCTGGTTTCTGCATGGCAGATTTGGATTGAGGGTTTGTTCACTTCAGTCAATGGACTCCAAGAATCTACTTGACATCAGTAGTGTAAATGCTTAGGCCACCACACAAGAACACATGGGATGCATTTAGCTGTAGTGCAGAGTTGTATTTAGATGAGATGAGGTGCTTCTGATGATTGTCATCACACTTCTGTAGTTGTATGCACACACAGAGTACCATCTCCTTGTGCTGCTGTTTCTTGTCATCTTTGCTCCTCTCACAGGACACTGGATCCTGACACACCACTTGCCTCCACTGGTACAGTGGCACATCAGATTGAGGCCACTCTGGACATGAGGGAGATGCACTACCCTTAGCTCTGCAGGGAGCAAGCATGAAACGAGGCATCACAGATGTCCCTTGCAGACAGGCTGCATGTGTCCTCTTCTTTATACAAGATCAGAGGAACAGCTGAACTGGAATAAAGGACAGGGGAAATTCTGTGTTTTCCTTTGAAGTGTTGTCTCAGCTCTACACTTGCTGTGTGCTAGAAAAGTCTGGTTGAATTCAAGGAGAATAATCATGAGGGAAATTTGAGATCCAGATGGGAGAAAAATGATTTAATCATTTAATACCTTTCTCTCTCCCTCTCCACTCAGCAGTGGGCCTGGCTGTTACCAGCTGGCATTTGAGAACAGTTGCTATTGACTTCATGTCCTTCAAGTCAATAACAGGGAGCTGTGATGTAGGGCCCTGCTGTGACTTGTAATCTGATGAAGGAGATAACTGTTTAGCAGACTTATTTTGGAAAGATTGATGTCAACAAAGAAATACTGTGCAGTCTGCTTTGTTATATACTGTTAGAGAATCCCCTGCATTGGAAACTGATAACTATCTACAGGTTTGCTCTGAGGCCAAGGGCATTAGTGCTTTAAGGTGCAGTTTGTTTTCAGAACAGGAAGGGTCTTTCACAGAGATGTACACAAAATGCATTTCTGGGGGTTTGGTTGTTTTCCCTTAATGTTTTACACTGGTTGTTTTCTTTTCCAGCTTCTGCTTCATTCACACCAGATTTATTGTCTCCAGGGAGTTCAAACGCATCTTCTCCTTTACCTTGTTTCGGAGCCTCTTTCCAGTCTACAACCTCCTTTGTCATCAGTGACATCACGGAGGAGGAGGCAGAGCTGGAGAGCCCCGAGCTCCCGTCCGTGTCCCTGCTCTGCTCCACAGCCTCTGAGTGCTGCAAACCAGAGGCAAAGGATCCCGATGAGGAGGACTCTGTGTCTCTGTCCAAGGCCAGCAGTTTCGCAGACATGATGGGCATCCTCAAAGACATTCATAGGATGAAACAAAGCAAAGACTTGTAAGTGCTTCCTGAACACCCATGATTTTATCTTCTTTTCTTTTATTCCTGCCTGTCCAATCACTTCAGAGGCTGGGTGCTGCATTCCCTGCTCCTTGGTGCTGCTCTGTCAGTCACAGTGGGGAAATTCCTCCTTGTAGCTAAGTATGTACCAGTCCTCCTTTAAAATACATGTAAATACCCATCTTTAATGAGGAGAGCACCTATCCATTGTATAGCTATCCATTGTATGTGAAAAAGAAAAAATCCTTCCAGGACTTGACCTCAACACCACTTGCAGATTCCTGTTGAGGATATGTTGCTGTGAATAATTATTGAAGTTTTATTTCACTTGTTATTAACACAGTTGAGTAAAAATTATAAAGAGCTTCAGTGCTGAGATTTCAATCCACAGGATGAGCTCCAGGTTTTCTAAGCCAGCAGGAAAGTGAACTGCTTTTACGTTTTAAATGCTTTTTGCATCTCCTCCACTTGGGCAAACGCTAATATAGAATGGTTTGGGTTGGAAAGGACCTTAGGATTATCCAGTTCCAACCCCCTGCCACGGGCAGGGATGCCCCACACTAGACCATGTCTCCTAAGGCTCTGTGCAGCCTGGCCTTGAACACTACCAGGGATGGGGCAGCCACAGCTTCTCTGGGCACCCTGTGCCAGCGCCTCAGCACCCTCACAGGGAACAGCTTCTGCCTTATCTCCAACCTGAACTTCCCCTGTTTCAGTTTAAACCCATGACAAAGGCTGCAGAAACATCCTTCAGACTCTTTAAGCCAGAGCCGTAAAGCCTTTAGCTGGCATTTCTCGTGGCTGACACGTTGTGCTCTTGTCTTCCAAGCAGAAACCGAACGTCACTGAAGGAGGAGGACCCGGCAGTTCTCATCGCCGAAGTCCTGAGAAGGAAATTTGCCCTCAAGGATGAAGATCTGGCCCTGAAGGAGAAGTGATGCTCCTGGCATTCAACTCTGCAAGCGTTACTGCTCCCACAATGTTTTCCACAGTAGCTGCCTTCCTAAGGATGGAGCCTTTTGCCTCTTTTGTCAATGAGAAATGGTTTCTGCACTGGACATGGACTTAGGAAAGACCCTTTGGATTTGGTGTGTTTTCCATGTATTGTTACGTTTAAGACAAAACTTTTTCAGAAGATGGAAATTCTTTTCCACCTGTATTTTGATGTTGATTATTGCTGAGGATCTTCTAGAGTGAAACACGTGCTGCTGGATGATGTTCTTCCCACCTACATTTTCCTTAGGTTCACATTAAGCATTAGCTTGTACCTGCCTCGTTCCAGTGTGACCAGTTACCATTTCCAGTATAAAGGAATGGCAAAGAGCCCGTTCTGTCGCTTGTTCTGAGCATGGTACAGAGCTACTGAGAATAAGCTACCCAGCGCTTCCAGGCCTTCAGTGTTTAGGAGGTGGTTAAATGACAGCAGCAGAAGTTGTCCTCCAGGTACCTGTGTCTGCCCCATGGCAGGAAGAGCCCATGGGCAGTGATCAAATCACCCGTCCCACCAAAGGGCCATGGGGTGGTTTTAGGCTGCCCTGGGTATTCCCAAGTAAGTTACCCCACAACTGCATGACAGAATGGCCTTCATTTCTTGCCAGTAATTTAATGTTTCATTACTAGTCCTTGTATTCAGATAATGTACTTTATTTAGCACTCAGAAGGTCTATTTATTGCTAAGAACCAAGCACCCGCCACAAGAGCTGTCACTGAGGAAGGGGACGAAGGAGCTTGGCATTGCCTGTGGCTACACTTCTCACTGACTGAAGAGCTTTCCTTCAGCTACACCTCCTCTGCAGTGTTCTCATGGCTGTATTTAAAGGATGTTGGGTTTTCTTCCTTTATATAAAATGGAGCCTTAATAAGACAATGGCTGTCCTTGATACTGTTAATGCACGTGTCCAAACATGTCAGCAGGGGCGTTTGTGTCTTGGGCAGGCTGGGGAGTGACAGTTCAGCTGCTGCGGCCCAGGCCCTGGCTGGGGTGCTGGAGATGAGTGCACTCAGATGCCAAAGCCTTTGTTAATGCCCCAGCCTTCAGCCCTGGAACAATTGACTCCTCATCCCCACCTTAAAAGAAGCTTGTACCTGCCTCTGGCCAGTGGGAGTAGCAGCTAAGACTTCATCAGTTTCTTAGGGAGCTGATACAGCTTCTCCCCCTCAGATGTGGGCCAAGAGCCAGTGGATGTGACCCTTCTCCCTGTCCCAGTGTAAGGATTTGATGGCACCTGCCTGTGGATAAGATGGAGCTGTAACCAAGAGTTGCTGGTTCATAGGAGCCTGCTCCATGTGCAGACAGGCTATACAAGTGTATTAGCACAATTCACTTTGAGCTATGGCATAACTCCACTTTGCTCCATTGTACATTGTAACTACTGTACATTAGTTTGGCCGGAGGGGAAAGTGAAGCTGGCTTAAGAGGTGCCATTTGCAGTGGTAAAGAAGGACATACCTGACATTTAAAAAGAAACCAAAAGGTGGTTGCTGCTGCCAGGACAGGCTGTTCTGCTCACAGATGGACTCTGCTGCTCATGACCCTGGGGTTTTGGAGCAGCTGGTACTTTAGAACAGATAACATCTAAAGTAGCCCATCCAAAAGCAGGGGCTTATGTTGAACGTGCAGCATACAGGACATTCCACTGCTGTTACTGCGGAGGGCAACTGCCACAAGTAGCTACACCAGTACAGACCCATTGTATTGCCTCACTGCTCCCACAGAAACAGCTGCAGGCCATAACCCATCAGGGGCAGCCCCACTGCACTGACCTGCATCCAACCTGCCCAGGAGCTCCCAGCACCGTGCTGGGACTGTTCACACTCAGATGCACTGTGACAACTCATCCTCTGCCACAGCTTCACTTTGAAACTCTCCTGAGGGACCTGGGCTGTACCCAGGAGTCAAACACTGAAACCAGCACACCCAGAGTGCTTCAAAGTTCTACCTTTATTAAAGCATAATTTCAGTGCACAGAGGGGTCTTGCCTGACGCATGAGGCTGCTGCAGGTGCTGCAGCATACATACAGCAGCAGTGGGTACACCTCCCCAGTGCTGACAAACAAAAACGCTTTCCGGGGGCTGCACAACCCATTCGAAGGCCTGTGTCAGTGCTTGATGACTCTGCCCCCCTCCGAATCCTGCGTGAACAGCAGCTCATAGCACAGCTCCGGCTCCTGCTCCCCCCCTCGGCTCCAGCCCCATCCTGCAGCACTGCTGGAACAGCCCTTGGAGGGAGAGCAGGGGAGCTGCCTGCATGGAGATGGGACCTCCCAGTGAGCAATGACCCTGTTCCCCTCCGAGTCCTGGGTGAAGAGCTCCCTGCAGGGACTGTCCCATCCCACCTGGGCTGAAGCAGCAGCCGTGTTCTGGCTGTGCTCTCGCAGGGGCCACACTCTACCTGGTCCCTGCGGAGCAGGATGGAAGCCAGGAGCCTGGATCCTGCCGCTCCTGACAGCAGGGTTTGTGTTCTCAGTCAAATCCCTTAAAGCATTAACACTGCTCCCTTGTGTTGGTTCCTTACTCTGCTTTGCACCCAGTCTCCACTGGAAGTCAAGTCCGGCCTTTGCCTCCTCAGGGGGTCCCCTGCTGCTGCTGGATGAAGCTGCTTCTCCAGGCAACACCTGGGCCTTGTGTGTGTGAGGGATGAGCTGGGTGCCCTCTGAACCGCAGGGGAGGCTGGAGCAGCAGCGACCATCTCCTGCCCCACTGGAGGTCTCCACCTGTGGCTCCCTGAAAGGATCTGCACAACACGGGGCTGTAACCGGTGCTGTCCCCTCCTCGCCTCGGAAGGGTGCTTGGTGCTGGGCTCCTTCCATCCGCGGCAAAGCCAAGATCTTCACACGGGAGGCAGCCACAGAAATACCTTTTCCTTTGCAGTCCTTCTGTGGGATGGAAGGAGCCAGCCTGGAGTTTTCTTTGTCTGTTTCATCTGCAAACAAGAAGGAATCAGGTAAAACCTGAGCTGGTGCACACACTGCTCAGGACCAGTCACTACCATTCCTTGATGCTCAGCTCAGAGCTGCCACTCGTGTTCTCCAGGCCAGGCTGGGGCTGTGCTTAGCGCTCAGGTTGCTCCCACTGAAACCTGGCTGTGACTGCTCTCACTTATGCTTTAACCTAATACTGGCCAAGGTGCCTGCACTCAGCTTAACCACTGCAACAAAACCCTTTGGGGAATGCAACCCTTTAACCTTGCCCCAAAATGCGCTGTTTGCCACAGCGAGGAGGGGTCCCTGCTACAGCCCGAGGCTGTGCCCCCCCCCCAGGGGCACACACAGGTACCTGTTCTGCTGAAGAAGGACGAGATCCTGGTTTGCTTCGTGCGCGGCCGAGAGCCTCTGCTCTGTGTGGAAGCAGCGGAGCAGGATCTCCTTCCCAGGCCCCGCACAGGGGCTCTGGGGGTGGCTCTGAGGGGCTGGGGGTGGAAAGGAGCAGGTGAACGGTGCTGTAGAACCGGCTCCTCCCCCCGGAGCTGCCGAGCGATCCCTGCCGTTGTTAACGCTTCCTGCGGGAAGGGGCCCATGGGGTCATGGCGCAGGATGCTCAGCACCACAACCCGCTCCCGGCAGGATGCTCAGCACCGCAGCCCCCGCCCCGCCCGCTCCCACCGCTCTCCGCTGCCCCCCCCCCCCGCCCCGGCCCCCGGCCCCGGTCCCGGTCCCGGCCTCACCTGCTCCGCCGCGCGCTCCCGCTCCCGTTCTCCCGTCTCCAGCCACACATCACACCCCCCCCGCACCGCGGCCGCCCCGCGCCTCATGCCCGGGCCCGCAGTGCCCATGCGCGGGACCGCCCCCTGCTCCCGCCACTGCGCACGCTCGACGTGGACTCTGACCAATCAGAGCCACGGGGAGGGATGAGCGGCAGGCGGAGCCCCGCCCACCACGGGCCGTGCCCTATAAAAGGGCGCACCAGGGCAGCGCCCAGAGCCATAGAACGGGGCCTGAACCGGTAACAGGTGAGCTCGCTCCTTGTCCGTGGTGTGCTCCATGGGCAGGATCCCACCGCTGCCAGCAGCGGGCACTGCAGGGAGCTCCTCACCTTTGCTTTGGCACCAGCGCACGGCAGCACTAAGATTAGTTCATTCATAAGAGTATATATGTAAAATATTCTATATATAAGATTATTTCATTTATTAAAAGGACATGGAGCTGTTGGAGCAAGTCCAGAGGAGGCCACGAGGATGCTCAGGGGCTGGAGCAGCTCCTGTATGGAGCCAGGCTGAGAACATTGGGGCTGTTCAGCCTGGAGAAGAGAAACTGTGTGGAGACCTCTTTAGCAAGCCCCAGAAGACAGGTCAAGCAGTCCAGGATGCATTAGTCCCTTAAAGAAAACAAGAACACCACTTGGGCAGTGCAAGATGCTCCATGTGTGGAGTCAACCTGCAGCTGAGCCTTGAGACTAGGAGTGTGAACGGAGGAAGACAGGACCTCACCCAGAGCAGAGCCACCGTGTGACACCCAAGGCTTCCCTGCTCTGAGGGAACACACTTATTGCAGCAGAGCTCTTCAGAGCACGAGCTTTATGCTGAAATTTCATGTTCATACCCCAGCTGCAGCTTTACCTTCCCCAGAGAGGAGCAGGAGCCCCTACAGCTGTGCTTAGGGGAAGGGTTTGGGGTGTTTTCAAGGCAGCTGTACCCAATGGCAACTTTGCACCCAACCCACCCAAAAAGCATCTTTCCTCAGAGCACAAGTACAGTCATACCCGTTCCTCACACACCAGAACACAGACACGTCCTTGCACACAGGAGTTAATCTCCAGCATCTGGCACACACCAAACCAACTCCTGGCCACACCACCATTGTCACTGGGGCAGGTGGAAGATCCCAGCACAGAACAGGTTCCTGCCTTCTATGCTCTGACACTGCAGGATGCAGGACACAAGTCACCATTGACTAGAACAAGTCATCTTCTAGCAGCCCTCATCAAAAGCAGGCTCGGATCAGTCATGTGGTAACAAGGACTCGTTTGTTGAAGCATCAGCACCAAAAGGGAGGTGGCTCTGAACTCCTTTGGACAAACACAACAGCTGACGCCTGCTGAGGTGTCCAAACAAAGCTCTGATTGTAGGATGAAGACAATGGGAGTGCTCTAGGAAAGGCAGCACAGCCGTGGATGTGAGGACCCATCCACCCAGCACTGGGAGCCTGCTGCCCACCTCAGCCAACCCCTTTGGTTTCTCATGTCATTTGCAGAAGCCATTCTCATAAGAGCACTGTGCAGCTTTATTTAGTTATTCACTCAGTTACAGCAGTATTGTAGCAGACTGGGACAGAGTCAGATCTTTGAAGTGTAACATATTTAGCATGGAACAGTGTATTTTACTTATTCCTTTCACAAACGTCTTACAGAGCTGATACAGTACTAGCCATCAACCCAGCAGCGAGCGCGCTGGAGTAGAAAAGGATGCAACAAGAAGATAGCTACACTGGAAAGACAACACTTTAGAAAAGTGAAACATGGAAGGTCTCCCCTCTAGCCCCCAAGTGTACAGTTTGGATCTAATTTTACAGCTCTACATCAGTTTCTAGAAACTTAAAGAAAATAACCCAGAACCGAAACAAAACCAAAGAGAAAACCACTGGCCAGTACAGTCTTTGGATATTTAGAGGAGGGGGAGAGAGTCAGTTTCCAGAATGAAGTCAGTCGGTTTCAGCCTCACCAGGGTCTTTGCCTTCTTTGTTCTTTCTAACCTCTTCAATATGCTTGTCCTGCAAGACAACAGCAAGGAAGCAGTGAGCCGAGGGCAGGCTCCAGGCTGGCACAGCAAGCTCCAGCTTCCCACAGCAACCTGTGCACACAGGTCACTGACACCAGCTCCAGGATGAAGCTCTGCAAGGAAGCAGGGACCTGCTGCTCCAGCTCCATCCATTCCCTCTCCCCCAAGAGGATTTCTGCAGATTTAACCTTTCAAGACAACACCAGCACAGAACCACCACATTCTATGCCTATACATTCATAGCATCCCCCTCACTCGGCCATTTACTTGGCTTTATTTAAGCAGGATTTGAAGTAAGGAGCATGGATAAGCTCACTCCCGAAGGGAACTGGGACTCCACACCCACCTTCTCCCTCAAGCGCTCCAGTTTAGCAGCCATTTGTGCCTCACGGTTTTCTTTGTTAGCTTCCATTTTGTGGGTCAGCTTCTCCTCTGCCATCTTGCTGAAGTTGTTGTTTTCCTCAATGGCTTTCTGCAGCACCTCCTTCTCGTGCTCCCGCTTCTCAGCCAGCTGCTTCAGGACTTCTGCTTCATGACACTAATGACACAAGGAGGGTGCTTGGATGTGAGAGGAACCACAGGCAGCTACAGCTGCGCTGCTCATGGCTCCCAGCAGGAACCATCTGCTGCTGGTTTGCAACAGCACAACTCTGACACAGGACCAAGCTCCCTGGTGTTCCCCCACCCACAGAACCCACATTTCACCATCACAACCTCCCACAAAACTTCAGTTTCTGTTTTGTTAAATGGATTTTTTGGGGAGATAAAACTTTTGTCAAGTATTAACATTGATGGATCTTTCCTAGGAAATTCTCACTGCTCAGAATGGTGAATCTTTGTGATTCAGGTCGTACAGGAGGTGCCTCCATTCGTAAGCCTCTGCATATTCAAGAGCTCCAAGCTACATCAACAGCAAGATCCTGCACCAAGCTGGACACTGCATTCACACACCTCACTGCACATTCACCACTATGTTTTCTAGAAGGAAATGGATCTTACGATGTTAAGGACCAGAAAACGCCTCATCCCCTCTCAACTACACAGCTTCTCTCCCAGTTTTTCCAGTGACCATTCAAGATCGCTTTGGGAACAAAGCTGGAGCTTTGCAGACCATGACAAAGGTTCCCAAAAGCCTCAGAGACTCCAGAACAGTCAGATGAATACTCCATTTACTACAATACAAATTGAGAATCACTTGTCCCACACAGCCAGTGAATAGTAATTAAAAAAGCCAAACAAAAAGCAAAACTACCTGCCCAGACTGCTTGAGCAGAGCTCACTTAAGCTGATTCAAGTTTACCTTACGCCTCTCCTCTGCTGCTTCCAATTTCTTCCGGATCTCCTCCAATGACACATCCTTCTTCTTTGGGGGAGAAATAGGGAACTCTGGAACAGCTTCTTTTGAGGGGGGACTGAGGATCAGCTCAAATGCCTGCCCAGAAGCACGCTTTTCCAGCTCCTTCACTTGAATATCTAGGAACATGATGGGGGGACAAAGAAGCTGAACAATATTTTAAGCCAGGAACTGAAGTAACTTGAGCAACAGCCTCCGAATACTCAGCACCACAAAGCCCACCTAAGGGAGCAGTTAACATGGGAGCCAATGCTCTAGTTTTAAGCAGCAGCATCACCATCCAAAACCACGGCAGGCAATTTTGTTTGCAGTTTTTCATCGTGCATTTATGCTACCCAAGCACCTGACATTTGATTTTAGCCTTTAATATCCAGGGCCATGAAAACAAGATTATCCCCATTGGAGAATGGGTGAATTTTCATTGGCAATGACAAGTTTAAGGAGGTTTCAAGGTGTTTGCCTAAAGACCTGACACCAGGTTTCAAAGAACCATGCAAGCCAGTGTTCTCTTCAAACACCTATGAGGAGGCACATCAGCCCCTGGCATGGTGTCAGCTGTACCAGCACACCAGCTTTGATCACCACGATGATCGTCAGCTCTGTTCACAGAGCAGATGGCATGCAGCTGAGCTGAAGCCCATCTGCTACCAGCCTCCTCCAAGAGGGCTTTCGTTATGTTGTCACAAGCACCCGGTTCCAACAGCTTCTCCAAAGCAGCCTCGAGATGGGTGTAAACCCCGTGACAACGCCTGGTTTTACTATATTGGGTTAAGTCATTTCTGAGGAAATTGAGAGGAAAAAACAACATCGGAGCATTCAGTGCATAATATCACATACCAGAAGTAGCCATGACCAAAATATATGATGCCAGAAACCAACTCTGCAAGAACACCAATCAGCCGGAGTCCTAGATAACAAAGAAAGATGCTTTTGAATAGCGAGTACATGAATTTCATCTACCTCCTAATAAAAACGGTTCAGCACAATCAGACCTGCTGAACAAAAGGCAGTTAATGCGGTCAGACATTCCCGTCTGGAAGGCTGATGCACATGAACAGCAGACACCTTCCCCATTACGGGTGCTGCAGGATCTATGTGTACGGCTGCAGTCGGGTGGTTTCAGTCCCCATTTGCTCCACCGTGATTAAGAAACGCGAACAAAGGCTCCCATCGGAGCGCTCATTGAGCGGCAGCCGCGGTACGGGACTGCGCAGGGCGGGTGCCCGACAGGGCGGCACAGCCGCGCCGAGCTCCTTCACACCCGCGTTGGTGCGAGCCGCTGGAGCGGGTCGGGAGCGCGCACACGGCCCCGGAGCGCGCACACGGCCCCGCGAACAGAGCCACAGCGCGCAGTACCCAGCGGGGCTGCTCCGCTCCCAGCCGCCGCCGAGGCGCGGCCCCGCGCGTGTGCGCGCACCCGGCGCCGCCCGGCCGCACACCGGCCCCGCCCCCCGCTCCGCCGGCAGCCAATGGGAGCCGAGCCCGAGGCCCCGCCCGCGCCTTCCCAACCGCACCGAATTCAAACCGCCGGGGAGGCAGAGCGCGCGCGCGCGCTCCCCGGGCGCGGGGGGCTCGAGGGAGGGCGGGGCCAACGGCAACATCCGGGCACCTGGCGCCCCCCGCCGCAGGTGCGGCCCCACCCCGGCCGGGCCCCCCGCGCCGGCGCGCCTGAGCCGCGGGAACCCGCGCGGGCACCGCCCCTTCCCCACAACAATGGCGGGGTCCCGGCGGGGGGGGGGGGGGGGGGGGTGGGGGCGCCACGCGCAGGGCGGGGGGATGGGGGGGGCGTCACGCGCAGGGCGGCGCCCCCCGCACCGAGCCCGGGACAAAGGACCCCTCGTTCCGCGCCGGGAACGGGGCCGCCCCCCCCGTTGTCTCCCCCCCCCCTTTGTCACCGCGATGCCCGGAGCCGAGGGCGGGGCCGCGACCCCCAACACCGGAACGGACAAAGCGGCGGACGCGGAGCCCCTTCCTCAACCGCCCCCCCCGCTGCGGTCTCGCTCCTCCCGACCCCCTCCTCAGCCTCCCCTCCGCTGCGGCACCGCCGCCCGTTCCCTCGGGGCTCCCGGGGCTCCGTGCGCCTGCGCCGCCGCTCTGCAGGCACCGGGGGGGTGGGGGGGGGGCCGCGGGTCCCGGTGCCGCCGCGCACCCACCTGCCCGCGCCGCCGCTCCGGCCGCACTCCGCTCCCGCCCGCCGCGACAAGCATAAAAGCGCCAAACAAAGGCACGTGACCCGCCCCGCCCCGCTGCCATTGGCCGAGCGCGGCGGCACGTGCCGCGCGGCGGGTGGGGGGGGGGGGGGCGGCGAGGCTGGGGGCGCGCGCCCACTCCCCGCCTTCCGGTGCATGCCGGGAAGTGTAGTCCCGCGCTGCCGCGGGCGGGGGCGGGAGGGGGGGAAGGGGCAGCGACCCCCGGGACCTGCGGGGGGTGGGGGGGGTTCGGGGGGTTCGGGGCCTCGCAGCTCCCCCCCCCTCCTGCCCCCCCCCCCGCCCGTGCCCGGCGGCTCCGGGGCCTCCCTTTGTCTGCTCCGTCGGGGGCACTGCCCGGGGGGGGGGCACTGAGCTCAGAGCCCTCGGTGCCCTCACGGCCACCACCACGTGCCGCCGGTCACCAGCACCAAAGCGGGGCCGTGGTGCCGGCGGTGCCCCCGCCCCATTGCCTTCACAGTGCGTTCTGGGGTCGGGGTCACCCCTTTGGGGTGGCACCAATGAATCAAAGCACATCCACAGCACCCGCGTCCATGTGGGTTCCATGGCATGCACATAACGGCCCTGTAGAGATGATCCATCCCTGTGCCATGGGCTGCACGGTGAGCGTTCCCCTTTCCAAGATAAGGCTATTGCCAAGTGCAGGGAAGTGGCTCGCATGCAAATGTGCTTTTAATGAACCGGCTGCGTTTGTGTGTGCTCCATACAAATGACTGGGGCACAATCCCCACGGTAGCCTCGCGCTCCAGCCACTTGGGTTACACCAAAAGTCAACGTGCACAAAGGCAGATGGCCGGAGGACAGCGCGCACGTTCTGCCACAAACCAAGCCCAAAGCGACGGCCTCCCTACCCTCAGTGCTGAAGAAAGGACTTTTCCAACGGACCCACCCTTGTGCGCACTCTTAAAAACAAGGATTTTGCACCAAAAAAGATAAAACACAAAACCCCACCTTGCACACGGTTAATATTGTGACAGAACCACACAAAGCTTTCAAAACAGAGATTATTTTAAACACTTGCCCTGTTTTTCGCTGATCTGATGTCTATTTCCATGGAAACCACATCCAGCAGCTGAGCTGCTAGGACTGGGAGAGTTTCTGCTGGAGCGCCTTGCCGGGCATGGGAAGAGCCATTTTCCAGCAGCGTGTTGGAACCTTTCTGTGTGCTTAAAGGGGTTTCAGAGTCCCAATGCTGCTTGGCCCTTCAGGTCATGCCTGGTGCAGTCGCAGGGCTCCTGGCTCAACAGCAGTGGTAGATGCACAGACAGCACACACAACATGTGTTTTTTAAGTGAAGCATCTTGAATGCTTGGATTACATTGCATGAGATGCTGCTGGAAGACAAAGCAGCCAAGGGAGCATGCCATCAGCCTCTGTTTTACTTGATTAATTATCGTCTGTGTTGGATGCTTTAATATTAATGCCTTTTAGTCAAATCACTGAGCTTATCCTAGGATGATCTCAGCATTTCCCAGAGGAAACGAGGCTTCCTGGGCTCGGGGCTTTCTGTTTGGTACCTGTGTGACTGCCTCCAGTCAGCCCTCACCCCGTGAGAGATGATGATGAAACATCATTTGCCACCACTGAGGAAGGGATGCAGGCTGAGATAAAACCAGGGATCACGCAGGGGCTGTTCCCAGTGATTTCCATCTTATTTCCTGGGCTTCTCACAGGGAAAAAAAAGAGAAAGGAAGGAAGAAAGGAGCTGAATGTAACCTAGTTCCTTTGCAAACTGGCTTTAAAGCCAAACCCATTCCTTTCAGATAAGAAATCTCCGATGTAAAAGGCAACCTGGTTTATTGATGAGAGGCACGGAGCTGGGGTCTGTTCTCAGCTCTGGCAGTTTCCATGCTGAGCCTCCCCAGCAACCCCTTTACAGCACCTGCCTCGGCTGTTTCCAACTTCAACCCAAACCATTGAGTATTTACTGGGGTACAAAGGGGGATAATGGCTGTTGGCAGCTGGGGAGGCACTGAGACAATCTGGGTTTTGGCTCCGTTGCAGGAGCAGTTTTATTTTTGGACAGTTTCATCAAACCCGTTTCTCTCGGTGGAATTTATTTTTGTCTGATCTTGAGCAGAATGGAGAATATGAAAATCTTTTATTCCATTTGCATTTGATTTGTGTTCATCGACACATTTACCGCAGCTTTAAACAGACTCTTCTTTCCAGCAGCGTGTGGCTGTGGAAGGGCTTTTACCCACTGAATTCCTTATCACCAACAAAAGCTTTTCGCTGTAATTCCAGGTTTCCCAAAGGAAAAGAGGAAGCAGCAGCAGGAGAAGTTTCCTCCATCATGTCACTATCTAGCCCCGAACCAGGGTTTGAGATGGAAGTTACCTCTTCAAACCCAACTCCAACCACATCAGCCGATGAATTTCTGTATCTTGAGGATAACAAAGCCCCACAGCAGAACCTGCAGAAGATATTCCCAGAGCAGCAAGAGCCAAAGGCTCCATGCATTAGGAATATGTCCTACCCTCAGGATGGATCCAAGCCAGTGATAACAGCACCCACTTAAATCATGACCCTTGTGCAACCCAAGTCATGCCACAGCTCAGGGGGTGCTCTGGGCCCCTTGGCTCCACACACTGTGCTCTCAGGGAACAGGTCCATCCCAGCCCTGTCAGAACACTCCCTGTACGTGTGAATTTAGGACGTGAGATGCTCAGAGTTAGCATCAAGATTAAAGCGTTTCCTCTCTGTGCTTCTCAAAACATCCCACAAAGAGTCTGACATAACCAGGAGACAACTCAGCCCACGGCAGCTTTGTTAACTTGCAAAAATATTCCATCCCCAATGAGAAAATGTGCTTTCTGAGCATGAAATTGCCACCCTCAAGCACTCGTGGTGGAAGGACTGACAGCTGTTTGCTCATCAGACAGTAGTTTAAAGCACTCTGGTAAGTAATATTAGCAAATATTTGCTAAGATTGGCAACAGGCACTGCATTAGCAAAGTTCATCCTAAAACCAGCAACCCAATACAAGTGTTAGACCCGAGTCAGTCGGCTGCAGTGATTTAATAAATAACCTGCTAGTGCAGATAGTCTATCAGCAGAGGGGATGTTTCCTTTTATCCATGTTTCCCAGTCTTTGCATTAACATTCAGACAAGTCTTTCCCACACTGCAGCCTCCCCCTCTCCATGCCGGCTGTTCCCATGTGCTGCTGCCGGAGAGGCCTCACAAGGAATCAGTGGCTCCGGAGGTCTCACTGATCTCCTGCTTTAATCCAAATGCAGGCCAGGAGCCCATAGAACTGAAGAACAAAACAAGACTTTGGGGGAGTCTTTTGGGGACACTTTTGGTCTCCCACAGGTAAGAAATCCTTAAGGAAATTGCTGTTTACTGGAGGTATTTAGGTGGATGTTGTGTTTATGCTGAAAACCACCATGAAGGAAACGTTCCCTTCGGAGCAAATTTGCACTTGCCAATGAGCTGTTGGAAATGATTTTAATTGGTTTCAATCAGGCAGCGAGAGCTATGAAAACATAAATTAACTGCTTTGATATTGGGGCAACATAACCCTGAAACATCAGACGCGTGAGCACCTTCATCCTGGCCACACCAGGATGCTGAACAAGGTCTGGGTTGTACCCAGCTTGGCAAAGGAACAGCACAATTCCCTTCCCAGCCTGCTGCCATGGTTTTCATTCTTTGTTTCCTAGGAAAGTGATGGAACAACCTGTGTATCTCTGAGTAGTTTTCTCCCCCAGCTTTCAGGTTTGGGAGCCAGTCTCTGTCCCTCCGATAAACATGGATAAGAGCTCAGGGACACGAATTCCACAGATTTCTTGCGAACAGATGGCTGGGGAGAGGCAAGAGTGAGGAAAAGGCTTCAGCACAAGCCCAACTATTATTAGAGCCCAAAGACTTCACACCAGCGGGAGCATCACAGCCGCTCCCAAGAGCGGGTATGGTTTCAGAGCTGGTTCTTTGGGCACCAGCAGATCCCCCATGTGCAGTTGTGCTCTCCCAGCACCTCCATCCCAGCTCCACGTGGATGCTGCTCCCACCTCCGCTGTGTCCAGAAGCACCCAGTGAAAGACCCTGAGGTCTCCTCACATTGCTCCCCCTTTTCTCTGCCTCACCCCATTCCTCTGCATCCTCTCTGCTTCCCTCTCTGCTCCCAACAGGCACTCACAGATTTGCATTTCCCATATGGAGCACCGGGAGCTCTGCTATTCAAGGAAGCCCATAAACAGCTCTGTGAGGGTTCAAAAATAGCTCCCATGCAGGGAGCTGCAGCTCCCAGTGACAGCAAGGGGCTGGGAGCAAGCACGAGGAAAGGGGTTATGGTTGGTGCTGGTTCCTTGCGTGGGAGCTGAGAGGAGATGCACTAATTAGATCTCCAAGTGTCAGAGTCAGCCCCTCCAGCTGGGATAGAGCAGAGCCTGGGATCTGACAAGCGCATGGAATAGTGATGCCTCGGGAAGCCATCAAATATTCAGCAGCCATAGAAGATTCCAGTAAAGACATTGGCTTTAGCTCTTTGGGAATGAAGTGGGGGGGGGGGGGGGGGGTAAGATGGCTGAAGCACTAATTACCCCCCAGCCCCTTGAACTGAAGATATGGATTGGGCTCTACCAGCAGCTCAGCAAGTCTATTGTGCTAGAATACTAACCTGGCATGACATGGTTAAAATACACCCTGTCAAGACCAAATGTAGCTTGGAAGTGTCACAATGGGAGGAGTTCAGGGATGAAATCCTCTTAAAGGAATACGACCTCCCCCGTGTCAAACAAACAATATGGATGAGCTTGTACCAGCCCCTGTTCCCACTGAGAGCACAGGGGAGGATGATGCTCAGTGCAGGGCTCTGGGCTCTTTGCTCTCCAAGCTGTTCCACTGACAAAGCCAATGTCAGGGAGCAGGTTTCAGTTATCCTTCAGGGAGCTCCTGGGAGCAGGAGGGGTTGTGGGTTTCCCTGGCTTCCTTAGGCTGATTCCAATCAAAGGCAGGGATTGGAGGCTCCTTGCATCCAGCCCCAGGTAACACAGAAGACCCTGACCTGCCCAGTGCCACACCACAGCTCGTGTTTTAGGTGCTGCTTATGGGTGAGATCTGCCCCTAACCATAAGGACACCAGAATAAAACGTGCCTTTCCCGCAGCTTTTGTGAGCCAAGGAAACAAGTCCCTGTTTTATTACAGCATCTTTTACCTCCAGCCCAGATCTGGAACCTCCGATCTTCTCAGTTCAATAAGCAGTTCCCCCCCCCATTCCCACCAAGCATTCTGCATAAAAACGGGTTAATTCCCTCTCCATCCCACTGGCTCTTCACCCACTGCCTGTAACCAGCAGCACCGGCACCAAAACAGCACCTGCACTTCACGTTTGCTCAGGGTTTGATCCCTCTTTCCCCTACTAATAGATCAATATGTATGTTAAGAGAGAGCAGACACATCCAGCGCAGCAGTGAGCACAGGCAAACAAAGGGAGCCTTTCTGGAGGAAAACCACATCCCTGTCTCCTATGCAATAAACCAGCAAACTGCTGCCGTGCACTGAAATCCATACCCAGAGAGACTCCCGTTGTGATTCATTTTAATTAGAACCAACCCCCCCCCCCCCCCCCCCCCGGGCCTTGTGTGATGGATGCTGTTAGAGATGCTCTCAGGGTAAGGAGATGAAGCAGGTGGGCTGGGGGGGTCCGATGGGATGGGTGCTGACTGTCCCAGCACCTCCCCACACCCCAGTCCAGGGTGAAGGTGTGAGAAACAGGGTTTAAAAGGAGGATGGGACATGGGGGGTCCCTGCTCTCCCCTCTCCTCGCATTGGGGTGAAGAGCAGGAGCATCCAGGGCTGAGCTTAGCTTCCTAAAATGGGGGAAATCTGGAAGTTGACCAAACCCCATCCCTCCCATCTGTTCCAGGGCTGGGTTTGGAGTAGTCTGGAACCAGAGAGTCCTCACACAGCCCCTCCTGTCCTCCAGCACCTCAGTCTCCCTTCTCACTCCTTTTCCCCTCTCTTTATCCAGGAACCATCTCTATGGTCAGTAACAGACGGCTCCGGCCTGAAATAGGGTTTCTGCTGTCAAAACCCCAGTTGTGCCCTTAGAATTACCCCTGCTGCTGCTGGCCGAGAGAACAGGAGCCCTCCTGGCCTGCAGCATCGCACTCTCAAGGCCAAGGGACTCAGCATTAACCGAGGGTCTGCCCTGCAGCACAGCCCCAGTCCTGCCCAGTAACCCAGCCAGGAGGAGCTGGTGCTGGAGGAGGTGACAACATTGAGATGAATTCCTGGGGGTTTCCAGCTCAAGGCAGCCTGGAAGTTGATGATCTACAGGTGATAACTGATGAACACAGATGATAACAATTCACTTTGGGGATGGACAAACTTCATCTTCTTCCTTTTGGGAAGAAAATGACTTTTGATTCGTGTCAGTTATTTAGGGGTAAAATAATATCTGCGTCCGCAAGATTGTAACTGCAGGAATGTGGTATTCAAACAAGGACAGTAGGTATCTTGAAACTAGGTACAGGTTCAAGGGGGGAAGGTAGCTCACCAGGATGTGTCAAGTAGATAGGCCAAAACTAAAACCAAAGTCAAAAGGAAGATGTATCTTCATCCCCACGACCACTGGGACAGCCTCTGGCAGCAGGACCCACATGCGAAGATAGGAACAAGAAGGACACGAACATCGGAGGAAAAAGGATATAAAAGGACAGAACCTGAGGGGGGTGTGCGTTGTTGGTGGAGCAGAGACTCCCCTGCACACCCAGTGCTGCTGCTGATTGTCTCTTACCTTCCTAATCAGCTGTGAATAAACTCGGTTTGGACAAAACCTGGTTTGTGGTAAATTTTGATAACACTTTGGAACTTCACCCACAGCAAAGCTTCAATTTGCCAATGGAAAACCCAACACATAAATCAAGCACATGCTCAGCCATCAAAGGGATCCAAGGAACCCTGCTCCAGAAGGTGCTGCCGAGGCAGTGGGGTCAGGATGCACCTGCATCCACACTGGTCCTCAGGGCTGGCCTTGTGGCTGGACACCAGAGCTTGTGCAGTTCTCACTGCAGACCTGGGCTCAGCTTGCAGGGCCATGGATATTCCTCAGCCATTGTGAATCCAGGCCTTAGTTCTTTCCTGGCACACACAAGGAACCCCCACACACACAGACACACATACACCCCCCCCAACAGTGTCCCAGTCATTACAAGGAGGTTTTAGCACATCTCAATTTGCATTAATTAAATCAACAGGGAAGTTGGTTGGGTAAATGAGGGTATTTTGGAGCAGCAGCAGATGCTGTGGCAGACTGGAGCTGGTACCTCCAGTTTGCTGCCTGCGTGAGCAGTGGGATGGAGAGGGATCTGCACAATCCGGATCTGCTGGAGGGAGGGATGGGGAGGGTGGGAAGCAGACTCAGCTCTGCGGAACCAAGAGCGGGTCCGTGCCCACATCTGGGGTTTCAGCCCCAAGGGCAGCATGGGAAGCTCTGGAGCCGAAGCCGATGGAGCACAGAGGGTGCTCTGCAGAGATAAGCTGCAGGGAAGAGGAATGTGCCCATTCAGAGCACAGCCATGGAGCAGGAATGGCTGTGAGGGGAATACAAATGGGCAGCAGGTTCTTGTTTGTTATCACTTGTAAAGCCACCGGGTGGAATATTGAAGCAGCTGGGACACGGAGATGCTCGGCTGGAAGTAAACCCATTCCAATGCACGCTCCAAGGGGGGACCTGCGGGTGGGTGCCCCCCTGCCATAATGGGTTGGTGTTTCCTTCCCACTTCCCTGGGAAGCAAACCCCCTTGTGGATAACCACAAGGCACTGATGGATTAAACCCTTGCTGGTTCCCATTCAAAACTGAGCTTCTGCATTGTGAGGACACAGCAACCAGGAGCTGGTGCTGGTGGCAGAGCCTGTATCAGGCTAATCCTTAACCCTGTGCAGCACAGGCACGTCCAGAGCAACCTAAACCACCCCCAAAACCAGGGTGTCTCCCCTCTGGTCACTGGTAGCAGGGATTGATGCTCTGTCCCTGCCCATGGCTGGCCTGGGAAACACTGACTCTGGGAAACAGCTGCCCCAGCCCCTCTCTTCCCAACCTCCCATCAAAGCAATCCAAGCAAGCTGGGATCTGGGGAACTCCTTCCTTGTGTGCTGCATCACCGGCTCGTGCTGCATCCTTCAGGCTGGAGCTTACAATGGGGATGTGGCTTCAGGCCGGATTTTAGTGCAGATGCAGACAGTGAAGCTGGGAAACGCTCAGAGAGGGCTCCTGCCCCACCACATCCCAAAGGAGCAGAGCAGGGCCGATGGTGTCTGCCCTGCCCAGGGGACACAGGGGCTCTTTTGGACTCTCTTCGGGCAAGGTTTTCCTCCAGAGCACAATTAGGGAGCAACAGGGGCAGGCAGCAGGAAGCTGCCCAGCTCTGGGATGGGAATAAGTGGCTGTGAGCCTGAGGGATAACGGATGTCAGAGGCACCCTCTGAGCACAGCCCCAGAAGCCTCTGCATAAGAGTCTTGTAGCATCCATAGCCTGTCTCAGCTGTGCTCCCGGTAGCTGCCAGCTCAGATCCTGGCCATGCTCATTCAGGGAGGAAAATGGGATTTGATTTCTGCACCAGTCACTGTCTCTCGATGTTAAAATGGGACCTGATGGGCTCTGTCCGTCCCCCGGGGCTGCCCACATGACTCATCACATACAGCAACCCTAATGTCCCCAGCCCACCCTCAGCATCGCATCCTGAGGCTCCAGGCTGCAAACCCCAGCCTGCTCCCAGGGCTACAGATGTGCTGTTCTAGGTGTAAAACAACTCAAATCAATCAAACTGGAAGCCCCAAAGCGCTGTTTCCTTCCTGGTCCTGTTCACAGCAGTCCTTTGTATCCCTGAGAGCAGAGGAGACATTAATGGATGATCCCTCTGCTGCTGCATCCAGCTGTGTCCTGCCCCTGAGGCCATCCTGGAGCATCAGAAAGGACACAAACAGCTCAGTACCAGTGAGGTGCTGCTTTTCCATCCTCCTTCCTTACGCTGGGGAAAGACTTTGCTGGGACCTGTGTCACCCACTGTCACTGCCCTGTGTTCCCAGCAGGAATGCCATGCTGGCAGCGGTGGGACAATGACAAAGCAGATGATGTGCCAGGAGCCTGGGTGTTCACAGGGGCAGCATCTCCCATCACAGTGCCAGCGAGGACCCAGGGCAGCCTCTCTGGTGGGGTAAAGCCATGCAGCTCCACCGGCTCCAGCCTTGTATCAGGATGGCTGAGGGTTGGACTCCTTGCTCCAACAGCTCCAGTGTTACCCAGGAATGTGCTGTAGGCATTTCCATAGTGCCTTATTCCCATCACCACCACCTGCCTGTTTGCAGCATTGCTCTTCATGCTGCAAAACCATGACCGGGGACAGCTCCATCCCTGTCCCCCCCTGCACCCGGTGATGCTGAGGGCTGGGAGGACACTGCAGAGCTGGGGTAGCACTGGGGATGTGTCAGCAAGGGGTCAGTGTGGGGCCCTCTGCCAGCGCCGAGCATCCATGCGAGGACTGGGGGAGATGGGGCCCTGCACCCTCCTAGCGCAGGACTACACCTCCCAGTATGCACCAGGCCCTCGGACTACACCTCCCAGTATCCCCAGTTAAACTGCAGCTCTCAGTGCTCCCCCCAGCGCCGCCAGACACCATCGCAGCCTCCAGTGCTCCTCCAGCTCCCAGTGCCTCCCCCCCAGCGGCTCCCAGTAACCGTCCCGAGGTCCTAGGGCTCCCCCAGCTCTGTGTTTCCCCCCGTGTGCCCCATTCCCCCCTCGGTACTCACCCATGAACCGGGGCACAGCTCCCAGCGCTCCCGGTGCCACCCGGCGCTGCAGCTCCCAGTGCCCCCAGTGCGGGGCGCAACCCCAGTCCCCCCATCGCACCGGTGGCCCCACCATGGCCGGGACCGTGCACGCAGCAGGGTTCCTGTCCCCATGTGCCCCCCCAGATCCCCATTGGTGCCCCGGGATTCCCGCTGCCCGTTCCCAACTTCCCTGTCCTCAGTTAATCCTCTTTCTGCAGCTGAAGCAGCCCTCGGCCCCGTAATCCCTTCCGTGCCCAGGATTAATCCTGTGCAGGGCCGGGCCCGGCAGGCAAATACCCACAGATTCGGTACAACCCCATCCGTCCCAAGCAGCCCCACTCCGGTTCCCACTGCGCTCCCCTGGGTGCACAGGGAAACTGAGGCACGGGCTGGGCACCGAACGGGGCCCTGGGGCTGTCCCTGCGTGTGGCAGCGGGTCCCACCTGGCTACGGGGGCAGGGAGAGGGGACCGCGGCCATACCCCCCAGCACAGCCGCCCCCGACGGGGCCTTGCCCTGTGTGGAGCCCAGCGCCCGGTCCCCGGCAGGCCGAGCCCAGCCACGTCGTGGATCCGTGGGCCCGTCCGGTCTCGCCCGGCCGCAGGGGCAGGGCGGAGGGCTCCGGGCGCGGCCGGGGATGCCAGGGCAGGGCGGGAGGTGCGCGGCGAGCCCCGGCCTGCCCCTGCTGCCCGCGGCAGCTCCCGCAGGGGGCTCAGCCCCCAGGGGCTGCTCAGGACCATCCTGCTCCGGCCCCTGATGGAGCCTGCGGGACACGGGTGCGGGGTCCCGGTTCCATGGGGCCGGCTCTGGGGCTGACAGCGCTGTCCCCGCGCTGGACTCCTGCTGGGCTGTTCTATAGGGGATTCACTCCGGCCACGCTCCCGCTCAGCTCCTGTCCCAGCCGGGTGCGGGGGAGCTGAGGGATCCCGCACCCGAGGGCTGAGACCGAAGGGACGGACGCTTCCCCCCGGTCACCGGCACCGCAAGCGGGCGGGCGCAGGGACCCTGCGGAGCTCCCTGCCCTCGGGGTACCCACACCGCCCCATCTCACGTGGGCGCTCTGCGGGCTGCGGGGCCCTGCCCAATGGGAAGCCGCCGCAGGGGGATGCTCCGCGGGACACGCCCACGGGGGAGCGGGGAGCCAATGGGAAGGGGATGGGCGGGGCTAAAGGGTGAATATTGTGGTTACGGGAGGAGCGGGACGCGGTGAAACTGATGCGGGCGGGGGGGGGACAGCGAGCCCCGGGGTACGGGACAGGCAGCTCGGGGGGTACGGGACAGGCAGCGGGACAGGGCACGGTCAGCTCGGCGAGGGGCCCGCAGGCAGCCACGAGCGGTGCAGGCGGCTGAGGTTTCGCACAGCAGCCGCAGGTTCACGGGGACCGAGCCCAAGGCAGACACAGGCGGACAAGGGGGGGACACGGACCCACAGATCCCCCCCTCGCCCCCGGCCGGGGCTGCGCAGAGCCTCCCGCAGCGGCCGCGCACCGGGAGCCAGGCACGGCGGCTGCTCCGCCGCCTGCCCCAGCAGGGGATGCAGCCCGGAGCTGAGGGGAGCCGCGTGTCGAGACGTCAGGGCACGGCCCGGAGCCCACCGGGGGCTGAGTGTCCCCAGAGGTAACGGGAGCAAGCGGGTGGGACGGGATGGGGGATCCGCAGGGAGGGGGAGCTTTATTCCCTGGTGGGCTCTGGAAGGCGAGTCCCGGCCTGGGCAGACGCTCGTGGTGCCGCAGCCGGTGGTGACCGGACGGTGACGGGGCAGCCTCTCCCCTTCCCCAGGGATTTGAATCTGGGCCAAGCGGTGATGGAAATGTCATTGTCGGAGCACGGGAGCCCAGCTCAGTAACCGCTGCGGGAACGGGAGCGGGACACGGCGGCACCGAGCCCTGCAGCCCCAGAGGGACGGCGCAGCCCTGGCTGGGGGCAGCAGGAGGACTGTGGGGTTCGTCCACGCTCCCACGGGCTGCAGAGGACACGGGAGCCACCCCACGACCCGCGTAGGGTTTGGGACATCGGCCTTTTGAGCAGACTCGGGCCCAATGAGGAGCTGGAGCCACGTGTGAACCTATGCAGACCAGGAAGAAATACATTTTCCTAACTTTGCTCGCCTCTTGGCTCCTGCTGTTCTTCTTCGCAGGAGAGCGACTGCTCCGTTTCACTTCCTTTTCCGAGAGGAAAACTGAAGCCCAAAGGAATTGGCCCCACTGGACTGATCAGTCCCTCCTCAAAAGCTTTGCGGACCCTGAGGAGCTGCAGAGCGATGGGGATCCCTCAGTGCCCTCGCCCCGGGAGCGGCGGGCGGCACAGCTGAGCATCTACAAGAACAGCAGATGCCGGATGGAAACCTGCTTTGACTTCTCCAGATGTGAGAAGCACGGCTTCAGAGTGTTCACCTACCCCCGGCACAGAGACCAGCCCATCTCAGAGAGCTACAGCAAGATCCTCACCTCCATCGAGCGCTCTCGCTACTACACCCCGAACCCCGAGGAAGCTTGCCTCTTCATCCTCAGCATCGACACGCTGGACCGCGACCATCTCTCGGGTCAATACATCCATGATGTTGATGAGAAAATCCAGGGCTTCCCGCTGTGGAACAGTGGCCGCAACCACCTCATCTTCAACCTCTACTCAGGCACCTGGCCCAATTACACCGAGGACCTGGGCTTTGACATCGGCCAGGCCATCCTGGCCAAAGCCAGCTTCTACACGGAGAGCTTCAGGCCTGGCTTCGACATCTCCATCCCTCTCTTCCCTAAGGACCACCCGCAGCGTGGGGGGGAGAGGGGGTGGCTGTATCAGGACTCGGTCCCCCCAAAGAAGAAATATCTGCTGGTGTTCAAAGGGAAGCGGTACCTGACCGGCATCGGCTCCGGCACCAGGAACGCGCTGCACCACATCCACAACGGGAAGGACATCATCTCACTCACCACCTGCAAGCACGGCAAGGACTGGGAGAGGCACAAGGACACGCGCTGCGACAAGGATAACGTCAACTATGAAAAGTGAGTCAGAGGTGGGGTGGGAAAGGGGATGTGATGAGGAGGACACCCCACAGGTGTCCCTGCCTCTCTGCTGGGTGCAGCTGTGCCCATCCATGGTGGCTGGGTGTCCAGATGTGGGGAGAGAGGAAAGTTTTGGGGTCTCCCAATATAATGAAGGTTTCATAGTGGGGAGGGAGGCACTGATTGTTCAGGGCTTTCCTGTTCTGTATTAAAGCTTGATTAATCTGGTGAGAGCGGCTCTTATCTGCAGTCACTGCAGCCACCTCTAATGTGATTTCCCTTTTCCTAACACTGATGAATGATGCTTTTCTTCTCCCCTCTTCCACCTTCCCCTAACATAAACATTTCTCTTGGAGATGAGCCTGAAACATCCCCCCCCACTGGTTCCACTAAAACTCCTGCAAAACTGGTGGCTCCTTGGGCATCCCAGTGTGAACAGCCCTGAGCTCCCCCAAATATGGAGGGGTGGGGGAACCAGTGCGTCCCTCCTCACAGGTGGGATGGTGTGTGATGGACCTTGGCAGAAGAAGGGGGGGGAACAAAGGTTTGTGAGTTTGGGAAGCTCCATGCTGGATCTTTGCTTCCCTGTCCTGCTGCTTGGGGCACACCACCGGCTGCCCAGTCCAGGGCTGGTAAACACAGATCCCATCCCAATGGTGACCCAGCTAGGGAGCAGATGGGGAGAAGCCACGTTGGGCATCATCCTCAAAGCATCTTAGGAGGTGCCAGGAGGTTAAAGTGGAGCCGGGGTGCTCCCGGTGCTGGGATTAGCAGGGATTTTGGGGCAGCTCGGGCATCACAGGGCAGCAGGAGATGCCGTGGGCTGGCAGGACAGGGAGCTCAAGGTCAGCCCCGCAGCATGCACAGAGGTGATGGGCTGGAAAGTGCCCTTCTGCCCAGCCCAAGTAATCCACTGATGCTGTTTGAAGTGTCAGGGTGATTTACACCTCTCCCAGGATGGCTTTAGGCAGCAGATAGATGGGGAACACGTGGCACAGGGCAGTGTGCTTGTGCGTGAACTTGAGTCTCCATCATCCTGCTCGTGTCCATGGGACACCCGGGCAAAAAGCTGTCAGCATCTCCATTGTGCAGGGTCTGCTCTGCCCGACCTCACACAGGGATTTATGCCCTCCTGAACCGGGACAAGTTGTCCCCAAAGCCAGGCAGACTGATGATGGGGACAGGCAAAGTGGGACCCCAGCTACCCCATGGGGATGTCCTTGTCTGCCTGGGGCAGTGGGAGCCGATGCAGTGGAGGGCAGTGTGGGGAATGGAGGCAGGTCTTGCTGGGAGTTCCATCACCCTCCTTGTGCCGGGGGAGCTGCCTAAAACAAACCAGTTCTGTGCCTGGATAAAGGGTACCTTGTAGCTGCTCTGCAGCCCGGCCCTGCTGAGGGCTGCCCCAGCTTGGAAGCCATCGGAGCAGGTTGGGAAAGGCTCTCCGGAGCCGATGGCTCCTCGGTGGCTCCGTGCCCGGCCAGAGCCACGCAGGGGCCGTGGGGTGGGAGCGCAGCGGGCGCCGGTCCCCGCTGCTAACAAAACAAGGAAACCCTGAGTGCGGATTACCCGGAAACCACAGCGAGTCAGGAGCGAAGCGTTTCCATCGGGAGGTGCTGGTCCCGCAGCCCGGCCGGCGCCAGGCTCCCCACGGTGGCTGCTGCGAGGGGTGACCGCGGCCGGGCTGCCCCCCCCCCCAGGCCCGGAGCCCCATGGAGGTGCTGGGGGTCACCACAGGGGTTGGGGTCCCCATGAGCAGGTGGCATCAGGGCGGCCCCGAGGGTGAGCACTGGCAGGGGATGTCATGGTGAGGAGTTAGATGTCTGGGTCCTGTTTGAGCTGCCCTCAGCCCTCTGTCAGGTCACTCAGGCAGGAGCTGTTACGGGGGCACCCATTGGAGACATGGGGGTTGTTCCTCTGGTGCCAGGTCTTGATTGTAAACCTTGTGCCTGGCGCTGGGGACAATTTCCCACCTCCCTGGGTGCCAGGATGCTGCAGGGTGCTCCAGCACCCATGGAGGGGACACATCCTCAGCCCCCAGGCTGGACCCAGCCTCACACCCGCACCACGGGGACACCCTTGTCCCTGGGAACCAGCACACTTCAAGCAGCGCTTTGGCCTCAGGCTCCCCGCAGGCTGGAGCACAGTGCCCAGGACCCAGCTGCCCCCTCCCTCCCTCCTCCCTTGTGCAGAACAGATGGGCTCTGTCCCAGTCTAACACTGGATTTTCCGGCCGCAGCCGCGCCGCTCCCCGCCGGCCGCACAGAAGCGGCTTTCATAGCCGGGGGGGCCGCTGGAGGCAGGGCCGGTCCCGCCTGGCAGGTCCGGGCACGGCGCAGGAGCGGCCGCAGTTTCGGGCTTGGGGGCTCAGGCGCCGGCTTTGTGAGTGGTTTCGTTGCGGGTGGGTGGAGGGAGCCCTCAAAGGACGCCAGGTCCCATCCGGACCCCTCCCGTTTCGGCCGTGCACGGGCACGTCCCTCATCACCCGACGTGCCTGGTGGAACTGAGGCCGAACCAGCACCGACTGATCCTAGCACTGCCCTGGGCTGGCTCCTTACCCCCGGCAAGGATGCTCACCCTTGCTGGGTGCCGGCAACACCCCAGATGCTCACAGGTGAGGCCGAGCCTGACTCTCACCCCATCTCCCATCCCAGGTTTGACTACCAGGAGCTGCTGCACAATTCCACCTTCTGCATTGTGCCCCGGGGCAGGCGCTTGGGCTCATTCCGCTTCTTGGAGGCACTGCAGGTACCGTGGGGACAGGGGATGCCCCTCCCTGGGTCCGGGGGCTCTGTCCCAGCCTGTGTGGGTTCTGCCGCAGGCTGCCTGCATCCCCGTGCTGTTGAGTGATGGCTGGGAGCTGCCCTTCGCCGAGGCCATCGACTGGGGCAAAGCTGCTGTCGTGGGCAATGAGAAACTGCTCCTGCAGGTACCGCGGCCAGATCCTGCCCCACACCGCACACAAAGGGTCCCCCGGGGTTGATGCCAGTGGTGGAGCCCCCAGCCAATCTTGGGGGTGAAACCCCCGCAGCCCTCCTGTGGGCAGGAGGAGAGGGGGTCCCAGCCCAGCAGCAGCCCTGGAGCATCACTCAGCTCAGGGAGGGGAGGGTTGAACATCTCAGACCCAAAGCCCTTGGGGGTCCTGGGCCAGATCCTGTTCCAGGAATAGGAGGGGGCAGAGCTGCGGTAGGGCAGTAGCTGAGGGGTGTCCCAGAGGTGGCAGAGGCAAAGCAACCCTGCCAGGGGGCTGGGGGACACTGAGGTGAGAAACAAGCTCCCCCCTTCCCTGGTGGCACAGATCCCCTCTGTCGTGCGCTGCATCCATCCGGAGCGTGTGTTGGCTTTCCAGCAGCAGACCCAGTTCCTGTGGGATGCATACTTCTCCTCTGTGGACAAGATTGTGCACACCACACTGGAGGTGAGCCCCCGCCCCCGACCTTCCCCCCCCAGCCCCCGGGGTCACAGCCGGGTGCTGGGAGCATCTCTCCGGCCTCTGGCAGATCATCAGGGACCGGCTCCTTCAGCACCGCTCCCGTTCCCGTGTCCTCTGGAACGCGCTGCCCGGGGGGCTCCTGGCCCTGCCCGACTTCTCCACGCACCTCGGGGACTTCCCCTTCTACCACCTGCAGCGCGGTAGGAGCCTGCCTGCCCCAGCCGAGCGCGGCAGAGCCGGTGCACGGCGCAGCCCTCACCCTCTCCCTGCCTTCCACAGGCTCCAGCCCCTCCAAGAGGTTCACGGCTTTCATCCGAGTCACCTCGATGGAGGGGTCCCTCTCCCAGCCCATCCTCAGGCTCATCCAAGCCGTGTCCAGATCCCAGTACTGTGCCCAGGTAGGGGAGCTGAGCCCTGCACTGCTCCTGAGGATGCAGCAGGAGGGATGGGGCAGGGTCCTGTGGGCTGGGAAGGGTGTGGGTGTTAGGGGTGTGAGGGGGTGTCTGGGGTGGATGTGGGACCACCCGGGGCTGCCATGAGATGGTTTTGGGGTGCAGGGGCTGGAGCAGGTCCTGCTGTAGGGTTGGGAAGGGCTCAACCATGGCCACCAATGCACCGTGATGGGTCAGCCCAGCCAGACACTCCTGGGCACTCTGGTCCTCCCCCTGCAGATCCTGGTGCTGTGGAGCAGTGAAAAGCCATCACCACCGAGGGGGAAATGGCCCCAGACCACTGTGCCTCTGACTGTCATCCAGGGCAGGAGCAAGGTGAGAAGAGCTGGGATGATGGCAGGGAGCTGGGAGACGGTCGAGGAGCTGGAGCAGCCACCCCTTGGCACATCCCAACCTGTCTCCTCTCCCTAGGTCAGTGACCGCTTCTTCCCCTATGCAGCCATCCAGACGGACGCTGTGCTGAGCCTGGATGAGCACATGAGCCTCTCAACCAGTGAGGTGAGGCTGTGGATGCTCAGCAGCCACCACAGGGCTGGCAGTGGGGCTGTGTGTGCTGTGCCCATGTCCCCGTGCCCAGGGCACACCTCTAGGGGTGAGCCCCCTCCCACAGGTCCCTGCAGGCAAGTGAGAGCCTCCCCTGTCCCGTGCCAGGTAGACTTTGCCTTCGTGGTGTGGCGAAGCTTCCCTGAGCGCATCGTGGGCTTCCCTGCACAGAGCCACTTCTGGGATGCTGAGCAAAGGCGCTGGGGCTACACCTCCAAGTGGACCAACGAGCTCTCCATCGTCCTCACCACCGCTGCCTTCTATCACAGGTACCCAGCCGTGGAGGGGTGCTGGTGCTGGTGCTGGGGGGCTTGGCTGCATCCTGCCCTCTCCCTCTCCCTTCCCAGGTATTATCACAGCCTCTTCACCCAGTACCTGCCCGCGGGGCTGCGGGAGCTGGTGGACGGCCTGGCTGCCTGCGAGGACATCCTGATGAACATCCTCGTGGCCGCTGTCACCAAGCTGCCACCCATTAAGGTGGCCCAGAGGAAGCAGCACAAGGAGGCAGTGCCCCAGCAGGTAGGGCGTGAGGATGGGGATGCAGGGATGCCCCTGGCCGGGGAGTGGAGCCCCTCACCCCCATGGTCTCCTCCTGCCAAGGGGAAGGGCACAGCCAGTGGCCGGCATCTCTCCCAGCAGCAGGACTGCCTGGACCAGTTGGTGGACTGGTTTGGCTACATGCCCCTCGTGTCCTCCCAGCTGCGCCTTGACCCCGTCCTCTTCAAGGACCAGGTCTCCATCCTGCGCAAGAAATACCCACTCTTGGATAAACCCTGAGGGCTGCTGGGGATTTGGGTTGGCTCCAGGTGTCCCATTCCTGGCACATGGAGCCCTCCCGGAGCAGTGGGTTACTGCTGACGGGGTTTTACCCGTTATTGGGTTTTACCAATGCAATAAAGGCGGGTGGAGAGGAGGAGGCTTGGCGGCGGCTGTGGGATCTGGGGAGTGGGCTGTACCCACTGGGAGCACTGGTGCATCAATGCACCCGTGCCTCTACTGTTGGCACCCGTCCGGGCACCCTGGGAATATCCTGTGGCCTCCCAGCCCTCAGCCCCTGGGAAGGACGAGTCCTTTGGATTCCTGAGGGCAAACAGCGATAAGAGGTGAGAGCAGAGCATGTGTGTTCTCCCTCCCCCAGGCTGGGATGGTTCCCCCCACAGCTCCAGGCACCCATTGCCTTGCATTGCTGCCCAAAGAAGGGAGAAGGGTTGTCTGAGCTGCCTTCCTGAATAGGAACAGGGAGAACAGAGCCTGCTGGGCTCCCTGCAGCTGTGGGGCTGTCCCTTTGCTCCTAGCAGACACCTGATGCTGTCAGACCCAGCATCCCCACCTGCACCTGCACACCCAGCCCTGGGCTCCAGTTTATTTGCCACCATAAGAAGCCCCCTCAGGCCGCAAAGGGCTGGGGGGGTCAGTCGAGGGGCGGTTGGCACTCCCGGCAGTCCTGCATCTCCTCAGAGTAGTTCTCCACCTGGATGGTGGTGGTGTGGAAGTGGAAGGTTCCCTGCAGCCGGGAGCTGGCTTCCTCCAGCACCTCCTGCGCGCTGGCACCGGCGCCTGCGAGGAGGAGGAGGAGGAGGGGAGCGGATGCTGGGGTGCGGGTGAGCCCTGGCTCCATCCCCAGGGTGCCATACTCACTGATGGCAATGTGCACCGAGAGCAGCGGCTGTGCTGCTGTCAGCGCCCAGATGTGCAGGCTGTGCACGGCCTCCACCCCCTGCACTGCCAGCAGAGCCTCCCGCACAGCATTGAAGTCAATCCCTTTGGGGGTGCCTGGGGAGGGAGAGCCCTGAGCGCTGCAGGAGCAGTGGCCGTGGCACCCAGGGGTGCCCCTGCAGCCCACACCCCCGTGCTGGGGCCGTACCCTCCATGAGGACAAGGAGGACATCACGGAGGATGGACAGAGTTGTCCCCAGCACCAGTGCAGAGAAGAGGAAGGTGCAGGCAGGATCCACATACTTGTACTCGGGCTGGAAGGGGTGGGAGAGGGTGAGGCCCCTCTGGCACCATCACCCCATCCCACATCTCCATTGGCACCTCAGGGCTGGCTGAGGATGCTCTTCCTGTGTCCCCAGCACCCCCATTGCCCCAGTAGCTACCCAGACCTTAAAATAGATGATGTAGGATGCAATGAGGACACCAATGCTCTGCAGCAGGTCCCCCAGGACATGGACAAAGGCAGCGCGGACACTGGTGTTGGACTGCTCACTGGTCGCCCCATGGCTGTGCTGGTGCCCAGTCTGGTGCAGAGCCACCCCCATCCTGAAGGCAGGGCAGCAGTGACATCCCGGGGGGCCCTGGGCACAGGGTAGGGGACCGGGAGGGTGAGAGCTGGCCATACATACACGATATTGACGGCCACGGCGCAGGCAGAGGTGATGAGCATCACACCACCCTCCATGTCGTAGTCATCCGAGAGCAGGCGCTGGGCCGCCAGGTAGACCAGGATACCTGTCACCACCCAGATGGAGAGCACAGAGAGCAGGGCCCCCAGGATCTCTGCAGAGAGCCCCCTCATTGCTGTTTTGCTGCCACCCAAGCCTGAGCACGTTCCTGGCCCAGGCAGTACCAGGGCTTGGGGTGAGCACCCAGCACCCATCCCTGGGGTTACTCCCTGCCCATATGTGTGGTGCAGGGGCTCTGCCAGGGCTGCCTATGCCCCCAGGGCTCCCCTTGGGAAGGGCACCCTGGGATGCTCCAAGAGCTCCTGGGGTCTGTGGGAGCAGGAGGTGCTGCTGCCCCATTACCTGCCCGGTGCCAGCCAAAGTTCATGGTTTTGGTGGGGGGACGTGGGGACACCCAGAGCGCAAAGAGGCTGATCATGAAGCTGGCGAAGTCCGTCAGGAGATGTGCTGCGTCCGTCAGGATGGCCAAGCTGTGCGCCAGGTACCCGCCTGTGGAGAAGGGGCCGTGGGGACACGCGGGGGGCAGTGGGGGGATCCCAGCCCACCGTGAGCTGGGCACAGATCAGGTCACTGCAGGCTGCAGTGGGGGAATGGGAGCAAGAGGTGGTGCAGGCAGGCACTTGGGGTGTCCCTTGGTGGCCCCCCCAGCAGACCCTGCGGCCATCACTCACCCACAGCCTCCCCAACCATGAAGAGGAGGCAGATGCCAGCGGCCATGTAGAGCCTCCTGCGCTCCTGCTGCTGCTGCTGGCCCCGGGCCCCGGTGACCTCCCTGGTGTGGCAGTGCCGGCGGTGCCGCTGCCCCAGCGCCAGCGCGGAGCCCTGGTCCTGCACCGACCCGTGCACGGCCCCCAGGCAGGACCTGCTGCGGGAGGGGTGCTCAGGGCAGGGCCGGGGGGGGGGGGATCCCGGCCCTGCTGCCCTCCGGACCCCGCAGCCCTCCGGACCCCGCAGCCCCGCTCGGGTCCCGGCAGCCCCGCTCCGGTCCCGGCCGCCCCTACCCGGCCGCCGACGGGCTCAGCAGCCGCCGCTGCTCCTCGGGCGCTGCCATGGTCCTGCGGGACGGGTGACCGGGAGGGTGGCACGTGTGGAGCGGCGGGTCCCGTGTGCAGAGGGGCCGGCGCAGGGAGGGCACGGCCGGGCCGGGCGCACGGCGGCTGCAGCGCTCGGCCCCAGCGGGGGCTGCTCCGGACCCGCTGTGGGCAGTGCTCAGGGGCCGTGAACCGGGGCACGGATGGAGCCTTCCCCTGTGCCCCCCTCCGGAAGCACCCGGTGACCCCCTCCCTGCTCCGCCAGCCCATACCCAGCCATGCCACCCCTCCCGCAGGGACCTGCCCGGCTGAGGAGCACCATTCCCCTAGGGCTGGTTGCATTGCCTTGGGTGCTGCCTCAGTTTCCCTTTGGCCAGGTGACGAGAGGGAAACTGGAGCTCAGTGCCAAGGCCGTTCCCATGTTGGGGGGACTGGCACAGCCCAGAGCATCCTCAGTCCTCTGCCACATCCCCAAGCCTGGGCAAGCACTGGTCCTGGGCATCCCATCAGTAGGAGATAAATCCTGCCAGGTGCTGGCCTGTGACACCCCTGGGCAGGCAGCCAGCACTGCCAGAGGTGCTAATGAGCATGAAAATGAAGTGCTGGACCAGGAAGCATCCCTCTGCTGTGCTGGGTGCTGGCAGGGACACCAGCAATGGCACAGGCTTGGCAAACCTACCTGCATCCGCAGTGCCCATCAAGCTGAGAACAAGCGGCGAAGCAAACACACCCAAACCACCAGTTTTCTTTACAAAGTACACAAAATTTAAATCTATGACAATTATATACAAAACAAGGAAGATACAAAACGTGCGGAATTGTCCTGTTTGCACCCGTATAGAAAAGTGTCCTGTGCTGAAGCAGGTGCTGGCTTGTGAGGCCACCAGACCCCATGGTGCCTCCCCTGTGTCCCGAGTCCCGTCGACGGACATCCTGCACCCGTGACGTTCCTCCCATGCTGCCAACACCACCGCGGCTACTGGGGAGCTACAAGGGGAGGGAATGGAGGGATCAAAGGGGGTCCCATCCCCCCAGAGCTCCCCCATAGGTTCTTGAGGGTCCTGGGAAGGTGGGGGCAGCTGTGCCACCTCTTACCCATCACTGTTCTTTCGGGTGCCACATCCTCCTCCACCTCTTCTTCCTCCCCATCAAAGTACTCCTCTTCCTCAGCTGCAAACAAGTGGACAAATGTCACCATAGAGCCACTGGGAAAGGTGATGGGTGCCATTAGGGTGCTGGTAAAGGAGCATTGAGGTTGAGGACTGATTTACCAGAGTCAAAGTCCAGGGTACGGACTGCCTCAGTGAGGTGCTCCAGGCTCACTGAGAAGCCATCCATGTTCTCATAGCCCTGTTCAATCTTCCCCAGCTTGCCGCCCTTGGAGGCCTCCACGATCCTGGGCAGGGAGAATATGGCCATGTCCCACCCTGCTCTTTGCCAAGCTGGGGGACCAGGGGCTGCAGCATCCCCACACTTGCCACCCGGGTACCACTGGCAAAGCCACCTGCAGCCAAACCCTGCCCAGCCGCAGGACTCAGCATCACCAAACTGCCCCCAGTTGGGGTACTTACGTTTTGATGAGCTGCTTGGCGCTCTGTGGGGAGCAAGAGGAGAGCAGAGTGAAGCCACATGGCAGCCACCAGGACGTCCCCAAGCCAGTGGGAGCCCATGGGGGCAGCAGCAGGGAGGTTTGGGGGTCTCACCATGAGGAAGGCTGCTCCCCCTGTCTCCTCCATGGCCTGCACAGCCGTCTCCACCAGCCGACTTGACCTCTCCAGCTGCTCCTTGTACTGGCAGATGAGGCCCTGGATGAAGTCTGTCTTGTGGCGCTGCTCGCGGCTGATGCGCTCCAGCAGCTCCGACTTCTTCTCCTCCAGCAGCGCTGCCAAGGTGTCAAAGCGAGTGCACAGCTCCCGCTTGGCTGCCTCACTGTTCTCCTGCAGGGACAAGGGGTGAGGGATGTGTCCCTCAGCACCAGCAGCATCCCAAAGCCTTGCCTAGCCCATGGGCTCCAGCTCCCTCCCAGCCAACCCGAATGGGTTGAGGATTCAGCCCTGCATTTCGGAGGGCTCCTTTTCTCCCTTTCCTCACCTCGGTGCTCTGGCACGAGTCCTCCAGCTGGGAGATGATGGTCTGGATGCGGTCGTTCCCTGCCACCAGCATGGAGATGCAGTTGTTCAGCTCGGTCTGGGCAGGGATGGATGGACAGAAACAGCTTGAACCCCAGTGGGGATGGGGACATGCCCAGCCCCAGCTCTGCTCCCCCCACATCTCCCACAGGCCACAACCACTCTAAATATAGGCTGTCTCCTGGGCAAAGTCACACGGGGGCTATTAATACCGAGTGAGCAGGTCCCAGTGCTATTTGTGGCTGCCCCAGCTCAGCACATTGCCATGGGACGAGCTGTGTTCCCTGCATCCCCCCTCAGCTTCCCCCACGGCACCTTCTGGCCCTGGAAGACGGTTTGCAGGGGGGCAACTTCGCAGTCTTTGTGGGCACCGAAGACTTTGCACATGGAGCACGTGGGGACCTCACAAGTGATGCAATAGATGTTTATCCGCTCGTCCTCGTGCTCCTTGCACATGGGGTGCTCCCCCTTCTTCAGTGGCCTGCTGGAGAGAGCAGCACAGCCATGGTGACATCCCTGCCATGGTGACATCCCCACTGTAGTCACATCCCCGCACGACGATGTCCTGCCCCTTCTCTCCATCATCCCCACTGTGGTGACATCCCCACTGATGCTGCATGGCCACCCCAAAGTCAGGTCCCCAGGAGAGGACAGATCCTGGCACAACCCCACACTTGCTCCTTCAGCAACCACTGACCTCTGTGCTTCCCTAAGCCCCACGCCCAGTGAGTCCCAGTTTAAACCAGTGTGGCACTGGGCACAGCAGCAGCCGGCAGTGGTGAGCGGACGGGTCCTGGGGCCCTGCTCTGGGGATGCTGCGCAAGAGTCTAATTTTAGCCTTGGGCTCAGGGATTGATTGTTGTCACTCAACATGTGACTGGGGTGGGGGCACCAAGAAACCCCCGGGGGGGGGCCCGGCCAATGCCTGCAGCTGAAGGGGGGACATGGGGACAAGCCAAGCCACAGAGGAAACCAGAGGCCAGCCCAGGGAGCCCCCCCAGCAGGCACAGACACCTGCCCTGTGCCATCGTCCCCATGGCTCTCAAACAATATTTACAGTGGTTCAGGGAGCTTGGCTGGGGCCCCTGCTCCTCCTCGGGATCCTGTGACCCCCCCTTCCCTCTCCAGCCCTTCCACTGAATGGGTCCCCCCCGAGCTGTCCCCCTGCCCCTTATCAGCCGGCAGCAGCCGCTGTCAGACACAGAGCTTGGGTTTGTCCCCCACACCTCCTGCCTCCCACCAAACACCTCAGGCACAGAGCACAGCACGGGCAGAGCCTGCCAGGGACCCACTGCTCCCTTGAGCTGCCCAGAGACTCAAACCCCACTGGACAGGGGGAGGATTTGGGTTGGAAGAGGAAGATTTGGGTCAGGGACCATTGGGCCAGCAGGAAGTCCCCCCTGGTTTCTCCCCAAGATGACATCTCCTGTAGTCCCAACAATGGTGCTGGGGCTTGGGAATTGGGCATCCCCACGTCCCTTTGTCCCCATCTCCCTGTGTCCCCACTGGGGCAAAGCACAAGCAAACAGCCACAACCACCCCATGGCCTACCTGGAGCACTCCTGTTTGTAGATGTCGATGATGTTCTCCACCAGCAGGTTCCTCTGCAGCCCATAGACACCATGACGGTCCAGCAGCACCTCATGGCGGCATGATGGGCACCGGAACCGGCCCCCCGAAATCACACTGCCCCGGCTCTGCCAGTACGGGTTGGCAGCCTGCGAGATGCACATTGGGGTGTCCATGAGCATCCCCACAGCACCCAGGCTGGGGGGGGACAGGACGCAGGCACCCCCCTCTCACCTGGAAGACATCATTGGCACACTTGCGGCAGAGGTTGTGCTGGCAGGGCAGGATCACCACGGGCTTGCTGAACATCTCCAGGCAGATGGGGCAGATGAGCTGCTTCTCCAGGCTCTCCATGGGGTTGCCATCCCGCAGGATGCCGGCTTGGAAATCCATCGGCACAGTGGTGGCTGCTCTCGCTCACACTCGGCTGTTGTAGCACTCCTCATCCCGCTATTTATAAGTGACTTCCCGGTCATGCCAGCGCCGGGTCGGGTGTCTGGGGAAGCATCAACACCTGTCACACGGGACTGAGCCATCGGGATGCCACCGGGTGGTAAACAAGCAGGGGACAGGCTGTACGGGAGGCCCTGCCTGCGGCTGCTGGCAAAACTACCCTAGAGAGGGGGGTAAATGGGGCCAGGCTTGGCTGCACATCCCCAGGGCCAGCAGGGCCGGATCTTGGGAGCGGGTCCCACAGCAGCACTGGGGTGGAGGCAAGAAGGGGTGAGCAACAGCCCTGTGGTCATTAAGATGTTGTGGTGGTGCCAGCAATGGGACAGAGCTGGGCCAGCGGCAGCAAGGGTTGGCTTATACAGAGCATCTCCCTTTACATCCCCAAAATGCGACCACTCCTTGGGTGCAAAAGCAGCCTCATTACAGTGCTGAGGCTGTGCTTGGAGGAGAAAGGCAGCACCAGGGAGATGCAGACCCCATGCCCGGCACGTGTACCAGGTTCCCCCCCTTCCTATCCCAGGCAGGGATTGGGGGGCTCTTCTGTATTCCCTGTGTTCTTCTATATTCTTCTGTATTACACAGAGGGAGCTACAGGATGCCCCCTGTGCTGCCATGTGGTGCCATAAAACAGCCGGCCCCTCTGCTTGGTTGCAAAACCTGACCCAGAAACAGCCCCTCAGGACCAGCACCCAGCGCATTTGGCTGCTGCAGTGATAAACAAGGTGTCGTGCCAAATACCAGCCCTGGCCCACAGGAGACCTGTAAATACACTGCATGAGGAGCCAGGGGTGTTGCGCTGTTGCCTCTGGGTCATGCCGGGGGGGATAGGGTGATGTGGGGTGGTGGCTGCTGCTGCACCTACAGTGGCAACGGGTGCTGGGGTACATGAATGCATGGGTGCATGGGTCCGGATGTGCAGGGGTACAAGGATGCAAAGGTAGATAGAGCACAGTTACCTGAGTACACAGGGTTCACAGGTGCAGGATGCATGGGTACATGGATGCACAGGTACAGGAGTGCGTGGGTGCAGGGTCCATAAGTACATAGGTGTAGGTGTGCAGGGGTTCATGGGTGCAGGGTTTCATGGGTGCAGGGTACACAAGTGCCTGGGTGCACAGAGCCTGTTTGGCTGCAGCCAGCCCCATCCCAGGGCAGGGCAGCCCCGCAGTTGTTTTGGGTGCTCCTTCCGGGCAGGTTCACGTGTCATCAAGTGACTGTGCTAGGACCAGCCAAGCACATCTTGCAAAACTGTCCCCGTTTCAGCACTTGGAGCTCCCCCAGGGAGGAGCTGGCACACGGATGGGGCTGGCACACACTTGGCACGGCAGTGTGGGAGCTGGCTGCTGGCTACAGCCGGGCATGTGCCCCCATCCCCACCCCCACGGGCATTGGTTAACTAACTGCTTCGGGACTCAGTTAACGGGATTCATTGTAATGGAGGGGTTGTGATGTCCTTATCAGCCTTCGGAAGCCACAAGGGGCTTGTTGGCCCCTGATTGCCTTTAGGCAGTTTAGGTAGTGGCCTGAAAACTGATCAGCACCAGGCTTGTTCCCAATGGACCCGGGGGCAGCATGGGAGCGTATCTGAACTGATTCCACCTGAGTCCCACAGGGCTCCCAGCACTGGATGAGGGCCCAGCCGGTGATGGCTGCGCAAGGAACGGGTGGAGGAGCCAGCGGGGCTATGGCAGCAGCGTTCCGCCCCCGATTCCTGCTCATGGGGAGCAGACACAGCCTGCGGAGGAAGGGACCGAGGCGGAGAGCGGGGACCGAAGGGGACAGAACGGGATAAAAGGGGATACACCGGGACCCAACAGAACCCGCATCATTCACCTCTAGGCCGGGTGTAACCGAACCACGTGAAACTGAACGGACCAATCAGAGGGCGCAGCGGAGGCGGGGGGCGTGGCCGCGCCGGCGCAGTTGTTTGGGGGAGCCCTATAATGGCGGCCGGGCGGCGGCAGCGCGGTAGCAGCGCGGAGGTAACGCGGGGCTTGGCCCGGCCCGGGGCGGGGAACGGGACCGAGCCCGGGCGGTTGAGGCCTCTGGTCCCGCACGGGCGGCGGCTCCGCTGCAGGGATCCGGTAACGGCGGAGCCGGGCGGGCAGCAGCGGCACGGCTGCCCCTCGGGCCGCGCCTGCAGGGGTAGGCCCCGCTGCAGCCAGCGGTGCCTTGGTGACTGCCCTCCGGAGCCAGCGCCCTTAGTGCGGGTGTGCTCCCGGTGTGACGGCAGCTCCGGGGCCTCCGTGCCGGAGCGGGGCGGGGGGGTGCGGTCGGTGTCATTGTGGGTGTTGCTAACGCGTTACCGGCTGCAGCAGGCCCAGCCTGTTTGCTTGGCCTGGGCCTGTCCCTGCTGCCCGGGTCGCTGCCCTGGGGAGCAGGAGGTGTTTGCACTGAGGCAAGAACCGCGGTGGGGGTGAGGGGAGGCAGCAGCCCCGGTGCTGGGCACAGGGCCACGTTCTCTGGGGTAACAACACAGCAACCGACTCTTAACACGGGGGCCGTTTTCTGCTCGTTGTGAGCTTCATGTGAGGGTGTAAAGTGTAAAGTCTTTGCCTCGGGAGTTACTTGGCTGCTGGTGAGATCAGAGATGCTGCTCTTCTGCCCTGCATGGGAGGGGCTTTGGCCCACCATAGCTTCATGTTGAGGCTGTAATCTTAATCTGTGCCTCGCAGGTGCAGGCTGGGTGCATCTGGTGATCAGAATCTGATGGTGATGTGCTCATACATGCGTAGTGCAGGGTTTTGTGGCAGGTTACAATGTGTGTGTGGTGTTACCCTGCGGCTGATGATACTTTTTTTCTCTCTCTTTTTTCCTTTTTTTATTTTTTTTTATTCTTTTATCAAAGAAAAATAAGTTCCTAAACCAGTGGAGAAACTTGAACAGGCTCTTTTGATGTGTTTCCTATTGCCTGCTTTACTGACATAAAGAGAATTCCATTTATCCCTAGCAGTGTCACAAACCCTTTCAGTTGTGCTTTATTTATGTTGTGTTTTACTCTGTTTGCCCGGTGATAACTGGCTGGCCAAGCTTTTTTTCCCCTGTCTGTAGTCAGTGTCCCGTTTTGGTTTGGTTGTGTGAAGGTGGTGGTGTGGTTTTGGGTTGGGATCTTGCAGGGAGGTGTGTAGAGAGGCTCGTGAATCTACAGCAGTGTTTGGTGGCTTTTGTTTTGGCGTGTGTCTCACTTTAACTACAGAGCAGCATCTTAACTTTTGTCCTTGCCCTGTGGAGCAGAAGTGAAAGTCAGATGCAGGGCACAAGCTTCTGCAATCAGTTACCCTTTAAACCTTCTGCAGCTGTAGATGCCTCAATCAGAGGGGACTTGGTGAAAAATCACAGGAATACTAAAAACCAGAAGCAGTCCAAAGCATCTGCTTGACTTGGTCTCAGGGAAAGAAATTAATGATGACATTATACCCGACACATTTATTTCCACAGTCATCTCCCTAACAGGCAGGGTTAATCAGATCTGTTACTGCTTGCCCACAGGCTGCAACTAGAACTTCTCCTTGCTCTTCCAGGCGTCGATGGAGAGCATGGTACCATACTATTATTCCTGCAGATGCTCGCAGAAGACACTGAGAGGAAGGACCAGGAGCCTATGGGATAGTCCTGTCTCAGTGCAGTGCAAGTCTAGGTTTGAATTGTTGCCACCTTGAAAACTGGGCTGTATTTGAAATGTTAATAGTCCCACCAGAATGATGTAATTTCACTTTTCACTGGTCCGTGGCAACAGGTACAGGTTTACAGAGTAGCTTCTGGAATGTTTCAGCACTTGGATGCAGCATCAGCGTAATGCTCAGAGGCACTCTCCTGTTAGTGGCAGGGTTTTGGTAGGCCTCGTATTGCTGCACCAGACCACATGGGGGAAAATACAGCCCAGTTCTTGTTCATGAGTTTTAGTTCTGTGGGTTTCTCCCCCCTTCCCCAGAACCCTTGGTCTTGAAGATGGTGAGTAGCCAGCCTAAGTACGATCTAATACGAGAGGTTGGTCGTGGCAGTTATGGTGTGGTGTACGAAGCAGTCGTCAGGAAGACCTCTGCACGGGTCGCGGTGAAAAAGATCCGGTGCCATGCTCCAGAGAATGTGGAACTAGCTCTGCGTGAGTTCTGGGCACTTAGCAGTATCAAGAGCCAGCATCCCAACGTCATTCACCTGGAGGAGTGCATCTTGCAGAAAGATGGTATGGTGCAGAAGATGTCCCATGGCTCCAGTTCCTCCCTTTATTTACAGGTACATGAAGCTGAGGTAATGGGGTGAAAGTCATGATTCTGAACGTGTAGCTGGGAGGGAAGGAGGTGGGTAGCTAAGATCTCTGGGGTTCTTTTGAGCTATCCATAGTTAGGAGAGGCTATTGTCTGCATTGTTGACACCCCAAAATGATGACATCTTTTCAAAAGAGCCTGGCTATTGAACAGTTGCCTGTACGTTGTCATGTGAAGCCAGTGCCACTCCAGAAGACTCTGGGGGGAGGTTAAATGCAAATCTGCTGTGATAATTTGAGGAAGCACCACAGGTAAAGCACAAGGGAGGTGCAAGCTGTTGTATTCCTCAGTAGAAGGCCTGCTGTAAGGTTAATGAGCAGATATGTCTTGGGAGACTGCTCTGAAGCATTTCTTAATCTTGAATGTCCTTGGAAGAAGAAGTAACAGTCTTGATTTAGGAAGCAAACACTTAAAGTTCTTTGGGAAATGATCAGCCATTGGCAGTGTATGGTGAGCCATTTTCTGGTTTTGAATAACTAGTAATATCTTCAAGGAGAGGTAAAGGTGTGATAAGTAAGGGAATAAATTTCACTCCCCTTATTTGGCCACTGAAAGTGTTCCTTAAGTTTGAAGATGTGGATGAAGAATAAGCAGTGCTGGAAAGACTTTGAAAGATGATCAGATTCATTCCCTTGTTAAGGAGCTGCCCCAACTTGAAGTCCTCCCCTGGCAGGAATTTACGTCTCTGGTTTAAAAAGTCATGAGCCTGCTCCATGTTTATTGTGTCATCCCCAGTCAGCCTTTATCATTTCAGTTTCTGTTGTCATTCTTGCATGTCTAATGTGGGGCCTTTTATTGGTGAGCATTCATCTGACAGCCCTTCACGGCTGTCCAGATCCTGTTGTGCCGAGTGCTCTACGAGCCTGAGAAAGAGGATTCTTGCCTTTGTAAACTTGCTGTAGCTTGGTAGTTGTTACTGACCTGCTTTCATGGAGGGATTAGGGTAAAATAATACCAGTCAGCTCATGTGGGAGATATTAGTGCCTTACTGTTCTAGTCCTTAGGGGATCTGTGAGAGATGTGGACACTTGTACAGAGGGAAACTTTAAACCCCCCCAGGGTGGAAGGTGGGGAAGAGCTTCCAGGTCACCTGCAGCATTGGCTTTTGATGGTAGTGCCTGTTAACAATGCAGCATGTAAATCTCACCCATGTCAGGTGTGAGCTGTACAGAGCAGAGAGGAGTGAGGGGCAGAGCTGACTCTGAGACTGGGATCACTTTATGTGCTGAAATAGAGAAAATCAGATCTCCCTTGGTTACCCTCTACTCTCCCTGCCCCAGGTGGGGGAAGTAGTGCATTTACAGAGCTGCACTGGTGTAGTGTGTGAGGAGGCTGTCTGGGGGAAGGGATGTTGGTGTCTCCTGAAGGGCTGGGGGGCAGATGCTTGTCTGGTGTCAGCTGAACCAAGTCAGTGAAGTGAGAGTCCTGAACAAGCCTGATCTTGTGGTGCTTTGCAGCTGGCACAGATCCGGTAGTGGAGTGTTAATGCTGAGCTAAGATGCAGTTACAGCTTCTGTAAAGGTGTGGGGGGAAGAGCTGTGCCTTGGTGCTCACTTGGCAGAGGGGACATCCTGCTGCCCTGTGATACCTTCATCTCAGTTACTGACTGTAGACCTGAAATAGCTTGTTTTCTAGTTCGCACCTGGATTTACAGTTTGTCTGGTTTGGGTACTAGCTGTGCTAGCAATTAGATAGCTATAAATTGCTAGGAATTTTGCTCTTGGATGGGAAAGGTCACTTCTTCAAAGCACTATAAATGTTGCTCTAAACATTAATAGCTACCTCAATTTTTGCAAGCCTGTTGCAGCTGTTTGGTTTCGTGTACATTGGTTACTACTAACGAATAATTGCAAGACTTCCATCAGGAATTCCCTGCTGCTTAGAGCCACCTCAGAGGAGCTGAAGAGGCAAATGTGAACTTGTATAAATGGGATTAGTAGAAGTGCTGGTTTTACCTTGCTTTTTGTTTGAAGCAGCTGTTAGAACTGGCTGCTTGAGCTACTTATGCTCTAGAAAACAGCAAATGGATCATGATGGTGCGAGAGCTGTTACTGCAGCAGCTGTGCCTTTAGTGTTCTCCTGAGGGAAGAGATCCTGTGTTAATGCTTGCTAGTTAATACATTCCTGTGGAAGGAATGGAGAACAGTCTTTATAAAGCTGTTGTGGAGAGGACAGGCCCCTGGCACTGTTCAGTTGCTAGTTAAGACTTTGTTTGGACATTGAAGTTGTTGACCAAATGGGTGGGACAGGCTTTGTTGGGCAGGGACACTGTCCAGCTGGAGCAGATGGGAGTGCAGTGGCCACTGAGTGTCTTTCAGAGTAGTTATCTGGGTCTAGCTTCAGCTTCTGGGCAAGAGCAGGAGCTTGATATGCTTTGTCTGCATGAAAATGAGGAGGCTGTCAAACAAACACTGTGACTTTTAGATTTTTAAATCAGGAATTTGGCATGAATTTCTCTTTTCACCAAAGTATTTTCCTCTCTGGACTATTGAGAGGAGGATCCAAACTTCACAGGTTTTTTCCGTCATATCTTTACATTCTTGTGATCATCAGGCAGTTATGATATTTCTTTTCCTTGTTGCAGCTTGTAGAGACCTCATTAAAAGGAGAAATAGTCTTTGACCCCAGGAGTGTGTATTACCTCTGGTTTGTAATGGATTTCTGTGATGGAGGAGACATGAACGAGTATCTGTTGTCCCGAAAGCCAAACCGCAAGACCAACACCAGCTTCATGCTCCAGCTCAGCAGTGCCCTGGCATTCCTGCACAAAAATCAGATCATTCATCGGGACCTCAAACCTGACAATATTCTGATCTCTCAGAGCAGGATGGATGCAAGTGACTTGGAGCCCACCCTGAAAGTGGCTGATTTTGGGCTGAGTAAAGTATGCTCAGCCTCAGGACAGAATGCTGAGGAGCCAGTCAACGTCAATAAGTGTTTTCTATCAACTGCCTGTGGGACTGACTTCTATATGGCCCCTGAGGTCTGGGAAGGACACTACACTGCCAAAGCAGACATCTTTGCACTGGGGATTATAATCTGGGCAATGCTGGAAAGAATCACATTTATAGACACAGAAACAAAGAAGGAACTCCTGGGGAGTTACGTCAAGCAGGGGACAGCGATCGTGCCCGTTGGAGAGGCCCTCCTGGAGAACCCAAAAATGGAGCTGCTCATCCCCGTGAAGAAGAAGTCCATGAATGCTCAGATGAAACGGCTGCTGAAGGAGATGCTGGCTGCCAACCCCCAGGATCGCCCCGATGCCTTCGAGCTGGAGCTTCGATTAGTCAATATAGCTTTTAAGGACAGCAGCTGGGACACGTGATGGGGGCCTGGTTGTGTGTGTGTGTCCTGATAGAGCTGCTTCTCACTGAGCTGATAGCGCAGCAGTAAAAGAAATGAGCCTGAACTCCAACCTGCAGGGTGTAGTTTCTACCAAATGAATCTCTTTTGAGTCTCACGATACGAGTGTTGAGGTGGCTGTTGTGCGTTGATGTGTGTAATACCAGGATGTTACCTGCAAGTGTCAGATGTGACGGTGTTTGTTGGTGTATGCTGGCAGTGGGATGTGTTAAGAGCTGAGACTTTACTTCTAGCACTATGTTATGGAGTATTTTGTACATTCCAGTTTCCTATGTGAGTATTAGGAACTCTAATGGAACAAGGATTTGCATGCTGGTAGTGCAAATCTGCAAGCTTTGTAAAGTAATTGTGTATATATTTCTGTATATGAGTGACTGGGTGTGTATGCCACTTAAATTATTTGGTGTGGGTCTGCATGATTGGGGTCTCCTAGAAACCAAGATGAAGATAGATGAGAAGCATTCCTCCTCCTTCAGGCCTGAAGAACTTGATTATTTATTTTTATTATCTAATGTCAAAGAGAGGGTCTGAGACTTGACAAAGAGACATTGCAATGCAAGGGGCTCAGCAGTTCTCAAAGTGCTGATGTGGCCACGCTGAGCACTTCCAGCTTCATGAGCTTGTCACTGAGGGAGTCAGAACCGTATGCAGTTGGGTGCTAGCATGTTGCCTTGCTCATTAATCATTCAATTTTGCTTTCTCCTAGTGATCAAACACTTGATTAATCAGTTGATCTACACTTTCACACATGCTCTCTACTCCTGTAGCTATAATTCAATAGCACTTTGAGGATTTATAATGAGTACTTTGGGCTTAGCTTATGGAAAATGGGTGAGGGAATCAAGCAGCATAGAGCATTCTTTTTAAGCTTCTTTAAACTATGGGGGTGGTTTTCCCATTAACTGGATCTGACCAGTGATAGTGGTCATGGCCTGTTCCTTTCTGGCATTACCTCTGATGTAGTGAGGAGGAGATAAAGGCGTGACTGCCTTGTAGCACACACCTCTTCAGTAACCAGGGTGTGAGAGGTAGCTCCCATTTGTGTGGCAACCTTGGCTCTTTTTTTTTCCAGTTAGCTTTCTTTCTTTTAAATAAGTAATATTTACTGAAACCCCAGATGGGAGATGTAGCTGTGAAGCACTTGAAGGGCTGCTTACCCTCAGCTCTTACTCTGCAGAAGCAGACTGATATGCCAAGAGAGGACTGTGGCCTTTCTCATCCATTTGAGTTTTAAAGAATTGCCTTTAAAGCAGCAACAAAGGGCAGTTTTCTTCACAAAATCAACCTGGTGTGTTTTGGTTTTCTTTTCCCCCAGATTTACCTGGAAGTTGTTGTATTTCCCTGTGTGATTTACTTCTCAGATATGTTCCCTCCTAGTGCGGTGAGAGCAGTTCTGGTTAGTCATTGTTTATTCTGCCTAAACCAGAACTTTATTGTTCTTCCAGAAGCAAAGGATTCTGATTCTGCCAAACTTCTGAGGCTTTACAGAGTACAGATGGCTCTTCCCTGGTGGTGTCTGCAGCTGGTGGCAGTTACTTAGGCAGCCTTAGTCCTTAATTCTTGTTATTTTGCTTCCCTACACCTTAGCTTCACTTCCCAACCTGACACTGTCATAAACAGTGATTCTCAGATGATACTTCCCTGTTTCAAAGCCATGTTTTTTGTTTAGAAGATGCTATAGAAGTAACTTTCAGAAGACTACAGCAGAGCAGTAGAGCTCCAGTGTAAACAGGCAGCAGTGGAGGGGTGACTGCATCATACTGAGAACACAGCCTGTTGCCTCTATAGATGTCCCAGTGTTGTTCCTTCCCTGCAGAGAGCTTAGTCTGTAGGAGACTTGGAGCCTATCTGTGAGTAGCCATCAAAAGGGATCTATTTTTTCTTGAGCTCTGCAAACAGAGATGTTTGTGTTCTCATTTTAACCGAGTTCAGTACAACTGAACCTTGGCTTGTTACGGAAAGGAAAACAAACCGCTCGCTGTCTGTGCCAACGCTGTGCCACAGTACTTACATTTATCTCAGCATGGGCACTCGATGAGTGCAGTTTGTAGAGGGCACAGAACTTTTCCATGTTGAACTTGGGAGCTTTATAAAAATCCATTGCCAACTTCCTCCTCTCGTACCCCCCAGAAGTCAGAATCAGCTGTTAGCTTCAAGTATGCATTTACTGCACAATAACTTTCTCTTTAAGGTGCTTTGCAAATCATCTGGTTCTCTGAAGTATTTCAAAGGCTGAACACTGAATAGCTGCCTGCCTGCAGTGCAGCAAGGAGTGAATGGCACAGGAAATGGGTGTTTTGACTTCCCAAGTGTTTCTTTGCACTGGTGGCCACTTTAAGTGGGGGTACCTGCAATCCCCCTCATGGTGCTTTGCCTTGCTGTGGAGTGTTTCCTTGGTTAACACTGAATGGTAGTCCTTGAGTCTGTGTTCTCTTTGGCTTTTGTTGTCTGGGGTCTTTGTTTTAAAACCTTTGACAAATCACATTGTTGTAGCAGCTCTGGAGTTCCTCACCAGCGTGACACAAAGTCAAGAGACTTCAGCACTTAGATTTCTTTTTTTCAAATCTTTCTTTAAAAACTGTATATTTTACAAAGAGTTTCTCATGAGGAGAATTGTGCAATTTCAGTTCATGACTGTTTTTGAAATAAAACCTGATTTTCAATGAAGTTGTTGTACTTTAGCCAGAGAAATGCGTTCTTCTCAGTCGGTGCAATGTCCTCTGCCTGTCCACAGAGCCACACAGGAGTTTACTGTGCTTAGGGCAGAAGTAAGCTGTAGCACTTCACGGTCATCCTGTAGGTATCCTCAGCTTATAGAAGATGCTGGGTTGGTTAATAGTGCCACTCGTCTTCTCTGGGTAGCAGCAGAGCCAGACTTCAACTGATGTGTGATGTGCAGCTGGAGGAGTTGACAGTGAGTCTGAATGCATGTGAAAATGGAGCTGGCTATAAGCAAATCTACTACTAGTACTACTGAGGATGCAGATAGATGCTGCCCCTGTCTTGGGTGCTGGAGTGTTTCCCCTCTAGCTGCTGTGTTTGCTGGAGCAGGATTTCATGCAGAAAGCCCCCACCCCTTGTGTGGGTTTGCACCACAGGCCCTGTGCAGAGGGCTGATGGTGAACAGATGCTCTGCCCTGCTTCCCTCTGGAGCACCTAGAGCAAGTGCTGCTGCCTTTGGCTGGAGCTGCTGGAGGGAGCAGGTGTGCTGGCTTTTGGGACCTCAACCAGGTGTAAATGGAGGCTTGTGAGGGACAGTGGCCTGTGGTCTTGTGTGCCCTGAGGAGCCTTAGGAATGCAGCTCAGGAGCTGCTGCTACTTGGGCATAGTATAAAAACGTAATAGTGTTTTGCATGTTTGTTGTGGCTTTAACTCCATCTGGCAGCTAAAGATGAGAAGGTAAAACCTGTGGGTCGAGATAAGGACAGTGCAATAATTAAGGCATAGTAGTAATAAGGAAAAGGGAAATAAGAGGGAAAGATCAAACCCCAGCTAACACAGTGATGCACAATCTGATTGCTCAGCCCCCACTGCCCCATACCCAGCCTGACCTGAGCAGCGATCCAGCTCCCCCCAGTTTCCCTATTGGCCATGATGTGCTGTGGGATGGAGTATCCCTTTGGCTAGGTCTGGTGTCCTGTCTGCTCCCTCCTGGCTTCTTGTGCTCCTCCTCACTGGCAGAGCATGAGACTGGGAAGTCCTTGATCAGGGTAAATACAACCAAGCCATTGGTGTGTTATTGGTGGTGTTATCCAGCTAAAGCTGAAACCACAGCCCTGCACCCCCTGCTAGCAAGAGAATTAACTTGGTTACAGCTGAAATCAGGACAATGTTTTAATTACCATTGGAGCAAAGGGACTGGGAATAGTGCAAGCAGGAAATGCTGCAAACCGGTTGCTCCTGCCGTTTCTTATCCCTGCAACAAACCTTTAAACCTGCTTGGTTTAAAGGCAGTGCAAACTGCAGTGTAATGGCAGATGTTGCTCTGTGGTGGAGATAAGGCTGCTGTCCTGCTCATCCACCCCTTGGAAAGCTGCCCTGGCTTCCCAGAAGCAGATTCCCCCCCCTTGTGCCATAGTGTGGGGCAGATGTGCTCAGGTGGCCTTTGCACTGTGGGCAGCACGAATGGGTGACTGTTCCCTTTGCGCCACGGATGCTCTGCAAACCCTTCCATGTTGGTCAGCATTGCTTATCTTTACTGGGGGTTTGTGCAGTGAGCAGGGAACTGGAGTGTGGAAACACTGGGAGCTGTGGGGTTCGTTCCCCCTTTGGCTGGAGGGAGCTGTGATGCAAAGCGCAGCTTCTATCCTTGAGTGCGATGAGGGAGGAGGGATGTGCCTGCAGTACCATGAGCTGTGCAGTGTCTGCTCTGTCGGAGGTGGTAGGACAAGACCTGAGCTGCCGCAGGTCTCCTCTCTGGCTCCATGGGGTTACTGGGGGGTCCTGCATGCTCCTGGATGCAAAGCTCCATGAAACGGGAGCAGTGAGGTGAGGATGCTCCAGCCCCAGCGCTGCGAGGGCAGCTGCAGCCCAGCCCATGCGCTGGTGCAGTCCCTTTGTTCCCATGTGAATGGGCAGAGTCTTTGGCTGCCTGAAGTGAAGTGATTGCATCAGGGCTGCAGTTTGTGAGGAGGGGCCTGGGCTGAGCCGTGGGGCTGAGCTGAGCTGCCCGGGGGGGTTGGAGCTGTTCTCGTTGGGGCTGCCCCATATTTGCTTTCTCCTGAGGAGGAGGAGCTGCTGCCAGAGCTGCACTTGTGCAGACGCCTCTTTCATCTCTGGGCTTTCAACCTAAAACCTCTGTGGTTCCCTTGCACCAGGCGGTGGGGCCAGTGCAGGTGCTCAGCTCTGGCACTGGGGATGCTGGCACCTTACTGCATCTCTGTCTGCCCTCAGGGTCATGGTTCTGACCTGCTTCACTGCAGCCGTCGCCTGCTATGGGGTTCCCAGTGCAGGGTTTGAGCAAGGAGCCCCACTGCTCTCTGGTTCCTACCTGTGGTTAGCGGTGCCTTAGGGGAGTGATGGTTGTTCAAGCCCATTGGAGCCAGGGGGATTTTTACACCTATACAGCAAGGCTGCTGCTCCTGCCTGTCCCTTAGGGCAAGCGCCTGCATCCCAGGCTCCCAGGGGCTGCTCTCCAGGCACCTGCATGGAGCTGGGACCACAAAGGGCTTTTTGTGGGATGTGAAAGCAGAGCAGCAGCAGACGGCTGCTATCGGGTGCTGCATCCTGCCCACCCATGGTCCTGGGGCAGGTAAGATGGGGTTTTACGGTTCTTTGTAAAGGAGAAATGCATCTGGAAGGGGTTGAATGGGGGCAGGTTTGTCCCTGCCATGAGGGGTCTGCAGGAGCAGGGCTGCATCATCCGGAGCTGAACAACGGGGCTGGAAGAAGAAGGAATTGCTTTGAGGGCTTCCTCAGCCTCCTCTCACCCACTGCAAGGCTGGAGGGCTCAGCACTGGCTGTGCCCAGGGTTGCTTTGCTTGCCTGGTACCTTGCTGGCTTCCCAGTGAGCTGGGAGGGAAGTGGAGCCCAACTGCAGAGCAGAGAGCACCTCGTGAGAGCTGCGAGTCATTGGCAATGAGAACCAGGGACTTGGAGCATCCACAGGACCCAGAAGAGCCACCAAGAGGCCGTAAATTGGGTAAATCCTTCCGAGAAGCCAAAGTGACAAAAGCCTCATTTGCCTCCCCGAGGGAAGGAGGAGCTGCCCAGGATGCTGATGATCCCCTCAAGTTACCCCTTGTATCCCAAAGGGAATGTGCTTTGCCTAAAGGAACCAGTTCAGCTGTGCTCGGGACAGGGGCAGGCGCTTGGTAGGAGCATCCCATGGGAACCCTGCATCCGCCGGAGAAGGGGGAATCTGAGGCTGCTCTTACTCACTTGTGGCTTTCCCGTTATTCCTGCTCAGGAAATAAAACCTGTTCTGATCAACGGTGATTCACGTTGTCTGCAGTGCAGAACAGCTCCTCTCCCCTATGGGAATGTGGGTGCCCCTCTTCCTGGGGCAGATCCTGGTCTGCTGCAGGTTTCTCCATCACTTCCCCCATCCTTTCCCCATCTTCCGCTGGAGGTGGTTGGATTTGCTCTGGTGTGGCCGTATCCTGCACACAGAGCCCGAGTGCTGCCGGCAGAGGCAGCTCCCTGCATTGCTCCTCTCCAGGTTCATTGCAATAGAATAGGTCCTGTCCCTTCCTTGCTTTTCCTGGGGTTCTTCCCAGTGCCTGCAGAGCCTGGGCAAGTCCTGGCTGCTCTCATCCTGCTCAGCCTCTGCTTTAGCCCCTGTTCTCATCAGCCCAGGGGTCCTGGCACTGGTGCTGTCACACAGGGAAGTGGCTGCAGACCCAGTTCCTGGCACTGCTCACATCCCAGTTCCTGAGCAGCAGCACATGAAGGAACTGGGATGGTCCCACTTGGTCTGGGGCCAAAAGCCTGAGCTCTGTCCCTGGGCTCTGTCCCTGGGCAGTGCTCTCCATCCACACCAACCAAGAGATGGAGGGAGCTGGTGTCCCCCCCCCCGGCCACAGCAGTGCCAAGTTCACAGCCCCCGGGCAGGAGCAGGGCACAGGGGGAGCCCTGGGAGCCCCCAGCCCTGGGCAGAGGTAAAAATAGGCCCTGGGCCGGCTCCAGCCCATTGTGGCTTCCTGTGATTTACAGCCCTTCCCTTCCCGGGGAGGGGAAGAGGAGGCAGGAGCCTGGTTCCCTTTGACCCTTTCACCACCAGCAGGGACAGGGCCAGGATCTTGCCTCCCTCCTCCCTGCATGGGGCAGGATCCTGGGGAAGGGACTGGATCCGCACCCAGCACCTTGGGGTGGATGGAGGAGGGGGATGTGGTTTCTGTCCCATTCTTGATGCATGAGGGACAATGAGACTCGGTCCTGCCGGGAGGAGGCAGATCCCTGCTGTGGATCCCAGGATCCTGGCCAGGCTCCTACAAGGAGATGGCAGATGGAGGAGGAGAGCAGCAGAGGTGAGCTGGGGCTGCAGGAGGAGCTGGGATGCTGCCTGGGCTGCAGGGTGTGAAGGTTGGGGCTGGGGCACAGGGCTGGCAAGGTGGGATCCTGCTGTGGGGCTGGGCTGGGCTGGCAGGGGTTAATGGGGTGGCTCCTCCTCAACCTCTACATGAGGCTCCTGCCTGCTCTGGGCTCAGTTTGCTGTGGCCGGCAGAGGGGCAGGAGCCCAACGAGAAGAAACCATCTTCATATCCCATCCCTGCATCCCTGTGGTGGCTCAGGAGCCAAGCAAGAACAGAGCATCCTGCATCCCATCCCTGCATCCCTGTGTGGGCTCAGGTGAGCAAGAGCATCCTCCACCTGCTGAGCCCAGGTGCTGGGCATGATCCTGGTGCAGTGCAAGGCACTGGGCTCGCTGGCTCTGCCAAGGCAAAGCTGGAAGGGGATGGGGCTGTGCTGGAGGCATCTTGAGCTGCTGGGGATCTGTGCCTGGCAATGGGGAACTCAGCCCCTGGGAGCAGGGGACCGGACAAACCACGTGCCTCAGTTTCCCTCTCTGTATAGGGCTGGATGTGGCAGTGGGTTGTGTGGAGCTGAGCAGGCAGAGGGCTCCTGGGCTGTTGCTCTTCAGTGATCCTGCTGTGCCCGGCCCCATGTCCCTGCTGTCACCTGGAGGGGCTGCGGGGCTGGGTCACTGGCAATGGGCTGGCTCTCAATGGCCATTTAGGTCTCTTCTGCTCAGTGAAACCACCTGCTTTGGGCATTTACAAGCCCTGGCCCAGGCTCCAGGACCCCTTCCTCTGGCACCCACCACTGATCCACAGCCAGGACCTGCACAGGTGCTTGGGCACAGCTCAGCAAGAGCCCCAGGGCTGATGAAGCCGCTTTGCTCCATGCTCCCCACACTGAGCAGGAGATGCCTCAGTCTGGCTGCAGGGGGCAAAAGACCCCAGAGCATCCTGCAGCCCCTGCCCTGGTGCCACCACGCAGGGGTCCAGGGGCCCAGCTCAGCACCTCCCCTGTGCATGGGCTCTGTTCTCCTGTCCCTGCGCTCCAAGATAAGGCAGCGGCTCTGGTATTCCTTCCTGTGGTGCGGGTGAAGCCGGCAGATGCTCAGCACTTCTCTCTTCCTGCCCACAGATTGTTTGTGCCCTGCTGGCAGCTCTCACTGCTTGGCTGAAGCAGGGACCAAGGGAACCTCCAGTTCTGCTTTACCCCCCCCCCCCCCCATCCACTTCCTGCCACTGCTGCATCCTTGGTGCTGAACCCGGATCTCCTCTCTCTTCCCAGGGCCTAATCCAGGAGCCGAGCGAAGCTTTGGGAGCCTCCCCACCCGCAGCCCCGGACCCCTCCTCAGCCGCTCAAGGGGGAACAGAGCAACCGGGGTTCCCATTTAAGGGCTGGGGGCGATGGTGCCCCCGGGCAGCCCCCCTCTCGCCGCCTGCGCCTCCAGCAGCCTGCACCTCGTGCTCCCCGGCCACGGCTCCCCCCTGGCCCGGCCGAACCGGAGCCGCTGGTGGCCGCAGGAGCCGGGGGGCGGCGGGGGCCGGACGGGCAGCGCCGTGGAGCGGCTGGAGGCCGACAAGGCCAAGTACGTGAAGTCCGTGCAGGTGATGAGCCGGCGGCAGGAGCCGGCGCTGCGGAGCCGCTCGCCCTGGCTCTGCTCCCCCGGAGCCCAGCGAGCCCTCGGCCGGCAGCAGCGGGGTCAGAGCCCAGGGCTGCGCCGCGGACTGAGGCCCGAGCCCCTCAGCCACCGGCAGGGACGGGACTGCCCGGACGGGGACAAGGAGAACACTGAGGGCTCCGCGCGGCCGCTCTGCCAGGGCCCCGGTGAGCGGCCACCGGCAGCCCAGAGCCCCGAGCCCCCCGTGCCCACAGAGGAGGAGGAGGAGGGGAGGACTCCGGGTGCCGGCAGCGGTGGTGGCAGCAGTGGCATCGCTGTGCCCGGCGGCTCCGTGGTGCAGAAGCCGGCGCTGGCTCTGCGGGTGTCGCTGCCGCTGTCGGAGCAGGAGCGGTTCTTCAACTGCTGCGGACTGGACCGGGCGCTGGTGGAGCTGCTGGGGAGGGACAGGTTCGTGCCCGGGGGCTGGGACAACGGCCGGAACCTGCTCCACGGCTCCTGCGAGTCGGAGCCCGGGCAGGCCTCGGGGGGCAGCGATGGGGAGGTGGGACCGGGGCAGGAGGAGCAGGATGCTCGGCTGGGCTCTGCCGTCTCGGTGGTGGAGCGCAACGCCCGCATCATCAAGTGGCTCTACGACTGCTCCCGTGCCTGACCCAGCTCCATCCTCCCTGTCTCCTCTCATGCCCTGCACTAGCTGGTAGCCAGGGGGTGGGCAGAACCCGAGCCTCCCACTGCAGGCAGTGCTCACCTCGCAGCAAACTGGCTGCTGGGGTCGGAGCAGCGCTCAATAAACCTGGCTCTGTTTTTATAGGGCGTCGCGTGTGGTTCGTGTGGGGCAGGGGGAAAACGCAGGTCCCCATCCCGCGGTGGGGCCAGGGGCGATAGGGATCCTGTGAGAGACAAGGGAGAAGCAAGCACCAGGCAGGGCTCGGGGAGAAGGGGGCACCTCGGGGTCTTTAGTGCAGACACGTTAACACCGCGGAGCTCCCCTCGGCCGTGGGCAGGGGCTGCCCTCCGGAGCCGCTGGTGCTGCCGCAGGGTCCGGCTGCAGCATCCTCCTCTACTTGCCCCTGGGAGCGGTTTTATTCCGGATCTCGGCCAGTTTGCCGGCCAGGAAGCCCCAGCGGAAGGTTCCTTCCTCCGGCTCCCGCAGGTCGCTGCCATCGTCACCGGATGGCTCCGCGGGGCTCTCGCCCAGCTCCGGGGGGGACAGCTCCTTGTCCAGCCCCGGTGCCTGTTGCCACTTGGTAGCAAAGAGATCCCAAAAGCTGGAGGCCTTCTCGGAGGGAGGCGGCTCCGGGGGCGAGGCGGCCAACGGGCTGGGGAGAGAGCGGGTACGGGGGTGTCGGTGTAGGGACCCTTCTCACTGCGTCCCACAGTGTCCAGGACTGGCACCCCCATGGCCCCCTCCATGCTGCCCCCGCAGCCCAGCCTCATGAGAATAGGCAGGAGAGGGGGATGCAGGTGATGGGATGGGGGCGTGTGTGGGTTCGTGAGCTCCCAGGGGCTGGATCCAGGCTCTGGGGTCCCCCCCACTGATGTGCCACTTACTGGTCTGCGCAGAGCTCGGGGCTGAGCAGTTGCTGCTCATCCTCGCGGGTGAAGAGGGATGAAAGTGTCCTCCAGCCCCGGGCACCCACCCCCTGCACCTGCAGGGGAGGCAGCACTGGGCTTACTGGGGAGCCCTGGGTCTCAGCAGGGTCCCCTCGGCTTCCCCCAGCCCCCTCCTCACCTTCCTCGCTAGCTGGGACACGGGGCTGGGGCCCTCCTCCATCAGCACGGGCGGCTCAGCCATCTCCATCAGCTCAGGCTGGTCCCCCTGCAACGAACCCCAAAGTGAGGGCAGGAGCGCAGGCAAGGGGAGGGCAGGGGCTCGGTCACCCCTCTTTGGGAGGACCCAGGCTTGGTGGTGACCCCCCCTCCATACCTCCTCCTGCAGCGCCCCGTCTGCCCGAGGCTCCCCCAGGGTCTGCAGCACTTTGGCCTTGTAGAGCTGCCAGAAGCCCTGGGCCATGGTGAGGGGCTGTGCTGGGAGCCGACGGGTGCTGTGGGGAGCAGGGCACCCCCCGCGCGGCCCCGGAGATCCGGTGGCTTCATTAAAGTTTCAGGGGCTCCTTCCAAGCACAAAGGGGAACCTGAGCCCGGCCGGGGCTGGGGCAGCGCAGGAGCAGCCGCTGTCATCAGCTCCGCACCCCCGGGTGCCCCCCACCCCAGCCCCCCAGTGCCCCGTGCCCACAGCGGACCCGCAGCGCTGGGGCTGCTCCAGTCCCGCAGAGCAGAGCGGGCGCTGGGGCCTCGCACCCATCCGGCCATGGACTCCATCTATAATTGATCATCGGAGCGGAGGAAACACGATCGGGGCTGCGGAGCTGAGCCCTGCGCAGCTCATCACAGCAGTGACCGGGAGCGCAGGGCCGTGGGGTGAGCCTGGGGGCGTGGCCTGTCTCTGGTAGGCGTGGCCTGCTGTCGGTGGGCGGGGCCTGTCTCCGGGTGGGCGGGGCCTGTCTCCTCGCGGCCGCCGCCATGTCTCCGCGCAATGGCCGCCGCACCGGCGCGCACCGGGCGCACTCCCTGGCGCGGCAGCTGAAGACCAAGCGGCGGCGCCGGGACCTGGATCAGATCCACGGGGACCTGCGGCCGGAGATCGCGGAGCGGCTGCTGCGGCAGGAGCCGGACCCCGACCTGCCGGGATGCGCGCAGTTCTACTGCCTGCACTGCGCGTGCGTGGGGCCCTCTGACCCGGCCATAGGGGAGCTCACGTGGGTCTGGCGCTCCCCAGCCTGACCCACGTGTTTTGTCCCCCTCCAGGCGCTACTTTGTGGACCTGACGAGCATGAAGGAGCACTTCCGGTCCAAGGTGCACAAGAAGAGGTAAGGGGATGCCTGGGGTGGGGTCCTGAGCCACCCCCTGCTCCTGGGACCGGTATCTGCTCCATGGGGGTGAGGCAGCGTCGGTTCCGGTGTGAGGGGCTGGGGTTGGAGCCCTCACCCCTCCTCTCCGCAGGCTGAAGCAGCTGCGGGAGGCACCGTACACGCAGGAGGAGGCTGAGCGTGCCGCGGGGATGGGGTCCTACATCCCCCCAGGGAAGGTGGAGGTGCAGACCCAGCCACTGGAGGAGGTCACTGAGATGGAGGCATCGGGCTGAGCACCGAGGGCTGGGGCAGAGTGGCTCTGTGGGGGTGCCTTTGTCTTCAGCTGTGTGAGAACGTCCCAGCAGGCAAACACTGCTCTGGCAGCGCTGCTGTGCATGGCTCTGATGAGGAGAAAGCCAGCGAGACCCCAGGTGCCCCCATCTTCCCAGGGCAGGGGCAGGCTGCTTGTTCCCTCGGTGCTGGCAGGACTGTGCACTCCTCTCTTTGTTGTGGAGCGGTTTTGGGCCCCTCTCCATGGGTCAGTGGTTACCCCAAAGACTCCTCTATTAAAACACATCAGTGACCAGCCCGGTGGTGTTGAGAGCTCTCTGTCAATGTGCCTGCCCTGCTTGGGGCACAGCCTCTTGTTGGTTGTTCTTCCTGATCATGCAAAGGGAAACAGCAGCAGCCCAGAGGAACAGCCTCGTCCCAGTGCTTCTGCCTTGGCCGGCAGAGCAGCTGGTGGTGCTGGGCCCCGAGAGGGGAGTGCTGGTGTCCTGTGGCAGGGACACTTCCAGGCTCCTGTCCCTTCAAACCCAACGCCTACAAGTGATTCCATCTTCCTGGAGGGCTGCATGTGTGCTGTGATCAGGCTCCTGCCTTGTGTGCTCCGGCCTGATGCTGTGATCCTGCTGGTGACACTGCCTGGGACTGCAGTGTGGGTACCGCTGATGCTCCGGCCTCACAGAGCTCGCCAGCGCCATCATGGTGGCGGCGCATGCGCGGTGAGGCCGTCACTACGGACGCCATGAGTGGTACTCAAGCTGGCACCTTACCAATATGGCCGCCCCCGAGTGCTGTACTTCAAGATGGCGCCCAACGAATTTGGTCTCTCCCAGCACCCGTACTCAAGATGGCGCCTAGCGAATTTGACCTCTCCCGGCACCCGTACTCAAGATGGCGCCTAATGTATATAGCCTCTCCCGGCACCCGTACCAATATGGCGCCTCGCCAGCGGCACCAATGTCCGCCCCTGTCTCCCCCCCCGCCGCCTCCCGCCCCTCCCTCTGCGCCTCCTCCATGGCCGCCCTATGGCGGCGGCGGGAGGGGCAGCAGGAGGAAGGGAACCGAGTTGGTTCCGGGAGGAGCCGACACCTCCCATTGCCCCCATGACCGGGCACGGGGAGAACCGGAGCACCGAGGGGTCTGGGGCAGGCCGGCAGCCGGAGGGCGGCGCTGCTGTCCCGGCCTGCAGCGGGGACCGTGTCCCCTTCCCATCCCTCCCTCCGGAGGCACTCGTGTTCCCGACGGCAACGGAGCCCAGGCCCTGCCTGCTGTGTACCAGCACCCAGCACATGGGGGCGCTCCTCTGAGCCAGTCCCAGCCCCATGGCAGCAGCATTCCTGGAGGATGGGGGCTCCTTACTTTGGGAATTGCTGAACAAGGGAATTCTGCTCTGGCAAAGCGGAGGTTCAAAGGATATTCTTCTGCCATCTGGGAAAACACAGTTTAGCCAAGCCAAGCACAGCACCTGCCCGGACCAATTTAGCAGAGCTCAGTAGGATTTAGCCCAATTCAGACCAGCCCAGCCCAGTTTAAAACTGGGTCGTGCAGGCGGTGCACTATGGGGCTGTTCGCTGTAGTGATCACGTGTCCCAGTCTCGGTACTGCACGTGGTACCGATGGTGCGGCCCCGCCGGCTGCTGCCTCCGGTAACACCGGAACCCGGCAACACCGGAACCCGGTAACACCGGAACCCGGCAACACCGGAACCCGGTAACACCGGAACCCGGCAGCCCCGGGGCGGGCGGGCCCCACCTCCCTCACCATGGTAACGGATCGGATTTCCGCTCCTCGCAGCGCCTGACCCGGAAGTGATCTCCGCCTACGTCGCGCTGCCACCATGGTGAGAGCCGGCCGGGGTTGGGGGTCCGGGGTCGGGGGTTGGGGGTTGGGGGTCAGGCCGGGGTCGGGGGTTGGGGGTCGGGGGTTGGGGTCGGGCCCGGGGGTCTCCGCCGCCCTCCGCGGTGATGTTAACGGTGTCCCCCCCCCCCCCATGTCCCGCAGAAGCCGATCCTGCTGCAGGGCCATGAACGCTCCATCACACAGATCAAGTACAACCGGGAGGGCGATCTGCTCTTCACCGTGGCCAAGGACCCCGTGAGTGTGCCGGGGCCTGCCCCCCCCGGATGGAAACCGGCCCCGTCGGCAGTAACTGCCCCTCTGTTCATGTCCCGGTGATTACTCCGTTTGTTTAGAACGTGCTGTGTTGTTTTCGTGCCCCAGATTGTCAACGTGTGGTATTCGGTGAACGGAGAGCGGCTCGGCACGTACAATGGGCACACGGGAGCTGTGTGGTGTGTGGATGCAGACTGTATCCTTTGATCACAGCAACCAGTTTGTCCCGTGTTTGTCTTTACGATGATTCAGTTGAGGCAGTTCCTTCAAACTGTTTCCTCTTACAGGAGCACGATGCTGTGTGTTTAACTCCTCTGCTATGTCCCTTACTTCATCTTTTGGGTATTTTTCCTTCAAGGTTGTGTGGAATAACATGTGTATGATTAAACCTTTACAGGTGCTGTTAGTGCAAGAGCTGCAGCCTCTTTCTTTAGCATTTCAAAAGGAAGTTTGCAGTTTCAGAGGGCTGAGCAGCTCTGCTCTGGTGCCACATGGAGAGAGCTGGGCTGGGGCAGCCTGGAGAAGAGAAGGTTCCTGAAGAGGAGACCTGAGAGCAGCTCCAGTGCCTAAAGGGGCTGCAGGAAACCTGGAGAGGGGCTTGGGACAAGGGCCTGGAGGGACAGGACAAGGGGAATGGCTTGAACCTGCCCGAGGGGAGACTGAGCTGAGCTCTTAGGCAGAAGCTGTTCCCTGTGAGGGTGCTGAGGCGCTGGCACAGGGTGCCCAGAGAAGCTGTGGCTGCCCCATCCCTGGCAGTGCTCAAGGCCAGGTTGGACACAGGGGCTTGGAGCAGCTGCTCCAATGGAAGGGATCCCTGCCTGAGAACACACTGATATTCCCTAACTGGTGCCTCAGGGGACACACGACATGTGCTCACTGGCTCTGCAGATAACAGCTGTCGGCTCTGGGACTGCGAAACAGGTAAGAGACTCTCCCATTTCCATGGGAGCTGCATTTGAGGCTCAGCTCTGTCCTGCGGTGAATTGTGCTGAGCTGGGAAGAGGTAGTGGCAGCAGGACATGGGCTGATCCATTCCATTACCTGGTGAGGTGACAACTTCTGCTCTGTGTCCAGGAAAGCAGCTCGCCCTGGTGAAGACCAGCTCTGCAGTGAGGACATGTGGCTTTGACTTTGGGGGAAACATCATCATGTTTTCCACAGACAAGCAGATGGGATATCAGTGTTTTGTGAGCTTCTTTGATCTCCGGGACCCCAGCCAGATTGGTGAGGAATCCAGGCCAATGCCTGGATAAGGGAATAAGGGGAAGTTGATCGCTGGAGCTGGTGCCATTGTGTCTGTCTCCTTCCTTCCTGTAGAGAACAATGAGCCTTACATGAAAATCCCCTGCAGTGACTCTAAAATCACTAGTGCTGTGTGGGGCCCTCTGGGAGAGTTCATCATTGCAGGACATGAGAACGGCGAGCTTAACCAGTTCAGTGCCAAGGTCAGTCTGATAAGGAACAGCGTCCTCCCTCCCTGGAGATCATGAGACAGAATACAGGCTTTCTGGTTCAATGCAGCAGCCTTATGGAAGGATACTTCAAATATCTTAGATTCATAGAATGGTTTGGGTTGGAAAGCACCTTAAATATCCTGTAGTTCCAAATATGAGGCTCCTTTGACCAAGGCTGATGCACCAACATCTGACCCATTGTTGGCAACATCTCCTAACCAGTTTTTAACAGGGAAGCTGTGTGTGTGCTCACTTGCCTTGCTGAAACTGCCTCCTCTACCTTTTAGTCAGGGGAGCAGCTTTCAAACATCAAGGAGCACACCAAGCAAATCAATGATATTCAGACCTCCAGGGACATGACCATGTTCATCACTGCTTCCAAGGACAACACAGCCAAGGTGAGGCTTCCTTCCAGAAGTGGGGCGGGTTCTGGAGATCAGCATGCAGGACCTGCAGGCTGCAGCTCTTGAAGAGTAACTCTCCTTTATTCCTAGCTGTTTGATTGCACCTCACTTGAGCATCTGAAGACATTCCGGACAGAACGACCCGTGAACTCTGCTGCACTTTCCCCTATTTTTGACCACGTAAGAATGAGCCTGCTCATTGTAACTGGCTTACTGTGACTGCCACATCATCCTGGGTAACTGGAAGACAAGAGTGTCACCAGGCCAGATATAAAACACAACTATGGAATGGGTCTGGGAAACTTTGCTGTGGTTTGGTGCAGGGATTGTAGCCTCTGCTCCTCAAACAAGCATGTCTGGGAGGTGGGAACTTCTCTGGGGTTAGGGTCAGGCCCACTTGTGAGTCTGTGGGTTAGTGAAGGCTTCCCAAGGTTTGGCTCCATCCTCCTCTGCCTGCCTCAGTGCACAGTGTAAGCACCTCTGAAGTGTTGTGGCTTCTCTCCTTTGCAGGTGGTGCTTGGTGGTGGGCAGGAGGCCATGGATGTGACCACAACTTCCACCAGGATTGGCAAATTCGAGGCGAGGTTGGTCCTTTTCCTCTGGCAGGGCCAAGTCCTCACCTGGAGCACTGACAGCCCAGGGGTGCTGCTCCCAAGCATCTTACTGCTGCCACTGTCAGAGAAGTCATTAAACTTGCAGAGCTTTTTTGAGGAAACCCTAATGATGTCCCTAACCAGGCTCCAACCTCTGTTAATAGATAATATAATAAATCATCTTCCTTCTTCCAGGTTCTTCCACTTGGCTTTTGAAGAAGAGTTTGGCAGAGTGAAGGGTCACTTCGGTCCCATAAACAGCGTTGCGTTTCACCCTGACGGCAAGAGGTGAGTGTCTCTGTGGGTCCTGGAACATGCTGCAGTGAAGCCAAACACATGATGTGCTTAGGGCACAGCTGGGCTCACAGCAGCTCTGGAAGAGAGCAAGCACCTTCCTCGGTGTTCCCATTTGAGCCCTGCTGCCTCCTCCAGGCTGGCCAAGGGGTCACTTACTCCCTATCACACATTCTTGCTCTGTCACTGATCCTTTTTTTTTGTCTTGTGACTCCTTTGTTCATTTCGGGGGGGTTGTGAGAACAGATTTCACCCCAGTTTGGTTTAAACCCAGAGGCAGCATTCTTTGACAGCATCAGTGACTTTATCCTGTCTCTCCTGTACAGTTACAGCAGTGGGGGTGAGGATGGCTACGTTCGCATCCATTACTTCGATCCCCAGTACTTCGAGTTTGAATTTGAAGCTTAAAGGAGGATTCTCCTCTCCACTGCTCTTCCCTCCAGCCCATTGGCTAGTCCATCAGCTCCTGCACTGAACTGTTGCAAGGTCTCACCAGAGGACACAGTAGCAACTCAGTGTGGAGAACTGGAAACCCAACCAGCTTGGAAGGGCAGGACTGGCTTTGACAGGCAAGGAGGGGAGGTCGGCTCCCCGGGGACACTGGGCATAGTTATATATCAGGAGAGGAAGAAAAACATCATTAGGAAATAAACAGAAATCTTCTATAAACACAAGGGAAGTCACCTCTGTGGGTTTGTGCTTTATCTCCAGTCTGCAGTATAATGAACCTGAGCTGTTGTGGGCTCTCCACCTCTGGGCAGACAGGGACTCTTCCCAGGGTGGTGGTGCCAGAGGAGTCAGTGGAGCTGGGGGAGGCAGGAGGACGGTGAGTGCTGGCCATAGGTCCATGCACACACAGACACACAAAATGGCTGAGCTGCCCTTTCCCAAGGGATGGAGCAGGAGGGCTGTGTGGGTGCCAGATCCAGCACCGGTGGCTCTCCTGTCTGAAGCTGGATTTCCACCATCTCCCTGCCCTGGCTGGGGCCTGGTGGGTGCTGCTGTGGTTAACACGAAGCTGAGCACTGGATTAGCAGAGCCAGGAGGGTATTAAAAACCAAACTTGGTGTCTCTTGCATAGCTGTGAGTCCAGGGGAGCTGGTACCAGCCTAAATTCTGCATTCTGAGGCAGGGAGGAGAAGGTCAATGCCCAGTGAGTGCCACAAGCATCTTCAGCATGGGCTGTGGGGACAAGGAGGGACAAGGCTGGGTGGGCAGTACAATAGGTAGCTGTGGTAGTACTGAGGTAGCAGTAGGCAGCGTCCTCCAGCGGATGAGCAGGCAGAGCTCCTCAGTGCTGAGCTGTCTGTCTCCCCTGGACAGGAGGAGAGGAGGAGGTGGTGGCTGGTGATGCACAGGGTGCCCTTCACCACCGGCAGCCCCACATGACAGCAACAGCTCCGAGAGCTCCATGGAGGGCCATGGCAGTAGCTGCTGCCATGGGGCTGGAGGGAGGAAAGGGAAATTCTGCAGCAGTACAGCCCAGGGCTGGAAACACTCTTCCCTCTGTGTCACGTGGGGCCCTCGAACTTTACCCCCCTCTTCGTGTTTACATTGTCACCTACAGCACAGGGAACTTCCTCACTGCAGAGGGTGACACTGGCTCCCCAGCGATGCTGTCACTGCAGATGGGGAAACTGAGGCACAGGGCAGACAAGGCTGAGCTGCCTCTGGGCTCCCAGTAGTGCTCAGATCCCAAGCCAAGTATCCTGCTCGCAGTGCTGCAGCAGGGTGGGATGTTTGGTAGCTTCTACCTTACCGGGAGCAGCGCTGGGTCCCTCCCTGCCTGCACTGGGACTGGATGATGCTGCCAGAGCCACAGCTCTCACGGACTCTGCACCCACAGCACCCCTGGGCCTGGGGATGGAGCAGAAGTTGCTCTAGGTGCCCTGAACGAGGATGACGAGGATGAGGATGAGGTTCAGCAGCTGCCAGTGCTGCCTGCTCAGGTTCTGCTGCAGTAAAGGACCTGGGGGTCCGAGAACCAAGAGCACAAGCAAGAATCTGAGGGTGCTACGGTGGGTGCATCACAGATCCTCGGGTGCAAGCAGGACCCTGAGGGGGAGCTGGGGGTGCATAAGCTGGGGGGCTCAGCGTGCAAGCAGGGATCCTGTGGTGTGAGCAGGGACCTTGGGGCCAAAGCTAGAACAGCAGGGTGAAAGCAGGAGGCTGTGGGTACATCAGGGACCGTGGGGAACAAACGGGGACCTCAGGAGAGCCAACAGGGAAGTGGTCGGTGTAACTGCGGAAGATCGAAGTGCGGTGGAGCCCGGACGGTGACCGCAGAGCCTGAACGGCAGCTCGGGGCAGGGCGGATGTCGGGTTTAAGGTGGCCCTGCCCCGGGGCGGCTCCGATAGAGGGCAGTGGGTACCCGGCCGGAGGCGCAGTTGATGTGCCTGTGGGCACAGCTGCACCAGCTGAAGGTGGAGCAGACCTGCCACCAGCACAAGGACATCCTAGACGATGCTACCTTTGGCCTCAAGGGCTGCAAGGAAGACTCAGATCTGCTCTGCAACATCCCACCCAAGGATGCTCTTCATGCTCTCCATGCCACTTAAGCACATTGGCATCACCCGCATGAACATCAACTCCCAGCGGTTCTGCCTCTGCTGAAAGTGGCAGCAGTCCATGGAGTGCTCAGCAGTGAGCCTGGATGGGAGCCTCAGAGGGACCCAGGGGTGCACCCAGACTTGGCAGGGCTCAAGAACCCTCCTAAAACCCCTTGGGGACTGTGGAGCAGCAGCCCTGGTGTTGCCAGCCCTGCCCTGGGGACAATGCCATGCATGGGAAATGCCACTATCCCCATTGGCACAGGGTATTTTGGGACACCCACTGCCTTGTCCTTAAGGATGGTGGAGTCAACTACAGTGGAAAATGTAGGGAGCAGCCCTTGGGTTTGGGGTAACCCCACTGTGATGGCCCAAGTGGGGACTGCAGGGTGCAGGATGAGTCACACAGCCCATGTTAGGGTCTGATGGGGTCATGGTGGGTGCAAGGTGTCAGCATGCCCATGCTGAGCATGAGAGAGGGGACAGTGCAGGGGACCAGGGGTGCTCAGGTAGCCAGGACTGCCCTAGCAGGAGGGGTTAATGCCCTGCCCCCAGCTGCAGGACCCTGCTTCCCACCGACTGAGGGGCTCAGCATCCCTTTGGCCACCTGTTCCCTGAGGGTTATTGATCAGAGACAGCCAGAGCAGCAGCCCTGCCTGCTGGGATGGCAGGAAGCCACCAGGGTTTGTCACTAGCTCTTGCGGTTGTGCTTGAAGCTGTGAACCAGCTTCTCTAGAGTTTGCTCATGAGGCAGGAAGCCAGAGCAGGCACTGAGCAGGAGTGAGCAGGGGGCTTGGCTCTGCTCCCCGCAGGGTCACCCTGCTCCTGATAGGCATGAAGAGGACGTGAGCGGGGACAGAGCCTTCCTCTTGCTGCTGGGCCATGGGAGTCTGAGAGCAGCTGGTCCTTGCCTCGCTGCCAACAGGTAATGGGGAGCTGGGGTGAGAGGGTTGGCATTGTCCGGATGGGAGCTGGGGAGCACTTGGAGGGTGGGAGGTCCCATTGCACTTCTTGAAGTGACCCCTAGGAGGGATGGAAATGGGGGTTTGGGCTCATGGCTGCAGGAGGAGGGAGAGCGTTGGTGCCCAAGCCAGCGATGGGGGAGAGAGGCTGTGCTCCCCACTCTTACGTGGCCTCCCAGTCGGGGTGAAAGGCACTGTCCCAGTGCTCTCTGCCTGCCTGGAAGTCCTGCCCACGGCTGGATCTCAATCCCCATCACAAGGCTCTCCCCAAGGTCTCATTTGCAGGGCAAAGATGGAGTTGTGTCCCCAAGGCCAAGCTCTCAGTGAGAGCAGTGTGGGGACTGGCAGCCATTTAGTGCTGGTCCATCAGGGTCTGCTTCCCAGTCTGGGGGTTCAGACTGTGAGATATGCCTGGTTTTGATGCTCTCTCAGTTTGAACACCTGCAACAGCAGCTCTGGGGCCATGGTTCATCCAGCTGGGTCACAGCTGGCTTTGGGACATCCAGGCCACCACAGTGAGCCTTGAAGAGTGGCAGGGACAAGGTCAGCCCATCCTTCAGCCCTCCTCACACCTGCCCATACTTGTGAACAGGCCAACCTGTATGGAGAGGTTTATGCAGAAGGGCTAGCACAGGACAGCTCCTCCAGCATGATCCAGGGGTCCAGACGTGCTCCGGAGACAGACACATACCCAGCTGTGCAAGGACACGGGTGCACAGGCGTGCACACATGCAGACATGGCAGGCATGGGACAGGGGCACCTACGCATCCCTTGCAGAGAGATTCGGTTGCACCAGATGCAGGCACCAAAGGCTGCGTTCAAACACGGTGTTTCACCAGCAAGGCCCTTCCCCTGCAGGTGACATGGCTGCTGGGTGGAAGTTCGTCTGTGGCTTGAGTGTGTTAAGACAAAAGGCACAATAACAGCACCTCCCTCCTCACCCTGCCTGGTGCAGGGAGGAAAACATACCTCCTGGCAGCCCTTGCCTTCAGTGAGGGCATTGAAGGGCTGTGGGTAGGTCTGGGAGAGCGGAGGCTTCTCTTCCTGCCTGCATTGAGGGTCTGTGATGTGCCCAAACCCCTTTTCTTGGGTGCCAAAGTGTGTTCCCAAGTAGCCGTAACCAGAAGCTGAAGGCATCAGGGTGATTTTAAGCCTTTGAGTCCCCAGAGCAGTGTTGCACAGTGTGGGCAAGGAGCTCACTCATCTGCCCTCTCCCAGATCACCCATCACTGATGGTCACCCGAGGCTTGTGGCCCCCTGTGGACCCTTCACCATTGTTGGGGTCCCCCATGAGGCTCTTTCCTGTGTCCCCAGCCACCCATGGGGGCACACACCCAAATGAAGCCCCCCACTACCTTGGAAAGAGGTGGATTTAAGCATGTGCTTGTGGAAACAGCTGTGCAATAATGGCTCCTTTGGGTAGGAAACCGAGGAGCAAACATTGCCAGTTATCTCCTGGGGACCCAGCTCGCTGCAGGCCATGGCATGGATGGGATGCTCACACCTGCACCACCTGCTGCAGGATAAGAGTTCCAAAGTGGCTGCTGTTTTCAGTGCTGGTTTGGGGCATGGTGTGGGGGTCCCAACCTGCCACTGGCACCCAGTGCCTGTGGAAACTGTGCTGGGGTCCCCCAGGAGCACGTCAGGCACTGCCAGGGAGCTCAGCCCTGTGCCATGATCAGCTTTCATGGCAAGGCAAGAGCTGATGGTTGGTTTGCAGAGTCCACACCATGCTCATGGCATCAGTGCCAGGCTGCCCCAGTGCTCACACCGTGGTGTCAGGTACAGCAGCTTGGCATCACTGTGGCTTGAGGTTGGGGGGACCTGGATGTTTCAGAGTGAGCTGCCAAGGATGGGGGGCCCTGAGCAGCTATGAGGACTTAAAGGACATCCCTGATGAAGGAGAAGCAGGAGCACAGTGATGGGGTGAATGCATGAGGGGAACCTGCAGGGTGGGAAAGGGAATCAGAGGTGATGCAGCATTGGTGGGGGGGTGCTCACACCTACCTCTGCACCAGGAGCTGCTGGTGGTGCCATGGAGGTGTCTGGTGAAACACACTGTTGTATTAACTGGTAATGGGATACTCATGGTTAGATTGTCAGCTGGTGGAGAACACAGGGCCCAGCCCAAGGGCTGCAGAGTGCGACGGAGCTGGCTGACTTGTGGCAGTGGGATATGGGAGCCTCAGACTGGGGACTAGTTACCTAGTTACTAGTTACCTTCGGTGGTTTTAATTAACAAAGCCAGAACAAAATGATTAGGAGGAAATATGGGGAGTCAGAGGATGCCTCCAGTTCAGCTGAGCACCTGCAGAGTGTGCAGGATGAGCCTTGTGATGTGGGAAGATGAACAGATGCAAGGATGGGTTTGTGCTGGCATGGAAGGGGGCCTGAAGGCTTCTCTCACTACCTGTCACCCCTGCAGCCACCATGGGCTGCTGCTGCAGCTCAGACTATGACGAGGACTGGATCGAGAACATTGACATTTGTGAGCACTGCAACTACCCCATTGAGCCCAACAGCAAGCCCCAGGTAGGAGGGAGCCAGCAGACCCCCCGACCCCCATACTGGTGGCCAAACACCTCCAGAGTTGGCCAAACCCCAGGAAGATGAGAGCTCACAGGGCTACTCCTCCCTTGGCAGAGGCTGATCCGCAACGGCTCCGAGGTGCAAGACCCACTGGTGTGCTACGAGGCCACATCTCCACCGTGCTCCCCACTGCAAGGTATGGTCCCCAGTGCAAGCTATGGTCCATGGCAGGGGCAGCCATAGCTAACAGTTGGCCACTGCCACCCTGTTCCTCTGCCCCTCCTCCAGATAAGCTGGTGGTGGCTCTTTACAACTATGAGCCCAAGCACAGCGGGGACCTGGGGATGCAGAAGGGTGAGAAGCTCCGCATCCTGGAAGAGTGAGTCTGCCACAGGTGTGCCAGCACCCACACTGGCATCACCCGCTGCACCCATCCCAGTGCTGCCAGAGGCATCCATGCAGATCCCAGCAGCCAGGAGGGTCTTACCTCACTGTGTCCTTGCAGGAGTGGGGAATGGTGGAAGGCTCAGTCACTCACCACCGGCCAGGAGGGTTTGATCCCCTACAACTTTGTGGCCCTGCTGAACAGCCTGGAGCCTGAGCCGTGAGTAGGGGTTGAGTAGGAGCTGTGTCCTGGCAGAGTGGGAAGGAGCCAGGGTGGGTAACAGTGGCCTCAGCTTTCCCAGCCCTAACTCTGCCCCGCGTGTCCTCAGGTGGTTCTTCAAGAACATCAGCCGCAAGGATGCAGAGCGGCAGCTCCTGGCCTCGGGCAACACACACGGTTCCTTCCTCATCCGAGAGAGTGAGACCTCCAAAGGTACCATCCTGCTGGCAGCTCCTGCCACAGGGAGGCACAGGAGGAGTGTCAGAGTCCACATGGTCCCTGTCTTCCCAGGCTCCTACTCACTGTCAGTGAGAGACTTCGACCAGAACCAGGGTGAGATGGTGAAGCACTACAAGATCCGCAACATGGACAAGGGAGGATACTACATCTCCCCCCGCATCACCTTCAGCAGCCTGCATGAGCTGGTGGAGTATTACACACGTAGGTACTACCCAGAGCTGGCCTTGCCTGCAGGCAGGGAATGGAATGGGTTGGGATGGGATGGGATAGGATGGTACAGGATGGAATGGGATGGGACGGGACCGTTTGGGATAGGATAGGATGGGATGGGAACAGGATGCAATGGATTGGGATGGGACAGGACCAGTTGGGATGAGATAGGATGGGATGAAACAGGATGGGATGGGATGGGATGGGACAGAATAGGAGAGGACAGGATGGGATGAGCAGGACATGCTCCTGTCTGTGCCCCAGCAGTCAGTAGCTTGTGTCGCGTGCCCTGTGCCCTTGGCCTGCTCTGACACAGGCTCTGTGCCCTGCACTGCAGGCTACTCAGACGGGCTGTGCACCCGGCTGGGCAGGCCCTGCCGGAGCCAGCGCCCACAGAAGCCCTGGTGGCAGGATGAGTGGGAGGTTCCACGGGAGTCACTGAAGCTGGTGGAGAAGTTGGGAGCAGGACAGTTCGGAGAAGTCTGGATGGGTGAGTTGGTGACACTGGTTCCCTGCCTGTGCTCCCATGGCTGCTGGCTGGGATGGGATAGGGTAAGATGGGATGGGTTGGGACAGGACTGGTTTCAGCATTGCTGCCCGGCTCCCCCAGCCTCCCTGTTTAAAGCCCAGCAACCAGCAGCTTCCTTTGCTCCTGGAGCTTGAAAGCCACATGTAAAAGTATCTGTGTGGTGGGTTAAATGCAGTTACAGATTATTGCCCAAGAGGTGGCAAGCATGGAGCTGTGATCATCACCAAATCCTTCTGGTCCTGCTACCAACAGCCCTCCAGGGCACAAGTGTCCATTGCCTGTCTGCAACCAACCTTTACCTCCTCCAACATCTCTTGCTTGGGCAGTTTTGGGTTGGGATGCTGTAGATCATCAGTAGCCCTCACACTTGTCTCCTTCCCTGCCGTGCATCCCCCAGTAGTGCCTGGTGACAGGTCCCTCTCTCCCATCACCTTCTGCCCCATTTCTCTGCAGGCTTCTACAATGGCCACACTAAGGTGGCCATAAAAAACCTGAAGCAGGGCAGCATGTCACCCAGTGCCTTCCTGGCAGAGGCCAACCTCATGAAGAACCTGCAGCACCCACGACTGGTGCGGCTGTACGCCGTGGTGACAAAGGAGCCCATCTACATCATCACAGAGTACATGGAGAAGGGTGAGAGCACCCAGATGCTGTGAGGAGTGTGGTTGGTGCTGGCTTACGGATCTCAAGCTGCTTCTGGCATCCTTCAGCTCCCCACTCTGCCCTCCCATCACGGCTCTCCCACCAGCTGGGAGCTTGCTGCTGACACCTACCACCTTGCTTGCAGGCAGCCTTGTGGACTTCCTCAAGACCTCAGAAGGCATCAAGCTCAGAATCAATAAGCTGCTGGACATGGCAGCGCAGGTGAGGGGGACAGAGCCGTGGGGCTGGTGGTGGGGAGGGTTCTGCCATGCTGGTGGTGACTAACTGCAATCACTCCACACTGCAGATTGCTGAGGGCATGGCCTTCATAGAGGCCAAGAACTACATCCACCGTGACCTGCGGGCTGCCAACATCCTTGTGTCGGACACCCTGTGCTGCAAAATAGCTGACTTCGGGCTGGCCAGGCTCATTGAGGACAACGAGTACACGGCTCGCGAGGGTCTGTGCACAGGGCTGCAGGAAAGAGAACCCCCCCCACCCACCCCAGCCTTTCTGGGGTCCCTGAGGTGCCTCGGGAGCTACTGTGACCACAGGAGAGGGGAGCAGGAGAGTGCAGAGACCCTTCCCCTCCATCACCGCCCAGCTGAAGGGGGCTGGGGGGTCCCTATATGCCCACCTAACCCTGCTTCTGGGGGGTGACAGCCCTGCCTGGTAGCTACTGCAGGATCAGGGCTGCTGGCCTGGCTCAGGGCTCTGTAGCTGGCAAAGCAGCAGGGATCGTGGGAGCTGCCTGCCACCAAACCCAGCGTGTCCCTAGGCACACAGAGGGGACAGAGGCAGCCTCAGGGTTGTCACATCCAGTTACACAGAGAGGGACGTTTCCAGCTCAGCTGTAATGGTTTATTCCTCCTTGTCTCCTGATGTTTTTCAGGGGCTAAATTCCCCATCAAGTGGACGGCACCAGAGGCCATTAATTACGGGACATTCACGATCAAGTCGGATGTCTGGTCCTTTGGCATCCTGCTGACAGAGATCGTCACCTATGGCCGGATCCCGTATCCAGGTCAGGATTTCCCAGCAGCTGTGCAGCAGCAGGACTCACACACATGCACTGAGCGCAAGCGTACACCCAGGAGCGTGTTCATGCACTGCTGCACGCACACACTCACAGCCGCCCGGCTGGCTCCTTTCCCTGCCAGCCCACAATGGTTTCAACCACTTCCTGGTGCACATGGCCAGGCAGGCGGGTTGCGGTGGTAGTACAGGGAGAAGGAAGCTTCCCCATAGGAATTGCAAGCATAGGGTGTTACCTGCAACATGGGGGTGACCCAAGCTCAGTGTCGTGTGCGTTTCCTCACAGGGATGACCAACCCTGAGGTGATACAGAACCTGGAGCGTGGTTACCGCATGCCGCAGCCAGACAACTGCCCACAGGAGCTGTATGAACTGATGATGCAGTGCTGGAAGGAGAAGCCCGAGGAGCGGCCCACCTTTGAGTACATGAAGAGTGTGCTGGAGGACTTCTTCACTGCCACTGAGGGCCAGTACCAGCAGCAGCCATAAGGACAATGGGTTGGGGTGCCTGGAGCTGCTCCCCATGCACCAGGTCCCCACAGACTCTATGCACATCAGCTGAGGTCAGCACTGCCTGGACCTCAGCAGTAAAGGTTTGAAGTGCTTCAAGGCTTTGGAGCAGATTTCACTCCTTCAGAAGATGATGGATGAGCAAAGCCAACAAATGACTCCAAAGAGCAGGCTGGGGGGGGGGGTGTGTGTGAGGTAGGGCCCATTGGGTTCCCCCCCACTGTCCCTTTGCACTTGCTGGGTGCAAACCCGGACTCCAGCCCACAGGGGCTCCCCAAGGCCCATGCCAGACCCTCGCCCATGGGCCTCCCCAGCTCCTTCACCCCCACTGATGGCAGGAGCCCCCCGCAAGTGATGTCTGCTGAAGCCCTTGGCTGTGGGGTGCGCCTTGTTCTCACTGTGGTGTTCAGAGGAGCCATTTCTGGAGAAAAAGGCCTTTGCCATCGTGGCCCTGAAGGATGTTCAGCCACAGGGCAAGTGGGGTGCTTGCCCTATGGCCTCAGGGGATGGACTCCTCTCACACCAGTCCCTCACGGGGGTGCTGCTGGGCGTCCGGCCCGTTCTCATGCTGGGACCTGAGATCCCCCCAGTCCCTCTTACACCAGCCCCGGGTGGGACAAGCCTGGGTGCTGGTAGAGGCCATTGCCTTGTGTATCCCACCCCGCGATGGCTTCAGCCCCACCTGGTGTCTCCTCCCAAGCCAAATGGTTCCGCCCCACACACCTGGACCCTCTCCTCATTTGCCCCCCCCCCCCCGAGCCTCAGCGATGGTGCAGCCCGCGCCTTTGCCTTCCCCTCTCCTCTTGCCCCCCACCCCCCCAGCAGTGGTACAGCCCAAGCACCCCGCCACTCCGCCTAGCCTGCTCACTGCCCCCACTCCCGCGCTCTCCCTGCCGCTGCGGTTTCCTATTGGCTGGTGGGAGGGCGAGGGGCGGAGCTCTCTCCTCTGATAGGCGGAGGGGCCCGCGGTGGGCGGGGCTGCGGGGCACGGGCCGGGGTGTGCGGGGCGGCGGGAGGATCTGTCGCTGTGGGGAGGTAGGAAAATGGCGCTGACGCAGGGCACCAAGCGGAAAGTCTGCTATTACTATGACGGTGAGGGTCTGCAGGGCACCGGTGCGGCGTTCCCGGGGGCACCGGGATGGGAGGGGGCTGAGGGGTTCACTGCGTGTGGGGACAGGGGGAGATGGGGGGGGAGTGGGGGCTGCGCTGGGGGTAATTGGTGTCATTGGGTTTGGGGTGAGGTGTTGGCTGGGGGAAGGTAATGGGGGCTGGTTGGAGGCCGAAGGGGGTAGAGGTAGTAGGGGGGTTATTGGGGGATGTGGTGGGGCTGGGGGCTGTGGTGAGAGTGGTGGGAGGGGTAGTGGGGGTCACTAGGAGGAGTAATGGGGGTCACTGGCGGCGAGAAGATGGGTACTGGGGGCACTGAGGGACAGGGGAGGGTTGGGGGCTGCACTGAAGATGGTGGGAGGAGTAATGGGGATCACGGGGCAGAGGCTGCATTGGGGGGTGCAGGGATGGGTATTGAGGTTACTGAGGGACGGGGAAGGGCTGGGGGCTGCACTGGAGGGCAGGGAGCAAGGGGCATGGAGGTATGTGTGTCAGGGCATGGATATGGACAGGATTATGTGGGGACTGTAGCAGGGTTGGAGAATGGAGGATGCTTGGGTGCATAGGAAGCATGGGAGCATGGAGGTGATATGGGAGAGCATTGGAGTAAAGAAAGGGAAGAGTGTGGGGAAGAGAGGGGAGAAGACAGGGGTAGCATATGGTGGGGAGGTATGGAGATGTAGAGACTTTGGAAGTAGGGAAAGGCTCCAAAGGGTCAAGGATGGAGAGGGGGGCATGAGTACAAGAGAGCTTTTGGAAGCCATGCTGAGATGCTGAAGGTTTCTAGGAGGATGGGGAGGACTTGGGGAAGTGCTGGGGGACAGGATGGATTGGGGGGACATGAAGCTTTCTCAAGCCATGGTATGAAAAGGCTCTTTTGAAGCTCCAGTTTGGGACAGTGGTATTGGCTGTCAAGCAGGGGATAAGCAGGAGGTGTGAGGAGCCAGACCAACTGCATGACTGGTTGTAGGGAGTTTCCTGTGTCTGGGAACATTGATTGTTTCTGGTTGTGAGCTTGGCTGGACCTTAGACTGGTTCTTTGTGTTTTCTGTTACAAGGCTGAGGACCCATTTCTAATGGGGTGTTAGGGCTAGCCACATCCCAAGCTGGGTATCATGTATGGCTTCTACCCCATAGTCCATAGAGAAATACCCCATAGAGAAATCACAATCTGCAGGTTCACAACCTCCTCCCTTTGGAGGGGTGAACTGATGCCTTGGTGATGGGCAGGCTCATTTTTAACAGAGGCTGTGAAAGGTATTGTGCAACTCTGTTTCCTCATGGTTTTCAGTCTGTGGAATCAAATAAAAACATCACTAATTTTGCCTGCTAAGTGGATGGTCTCAGTGTTCCAGCAATGAAGGGGGCTTCTAAACTGCTGCATGTGTCAGGCATATAGTGAGGGCTTTTATTTCTCTGGACAAGTCAATCTAAACAGGTTTGCAACCTGTAATGACAGTCTGCAGGGTCTGTGACTCAGCCAGTGCCTCCAGGAGAGCAGGGTGAGGAGGAATCTGGATTAGAGCAGTATGTGCAGTGAAACTGAGCCCAATTTCACCATGCAACTGATCTCTGTGCAATCATATCAAAATACAAGGGGGTGCTGGATCCCTGCCCCCTAAAATGCCTGTTTTAAACTTGGAGTGCTTGTGGGATGTACCAGAATGCCAGACATGTGCTCATGATCTGGATGCTGGGTAAAAAATGGTGTCCAAAGTTATCCCTGAATTTGGAATATAACATGTTCACAAAGCAGCTTGTCACTTTGCTCACAAAGCAGCAGTTTGTGGACAAGCTATCATCTTTAATGGCACACACTGATGTCTATAATATGAAATTACTAGTCATTTTGCTTGAAAATGCTAAGAGAGATGCTATCCTTGTAGTCATTATTACATGGTAGCCATGTGAAGTTACTGTTACATGCTCTCATCTGTAGCTGCCCTCACTAATTTACTCTGTGGTGAGGTTTTAGGGTCTCCTTTCCACTGCTCTTCTACGAGTGGCTGGCAAGCATCCACAATGTGTCCTATGGTAAAAGTGTACTTCCTGGGGAAGGCATAATCCGCAGTTGAGGGAGGGTAGTTTGTTAGGGTCTTATTTTCCACACAGGGAGGTTGAGCAGTGCAATCTGGTGTGATAACTGCACCCTGAAAGGAGGTCCCTGGGAACTGTTTTGGGTGGCTTGTGGGTCTTTCATAGGCTGAGGGACATCCTATGCTGGAGAAGGAAACTAAGCTGCGCGGAAGGGTCTAGGTGTGATACAGGAAAAGGTAATTGGGTATCCTAAGGGGCCTTCCTGGAAAACCTGAGGGGTTTATGCAAGGATTTGAGCTTGAACAGTTGCTTCTCCTTTATAGGCTCCCCATGTAGGGACTTGCTTAACCCTAGCAAACAGGAAGAGGTACCTGTTGAGTTCACACTTCATCTGGTGGACCTGTGGTGGGATGTGTTTAGCAGAGTGAGTATCACCAGGCTCTGGAAGAGTTATGGGTGTGCCTAGGGCCTTTTGCAGACAGAGGATGATTTCTCAAAGCTTCATGTAGTTTTGTGCTTGTATTTTCTACATAGGGTTTTACACATCTCTTACGAGGTTCCCCAAAGCTTGATTTAACCTGATTTTACTGAAGGGATAGTTACCGCAGTAAAATACCTTCATGCAGAGAGCACCCTCTTTCATCGTAGTGCCATGGGAGAGGTGAACTCCAGCAGTAGAGTTGCTTGGGTGTAGGATTTGCACTGTTTGCATCTACTTTGACTAAAAAATAGAGCCATGTTCACAGGGGGAAAAACTACATCTGTGCACTGGGGAAGCAGCAGTTTCTCCTGAATGTTAAGGCTGGTGATGAAACATTAATACTCCCAACTGAGTCACCAGACAGACTGGACTGGGTCTCCTGCTTCCTAAACTGATGGGGAGTTGTACAACTACATGAACAACTTAGTCTGGTTTCCCAGGAAAGTGGGTCTTGCATGGCACTATTGTAGAATTATGGAATCCCAGACTGTTTTGGGCTGGAAGTACCGGAGGAGGGGGGGGAGGGTAGAACCAGCAGTGCCTACTATGAGAGAGTACAGCATGAGCTTAGCTTTTGCTTAGGTAGGAAAAAATCCACACACGGGGGTGATATATTTGTGTGATTTATCTCTGTGATATATTCACAGGAAGCCAACTTCATTAATGCTGATGCCCATGAGATAGCTTATCAGGTGTGTCTGTGTGTGGGACTGGGATTCTTCTGCAGGATTTCAAGCAATAATAGGGGGTGAAAATGACAAAACTATAGCTGCTGTGGTGTTTGCATATTGGCAGGGTTTGTATCTTGTTTCTGTTAGGGAAATAGTAAGAAACTGAGGCAGAGCTACGTGCTCCTGCAGGTGAGTCAGTGTCTGAGCTGGGATTAGACTCATGCACCTCTTGATGTGCAGGTTTCTGCTCAGAGCATGGCTGCATTTCACAGCAAAACCTGTGAGCTGTAGATGTGAGGTACCACAGTGGGCCTGAGCCATTGGGGAGCTGAGTGCTTTGAGTGAGGACAGGCAGATGTGGTGCTCAAAGCTCATCCTGCCCAGGAAAGCTGGAGCTTCCTCCTCTTGTGCAGGTTGTTCAGGCTCTTCTTAGATTATTGTCTTCAGAACTGGCATTAAAAAATTCCTTGTCTGGCCATATCCTAATTTACAAATGTCTGTCTTGTTTGAGTCTTGGATAAGCTTTTTTGAATCCATGCAGGTATCTGTGTGAACGAGATGGGAGCCCCTGTTCCCCTGTGAACAGAGTGCTGCTGAAGGACAAATAAAGTGACAGATGACCTGATGGATTTGTGGCTCAGCTGAGATCCCAATTGAAGGAATTCATAGTTTTCCCTCCTATAATAAAATCCTTTCTGCTCCCAGGTGATGTTGGAAACTACTATTATGGCCAGGGACATCCAATGAAGCCCCACAGGATCCGGATGACCCACAACCTACTGCTGAACTACGGCCTGTACAGGAAGATGGAGATATATGTAAGTTTAGGGCTGGTTGTGAAGAGAAATTGATGTGAAAGACCTTAGTTTAGGTGTTAGGTTTTAAGTTTGATGCTTCAGACTTGTAAGTTCTCTGTTGACAATCCAAGAAGGAAGGGAAAGGGAAGGAGAAAAGAAAGGAAGGGAACCAGTTGTTTTGATGTATTTCTTCTGCTTGCTTATAATGAGATGTTCTTTCCTTCAGATAAACTTTGGAGACTGGAAAATTGGTTTTCTTCCTGCAACTTAAATGCTTTCTTTGTCTAGATATGTGATACATGCCAGTCTCTGGTAGTGACATTCTTAACCTTTGAAAATAAGTTTCTCTTGTTTAATGATGCTGGTTTGAGTTTTCTGCTGTTCCTGGGAGTGAATCTGAGATTGGAAATGGAAATTAGGGAGAGATGTCTTGCAAAACGAGCCTCACTCTTTTTCTGTCCTTGCAGCGCCCTCACAAGGCAAATGCAGAAGAGATGACCAAGTACCACAGTGATGACTACATAAAATTTCTGAGATCTATTCGCCCAGATAACATGTCTGAGTACAGCAAGCAGATGCAAAGATGTAAGCTTTATTCCTGCCATTGTTAAAACCTGTGGGTCTGGGAATCCCAGGCCAGCTTCAGAGGTTTGTGATAAAAAAGAGTAGGAAGAATTGCAGGAAATTGTCTTTATCCTGACTTTGGTTTTGATTTTTCTGGTAAACTATGCATTTTATGAATGGGTCCCTCTCTTTAGCTAATATGCCAAAAGAGCTGAAGAAAACCCTTTGACCTCTGCTCTCTGGTAGTCAGCATTTTCTTTACACATTTTCTTTACTCTAAACATTTTCTTTACGTTATTTCCACAGAACTATTTTTTATCTAGAGGAGGCAAAATATGAAAATTAATCTTTAAACATGCAGAAGACAGAGCTCTGCATCAATGGGACCTCAAAATAGTAGCCTCTGTGTAGCTAGAGAACTAGCACAGGTGGCTCAGAACAGAGATTAGGGATACAGGAGACAAGGTCACTGCTCCCAAGTCCAGTGGCAGAGCTCTAGCCTGCTCACTGTTTCAGCTTTCCCTTTGAGGGAAGGATAGTTGCTATGATTTCCATGAGAATATTTCCACCTTTAATGCTGGTCTCTCTCTGATTGTGCTCTCCCAGACACAAAGCTTCTCACCCACCCATTGCAAGGAAAAAGGAGCATCCATGCCCTTCATTGTCTTATGCCAGAGATTTATGCCTACAGTCAGTGATTGACTCCTGTTATTAAATCCCTCCTTAGCAGTCCTGGCTGCTTTGAATCTCCAGGTGGGAAAAAGCCCAACTGGCATCTGTTTGCACAGCAGCTCCTTTCTTTGTCAGGTATAGGAGAGGGATGCCTTCAAATACTGTCAGTGCTGCCCACAGAGTTCTGAGTGGCAGTAAAGGTAATGAACAGGCTCTGATTTCATTCTGTTCATGTCTGTTGCCTGCCTGAGGAGTTGGGAAAGCTGCTCTGTCACCTAAAGGGCAAGAAGTTTCATTTGCTGTGATGGGAAGCATGCAGAAATGGACAATTTAAATTCTCCTCACCTAACAGGGAAAGCTTCCAACCTCTTTGAGTTGATTATTCAGACTCTGCCAGTTGTCATGCCCTGCTGAAACAATTGGAAAGCAGGAGCAATTGCTTCATTCTGGATCTCCCTGTCCCAGACTGGGACCATTCAGGCTCCCTTATCACACAGTCTTTGTGGAGTCTGTGCACTGATGAGTTTCCAGTGCTGCAAGAACTGTGCTGGCAGTGCCTTTCTCATTAAGCACAGAAGAAAATGTTCTACAGATGTTGTTACAAAAATACAGATTTTAGTTTTTGTTGTTTGTAAAAGTAAATCCTGCAAAATCTAGATTCAATATGTCTGTTGTTACTGTTCTAATCATGGAAATAGTCAGCATAAAAAATGTATCTAAGCCAGAGCTACAGTACTGCTGAGAACTTCACAACTGCTTGCCCAATGTGAAGTAAAAGGAATGTACAAAGTGTAACAAAAGAGATGTGGATGTGAACTTCTCCCCCAGTACCCACTGCACCCTGCCATTCCCCATGTTCTGCAGTGCTGGCACTGTTTGCTTTCTCAGCTCCTCATCAGCAATACAGCAGGAGACAGGAACAAAACCTTTTTCCCCTTGCTGGGGGGTTGTGTAATGGATTTTGGTGTCACTCTATAGTCACAAACAACACTATCCTCCTTCAACCCCCACAAAAACATGGTGCCCAGGCAGCAGCATGGCCTGTGTGGGGTAGCAAGGAGTGCTGTCCCCATTTTGCACAGCCTGTGGTCACCAGCATGTGCTGCCTGAGCAGAGCAGGGTACTGTAAATCCACCTTGAGTTGCAACTGAGGACATGTGTGGGTATTACTGCCCAGCTCTCACTGGGAGCTCCTCCCTGCCCTCTTATTTTCCACTGCAATTGCCTGGTTTCTGGATTCCCGAGGGATGGAGTGCTGCTCTCACCAGTGCTCTTGGGACCTGCTTTCCTACTTTCTTGCAAGCCAAGAGCATCTTCCCTACAGCAAAACCCTTTTTTGCCTCGTCAGGCATCCTTGGGTTGATTATGCTCATGTTTTGTAAGTGTTTAAAACTGTTGCTCGCTTACCTGACTAGCTTTTTAAATGAGTAGTGGTATAAGCTTTGCCAGTTGGAGTTTTGTCTTACTAACTCTTCTGTATTCTTTTCAAGTTAATGTTGGGGAAGACTGCCCTGTGTTTGATGGGCTGTTTGAGTTCTGTCAGCTCTCTGCTGGAGGTTCAGTTGGTAAGCTCGTGAGTTGTATGTTCTTTCCTTTTAAGTAGACGTGTGTAATGTCATTCTGTCTGGGAAATACATTGTTGTAGCTTGTGGGGAAGCTCCGTGAACATATTTCTGATTTCCATAATAATTAGATCCAGATTTATTCCCATATGGGGGTTCAAGCCTTGTGTATTGACAGATCCCTCTACATTTGTTAAGTGTGTCTTCACTAGTCCAGGTTACTTCACCCAGTATGTGAAGCTCTGTTAGTGGTATAACAACATCACCAGTGGTACAGTTAAAACAAACCCACAGGAGCAACAGGGATTTAATAAAAAAGTCAATGTCAGCTTTGAAGGAAGGTTAAAAAAAAGCAGTTGTAAAATCCTTGCTCAGGGCAGGCAGAACCTGCAAAGGAAAGACAAGAACCACTTTATTTGTTGTTTTTAACAAAACGCCAGTGTCTCATGGACACCCAGCAAAACAGAATGTGCAAGGTTTCAGTCAGCTCCCTGAAAGCCACAACATTTAAAATGCTTTTGCTGTTTTCAAGTATTTTGTAGCAGAAAGACTGGTATCCCTATGCAAAGGCATTAAAACTTTGTGGCTGCTACTCCTACAGTGGCATCTAGAAGTCTCTGTTTCCTGTAATGTACTCAGCAGTACAGACAGGCATTGCTTGCAGCATCTTTTGAAGTAGCTCCATACTCTCTGGTCCTAATTCCACAGAATACATAATTTGTTTTGAATCTGGTAAACTTTCAGAATTTGCAGAATGTTTTTGAAGGGGTTAGGGGAAGAGAACTTCCTTCACCTGAATGCATGTTCAGTGAATGACCTACATTTATGTTGTATAAGAACTTCTGTTAAAACCTTTTGTTCAGGGCAGTGAGAAACCTCAACTGTCTTCAGCTGTGACCCAAGCTAGAATCCTGTGTATTTATTTGTGGAGCTTTCACACTCTGAGGCAAAAGTAGGAAGCTATGAAAGGTGTATGCAGACAAAACAGTGCTGCATGTCTCTTCCCTTGCTTTTTGTTCATTTGTGGAGGTATCCAGTGTTAAACCCTTAGCCTTGTGCTTTGTGAAGTACCCAAACACACACATAAGCAGAGAGGTGGTCGTAAGGGACCAGTGCTTTACCCTTTGGTCTATATTATGGGCCTTTGCTCTTGTGCTAACGTGTAATTTTTCTCCCAACAGCCAGTGCTGTGAAGCTGAACAAGCAACAGACAGATATTGCAGTGAATTGGGCAGGAGGCCTTCACCATGCTAAGAAGTCAGAGGCTTCTGGCTTCTGTTATGTCAATGATATCGTCTTGGCTATCTTGGAGCTCTTAAAGTATGGGCACTGCTGTTTACCCCTTTTGTTTGTCCATTCTGCTGCATTTCCTTTGAGTCCTTAGTGCTTTCTTCCCAATCTTCTCTTTTTATTGCTTTTTTTAAGCTGTGCTTTCCCAGGCTTAATCAGCTACTTTTTGGGGTGCAGTATCCTCTCTCCCAAAGGGCGGGGTCTAGTGGTGGCACTATGCAGGAAGCTTGAAGCATTGTGTGCTTGCTTTTAGACCCTTCCCTCTACTACCCACCCTGGAAAATGGGCCACAGCTCTAATATGTGACAGCATTTGGCTCAAAGCAGACCTCAGTGGGAGGCTTGACATAAAACTGCAGTCTGTTGGCTGAATCTGAATAAACTGAGTTGAGTTTGCCTTCAAAGATCAGTTGCAGCAGCAAATGCCACTTCATTTTCCTCTGTGGTTGTGTTCTACTGGCAACCAGGGCTCGTGTCTGTTCTTCACAGCTCTTTTGCTTGTAGATCCCGGAGAGGGAGCTGCCTGGTAGCTGGCAGTCTGGGGGTTAGCACCAAGTTCCTTCCTCCCCTCCTATTTGCTGTGCTGATGAAGACATTTTCTGCTCTGAAGAAATGCAGTATTTTTGACTCCTTTGTGATCCTAGGTATCACCAGAGAGTGCTGTACATTGACATTGATATCCACCATGGAGATGGCGTGGAGGAAGCTTTTTATACCACAGACCGTGTGATGACCGTGTCCTTTCATAAGTATGGTGAATACTTTCCAGGAACAGGGGACCTGCGGGTGAGAATGAAGCAAAAAAACTTACCGTGGAATTTGGTCTCTTCCATGTTTGCTGTCATACGACTTTGACTAAAATCACTGTTTTCCTCGGGTTTCCTTCTCTCGAAGTGGCATCGTTTTTCTGAGGGCTCAGCTCTTGGAGTGGCCATGTAATCATGGCCCGTATAGTAATAAACCCAAGGCTTTGCTGTCAGTCTCTTGGCAGCCTTCCAATGGGATTATGCTCAGAAAAGTGACTCTGAAGGTGGCATGTTGGTCCTCTGTAGCTACCTGGAAACTAGGCTTGGTCATGCCAGCTTTGGGGTGAAGGTTTATGAGGAAGTACTTCCGCCTGTGTTGGTTTATCTTGGTTGCATTTCCTCCTGTGAGTCATTTCTGCAGGTTAACGAATTGTGGTGTTAAACATGGCACTTGTTTGGTTTAGATGCAGGTGTGGTTCACTTTGTGACATTGCCAGGATGCTGTTCTTGGGGGTGAAAGGTTCTTCTTTTCAAATGCTTTTTTTCTGGTTTAAATTCTTTTCTCTTCCACTTGAGTTGTACTTTTTCAGCCCTGCTTAGAGTTTGTCCATGGTAATGCCAAGCTTCATGCAGCTGCAGGATTCTTTCCTGGTGTAGCCTGGTGCAACTCTGCACCATACATTAAACCCTTATTTTTAATAAAACATTTGGTTATGAGAATGATAATGTAAATATATATATAGTCTTAAATACAGATTTCCTCAGTTACTAGGCTTCACAGTTAGCCCAAACTGGCATTTTGGGCTGCACATCTCAGCAGTGTACAGGTTTGGAACTAGAGTTTTGGCTGCCAGTTTTATTACTGTGTAAGAAAGTGCCTTTGCCAGGGAAATGAGAGGCTGTGTGCTCAGAGCAACACGTAATAGCAGATTTTTCCTCTCTGAACACTGAGGACCAGTGCACCCACTCCTGCCAATAAGCTGTGGTTGGAGTCAAATGCCTCCAGCTGCCTTCTGCCAGGACAGAATTTGTCCATTCAGATTACACTGATGGAATCCCATGCTTTCCTTCCTCATTTGGAGAACAATTTCTGTTTTGCACTTGGCTCTCTGGTGACTTGTGGTCTCTCCTGTCTTCCACTCTAATAGGATATTGGTGCAGGCAAAGGCAAGTACTACGCTGTAAACTATCCCCTCCGGGACGGAATCGATGATGAGTCCTATGAAGCAATATTCAAGCCTGTAAGTGAATATCACTCATTTTGCTGAGTGGTTCCTTGTGGTTCATACTTTGTCATTGTAGCTCATTAAGCCAGTTTCTGGGGAGACTGATTCAGTCTTTATTCCTCCCTAACAATTGCAGTCTGTCAGCAGTGTCTCTTCGTAAGAGCCTCAGTGTTACCAATATAGGGGAGTCAGCAACTGTGGGAACACTAGGGATGTCTTCCTGTGACTTGCTGACATGGATATTACTGTGTTGCTGTGACACTGTCCTGTGGAGAGTGTGTAACAATAAGTTCCTTGTTTAGGTTATATCCAAAGTGATGGAGACGTTCCAGCCTAGCGCAGTTGTCTTGCAGTGCGGGTCAGATTCTCTGTCAGGGGACAGGCTGGGGTGTTTTAATCTGACCATCAAAGGTAAGAGTACTGTACGGTGCCTGTATTGGATGGGCATAACTGATGAAATGAGATTTCATTGAAAAGTTTGCTGTTCTTATGCCATGAGGCTGTGACCTCACTTTCCCCCTCTGCTTTTGCTGCAGGTCATGCCAAGTGTGTGGAGTTTGTAAAAAGTTTTAATTTGCCTATGCTGATGCTGGGAGGAGGTGGCTACACAATCCGCAATGTGGCTAGATGCTGGACCTATGAGACTGCTGTGGCTTTGGATACCGAAATTCCCAATGGTAATTCTCCCCTTTGAAGAAAGACTGAAGGACTAAGGGACACTCTGGTAACAGAGCACAGGAGAGTGATGTTGCTGTGGGATAGGTATCAACCCTGAGTGTTTCATTAGCTCTAGATTATGACTTCGGAGGAGCTTTTAGATGCCTTCATTTGCAGTAGCTCTTCTTGTTTGCATTCTAGTCCTTGTAGCTCTCCCCTCCAGTAAAAGGTACCCAGCATCCTTGCCAACTTACTGAAATGAGATGACGTTGTACTGAAAACTTTGGTGTGCACTGATAGTGTTTAATTGCCAAGTAAGCTTTGACTGCACTGTTGCCAAGTTGTCTGCTTTGATCTGAGTTTGGGCTAGGAGGTAAATGCAGTTGTGTTTTTCTGTAGAAGTATAAAGTGTTTGTTGTATTTTGTCACCAGTCCAGTGGTAATTTGATGTTTACTCCTTTTTAACTTGCCTGCAGAACTTCCGTATAATGACTATTTTGAGTACTTTGGACCAGACTTTAAGCTCCACATCAGTCCCTCAAACATGACTAACCAGAATACCAATGAGTATCTCGAGAAGATCAAGTAAGTGTTTGCTCCTCTGCGAGACTGACACCTTCCACTGAGGGCTTCGCAGCCGCGGATAGCATCTTGCTGACGGAGGTGTTCCTTTCCTGGTTGGCTCTAGGCAACGTCTCTTTGAGAATCTGCGCATGCTGCCTCATGCCCCTGGTGTCCAGATGCAGCCAATTCCTGAGGATGCTGTTCAGGAAGACAGTGGGGATGAAGAGGAAGAAGATCCAGAGAAACGCATTTCAAGTATGTGCTTGTCTCTGGTGTGGTTGTGTTGCCTGGCTGGGCAGTGTGCTGTTACAGAGCCTGTGGGTGCCAATGCTGGGCAGGATGTGTTAGTTGGAGAAGCATGCAGGCTCCAGACTGAGTTACCTTCATAAAGAGAGGAGGAGCTGTGATTTAGATACAGCTTGATTCTGCAGTCCTTCAGCTGGAATCTTCCCAATTGATGTTGTAAGATAAAGTGTTGATGCTCAGCACTGCAGGGCTGATAGATTTGTTGGGGGGGGGGGGTTTTGTCTTTGGAGAAGCAGCACTATTGGCAGATGATTTCCATAATGAATCTAGGCTTTAATGTGAGAATTTAAACAGTTCCTGTGATGGAAGTGGTATGACAGGATGCTTTCTGAGAGACTGTCGGGTTTGATCCCACAGGTTGTTTTCCACGTTGAAAATGGCAGTTTATATCCAGATTGGCTGATGGCCTTTAGATCTGGCAGGCAGATTTTCTCAGTGTGAGGCTAGTTAACCTTCTTACATTGTCAAGTCTAGACATCACACTGTACCTGTTCCAAGTGGTATGACTGTTCCAAGTCATACATGTGATCTGGTGTCTTGGGCATGAGCAGTTTCAGTGATGAGCTAAAAGGTACAGCACATAGAAAGATAAAGTCTTTATCATGGTTAGATTCTGACTTACATAGGCTTGGTAGTTCATTCCATTGTGTAGGTGCACTTGGAGAAGTTAGTACGTGGTCTCTCCTGACTTCTAAATCTCCTGAAACAACTCCCTTGTCCTCTTCATGCTCAGTTCGCAATTCTGATAAGAGAATATCATGTGATGAAGAGTTCTCTGACTCTGAAGACGAAGGGGAAGGAGGACGCAAAAATGTTGCCAACTTCAAGAAAGCTAAACGTGTGAAAACAGAAGAGGAAAAAGAGGAAGAGGAGAAGAAGGGTAAGGATGAGAGCCAGGATTAGAAGCCCTCACAGCTCTGCACCTTTGCCTGGTGTGTACATTCCTACTGCACTATTGTGTGTCTTTGTTTTTTTCATAGACGAGAAAGAAGAGGAAAAGGCAAAAGAGGAGAAAGCAGAACCCAAAGGGTGAGCCCCATTTCCTGACATTGTGATTAAAGAGCACTCATTCCCCCAGTGGAATGTTGCACAAGTTGAGGGGTTGGAGGAGAGACATGGTGGTTTGGGTGGCTTTGTCATGGGCTCTTAATGGGAAGAAATTTGCCTATGTAGAACCCCACATCCGATAAGTCACTGTGAGAGCCTCCATCGAAGGGGCTTAAAGATACTGTTCCTTCATTAGTAACATGTTACAAGTGTTAGGTGAAGATGAGCCATATAAGCAGCATTTTTAGGGTTAAACAAACAACCCTGACTTGTTATGAAAGCTTGGGCTGCTTGTTTGAACCAGATTCTTCACTGCTTGCTTCCACAGGGTGAAGGAAGAGACGAAATCCACCTGAGATGGCTGCAGCTGAACAGTACTGTCAGTGTGTAGTTGTCATAGGTTAGCTTCTCTGGTTGCCTCCTATTCCATAGGATTTATATTTTATATATGTTTCTGTATATATTTCTATATAAATATATAAATTACTTGAGAACTGTAAATTATTCCTTGCTGCACTCTGCTGGGAGCAGATAGGGAGGATTCTGCAGAGTAGACAGACCTGCACTGCCCAGATTTGGTGACTGGGAAGTTTCACTCTTGCCTTCCACTGCCTCCTTATAGTGTGTCTTTAAGAAAAAATCACTTCCTTTCTTTACTCTTTCCTCTGAAATAACCACCCTTGGAAAACAATAATTTAAATAGAAGTAGTATTATCTGCATTTCAGGTTATGTGGAAAGAGATAGCCATGAATTTTCCTTCTCATGTTTTATTTCCTTTTTGTTTTGTGGGAGAATCCAAGTTCCTAAATGAAGCCTGTGAGAGACTATTCCTTTGGTGTTCGATTTGAGTCCATCATGGCAAGTAACTGCAAGCTGGTGCCACTTCTCAGGGTCAAATAGTGCAGTTCTTGAATAGAGTTGGCTACCTCCCTGCAGCAAACTTGCGGGAAGAGATGAAGCAGCTTAAAAGTGATCTAAAAAGTGAACCAGCCCCAGAGCCCTGAGGGTGTAGATCTGGAAAAAGCAAACTGAAAATTGCCCTCATGTGGTGGTTAATACTTCCCAAGCTCTTGCAGATCCAGTTGGTGTGGCATTCTGCATCTTGAGTGAGAGAAGGGTGAAACTTTTATACCTTTTTTTGTATACCTATGCCCCATTTTGGGGAGGGAAGTGAGTTACAGCCCATTTGGCTGCCTGCTTTGCTTTCCCTGTTCGTTCAGCCCATGCTGCATGTGCCATCGTGTGCTTTCCTCAGTACTGAGCCATGTCCTGACCCTCAAACCACCATTGATGAACAGAACTTGGCTGACATCTTTTGTTCATGTGTGTCACTCAGTGAAAAACCCTTCTCTGAAGTGAAGTTACAAACATCAAACCTTTCCTCTCTCTTGCTCTCAAGGCCAGTAAGCAAGGAGACCCTTCTTAGCAGCCTCCCAAGCTGTTATCTCTATCAGGGAACAGCAAATGGGGCTCTGTAAGTTTTTGTAACTACTCCTCTTCCTGCTCCCACACATTATCTCACACACAGAGGTCTTTTGTGACCAGAACTGGCCTTGCTTTTGTATCTCGTGTACAGCAGATCAGGTAATCTGGGGAAATACTTTGCTGAAGTTTTGCAGGCGGTTTTGACTCACTGCTCTCCTTCAAGGGGATTCCTCTGGCCCTAAGAGGATCTGTACCTCCCACGGAGCGCTGCTGATGGTTTCAACTCTAATAATGCTGCTAACTTCACACAGGTTATTAAAGGTTTTATTTTTTTAAATACTTTCTTTCCCTTTTCCACCATGAGTTTTGAAGTCTCCTTTTGAATCCGAGTGACACCTCACTCCAGCTCTTCAGTGTTTGTATGTGAAGTGAGATCCGTGTACCTTTGGGTTTGGGTTGGGGGGGGGGGAGGGGTATAGTGTGGTTTTTTTAAAGATGCTTTTATTTTGAATTTTGAGAATCTTTGTAATAAAACTGGTACATTTCTATGGGTGCTGTGAGTTTGTGCTTCCTGCTGAGAGGAAATGCTCAAGAGCTGGGGTTTAGTTTGTTCTCAGAGCCATTGCTGGAAAACGGAGCAGCAGCTTGGTTGTGATAATGAAGTATAATGTAGGCCCAAGCCACAAAACACAGCAGCTGTAACAAAGCTTTGGAAAGAAAGATGATCATCATGCTCTTTCAGGAAGAGGGCTGGATGTGTAGGTTTAAATGCCATTCACCAAACATGATATTTGGAGCCTGTTCCATGCTGCAGGTGGAAGGTGCCCTCATCTTTGGTTGATGTTTGGGTTTATTTTTGGTTTGTTTTTTCCCCTGTGCTTTACAGAATAGCCTTGAAATTTTCCTCATGTCCATTCTCTCCACAGAGTCAAAACACCACAGGGTCTGTGAACCCACAACTTTCTTAAGGGTCACAGGGGTTTGTTTCCTTCCTCAGTTACAGCTGAGTTCTTATCCATCAGCACTGGCTTTGTGGTGTGTTTGGAGTTGGTCCTTCATGCAGTAGATGCTCTGAAAGCAATGCTGATCCAGGAAAGGAGTATGTTATGGGAAGGGAGCATCTTTTGGATGAACTTAAGTGGGTTTTATCTGGTATTCAAGTGTAAAAAGTGTAAGAGCAGGATAATTCTGTAACAGGCATCACAGCTGAACTGGGCTCAAAAGACTCAAGCTTCATAAGCAAAGGATTGTAATTCTGGTTTTGCTGGCTGCAAAGCAAAGCTTTGGATGGCACAGTTGCCTTCCCCTGCTGGAATACTGCTCCAGGAAGCTGTTACCCCTTCACCACAGCAGACAATTGAACCCAAGTGCCCCTTTGAGGTGACCCCTGCCCAGCTTATGCTCCCTGATGTGCATCCACAGCCCTCTTCTAACCAGTGTCCCAAAATGGCTGCCAGGCTGCACTGGAGTGGGCTGAGCCCTGCATCCCACTGGGGCTCACTGCAGCTCCATCTCCCACCACAGACCCCCAGTGATCCTGGAAATCACTTGTAGACCTGGGACTACATTTAAAATACCCATTTTTTTGCCCCTCCAGATAACGGGATGAACATGAGGCTGCATTTGGAATCAGGTCACTCGCTTTAGCTGTTGATAGCAGGATGTGATATGTAAAACCAAGAGTTTTGGCTACTTCCAGCTACTCCAGGGCTACAGAAGGCAGTCCTCACCTGAGGCCCCACCATCGCATTGGGCAAACAAAGGTCCATGCCCTTCTCTGTCTCTTCTGCCAGCCCAAATACCAGGAGTTAGATAGGAATTAGGAGCAGGCCATTAAATGGAGCAGCTGCTTCTGCAGCTCTAGGCAAGGCCACAGCCTTGAGGTCTGTACTACTGCCTGCTTGGGAAGCATCACCTCTGTCCCTGTGCAGATCAATGGGACAAGTGATAATAGGACCCATTTTATCTTTGCAAGTGAATCTTTGCTCCCAGCATATGGCTCTTGTGCTCCAAGCTGTCTTCAGGGAAGGAGTTAATCACAGTCTATTTAGTATTAAAGAAACCAAGCTTAAAACAGGGATTTCACCCCCTGGGCCCTCCTGGGCCCCTCTTTATCAGGAAAGGCTTTTCCTTTCCACCCTATCGTATCTCAAAGGGCACAGGTACAGAGCAGCCAGTTCAACCCTGAGCCCAAAGCAGCAACAAGAGGCTCATGTGAGAAGGCCCCTTGTGGCTGCAGCTCTACATCTGCTGCAAGTCAATTACTGGGGCTGGAGTGATTACATGCAGCAGCTGGTGAACTAAATAAGCAACTGGGACCATCCCCAGGCAGGACAAGGAGGATTGGAGCTCACCCATGAAGGGGTCACCATTTATTCCTTTCAGATGTTACAAGAAAGGCCAGACAGCTTCTTTTTTATTATTTTTAGAAAACTGCAAATCAAGTGTTTTGGCCATTAAAAAAGTAATTATTTACAGAGAACCCCAACGTTGCTTCACAGTTTACAGCTGCAGGTCCCTGCCCAGCCACCCCACACCCCTAGACCAGAATTAAACACAGGGGACTTACAAGCTTTATGGTTTTAAGCCAAGAGTAAGCCATTATAAAACCCTAACAGGATTAGCTCTTAAACCATTGATTTCTAGGGAAAAAGCACAAAATACTTTCATATAAAGTCAGACCCAGGAATGTAAATTGAAAGAGAAGAAAAAGGATCCATTGAAGTTACTGTGCTTCGAGGTCAGCCAGGAGCCAGCAGCAATCACAACCTGTAAGTTCCAGTTACATCCAGGATAATCTCCCTCCACCGTGTGAAGGATTCAGGTAGAACTACTCCCAGTGGCAGTGGTGGGATCCAAACCAACTGATGGAGACGGGAGAGCATCCCTCGGGGAGGGGTTGGTCTGGGAGAGCTGCTGCAGTTCGGGTGGGACGGAGGTGTGGGGGGAGCAGCGAGTCCGACACATTCCCGGGTGGGGCCATCCAAGCGGGATCTACTCCTCGTGCTGCTCCGCGGCTGCTGCAGGGTCAGACCCCGCAGGGTGTGAGGGTTCCCCGGGCTCGGCTCCGGCTCCGGCTCCCGGTCGCTCCGCCGCCTGCTGCTCATTCTCCTCCCCTCCTCTCCCGGCCTCGGTGCCCGCAGCGGGTCCGCCTCTCTCCGCCCCTCCGCCGGGGGCCGCGGGAGGCTCCGTCCCGTTGGCTGCGCTGCCGGGACCCTCCTGGCCTTGCTCCTCCGAGGGACTGGAGCCCGCGGAGTCTCCGGCTTCCTTCTTGCTCCTCCTCAGGGACATCCCGCTCAGCTTGAAGGACTTCTTGAACGAGAACTTCTTCTTCTTCTTGGGGGTGTCCCGGGGCGGTGCCGCGGCCCCCTCGGGCTGAGCATCCCCCGCTCCGGCGGGGGGAGCAGGCTCGATGGCGTCCCCGCTGCATCCCAGCGGCTCGGACGAACCGTTCCCGTTAGGGACCGCAGCTTCACCGCCCGCTCGGGCCGTCGTGGCCCCGTTCACCCTCAGATGGCCGTTCTCCTGCCGGGGAGAGCAGAGAACCGCATCAGGCACGGGGAGGACCGGGCACCAGCGCGTCCCGCACACACACACACTCCCTCCCCGCCCCGGTACTGTGGAGAACCACCTGGAGCGAGGAGGAGAGGATGGGATGCACTTACCGGACATGGGGGGGGGGGGTACGGGGGGGTCAATGCGCTGCCACCGGGCGGCGCCCGCGCTCCACGCCCCGTCCCAGAGCGCGGCGGCCGCAGGTCCCCACCCGGTACCGGGACGGGGCCGCATCGCTCGGTACCCGCCGGGCAGGAGGGGCCCTCGGAGCCGTCACCGCCTCCCCCTCTCCTCCAGCAGCCTCCGTGGCCGCCTTTGTCTGCGCGCTCCCCCTCCCCGGGGGGGTCTCGGGGGTCCCCCGCTCGGTACCCACCTGCCCGTTGGCCTTGGCCGGCTCGGTGGGGGCGGCCGGTGCGGAGCTGCCCCCCCCCCTTGGCCACCTTGGAGCCCTGGCTGCCCATGGTACCGCACGTCGGGCGGACGGGGCCGCAGCGGCCGAGAGAGGGTGGGGGAGCCCCCTCCCACCCCGGTAATAAGGCGCGGGGCGGGGGCGGGACGACGACGACCCCGCCCCGGGGGCGGGGGCCGGGGATGCAGCCGCCGCTCCGCGGGGACGAGCAGGGGATTGGCGGCTGCGCGACCCCGATGAACGGGACAGCCCCGATTGGACGGGGCTGGTGCAGGGCGGTGGGCAAAGGGAGCGGAGGGTGTTCCCATGGCCGCGAGACCCCCGGGGTGTTCCTCACCCCATCCCGCTCACCCCTGGGGTGCCTCTGTCCCCAGCCCCGGCAAACCTAAGGTGCTGCTCATCCTGATGCTGACACCCCTGGGGTGCTGCTCCCCAAATCCCAGTCACCCATAGGAGGGTCCCATGATGCTGCTCATCTGACCCCGACCCCAGGACAGTGTCCCGGTGCAGCTTGCCTCGGCCTTGTCACCCTGGGGTACAACTTACCCCGAGGTACTGCTCACCCTAGCCCTGTCAGATCCTAATGGGTCTTGCTGCAAGGGGCAGGTTGTCCTATGGGTCACACCTCAGCTCCCCCCTTACAGTGAACCCCAACATGCAGATCATTAGGATGTTTTTTCACCTCTGGGTCTTTTTCCTCTCTGCTTTCCTGGAAAAGGAGAGTTCAGGAGAAAAGAAAATGGAACTAAACCAAAGTTGACACTAACACTGGCAAAGGGCTTGCAGCTTCCCATGCTGCCATGGTCACTGGCCACAGCCTTGCCAGCAGTGGCCATGGGGGACTCACTCATGGGGGTCCCTTCCCATCCATCACAGCTGATTTCACTGGGGAGGTCCCAAAATCAAAACCCTTTTGTGCTTGTCCAAGCCACTGGTGCTCCCTGGCCAGCCGCATCCTACCAGAGCTGCAGCTCCCAAGTGCCATGTCCTGAGTCCCACAGCCCCAGTGCCATCAAGGCACAATGCATCTCATTGCTGCCAACCCTGCCATGGGGTAGGCAGCACCCGAGCACGCACTGAGCCTGTGCAGCATCAAGGCCAGCATCTCCACGGGGAAAACAATGGGATGCTGTGCATGTTCCACCAACAAGGTCATGTTTTGTCTCTGGCCTCCCTCCGCCCCCAGCACACATCATCTCACCCTCCTTGGAGCAGATTTCCCTGTTAATTAAACCAGGCAGCGTTTTCCTTATTGACTTTCAGTTGGCCGCTGATAAAGCCTTTGAATGGCTTTGGCCATCAGCAGGATGGAGCTGCCCCAGCAGCTGGGGCTGCAGAGGAGCCGCAGAGGACGTGCCCTGTTTGGAAGCAAGTGCTTTGCTGTTTGCTTTGGGAAGATAAATGGTCCAAGGAAGTGTATTGGATCAGTCAGTAAACACGTTTTGTCTTCCACCACTTGTTCCTGAGGGTGAGCTCCAGTCCAGTGCTCCCAACCAGTAGCTGCTGGGGAGCAAAACCCGGCAGAGCCACAGCTGGTGCATCCTTCCCTCTGCCCCAGCAGCTCTTAGGTGGCTTCTGGGCTCTTCTTCCCACCCTCTAGGAGTGATTTTCTGTCTTTCTGCTAAGGTTCATTCGGTCCTGGCTCTTTGCAGCAACACAAGGAGTCCTCATGCTGCTGTCCCATCCCACCCACCCCATTGCATCCTGTCCCAATCCATCCATCCCATCCCACCCCATTGCATCCTGCCCCAATCCATCCATCCCATCCCATCCCACCCCATTGCATCCTGTCCCAATCCGTCCATCCCATCCCACCCCACCATGCTGCCCCACCACTGCACCAAGACATCTGGCATCCAGAGAGATCACCAGCTTTCACCCACCCAAGTCTGTCATCCGTGTGACAACCCCAAGACCCTCCTCCACCATCCCCACTGGAGGTACTGGAGCTGGGGGCTCTGGGGGTGAAGCCTTTGGGGTGCCAGTGGCAATTGCTGTGGCAATACCATAAACCAAAAACCAGCCCCAAACCCATGCAGTGGAAGAGCCACCAGACCCTCTTGCCATGGGCTCCATCACATGCAGTTTGGGCTGGTCCATCCCCAGGTGCTATGGAGGGAACTGGAGCACGGCAGAGGATGCTCCATGTGGGATCTCTGCTGGGTCTCGAATCTGTGGCTGCTGGGGAAGTGATGGTGCTTGCAGGGTGCAGCAGACAAGCAGATTAGGGCTCTGCTCCTCGAGCAGATGGGTGGGCAGACAAATCTGCTCCTACCTGAAACACCCTCAAGATCCAAGATCTTTGTGGATATTATTTTCTGCTTCCCAGACCTACTTAGCCTGTGTGCTCATTAGTAATTTAATAGGCATTAAGGGCTGCAAGACTGCAGCAAACAGCCCCTGTGCCCTGGGGTTGGGTCTGCAGCCTCCTGCCCCTTGCCCTGCCCCTGGCACCTATTGTATCCCCCAGCCCTTAGCAAAGAATTCATGCAATTATTCATTCATGTATCTAGAGCCATTCTTGAGCCTCTGATCATCTGCTCCAGGGTTTGAACTGAGTTAGCAGGGTCCCTGCCAGGACAACCCCTGGTGCTGGGAATAAAGCAGAGAGATTTCCATGTTGATGTATAAATAGCAAAGGAATTAGCTGATCAGATCTCTCCAGGGGCAGAATTCCAGCAGGGACAGCAGGGCCTGGATGTGCTGTATGCAGGGATGGATGGTAATGGCTTCTGCCAACATGGAGCTCTGGCATGGGAACAGCCCTCACATAAACATAGTATGTGCTGCTGAGGGTCAGCCTGTGCCTGTGCTGCCCATGAGGGGATGGGTGAAGGGGCTGGGGCTGTAAGGGGAGGGGGGGCAGCAGATGAGGGATGCTGGGGCTGACCAGTGTGGCTGTGGGATGCCCAAGGGATCTTCCCAGGCCTTCAGCTAAGCGGAAGTCGGTTGTTGCTGAACCCACTCATGGCTGTGCTGTCACTTCTGAGTCAGTGCTAAGTGATGCTCTGACATTGGCCCCAGGAAGATGCATCCTAGACCCAAGCAAGGGTCTGCTGGGACATCACCAGGGGTCTGCTGCCTGCACAGAGCTGGTGCCACAGCCAGGGCCCCAGAATCCTCCCTGCACTGGGAAAGGCTCCAGCCTGGTGCTGACTTCCCCTAGGAACACATGAAAGGGCCGATCCTGTGCCTGCCAGAGCCCCGGAGGTTTGGTGTGAAGATCCCATAGCAACCAGCACCTTGTGTAACCGTGTTTGCTATTCCTGGGCTTGCCTTTCCCTCCAGGACCATCCTCACACATCCCACCCCACAGGACCAGCCCCTGCGGCCACCCCAGGACCCTTCCCTCCTCACACCAGGGAGGGGTTGGCAGCTGGAGTCATGGAAGAGGAGAGAGAGAACAATCACCTTGTGCTCTTCTGTCAGGGACCATCAGCCCTTGTGCTGGGGCAGCAGCTGGAGCACTTGTGAAAGCCAAGGCAAAACCTGAACCCCTCCATGCTCCCCAACCTGAACCCCTCCATGCTCCTCAGCCTGAACCCCTCCATGCTCCCCAACCTGAACCCCTCCATGCTCCTCAACCTGAACCCCTCCATGCTCCTCAGCCTGAACCCCTCCATGCTCCCCAACCTGAACCCCTCCATGCTCCTCAACCTGAACCCCTCCATGCTCCCCAACCTGAACCCCTCCATGCTCCTCAACCTGAACCCCTCCATGCTCCTCAACCTGAACCCCTCCATGCTTCCCAACCTGAACCCCTCCATGCTCCTCAACCTGAACCCCTCCATGCTCCTCGGCAGGCGCTGGGCCCACAAGGACGTGGTGGGATGTGAGGCATGGGCAGGAGGAGCGGGGAGCTCCTACATCACCATTCCCAGGCCACTGGTCTCTGCTGCTGGGAGAACAGGAACCCAACACAACCCTTTGCCCAGGTGGGATGCTCATCCCACACACCTTATCTCCCACATCCTGCCTCAGGCTGCATTTCAGTGCTGATAAAGGGCTCCCTGACCCTGAGCAAGCCGGTTCAGCTGCATTAGGAGAGCAGGGTAGCTGTGAGTGGGTGTCTGGACAGCAAAGAGGCCGCAGCACCAGGCTAGCAGCACATGGTAGGGTGGATGGGTGCTCTGCTCCCTCCCACCCTGGCTGGGGCTGCTGGTGGGGTCCCCTGCTTGGGTACTTAGCAGGGACTGTTTCAGAGCCTCCTTCCTCATTAAAAGGGAAGTTTATAATGGTAACAAAAGCACCGCTCAGTCCAAGTGGAGCTTGTCCCATCCTGTTTCCTCCGGAGATGGCTGTGGAGGTGACAGGACCCTCTGATGCCACAGCTGGGGTGTGCAGTGGGAAGGGAGCCGGAGGGCATGTGTGTTCTGGGGATTGCCACACTGCTTGGTGCTTCCTGAGCCCAGCTGTGCTGTGGTGAACGTGGTTGGTTCCTTCCCTATCTCAGAGGATACAACCCTGGGTGAGACTCAGGTCTCCTTGTGGCTGCAGATGTGGGTGCATGGCTGGTGGGGACAGCAAAGTCAGTGTGAGTCCAGCGAGCATCTCATAGGTGCACAGCCACAGTGCTGGTCCCAAGGACATAGGCTAGCAACGGGGCACAGCCAGCCCATTGTGGTAACCCCCATCCCATCATGATGACCCCCAGCCCATCGTGGTGACCCCTCTTGCCCAAGTCCCAGGGCCCATGGCATCCACCATGGGGCAGCTGCGCTGGCAGGCCCAGGCCAGAGGCTCAGTGCTGGGATGCTCTGGGGCAGCTGGGATGTGTGGGCCTCTTTCTCCCAGCAAGTCAATGTGTCCTTTTGTTGCGTTGCTGGATTTCGATGCCTGCGAGCAGGGAGGGACAATACGTCTCATTGTTCCCTTTCAGCAACATCTGACGGCCCAGGCAGAGAGAAGAGGCCAGTGTGTGCAGAGGACAGCATGGGGGAAGGGACTGGGATGGATGGACAGGCAGCAGGAAGGACACACAGACACCCAGCCTGGATGGAGGGATGGAGAGTGCCAGAGGGGTGGAGGGGGGAACGGGGGAGATGGGAGGGTTGGTGTCGTCTTTTGGTACCCAAACAGAGAGATGCAAACTCCAGCCTCACTCATCTTAATGGATTATTAACGTTACAGCCTCATTAACAACCTATTTTAATGCCATTAACCCTTTCATTGCTGCTCCTTCTACCAGATCCTGGCTGTACACTGAGGCTGTGCCACCAGAGGTACCTGTCACCAGTAAATCCTGGGGTGCCAGGAAAAGCCTCTTCCCCAGTTCCCACAGCAGTGAGACAGGGCAGGGGTTGAGTCCCACAGGGTGGGATGTGGGTGGGAGCTGGGAGCAGAGCTCAGCAGGGAATGATGCAGCTCTGGGATTGTCTGCAACTTCCCATCAGAAATCCCCTCCCTCATCCTCTGCTGTCCCTGGATTGCTTCACTGGCAGCAGCAGAATTCCCCTCTTCCCCACAGAGCAGGGCTGTGCAGGAGCCAGGTGGCCGCGCAGCCCAGACACCCTGGTGATGGGCTCCAAAGGGCTGCTCCATGGTGCTAGGTTCCTAGGTCCCTGGTGATGGGCTCCACAGGGCTGCTCCATGCCCCAGCCTGGGGCTAAGGTTCCTGGGGAGCACTTTGTCTCCCAGAAACGCTGGTTCCACTCTCTGCCTCCCAGGAGCTGGTGCTCTGTGGGGGGGCACATGGGAACTGCTGCTCTCTGAACCCCCATCCCTGGGCTCGCTCAGTGCTGGCAAACCTCTGGCATGGGGGGTCCTCACTATAATGTACTATCATACTTCAATGCATGCAGCAGAGCAGTGGTGCCCTCCCCACCCCCATGGCAGCTGCTCCAGAAGATGCGCTTCACCTAGACTTGCGTGGCAGTAACCATGGCAACGGCTGTGGGATGCGAGATGGGGGTGGCTGTGGGCGCAGGGATGTGGTGATGGAGCCTGTGCTGCTGCTGGTGTGTGCCATGACTGCGCTGCATGCAGGTCTGTCCTCACCCCAGGTCTGTCCTCACCCCAGGTCTGGATTCACCCCATTCGCAGCCCGCAGAGCACCAGTGTATTCATGCTGTATTGCACATGTGTGTGCAAGCATGAACACGGGCACTGGTGGGGATGACGGTGCCAAGGGGAGCAGCACGGCAGGGAGAGGTGGGGCAGCTGGAGACAGAGCCACTCACCCCTTTATCAGGGCTGGGCTGCCATAAAGCCAGTGCTGTTTGCATTGGTGGGGCTGTGCTGGCGCTACTGGCCTGGCTCTGCTTTGTCTCCATGTTAACTTTTAACTGTGTCAGCTTTTCCTTTTCAGCCTCACCAGGAGCCTGTGAGAGCTCCAGCATCTGACAACCCTTGTCCTGGGATGGTGCATGTGTCCTTCCTGACTGCTCTCTGCCTGCTGGCAGGGCACTGGTCTGGCTGCTCGATGCCAGTGTGTGATGGATGGAGTTGGTGCACGGCTGTCTGTGCACCTGCAGACACAAACACCCATGTGTGTACATGCAGGTGCATCACACACACCATTGTGCCACCCACCAGCCAGGCCCTGCACACCCCAGCCAGGTGGCAGAGGGGAATCAGGCTCTCAGCTCCTCTAATTAACATGAATTAACACTGACTAATTAACCTCCCAGCTCATTAGAGCTGGGTGCTCAGTGCTGGCAGCACAACCACACTCTGCCCTGTGTCCCCATCCCGCTGCCCTCTCGAAGCAGTAATAGAGATCGGTTCCTAATCCACTGTTCCCTGCTGGCACATGGCTGCCAACAGCCTCCTTCAGTGCCTGCTGTGCAGTGAACCTTCCCCATCCCCTCTGGGATGTCCTCAGCTGCACTGGGAATAGAGGGGAAGACCCTGGTGTGTGTTGGCCGAGCAGCTGTGGGGCAGGGGGGGATGAAACAGGTGAGGACCATCACCCTGCAGTGGGTGAAGCTGTCAGGGGTGGTGACACTGCAGCAGTGATGAGCAAACCTTACATCACCCAGCAGGGAGATAAGGAGCCCATCCCTGTCCTCACCCTGAGGGCTGCCTGGCGGGGGGGGGACAGCAGGGGCTGTGGGATGGGGCAGGGACACAACTCAAAGGAATCCTTTTTGCCTCCCTGGGGTTTGCACTGGGGGTATCGATGGTCTTGCCCATTCCCACCCCTGCAGGCAGCCCAGGGTGGGATCCTGGCTGTGGGTTCAAGACTACAACAGTGACAGGTCCCCAGAAGTGATGGGATCAAGGAACTGGTTCCACAGAGGAGATCCCACCAGAGACTTGCTCCTTTCGATGCCTTCATCACTGAGATAGAAGAAAACGGGTGGAGAAGCTCAGACCCCCTGAATTCCCTGTCTAAGCTGGATCTGTCCCACAGCAGCACTGGGCTGTGTCCCAGAACAGTGTCTGGGGACACTGTGTTAGGGGCAGGTCACCCTGTCCAAGGGAAGAGCCATAGAGAGCATGGATGGTTCTGGCAGTGCAGGGAACACCGGGAGCAGGGGCAGGAAATGGGGCAGCAGGGCAGGAAGGCAGCCCTGGGATTGGAGGAAGAGCAGCGGAAGGCTCAGGGCTGCAGTGGGAGGAAGCTCAGCCCCAGTGCACGTGTGGCTCATGGGGGACTGAAGCCCTCCTGGTGCAGCAAGAGCCACCCTGAGCCCATGGGTCTGCAGACACGTGTGGGAGATGCTGCAGCCATCGGGGGACAGAGCCCAGCACCCCTGGGCCCCCCATTGCTGACCACAGGTCTCCTGGTTGGGGTCTCAGTGAGGTCCCCCAGGGGCTCAGGGTGGGTCTGGGGGTTCTCTGTGGTGTGTTGGACACCCAGGAGGGCTCAGCCTGCACAGAGCCTGGGATGGAGCCACCAAAGAAGCTGACACCTCTCGGGAGCTGGGAGACCTGCTCCCTCCTTGTCCCCTGCTCTTGGGTTCTCCAAAGGCTCCGATCAGTCCATTTGCAGCCATGGAGAGTTTCCAGCCTCTATCACTGGGGTTATTTAGTGATGCAGCTTCTCAGCCCATGGTGCCAAGTGAGCATCAGTGGTGGCAGCTTCTGCCCCTCTGGCTGTTAGAGCAGAGGATGGAGCTGTTCTACCTTTACAGCCACTTCTGGGCACAGTTGGGTTAAACGGCAGCAAAAGCAGAAGGGGAGGACGGGACAGTTGTGCTCCACTGGTCCACTGGATCCTGGGCTGCTCCATTCAATGTAGTCATCACCTCCCCATGGGGACCATGCAGTGGGGATGATGGTGCCAGCACCATTCTCTGCTGCACAAGTACAATGGTACAAGTGAGTTCAGCAGCCTCAGGTGATGAGCAGTGGACAGGAGAGGATGGGCAGAACCTTCCCATATTTGTTCTGTGGGCTTGTTGAGGAAATGAGGCCGTGTGTGTGTGGTTGCTAATGAGGATATGGTTACACTAATTCAGGGCTGCCAATTGTGGCAGGTCCCAGTGTGGGGCCTCCTGGGCCATGTCCTGCCCTGGTTTTGGCCAGGGGAGCCTGGAGCAAGGTCAGGCAGTGGCAGGGCAGCAGTGGCCGATGTGGCTCTGCTTGGATCAGCAGCTCCTGGGTTTGGGAGCCCAGGGCCCAAAGGGAGGTCATGGGTCTGGGTCTGGGGAGAGCAGGGCCTGGGAGGCCCTATCCCCATCCCATGGGAGTGGGGATGCTGGTGGGATCAGCACTGGGAGGATGGTCCTATCACTCCCCCATGATGGAGTCCCCTTCATCACACACAAAACCTGCTATGGTGTGAGATGGCAGCGGGCACAGGAACCCTAACCCTAACCCCAACCCCTTTGGGCTTTGGCTTCATTAATGAACGATCATTAAGGAAGAATCAAAGCCTCCAGATGACAAACACAGGCCGGAGGTTGCCTGGGCTGGGCACCTTTGGCTTCATGGGGTGCTCCTGTCCCACCCCAGGCTGGTGTTTTGGTGGGGGACAAGGAGGAGTTGGGGGGTGTGTGTCAGGTCCCACCACTGCTGCAGACTCATCCTGGGGAGCATCCCTGCATCCATGCTGGAAGGTGGCAGTGGCTTCACCTCTGCACTGGGGAAGGATGGAGGTTTGCAGGCTCGGGTGGGAGATGAGCGCCCATGTTTCTGCCCCACATCACACTCAGTGGGTGCAGGTGTAGGGCAGGTCTGTGGGTCAGGGGTCCTGTGCAGCTGCTGTGCTGTCAGTGCCCAGGTGGGGTGGGAGCAGCGGGTTCCCGGCTGCACGTAGGTCACAGGAAGGGGGATGCAGGCACAGATGTGGCTTCTCAGGAATGTTGGGATGGGTCCTGCAGGGAAAACAGCAACTTCCCATCATCTGTGTCTGCTGGGAAGCAGTGAGAGGATCCTGAAGTGGTGTGGGAGGCTGAAGCTTAACCCTGTGCATGTGCCCCAGTTTTGGGTCTGCACAAGGAAGGACTTGGCTGTGCCTCATGGGGGGAATTCCTGCCTGGCTTTTTGCTCCATAATCCCCAGCATGGCCTTTATCCGGATGTCCCATGCTTGGGGTCACCCCAGGATGGCTGCTCCCAGGGGAATTCCCACCTGGGATCTCCCTTGGATGTCATCACCTGGGAAAGCCCCTGTGAACTGTCAGAGCCATGAGCCATGAGCCATGAGCCGTGAGCCATGAGCCATGTCCTGCCCCCTGCAGCCGCCAGGAGCAGGAAGAGCCTTTCTGGGAATCCATTTTCTCTGCATTTAACTCAGGCTGAGCCATCCACACGTCTCCATTCTGACCCCACCGATGGCTCCCTCATCCCTGCAGGCAGCTGCATGGGGTCCTGGCCAGGCAGGGGAGGAAACGGGGCTCACCCCATGGAGGGTGTCAGGGGGTGTCTCTGCCTCAGCTCCCTGCCAGGTGCCCCATCCTGCAGGCTGAGCACCCCACAGCTGCGTGCTAACCTCAGGGGCTCCGCTCAATGGGAGGAAGGAAATCCTTATCCTTGGGAAAGGCTGGACGCGGCTATTTCCTCCTGCCACACTGGGGATGGGGTCGGCACACATGCACAGCTGCCTGTAGCGGCCTGACATTCCCACCAGCACTGGAGCTGGAACATACTGGGGCAATGTGAGAGCCTGGGGACAGGCTGGACCCTAACCCCAACCCCAGTCCCACCGGACATGCCAAGGGGATTTCGGGGGGTTCCTCCTGCAGCAGGAACCAGGGACGCATCCCTGCCCTCAGCCTCCCGCAGTGTGGGCTCAGCTCCTTCCCGTGCCCGTCCCTGCCCGGCGCTGACCCGGTGCTGGTGCCGGTGCTGGTGCCGGTGCTGGGGCCTCTGTGGGGCTCAGCTGCACCCAGCCTGGGGCTCCGCAGGATCCCTATTGTCTCCTCTTTCCTCCCGTTCCTCGCTCCCCCCCCCGGGCTCCGCTCCCGTCGCAGCGATACCGGCACCCGGGGCCCGTGACCGGCGGCGCTGCCGGCACGGGGACACCGGGAGCTGGAGCGTGCGGGGCTCCAGCGCCCCCTGGCGGCGGCCTCGCAGCGGACCCAGCACCGGATCCCCCCCCCCCCCCCCCCCGTGCATCCTCCCTGGCTCTTTGGGCAGGAGGGGAAACACTGACACTGACACCGCAGAACGGGGGCGGCCGGAGCCCCCCGAGCTTTCCAAAGCTCCATTGAGCCCCCTCCACCTCACCCCACAGTGCTGCAGACCTCAACCATCTGCTGGGGGTGAGGGGGGAGCTGCAGCAGCCCCCCCAGCGGTTACCCCATTTCAGTGGGGCAATGGAGAGCTCCACTGCGGGGGTGCGGGAGTTGGGGGTCAGGGCTCAGCCCCGGTAAAGGGACCCAAGGTGTGAGCTCAGCACTCTCATTGCCCCACTCAGCACCAGCTGGAGCTGGCTCCAGCACAAGCACCTCCCAAACCTCAGTGCAGTTGTTCATCAACCACTCCTCTCAACTACAAACAGGAGGAGGCTTCTCCAGCCAACAAACACACAAACAATGGTTGTGAGTAAAAAAATATGGTTTTCCCTTTTAATTACATCAGTTATCAAAGAAAAAAGCAGTGGTAACAAAAATACAAAGCTCTGAGGATCTCCTTTTGTTTGTTTCGTCACCAGCTGAGCACCAGTGCAATTGATTTAATTTAACTTCTGCTCTGAGTCTCTGCTGGCAGAGTAGGAGTAGGCTTTGCCCAGCACCAGACGGTCACGCAGCAGCTTGAAGAAGGCATAGTAATTGCTGAAGAGGATCAGAGCCAGTGAGATGGTTTGGTGCCACTTCTCTGATGAAATCAGGGAGTAAAGCTGGTAGAAGATGACGGCTCCTTCCAGCAGAATCAGGATGTTGAGGATCCTCAGGGGTTTGCTGAAAAAGAACTGTAGGAGAGAACACAATGAGACCTTTTGGGTTGTTTTCCACAGGATGCATGAGGCCTGTGAGGATTCCCCTTAATATTCACCCTGAAGGGCTCCAGACAGAGCCCTGGGCTGCAAGGACCAGTTGCCCTCTGGCAGTGCCAATGGGAGGATATGTGCCGAACACCACCTGCTCTGCCACCCTGCACACCATGGACAGCTCTGCCACCAGAGCAAGCTCAGGCAGTTCAGTGTCCAGAACAGGACCAAGAGGCTGCCCAGAGAAGCTGTGGCTGCCCCATCCCTGGCAGTGCTCAAGGCCAGGTTGGACACAGGGGCTTGGAGCAGCTGCTCCAGTGGAAGGTGGCCCTGCCTGTGGCAGGGGTTGGAGCTGGAGGAGCTTTAAGGTCCCTTCAACCCAAACCAGGCTGGGATTCTGGGGCTGCAGGAGACGTGACCTTACGTGAAAGCGGAAGTGTGAGACGTCCGAGGGCACCGCCACGTTGTAATGACCCACAGCTTTGTACACGTTCTTGCTGTGTTTCACCAACACTCCCTGTGGCCACATGCACTCCTCTGTCCACCTGCAGGGAGCAAGCAGAGCGCTCTGATTTCTACCTCCATGGCTGAAGGGGGGTCTGCTGTTGTCCCACCATCAGACAGGAGAACATATGAGCTGCTTCCACAGCTACGAGACCCTCGTTTGGCCACCGAGGCTCAGAACTGTGCTAGTGACAAGCAGCAGTTACTTGTGGCAACAAGCAGAAGGCATATCTCCAAATATGAGATCTGCTTGCTGCACTTGGAAGTGGACAGCACAGACAGTGTCTGCTTGCTGTCAGATGTGCCAGCCAACAACTCTTTCGTTTTACTTCTTGTAAGCAAGAAGAGGAAGAGAGGTGGCTGGAAAGCTGAGCTCCCCATCCCATCCCTGTTCATGGCAACAGGCCTGCCAGCCCCAGCCCCAGGAGTCAGCTGCTTCCTTACTGATGCTGCAGCACATTGGAGCAGAGGGCTGGATCGACCTTCTGCCAGCAGCCCAAGTGCGCTGCAGCTTTATGGAGCAGGTCACAGTAGCGCGCAGGGAGGAGGTACTGCATCAGGATCACTGATGTGCTGATGGACACCAGGAGGAAGAGCTCGCATGACCAGCGTTTGTCATAGTACTGAGTATTCTGTGGGGGAACAAGAAGAATATGTGACACAAAGCACTCAAGTAGGTAAAATGAAGGCTTTCCACAGAGCTACTGATCCCACCTCAGAAAGAAGCACCCACATAGGATGGCTGCTGTACAAGTTGTGAACACATCACAGTGAAAATATGCTACCATCCCCTATCACAAAAAGAGGGAAACAGCTCCTGATACTCTCCTAGTTCAGCTGATGATGGGTGGAAGCACCAGCCCTGCAGAGGAAGGGACTTGGGCTCATCCCTGAAGTCTGACATATTTACTGTAAGGCATTTATCCCACTGTACAACATATCAGGAACTTAAATAAAACAGCTAATCACCCTAATAAGGTCCAGCCTTCTTTGTACTGCCTCCCTTACTAAAGTTAATCCCCTTGGCCCAGGGCTCTGTCCTCACAGGTTGGTGTGTGTGGAACTGGGTGGCCTGGAGTCCTTCTATCTTCATGGGGAAGCAGGAAAAGGCAGTGCTCCCTCGTAAGGTGATGCACACATTCCTGACAGTCAGAATACACTTTATCAGGGTAATATTGTCCTCTGCCACCTGGAGCTGAAGCAAAGCTAAACCTAGATTGCTTTGCTTCTTGCTTTTCACAAGGCCTCTGTAAAAGGGTTTGATGTGGCTGGCTGTGCATGCAGACCAGCCCCCTGACTGATCTCTCCCTGGTTCCAGCTAAGTGAGAAGCATGAATCAGACCTCATCTGTGTGTCCACCTCTCCGCAACCCTCCCCAGCCAGTCCTGAAGGAACAGCATCCACAAGAGCAGTGCTGGCCCTTGCTCACCTTCACAAACCAGACTGGCACAAAGGCCACATAGTAGGCACTGAGCATGGAGCTCACCAGCACCTCCTTCATCCGCCAGTTAAAGTCCATTTTCAGGTATTCCACCTCGTTGCGGATGAGGTCTGGAGAGAGGCAGCAGGCGTGCGTGGGCATGGCCTCCATGCCGTACATCTGCCGCGTGTGCTGCTTCCACGTCTCCTTCAGGACACTCAGGTAGTCTCGGCTCCTGGAGGTCACCTCACTGGTCTCCCTAGGACTGATGTTGGCCACGTGGGAGAAGAGCCCCGTCTTCCGAAAGTCACAGTTGAGCTGAAGGAAGGGAATGTACATGCCAAACCTGGGGCAGCAAAGTGCAGAAAGGCCGTTACTTCCTTACGAGCTCCCTGTGTGATGCCTTAGCTGGTGGCAGATCAGCATCATGATCACATCCCCCTCCCAAACAGCATCTGGTACCTAGATAAACTCCAGGAAAGAGCTTCACCAAACTGATCTCAAACACAAGCAGAGTCTCAGATTTTTGAGATGCTTCCTCCTGTACCTACTAGAGAAAATGGAGCTACTGGAAATAAAACAGGCTTCCTTTTGTTAGTTAATATGCAGCAGGGAAGCTGTTTGATTCACTACCTGGCAGAGGCAACCAAAGACTGAAGTAAACCAAAGACACAGGTTCTTTAACTACCATGAGAAAAGCAGACAATCCTTTCCAGAGCAATCTACCAATCAATGCTTACATTAAAGCTAAAATATGGGTAAATGTTAAAGACATGCCCTATCACCAAGAAGAAATGTGACGCAGGAGGTAAAAGGCTAGTCTAAGTTCTATTAACAAGCAATCAAATGCTTATTTACTCTCAGGCTTCATTTCAACTGAGCAACATCCACTGCACTGAAGCAACATTAGAAATCACACACAAGTGGCAGAAGAGATACTTACGGGTAACACAGGAACAGGAGATTAAGGAAAGAGTAGGTTCTGAAGAGGTGAATTATCGACCGACACAAACTCCAGCCTGTGCCAGTGAGAACAGCAAACCGTGTGACCACCAGGAAAACAGAGCGTGGCAGGGAGACCTTCCCACTCTGTGAGGCCTGCAGGGAGAGAAGAGGGAGATGAGCAGACTCATCCACCCTTCCTACGGAAGCAAACAGTAAATGAGCAGCACTCAATGTGTAAAATCAACTTCATGAATGAAGGAAGAGCTAGTGAAAGGCTCTCACTAGGAAGGAGAGGCCTTCTCGAGGCTGAAACTTGGACTCTCCACAAACCACGGCCTCATTCCTCAAGCTGGGATGAGGAAAGCTTTCAGTTTCTTGTTAACGTGTGGTAGTTATTGGTGTGACCAGACAACCTCCTGGACCTGCTCACCACAGAGAGCTTCCACAGTCAGCAGAAACTGACCTATCCTGGCTCTTCCTTGCGAAGAGATGGAGTAAATAAGAGAACAGGAAAAGAGCCAAAGACTGTTCTTCACAAGGAAGAAAGCAGAATTACTACAGTCTAGTTGAGACAGTAATTCAGAAGCAATCACAGAAAGACAGCAATGGTTTGGGGCACTCATTTCTGTTCTCTGTTCTTCCCATGCTTCAGTTCCTCACTTGGACATAGCACAAAGTTCTTTAGAAAAGGACAGAAGAGTTTGGAACTGCACCAGCTTTATGTTTCACCTGAGAGGAAAGAATAGGTCTGAGATCTGCTTGGAGACTTTACCTCCTTCACAATAGCAGTGATCAGCCGGCGTGCCAGGACAATCGTTGTCACCGTCAGCACGTTGAAGTCAATAAGATGAAAGTTCTGTTGTGACAAAACCAAAGTGATTCTACTTTCCGTCAGGCATCAGAAACACACATTCCACAGAGAACCTTCCAATTGTTCTCTTCTCCTTGGACTCTCTTTTCCAGGATGAGAAGCACAGAATCACAGAATCAATGAGGTTGGAAAGGACCTTTAAGATCATAAGTCCAACCATTACCCCAGGACTGCCAAGGCCACCATTAAACCATGTCAAATGCCAAGCAGACAGCCACTGCCCAAAATTTCCCAAGTAAGAGTCATTTGAGCAACTGGCCAGGGCTGTAGTGTCACATGTAGAGTGTATCAAACATACCTAGAAAACTCAATGTCTAATGACCAAGGAGACAGCCCATGAGTATCCCCACCAGCAGCTGCCCATCAGTGCTCACCAGTGACGTGTGTGAAGGAGGATGGGAGGGTGGGTACCACCACACTGTTTTGTAGATGTTGATGTAGTGGACAAACAGAGCAACGAGATGACAGAAGAAGAGCTGAAGCTCAAACAGCACACTCCTCTCCACAGGCAGCTCTGGGATCTTACAGTGCCGGAGGGGGACGACTGTCTGAGTTGCCAAGGGTGGGCTGGAAAGACCTGTGCCTGAACCACTCCTGTCAAGGTAAAGCAAAAGCCAGCAGTCACTTCAGGATCAGCATGGTGCTGTCCTCCTGCCCACATGCTCACACTGTTCTAATACTGACTGTGAAACCAAAGCTGACTCTCACGGTCACTGGCTGCCAAAGATGTCTCAGATGGCTGTTACAGGCAGACGTGAGCAGGAATTTGCTCATTGAGAGCAGCATTTGGAACCAGGCCAGCCTACACCACTGTGTCATTTGACATTACATCCCTTGCATTGCATCAGGTTCAAAAGCCATAGCTGTGCCTTGCTGTTCAAGAGGCAACCAGTGGCACTCTTAATTAATTGGAAGCTTTAAGGCCTCAAGTTGCTATTTACATTTCTAAGAGTACTTGAACATGAAATTCAGAGCAATTAAACCCAAGCCCTTTCCCATTCTTCAATTTCATTCAGCTATGGAGGAAAAACAAGTTTAGTGAGAGGGGCATATTCCTGTGTGAGCATGCAATCCCAGACAGCAACCATTGTACTCAAAGGGAAGGGAATTAATATACACTAGATATATCTCTCCTGATTTGCAAACTCTAAATAACAACAGTCAAAGGAATCTGGGTGTGGGTTTCAAAGGAACTAGAGAGCACAAACTCCTATTGAAGATTCCAAACCGAAACCACAGCAGTCTGTGAGTATGACTGCAGACAGCCTTTGAGCCCGGGGTGCACATGGTGCATCACTCCTGATGGCCTAAAATAAGGCCATGCATGAAAACTCTAGGAACCTGAGCTGCCTCTCTGAAATCCCCACATTCCCAAGCTGACCAGACTGATTCAGCTCTTCAGGACTGATAAATCCAACAATAAACTCTGTTCCAGTACATGAACATGAATTCCTGTTCTCCAGAAAAGGGCTTTAAATAGAAACACAAAGACTTTCCTGCTTGAAACAGACACGAGACCTAAGGGTGCTCTTGCAAAAGCAGCAACAAGTGTCTCACACACATAAAGCACTTTGGGACTTCTCAGGTTGGGCTGCCACACAGATGATGGAGGCTACCATAGAGGGTACAGTTACCCTCTGATACCATATCAGAGGGTTTGGCTATCAGAGGTGAATCCTTAGATCTACACTGGGGTGTGGATTTGTACATTACCTACTCGTGACAAAGACCTCTGTGTGTGCTCTCACAGCAAAGTACAAGGTGGATTTTGCTCCACCTTCCGTGGCCTTGCAATAGCTTTTTGGAATAACTGTATCCCTATAAATTTCTCGGCCTGGGGCCATAAGCAGGGAGCATGTTAAGACACATCTCACATTTTCTTGACAGAGAGTTCATAAAGAGGCACCTGCTGCTTATGCACTGCTGTTGGTGCTCTGCTTCTCCTTCCTCTCTACTTCAGTTGCAGAAATGCAATGAACCAGCTAGGTTATAATCTACAAAAAACCCCAAACACAGCTTACACATCACCTGACCTGGCTAAATTCTACCCTAGACTGATGTTAGCTTCAGGGCTCAAGAGATGTAACAGCCTGAACTCCAGAGTAAGACTTTGGAGAATGGTTTGTCTGCTGGAAGCCTGTTACACTCTCATGAAGCACTCAGGGAAATCAGAACTCACATTATCCCAATCAGAACATGTAGCATGGACACTGCTACTAGAGAAAGAGGATCCCAACTAGACACTGGGAGGCAACAGATGCTGAGCCCCAGGAGAAGCAGCAGTGTGTGAGATGGGGACACAGAGGTGGTCTCGCTGAGGAGCACCTGGTGTGAGGCCATGTGAGCTGGACGTACCTGGTGCGTGAGCGCACGCCCGTGACTGAGGAACTGGTGGCGTGGCCGGAGCCACCGGCAGCACCGGGATCGCAGAGGGGATTCCGGCAGTAGGACGTGCGGTTGGGGCCCCGTCTTCCCCCTGCCATAATAACAGAGGGAGCGCAGGGCTCTGCAGCCAGGTGCCTTCTCTGCTCTTCACTGCCTGGTGATGTCTGCAGGCCTTAGAACTGAATGGAAAAGGTTTCTCATTGAAGGCTCACCTGCTTCCCACCCCCAGTGATCAGCCATAACCCACTGCTCACACTGCTGCCCTGCAGGAAAGCAGGATCACTTTGCTCAGCCCCTTTCTACACCTCCTGTATTTGCCACAGGCTGTAGATACAGCCCCAGATAGCTCCTGACTCCTGGACATGCAGCAGCTTGTCAAGGTGCTGGGAATTCACTGAGACCTAAAACCCAGTGTATGCAGGCTTCCAGGGAGCAGGAGGCTCTTCATGCCTCTCTCCCAACCCAAAGCAGTCTACAAGGAACTTGATCTGCATGTGGTGTTATCCCTGTTTTACAGGCAGAATAAATACACTTATGGAGATGCTAAATAATGTGCCCAAAGGATTGAGTAAATTGGGGGTATTACCTAGGTCCCCGTTTACCCAATTCTGTTCTGGAATCAAAAGATTCACAAGTCTTTTAAAGGGACACCAGAACAGCACACAAAGGGGCTTCCTCCTTCTTTGCTCCTTTAAGAGGGGAAAAAATAACTAGCATTTGTAGAGTTTTACATTGTTGTTGTGTGTTTGGATGGCACAGAGCTCTACAAGACGCTAGTCCAAAGTTAGCTTTTCTAGTGCTTTCTTGTCAGTGTAAACCATAGTACCCATAACAAGGCTGTCCCTCAAGATCCTGTTTAACTTTAGGAGATCTACACAGCCCAGCAGAAGGCCGGGTGATAACACACCAGCTACCAGAAGTGAAATCTGAGCTGTGACAACAACCAGATCAGGCCATAGCAATTGCTCAACCTTTTTCTGACTGCTGATTTCCAGTTTGCATCACTGAGCATCTGAGGAAGGAAAAACATAATCACTGAAGGATTAGAGACTGCTCTTAAACGAGGTTTAAAGCTTAGGCTGAGCTCCAGTCCTCCAACAAGTGATGTACCAGTCCTGGACAACGAGGGACAGAGCACAAACATGTGCCTGGAGCTAGACCTGGGTGAAGCAAAGACACCCCAAGGTCGGTGTCATCACAGGGGCACAGAGGTGGCTGCAGGGCTGGGAGTACAGAGGAAAGTGCAGAAACCCCAGTATGTGCCATGGCACACAACGTCCTTGGGAGCTGGGGATGCTGGTGAACACGGGCTGTGCACAGGGATACAACACACAGGCTGTGTGGGGGGCACTAGATGGACAGGACCTCAAACCCACAGCACCACAAGAGTCTGAGGGGAAGGCTGCAGGACGCAAGTGCCGAGCCTGGGCAGAGAGCTGCGGGAGGCACTTGGGAGGTGCAGGAGTGCAGGTCAGGCGCTCGGGGAGCTCAGGGGGCTCTGAAGAAGCAGTGGTGGCTGTGAGGGCAGAGCACACGGGCTGTAAGGTCTGGAGGAGTGCAGGAAAGAGCCACAAACACTTCATGGATGCAGGCAGAGGCTGCAGGGGAAACAAGGGAAACCTGGGGGCACAAGTAAGGACTACAGGAGAGCAGCACACGGGAGCAGCAGGGGCTATGAGAGCAGTGGGGGCTATAAGGCCTCGGGGAGCAGGCAGGGCTGCAGTGGGAGCACCGGGTACGATCAATCCGCACAGCAGCGGCTCCGGAAGGGGCTGCAGGGACGAGCGCGGCTCTGAGGCAGCGCCGCTGACTCCGGCGCAGGCCGCGGCCGGGAGCCGCCCCCCTCGCGGCGGCCGCGGGGCGGGGCGAGCTGCGGGCTCCGCACCCCCCGTGGGCAGCTCGGCCCTCCCCCAGCTCCCGGTTCACCCCCTCCGCCCCCGTCCTCGCCCCGGTGCCGGCCCCGGTCCCAGCCCCGCCGCCGCTCGCCCCCCTCACCCATCTCCGGCCGCGCTCAGCCTGCGCCGGGCACAATATGGCGGGCGGGGCGATGGCGGCCGGCAGCGGACAAGCCTCCTGCGTGCGCGCCCGCATGGCCACGCCCCCGGCCCTAAGCCCCGCCCCCCGGACACACCCCTGGGGGGGGGATTTGGGACCCCCCGACAGGAACGGGAACAGCAGCTCCGCGGGGGGAACAGACACAAGAGACCTCGGGGCAATAAACCTCATCAGGCCTTTCCTGAGGGATGACTAATGACTTCCAGCACCTGCCCCAGCCCCCCCTCCACCAGCCATGTCCTCGGTGTTATTGTAATGCTGTGATTCACCTTGAGCAGCTTTCCCCATCTCCACCTCTGGTGTTTTCCCCTGGTTTCGTTAACTCGTGGGTGTTTTGATGCTTGAGTGCAGATGGAGCATTACACAACCCTGAGAATCACCTCATCTGGGCTGGAGACAATGAACTTTCCCAGGGTCACCTCTACTGACCAGTGACCTTTCATGGGGACACCTCTGCAGTTCTTGCCCTTTCATAGGATCATGGAATGGTTTGGGTTGGAAGAGACCTTAAAGCTCCTCCAGCTCCAACCCCTGCCATGGGCAGGGCCACCTTCCACTAGAGGAGCTTGGTCCAAGCCCTGTTCATCTCTGCAGTTAATGACCTTTCATCAGGACAATCCTTCATTTCTTACTGTTTTGAAACCTCTTATCACACAAAGCCATCAAAAAACAGAGTATCCAGACACCTGAGGCTTTAAAAGTCTTCCAGGAACAACTCTAAAGGCAAACCTGTACTGATGCCAGGTTTGAATCTGTAATACTGCATATGAGCTGTTGGTCACAGTATTTGGTTCTGAAGCCAGCAGTAAAGTAGCAGCTTTGCTGTTAAACACTTTCCATGTCAGTACTCCTGCACACTGGTGCTCTCCAGCATCTGCGGCTGCCAAGGAGCTCTCCAACACTCACCAAGAGCTGGCAGGTTCCTGTCTCCCAGCCATGGCAGAGCAAACAGCATCTTAACCTTCCTTTATCAGATCTGTAATCATCTCATCAGGAGCTTCATCCCACTTTGCAAAAGGAGCAAAATAAGCACGGAGACAAACTCTTCCAGTAGAACATATGGTAGCAATAGAAGCCTCAACTGAGCAGTAACAGTGAAGGTTTCTGCTCTGTGCTCACAGGAACTGAATATCCTGAGTAGAAAGGAGTAACATCTCCATCAGAGTTGGGAGCACCCACGGACCCAGAGCAGCCTGCAGGAATTCCTCCTCCTCCAAACTTAATGAACAGGGCATGTGTCCAACATCACATCCAAGATGTCAGAGGCTTATCAATTAAAGCATTTCCCTAAGCCCCATCTTCCTCCCCAAGAACACCACATGTACTTGTTCCTTGTAACCCTCCTCCTCCAGGGCTGCTCTGCAGGAATCACCCTCAGCCCTGGTGTTCTGGAGAGCAGTGGCATGGGGTGAGGGAAGGAAGATGCACACCTCTCTTGGCTCTGCTCATGACAGGTGCTCTCATACAAACTTAAACCTTCTTTCTATACAAAAGGAATCATCTGCTTCAACAGCCGAGTGGGGAATCCAGCTGTGCTCTCAAACCTGATTTACCAAACGCAGAGTTTGAGAGGGCCGAGTCAAGATAATGCCTCAGCCTTACTGAAAGAACAGTGGTTTAAGTTAAACATTAAAATATCCTAAGTTATAAAATAAAGCTCATAGCGATTTGCTTTATTTAATAATCCAAACAGCAACTTGAAACCAGGAATGGGCAGGGTATGACAGCCTCCATGCAGGAAAAGCCATTGGGGGATATCTCTGTGATACCAGTTGGGAGTGTTTTTCCCTGCAAGCTCTGGTTCCCACTCCTGTTGCTGCCCAACATACTATGAACCACGGTGCATGGTGAGATATCACCAAGGAAGAGTCAAGTCCAAGCCTGTGGCAGCTCCAAGCAAGGCCAGCCAGAGTATTTACACCAAAGATCTGGAAGCATGGACCAGAGGAGATGGGACTGTGGAGGCACAGAGCACTCACTGCAAGAGAGTGTTTCTAGAGCCATGTGTCTCTTGGAAACAATGGAATTGTTGGGAAACCCCTGCAGAGAGGAGAGGTGATCCTTGCTGTACATCACACCCCACAGCACCAAGTACAATGGGGGCCTTTTTCTTGTTTATGGTCTTTACCAAAACCCTACAAATAATAAGATATGGATTAACTCTTTGGGGAAAGCAGGAAATGAAAGATCACCACCTCCAGCAGGTACGTGCCCGTAGAAAAGGGAAGGTTATTTAAGTGACTCCACCTTCAGCACTCCAAGAAATCTCTATTTCTGACTAATTTCAGTCCTGGATCACCCCCGGAATGCCTGGCTAATTGGATTACCTCCAAGAGATGAATCCAGTGCCAATGGCTATTTTGGGACCTCAAATTAGCATCTGCAGACTCCAGGCTAAAATCTAAATGCAGGAATGCTGTGAGAGGGAGGAAGATGTCTGATGCAGGGCATGTCTTCAAAATACTTTTCCCATATAGAGTTATTTCAGTAGATTAAGATTTACATTCCTCCATAACATGAAAGTCTTCAACACAAACATGCAACAAATGCAATGCACAAACAAGCTGTGTTACTCCAAAGGCAGTGTCACAAGATCCACTTCTACTGGTAAAAAACTGCATCATAATAGATGATCTCTATCAAATCTTTTCCACTTGATATAAAAGCTGTGCCTATTAAGAAAGAAATGGGAAAGATCGGTACACCACCATATAAATTGATGTTCCAATTACATTGTAAATGAAGATGAATTCAATAAACAGGCCACAAATCCAGACATGTTATAATTTCCCTTGGCAGAAAACTAAGGATCCATTTTTTGAGTTGAAAAATAAATGGTAATTTCACTCTTGCATTTCCACTATCCTCTGCTGTCCTCTTTCCTCATGCTCCTAAGAGAAGCTCATTTGGTAGCTTTAAATTTCCATGTAAGACTCAAGTCCTTCTCTGTCCTATGCCCAGGGCTTTTCACCGTTGCCTTTTGAAGCCATTCAACTTCTTCAGCATGGCAAGGACTTGATTCTTTGTTCTTTTATTTATGGATCTTGAGCTTGGACAGAAAACAATGTGCTGTCCCTAGAGGAAATTCTTCCAGCTCCTGCCTTTGGGTCTTGGGGAGATGCCTCCTTGCTGTGTGTGCAGGTCACTCCACTGGTGCATGGTGCCACTTGCTTTGTGAGCACTCGTGTGCATTTATTAAGGTATTTATTGGAGATTTGGCACATCAGTGAGGCCAGAGCAGCCGGCAGAGGGAGCCTCACTGCTGTGAGTGCTCTCCAGCACCAGCACCCAAAGGCGCTGGGGATCCAGCATCCCTCCTGAGGGCTCAGGATGTTACCCACTGACAACAGGCATGCAGCCCTGCAGGGCTGTGAGCTACACGTGTCCCAGCCAGTCTGGCAGCAGCACTGACGCAGCCATCTCTGGCAATGACAACAGACAAAAGCCAATAGCCAGATCCCATTCCAGAACTGATGGGAGACATGGATGGGGTAGAACTAGCAAGATCTATGTGGGCAGCATCTGATCTAAAACCTGCAGTCTGCAGTTTTAACACATTATGGATTCACAAAGGCATTCCTATCGAGCTGCTCTGTTTCTAGAGCACTGGATAGCAATTTCAACAGCACCTGCTGCTGAGAGCACCCTCCCGGAGGTATCTCAGCTGGGAACTGGCTCCAAGACACAAATCTCCCCACATTTCCATCTCTTCAAACCCACCTAAACCTCCTTCTCTCCAGGATCTCAGTGGGAGGGCTTTACACAGGTATGTACCAAAGCTTCCTCCACACTGTGACCTCTGCAAGAACATCAGTCACGTAACCAGCCTTCCAGAGTCATTTATTTATGCACATAGCAAGAATGGCTTCCATTTCACAGCTCAGATGATGCTCCCCCCACCCCGTTCCCACACAAACACATTAGCAGCTTGCAATGGGTTGCAAAAATAAACAAACTCACCCACTTGATGGTGCCCTGCTCGTCCTCACCCAAGTGATGCCGCATGATGCACTCTTGACTCCTGTAAATTGAAGACATTTGTGAGTATCCTAAAGGCAAGCACAAATCACAAGAAAAAACCCCAAAGAGATTCCTGCATGCAATTACACAGGAAGGAAAACATGCAACTTAAGCTGAGCTTTGGGCATTTTGCAGTAAACAGCAGTATCGGGGTCTAAAAAGGGCCATCATTTTACATGTTTAAGTAACTGAGCAGAAGTTTGTTTTGGCAGTAGCAGGACTATCTATATCCGCTGTCATTTTACATCTCTTGAGATTTAAGCTTGCCGATTCCTTTTTGCCCACGTTACGTTACGGTTTCAAAGGGCGCATTATTAAAGTTATAGCTGATTTATGCAGAAGCACATGGTTTGGGTGGTTTTAATGGTTATTTTAAACATTTTTTGCCATTTTTTTACACTAAAATTAACATCTGAAGAATTGGTTCAATAAAGTTTATGCAAGTTGCCGTCGCAGTTTATGTAAAAGAGAAATGTGCTATTAAAATCAGACATTTAGGTTACCTTTTGGGCTTTGCGATGCATGTTAGCTTTACACATCCTGATTCTCCTGCGATAATTTTCCTTTAAAAGGGGGGCATAGGGTGATCTTTTCATCAAGCAAGACATTATGCCCTGAAAGCTGACTCCAAACCAGTGTTGAAAATGCCGTTATTTACACTTTAATAACAATCTACAAATACAACTTTTTGTTTTAAAGTATTCCCCTCAGTCATGCACTACTACAGGCAGTTTGGTTCCTAATGCTCTATTTTTCACCCCCGAGCAGTTTAATTCTCTCCCCCTGGAATGCCAGATTCATTTTGCAGATGGGAAATACAAACCCTTTTTCATGTCTAAGCAGCAGTTTAAGCTATTCTATTCTATCTCTAGACAGACACACCCTTGCAGAAGGATATGAGGAGCAACTGGAGCACCTTCTCAAACAAAAAACCCTACATTTTTATGTGGCTTTCCAAAGAAGGGCTACTGTAAGTCGGAAGGGCTTAGCCAAGGGGGGTAGGGGCATTAACATGAAGCAGAAAGCAAGCTTCCTTCTCCTCCTGGTGGCAGCTGAGCCTTGGAATTTTCAGTGTTCATTCTGTCACGCTATGTTTAAACCAGCCATTTCAGACTCAATCTGGAGTCTGCAGCATGGAGTAGCCTGGTGAGGCTGAAATCTCCTAAGGACAGATTCCTGCCATAGGCCAGGATCAAACTGATGGCAACAACTTCCAGGGGGTGAAAAACAAATTTGCTTTTCTTTTGCCTTTTTTTTTCCCTCTCCTTTTTAAGTGAAGCTCAATGAGCTTGGTGAGGTTTTGGTGAGGATTACACAAACAAGCGTGGTTTAGAATGTCTCCAGGTTTTAAAGACAATTAACTTTAGCATTAATTTAAATTTATTTGAATGAGAAAAAATATAAAATAGCTATTTTAGCTCTCAACCAAAAAATGACAATTCATCACATTTACTTTGATTAAAAAAGGACTAAACTTTATTGACAAACTGAGGCAGACATTTTGACAAGTTTTAGCTACCTAGTTAGGCAGACTTACACATGTAGCATTTAATCTCAGGAACAGAGTGGGAGGACAGTGTACAAATCCAATTAGGACTTTATCCTATGTACAAAGTGAAGTTTTTCCTCTGTTTTTTTTTTCAGCTGCAGTGTCCCTTTTTATGCAAAGCTAGTGTTGAGATACACTTGAACAAGGCAATGGATCGCTAACACCAACACTTATATTGGTTTTAAACTAGAGCTGATTTATCTGCCCCAAGAACTAGAAGAATAAAATGGCAGCTTTACTCTGCTTTCCAATCAAACACTGGGCAATTAGATCCATGCTTTGATTCAGTTTTCCCTTCCAAGTTCTTCATACAGAACCAAACCAAGAACCCCTTTACACTGGAAAATCTGCTTCCCAAGCATCTCTCAACACTGCATGTTCGGGGCTAGATTTCAAAACCCACATAAGAAAAGTCAATTTTATAAACCTAATTTGGTTTTTTGTTTTGTTTTTGTTTTTTTTAAGTCAATTATCTTAAAATAAATTAATAATTAAAAAATCCCAACTATTTAATTTGTTTGAGGATCCTTCATATTAAAATTTAAACTTAGGATTCACCAGCAATCTGCGTTTAAGGAAAGTCTGACATCTGAGGTTACTTTTAAATGGCGGCAGCTACTACCGTTACATTATGCTATTAGCTCTTAAAAACAGCCCTGAATTTTGAAATGTAGCCTACTTTGGGATTCTGCAACTACAACTTTTATGGGTTCCTTAAAACCAAACTGAAGGTTAACAAACCCTTGATTTCAGAACTGCTAAGCACAGCATGTCACTCTGAAACTAACATTTTTAACTCAACTTTTTTCCTTTTCTTAAAAAAAAGGTACAGTTTGTGTTTTAGCTACACAACAAAGGAAGAAAAGCCACCTACACACTTAAAAAAAGGACAAAACAAAAAGAACTGAAAGTCGCTCCTCTAAATCTATTCAACTCGTTTTAAAGTACTACGTACAGAAGCCAGAATGCAGGGTGAGGATGGAGTGGGAGAAAAAGGGCCACGAAGAAAAACAGTTAGACAATTACTTGTCTGGTGTGGGTAAAGCAACGGGAATCCCGGGAGATACAAGAATCAGTAACAACTGTTTGCTCATAACTCATATTTTTCCCTCATGTTTGTGTTTTAATAACGTCCGTATGGGTGCTCTCTGTAGGCCCCCTTCACTGTCCTGGCTGGCGGGGCCTTCAGGGAGGGCCTGGCTCCATTCCAGTCATCTTGCCCTGTGGAAAAGAGAGGGATATGTCAAGGATGGTGGAGGGCTGTGAGGCAAGGGCATGGAGGGAGCTGTGGTGCTGGATGGACAGAGTCGATGCAGCAGCATGAGGCATCTTCAGGGTGGTTTCATCCCAACATTGGTCTGCAAAGTACCCTGTGCTCCACCAAAACCTCTCGTTCACAGCACACAAAAATCATTCAGGTTGGAAAGGAGCCTTAAGACTGAGTCCAACCACTAACCCAGCACTGCCAAGTCCAGCACTAAACCACATTCCTTCTGACACTATGGGGAAAAGGGCACTTGTGTGGGATCCTGGGAAGCCTGCAGCCATGACAGCACGGCTCAGCACCAATCTGGACAAACCGAGTGCCTTTTAGAGGTCATTAACTCCAGCAGAGCCAAAGCAAACTCACAGGGAGCACTGGCAGCTGGCTGTGGCAAAGGTGGCAACAGCCACAGCCCCTCAGGCTGGTGGCCAGCAGCATCTCTAACCTGGGGGGACAGCTGCTGGTAGCACCTCCCTCTTTCCCAGGTACCAGGTAGGACAGCTCCTGGATAACTGTGCCAGAATAATTAAGTCCCTATGCTGCTGTAAGACAGGACAACTTCCAGACATCAGTCTGCTTTCTGACTGTGACATGCTGTTCCTTCCCCTCCACAAATACAGGAGAGCATCTGCTCGCTGTACTGTTCACTGCTGATGGACAAAGCACTTGCCAGGACAGCCCCAACCCTCCTGCTGCACACAGCTCAAGCAAGTGAAGTTCATGTCCCATTGTCTCTGAGCTCCCTCAAGCCTCAGATATCAAAGTTCAGCTTTTGTTATGGCTTGTGCTTGCAACATTCACACTTGCATGCCTGCCATTCTCTCCAGGGTCCCTGGTTTATGAAACCAAGTGTATGAAGCCTGATGCCAGCCAAGCTGGGTCCTACCCCCTCAGAACACGTCCCCATTTTCTCAGAGTTCTCCAGCCTGGCTCAACAATTTATTTCTCTAATTCTATTTTTATGAAAGCAGAGACCAAAGGAAATGACTGTGGATAAACAGATTAGCTGTGGCAACCTGACACCAAGTGTACAGTGAGCATTTTGGCCATCACACCCCAGGCAGCACCACCGCTCCCCTACCAAGTAGGAGGCACAAAAGCCTCTTTGTACTGTGTGACTACACACAGGCAACAAACCCAGGCACTGAAGGCAGGACAGGAGCTCCTGACAGCAGCTCTCTATTGAAATGCATCTCAGACTGGAAAAGACTGGGAACACATCCCTGATAGGCACCTGAATTTGAACTTCACACAACTTAAGTCCAGAGCAAGGAATGCCCTGGGGCAGGAAACAGTCACCTCATTAACAAATCTGCTTCCCTAATACATGACAGGGGATTCCCAAGGATCCCAGAAATCCCCTCCAGCTGATCATTACCCTCACTACCTGCATTCACTGAAGCCTCCAGGCTGATGCTTTGCTAAAGGGTTCTGTTTACAACACAGCCTATTTCCATGCCATTAAGCAGCTTGCCATGTGGCTTTCATAACTTGTTTATAGAAAGAGGAAAATGCATCTTACTCACTGCCACATGCAGATGCCATTCATAAGCTTGGATATATGAACTAACTTAAACAAAAATGCAGTTGTCACCCAGTCCTTCATTGCCAGCACCTCAGATATAAGGCTTATTCTTTTTGACAGCTGGTGATGTACAGTTGTGGTTAAACCGGCCTCCCCCTGCCCCCAGTCTAGCCTAAATTGACAGCTTTATGCACTTAGCTAAACTTCATAGACTACTTAAAAGTCATATTGACCAAAATCATTTCACCCAGTCAAAGGGAGGCCTTCAGATGACATTTAAATCCATTTTTCAATCAAGTGTCTATGCAGTCAGTATCAGCCAGCGGGTTTTTGAGGATAAGGAAGCAGATGGAACCATGCACTCATCCAACTCAACAAAATACAATCTGTGAAAGCAGACTGCATCAGAAGCAGTGCTGTGGGTGGAAATCCAGAGCTCTTAAAATATTCTAAAGCTATAAGGAAATTAAAAAATATTTCCATGGTTAAAACACAGAATTTTGAAAGCATCATCTTTGAGACAACCCACTTAGATAAGGATCTAAAATCCACAGGGTGCCTCTGCTTGTTCAGACCTGGATAATCTGTAAGGCATAAATATCCTACCATGAAAACTACTTGAGGTTCTCCTCTGTGAGGTTTTGCTTAGAGAATGGAATGGCATCAGAAAACAGCTGGCTGACCACAAGCAATTCCCAACTATGTGCAACTGCTGCAGGCAATTTCCAGCTATGTGCAGCCCCTTCCCTGTCAAGAGAACAGTATTCCCAGACATACCATAAGCTTCATAGGTTTCCTGTGCCTCCCCGTGTCCATAATCATAGTATTCTGTGTCCCTGGAAGAGTAATTGTGTTGGTTACATACAGTGCTCAAATCAAACTGACACAACTTGCACAAACACTTGAAAAGCAAAAGATGCTCAATGTCACTCCCAGAATCATGCCCCAGGCTCTCCTGGGTTTCAGCAGAACAGGGCACCTTCCCTACAGCTCAAACTCTGAACTGAGTGCTTCCATTCCCTTAAAAGAAAACAGAAAGAGAGGACCATGCATAACTTGCTCAGTAACAGACAAGAGACAAGCAGACTTACCCTTGGCCCTGGCCGTAGTAGCCTTCATACCCCTCATAGCTCTGGTCTGCATATGCATCATCATAGCCCTGAAATGGATGATGATGTAAAACAGTGTTAATGGAAGGACTGGAGGTTAATGCCTGACCAAGAGTAATGGCAAAACTGAATTCAACTTTCAGGGGCACCTGTGAATCCTTGCCTGCTGCAGGGAAGGGGCTCAGTCATAAGACAGTTCTGCTTGTGTCCTCTGGCTTCAGAGGAATGAACCACACTAATATTTACAACGCATTTGAAAGTCATTTACACATCCAAGGTTGCAGTTTGTGTGTGCTACAAATCCACATGCCAGGAAGCCTGTAGTTGTGCTGTTAAAACCACAGGTAGACAAACCCAACCTAATGACTTCTGACTAGTTTCAGTGGAAAAATTAAGTTCAACTGAAAGGATAAACAGGCTTTTTAGATGCATGAATATTTGTGATGATTCCCAAAAATGCTACTGTGCATCCAAACCTTTTTTGCCCTTTAGCATACTGAGAGCACAGATGCCAAGAGAAGACTGGTGGGAGGGTGATGCTTAGTTACATTACATGAAACATCACCATGATCATTCACATATATACTCTCAGGATTTTAGGGGAAGCAGGAAATCTTTGGTGTTTCTTCCTTAAAGAGTTCCCTTGCAGAATGTGAACTACATCAATCTTCGTGATGTAGTTTTTTACCATGCACTGACAGTTGGCCAACGTCAGCCTTAGGGGTACATTTCTGCTGTACCAAAACCATGTATTTTGGATGCGAGCAGCTCCCTCCTTTGAGGAGTAAGACACAAAGCAGGTCACCCAGCCCCATACCAACACTTGTGCTGCTGGTCGTGCCTCCAGAGCAATCTTAGCCCTTATTTCAATAATGTGGAGCATCTGATACATGGTCAGCTAAGTTGGAATTAAACCAAAGATATAGAGTTACTCACATATTCCTCATAGGCTTCTGGTGTGGGAGGAGGAGGAGGAAGCGGTATTCTCTGAATGCCGGCTGCTCGTGCTCTGGGTGCAGGTGCCCCCCGTACTGCTGGGGGGGGAGGCACCCCACGGGCTACAGCAGCTCCCCGGGCAATGGCACCCCGCACTGGGGCTCCTCGCACCAGGGCCCCCCGAGGAGGAGGAGGAGGGGGGGGGACACCAACCCCGCGTCCCCTGGGAAGGAGATGAGAAGGATTGTGAAGAGCTACAGCTCAAGTGCTGGATGCTGAGGGCAGCACATGTGCTTCCTAGACCTGCTTTAAAATGCACTAGCTTGATAAATGAATAAACAGTTACCATTAACCAAACTATGACTTCTTTAGCACAACAACTGTTATGTTACTGCTGGATTTACAAAAACTCCTGGGATGGGAACTCTACTGTATTAGATGTGGTCAGACAGTGAAATAAATCTGATACAGAGCTTTGGGCAAGTAATCTCTCAGAGTTCATTTTAAACAAGCGTCTGCCATTAACCTGCAATGACTGCCAGACCTCCAGAAGTTACAGATCAATGATGACATGAGCAGGGGCACTTCTGGGCTAAACACTCAGAAGCAAAGACTTCCCCTTCATGAAACAGGTAGTGAAGCAAGAACTCTAGTAACAGTTTTATCACCAATTTATCCCCATGCCTTGACAGCAATGACAGAATAATGCTGTAGCTTTCAAAAGATGGTCAGTTTAAACTGAAAATGCTTTTTCTGCTGAAGGCTACAGAAGCACACACAACATCCATCTACACATGACTGTACACCTGGTTTTGAAAGGTTACTTTATGAAGCTACTGATTTCAGATATCAATATAAAAGATACCCACTGTGCTTGATCACATCTCAAACCACAAAACATTTAATGCCAATTTGCCAAAAGCAAGCCTGCAACACAAGGTCAGAGAGCCTTGGAAAAGCCACTGTCCAGCTAACAGCTGATGTGCATTAACCTCATCTGGCAGGACAACTCTTGAGCAAGATGCAGCGTTTCCACATCTTGTGCTTTGGGAAAGATACCTTGGGACAGGTGGAGGTGGTGGTGGAGCTGCTCCCCTTCCCCTCACAGGGACTCCTCGGCCTCGGGCTGGGTCTGGTACACCATTCAGATAGGAGAGCTCCAAGAATTGCTCCTGACAGATATCATCCATCATATCCTAAAAAGGGGAAAGAATGAACTCCAGAGAACAGCTAACTAGCCAGTCTGTGCTCCTGGATATCACAGGCTACCATGCTGGAATAAAACAACCTCATAGTCCTAAATGAAAATCCATGGGTTAGTTTTACTGGGATGTGATCAGCAGTGCACAACTACAGCTTCCTCCAAACTGGCCAGGAGTGCACATGACCTGCACAGACTGAAGAGCTGCAGTGAGCCCAACCACTGCTCCCAGGGAAGAGGGCCTCTCACAGCAGTTCTGGAGCTATGTGATGCTCAGCATCCCAGGGATGTCAGCAAGATTTATTTGCAAGCACTGTGGAGTTCAGAGGTGAAGTCATGCAAGACATATCTCACCTCAAGCACCTTACATTTAAGGAGTGACTGGCAATGAGCCCATGTGAGGTAACAACACCTTGCTGCAATCCCGACACACTAAAGGAACTGGGTAAGACGCAGCCTGACAAAGAGCAAACACCCATGTACAAATCCAGGCTGTCTTTTCAAATTCTTAGGAATGCAGCATGTTTCTGGCTCTGTGCATTTAATACCCTGGGGGATGTAGCTCCTGGAATTAGCACAGATGCCTGATGACCCTGCACAAGTCATCATATGCCACATCTCAACACACAGGCAGGCTGAGCCTTGCACCAGGGATCTTCACAGTGCCATGGCAACACCACAGAGCAAGGAGTCTCCTACCAGATGTGTCTTCACAGCACTGCTGGCTTCCATAATGACTTCTCTGTCAATTCTCACAAGTTTCACACGTTGTCTGAAGGCAGCAGTACTTAAGACACTTTAAATAGCAAGGAGCACACTTGCTTTAGCGAGCTGAGGTTTTGTACATCCCAGGGGCTCCTTGAAGATGACCTCTTTCCTTCAAAGACACTTCACATAGTGATCTCTCTCCTCTCTGTGTCACTCATAAAAATCACACAGTACCCACAAGCTTTTTGTTCCTTCTTCCCCACTGCCCGCAGTTCTTGGGTTCCAACTGCCCCTGGTGTTTCAGGCAGCACATCTGAGCTCTCCAAGCACAGCTACAGAGCAGCACCAGAGGTTGACATTCAGACCCCAGACTGGTTTGTGTTCGAAGGGGCCTTAAAGCTCCTCCAGCTCCAACCCTGCCACGGGCAGGGACCCCTTCCACTGGAGCAGCTGCTCCAAGCCCCTGTGTCCAACCTGGCCTTGAGCACTGCCAGGGATGGGGCAGCCACAGCTTCTCAGGGCACCCTGTGCCAGCGCCTCAGCACCCTCACACGGAAGAAGTTTCCCCTTATATTCCCTTACATGTCTGAGTTACAGGCTGAGCAAGCCAGACACAAAGGATAACGAACAAAGGGAGTACTACCTGCTTCTTTCCCCATTGTATTTTATCCTAATTTAATGAGCAACATTATCATTTTAATACATGAAAGACTCCTCCAAGCTCTGCAGTTCTTGGAGGCAATACTCTAGCACTTTTGCATTATATACTGGCACAAAACTGACCACAAAAGTCTTACAAGGTCCACCAGTAAAAGACATCCCCAAACCGACAAGTGTCATCCGTATAAATGCCTGGGTAGCAAAATTAGAGGTTCCTTCATATGACTTGCATTTAAAACAGGAGAAATACTGATTTGACAGTTTTGTCTCACAAAACAACTACAGCATTGAATACCAATACCCAGCTGCCTGGGCAGTCACCCTCCTCATCCTCTCGCCTCCCCTTAAGGGTAGAGCAAACACCTCTGTACTTAGTTTCTCATCTGACCAATGAAGTTTTCTAGCCAGATTTCTACACTACAGCCTCAATTCAGAGGAAGCCAGTCAAGACTCCATGCCAGGCATGGCTAAACTTAATCCTCCTGCTAAAACTGATACCCACACCAGGGTCCAGAGCTAGTCCTGGGAGAGAAATAGCTATTCCAAGTGTTCTAAACAACTGCTCTGTAAGTGTATGTCTTTACAATTGTGGTTAGAGGAATGATACACGCCTTCATGCAAGATTAATGGGGTAATCTTCAAATGCCACACAAACACTTTAATTCTCCAGGGCTCTTCAATGACACCAACTGATGTAGCATGAGCCTTATACTGTGCAGACCTTAACCCATCTTTATAGCCAGAGTCACAACCCATCTACCTCCTTCAAAAAGAAAAGAACACCAGTATACATACTGGAACGAGGAACTTCTTGACTTCTTCCATGGCGTGAGCCATCAGAGCGTATGCTTCACAGGGGGGGCCAAAAACCTCAATGAAGACATGCAAATCCATGTTTAGATGAGCATATTTAGGATCTCCCCCTTTACGCAGTTCTTCCTCCTGAAACAAAGCAGATGAGAGATTCCCAAAGCTAAGTAAGATAGAGAGAAATTATTTTTCTTTTACCTGTCTTCTAAGCCTTAGCAGGAGATGTCTGTCAAAGCATTTTGGTCATGTCTGGACACAGATCATGGTAACACAGAATGGATATGAGCATAGAGATCTATAAAAAGCCACACACAATTTACACCTTCCATCTCTTTACAGCTGCCTTTGCAGGTGACTGATATTTTTGCTAGCACAGCAATGTCAGCTCCTTTTTTCCCCCAGATTAGGCATATACAAGCTGTGCTCTTCCTCTCCCACACCACCTTTCTGCCCAAGGTGCTCTTTACCATCTAACAACACAAGCTTGCTCTTTAACTTGCCTTTCAGACATCTGTGTTATTCAGATGGTTTGAAGAAGCTACAAGTAAGCTAGAAGCAGAAAAGCTCTTTGTGCTGCTAAAGTAAAAAGCTGAATTAAGTTACAGCTCTGTCAAGAGCTGGGTCAGTTTTAGGAATAAGCAGGAAGAAAAAAAAACCCCTCTTGGCACTTTGTGATGCAGTAAAGAGTCCCTGGAACATTCTGCATCTTCAGTGAACCTCTGGAATCTCAGGATTTCAGAGGGAACCGCTGGAAAAAGGATTTTTATTCTATTTATTTCCTGGAGGTGAAAAATATTCCCTTTGTGAATGACTTGTCAGAGCAGCTGGGATTAATTCCTGTTTTATGAACTTGGTACTTCACCTTTGAAATGAACTATCTCTGCATCCAAGGGCACAGGGAATGAAAAGATGACTGGTCTCAAAGTCACGTTCAGAAAGAAAACACATCTCATGCTTCTGCCCCATCCAAGACTGCTTCCAATAAGCACCTGAATGCTTTAGGAAACGTGACTTCCTCAACACGGGGACTTCTGACTGCCTTTGCTTATGGGTTTTAATGGTTTCATGTTTTATGAAATGCTTTGAAAAGCACTATGCCTCACGGCCATATGAAAGGTATTAATGTGTACATGCTTTCAAGGGTGATGCCCTTACCTTTGCTTTATCTCGCATTGAACCCTTCCCTAGGACAGATATTTTAGCACCAGTTTCTTCCTGAAGCCTCTTGATGGTATTGCCTTGAGGTCCCAGAATCTTTCCAACAAAGTTGAACTGTAAATGAAGAATTAAACAAACCTTAGCTCCAGAGCTCAGTAACAAAAGCTCTTCTGAATGTTATGCTGGCTGACAAGAAAATTAACCGCTCTTCTTCTCTGCACCTCACCAAAAACTGCACAGGAGAATTTAAGTTCCAGAACATTCTGTTCATGACATAATGCTCCACCAGAAAATCAAGCTAAATCAGCTCATGTAAAGTGTTTAATTCTAACATCTACTCTCCAGCAGTTTTACAGGCAGCAAATCTGAAGAGTTAAATGAGTTCTTAACTGTAAGCCAAAAAGCTCCACATATCAGTGTCTATTCTCATAATAAAATATCTACTATGCATCACCATTTAGCTTTATCCCAAGGCATTCTAGAAACGCAATATATTAGACATAAGACCCTGCACGCTTGCATAGGAAAAGATCCATAGCAATAATGGAACAATGGCACAATCCTGGTGACGCTTTGACAGCTCCTATCTCCAAAAGTCAGCCATACAATTCATAGAAAACAAGCAAATCACAGAGATTCAGTAAGCTGTTTTCTGGCCCTCACCTTGGGGTACTGTTTGACAGGTATCAGAACTCGTTCTTTCAGTTTCATATTCTTGTGGGAAAATAAATCCAGGTAGTTCTCCTCATCATCCTTCTTTGTTGTTTCACCCTTCTGAATTTTTTCAATTTCTAAACAAGATAAAAATAGGGCTGCTTATATTCCTCAAACAAGCATCATTTAGAGTTGGAATTATGACAGGACAGACCACCCTCATTCTCTATGAATACATGAACACTCAGAATTGTATTGATGGAGTCTGTACAGACAGTGCTAGCCTCTTCCTCCCTTCACACCTAGGGGCTCCAGAAGGCCAATAATGGGGTAAGGAATAAACCTAAGAAAGAACAGCAGAGAATACCCTACAAATAACTTCAACACATCAGAGTAGGAAACTACACACAGTTCTGTGGGTCACTTCTGCTGGGCCTTCCTCTGTCAGTGCCCAGCCTCACACCTCCACCACATATGCAGTAACCCATGCAGACACCCAAACCTCCAAGGACACCAGCTGCACTATGTGTTACACAGGCTGTAACACAGCAGCCAGCGGCAAACCAAGGAAGTTCTTATCATTCAAGCTGATGCACTATTTTAAACCTGTAATTTAATGAGTGGTGCCACCATACACATGGAGTTCTGGTGAGTTGCAAGCATTTCTAATAAACAGAAGCCTAATGCATGACACACTAGAGTGTGGTCTGGTTTAGGACATTCTTATAAGCCCCATTTCATTAAATGAATTCTGAACACCCAATTCATAAGTTGGTTGTGAGCCTCAGGCATACAGCTGTAAAAGTGAGTGTCAAGTCCTTAACTGGTTTGGGTGGGAAGGGACCTCAAAGCTCCTCCAGCTCCAACCCCTGCCACAGGCAGGGACCCCTTCCACTGGAGCAGCTGCTCCAAGCCCCTGTGTCCAACCTGGCCTTGAGCACTGCCAGGGATGGGGCAGCCACAGCTTCTCTGGGCACCCTGTGCCAGCGCCTCAGCACCCTCACAGGGAACAGCTTGTGCCTCAGAGCTCAGCTCAGTCTCTCCTGTCAGGCAATGCAAGAACAAATGTTTGTCTCTCAAGATTCTGATCTTTAATTGTATATTGTGAATTCCGGGGTCTTGGAAAAGCACTGAACTGAAAGCATGCTGCGGCCTGAGGGGAACAAAGACCAAATAACCTGGAAGCAGATGGTCAAGGCAGGCCAACTGGGAACTAGCACACAAACACCTTCTCAAATCCAGCTAGAAATTAAACTCACATGGAGATGACAGGAGATGATCACCTCAAAAGACAACCCACATGGAGAAGATGATGGATCCATCTACGAGGCAGGCATTTCTAGCACAGGTTCTATAGTCATTAACACAGCTTCCCTGGTGCAGGACATCCATCTCCCCAAAGCCTGCAGCCCAGAGCTGACTGGCTTTTTTTTTTTCCAGGAATGTCCATTTAGGTACAAAATCTATTTACTGGCCAACAATCAGAAGATAAGTTCCCACAAATTTAAAGCCAATCCATTATTAACAACCTGAAATCACTGATGAACCATTACACACTCTTTGGGCCAACCAAACCCAAAACTGGTCACACCATGCATAGCCACCCCAAATTTCTATTGACAGATGCTGATCAGGAGAGGAGCATGACCCTGCCTTAAACCTAAATGGCACCATTTCATTGGTGAATCCAAGAATGATAAATACCTTTTCTGAGTTGAGAGAGCTCTAAATACAAATTCTCACATCTTGGGAGAAGAGAGACACTTTCACAAGACTACACCTGTAACTGGATTAAAGCTGCAAGACAAAACTGAGGCTTACTTAGTCATCACCCGGGTTCCAGTAGGATTTCAGTATCTGGTGTTTCCTGTAACTTCTGCCCATGTCAGAAACAATAAACTTTAGATTAAATGTTCATGTTTACAACTTGGTGTATCAGATACTTGACATATTATCCACCTGGTCATATTCTCATGTCATCCAAACAGAAATAGGTATAATGGGATAACAGCATCCTCCTGACTGCACAGGTACCCACAGCCTAGTGGTCTCAGTAGCACCTTTCCAAAAGGAAGTCAAGCAACAACATGTGCCATCAAGAAAAATCCCAAACCTTTGGGGAAACATCATCCAACGATCAATATGTTAACCTTCCAGTTCTGGACACAGTAACACATACTGGGGTTTAGTTTTGGGTTCTCAACATGGAACTTGGAGATTGTGTTGCAAAATTATGGCAAAAAAAGTGCCTGAATTTCATTATTTCTACTGGCAAAAGCATCTTGGCTCTGTTACCAAAGTGTTACCATGATTCTTAGTTAAATAAATTACCAGCTCTAAGTGCTTTGAAAAAGTTTGGTTTTTGCTTTAAGAGATGATTTTCTGAAGATACTATTCAAAAGGAAAAAAAAACCAATACAAGCAAGAGTTCAAGCACTGGCAAATGTATAAAATAAGAAAGAGCTGCTGCCGGGGGGAGTTGTATGTAGGTTTTAATTTTAGCTATAAGAACAGATTGGAGAATCAGGATTTGGAACCTGAAGATTGCTCTGGTGGCCTTATCCCTGGTTGGGAGCAGCTTTAGACCCTGTAATGCACTATGGTGACTTCTCAAGTGTTCGGTTTCTCCAAAAACACTGGATGAATTCCTAAAAATGCATTGTGCTGTTAACAGGAAGCGTTTTCTATGCCCACGTCAGCAATAAAAACACCCTCATCCTTTCTTGATGTAAATTAAAGTACCTAGAGGCATCTTCTACCTTGTCCAACTACAACACAATCAGATGTCAGGCTCTGCAAAGCAGCAAATCACAGCTCCCACCAACCCCACAGCCAGATGCACTCTGCCTTCTGGCAGAACTGGGAACTGGTCTGTGAGGGCAACAGATAACCAACTGTTGGCTAAAAAACCTCATCTGATCCACCATCACGTCTCCAGCTCAGGTATGAAACAAAGGAGAAGGGGAAACCCTGCACAGCACAAGGACCCTAAGTTCTTCCTAGGTTTTGTGGTTCAGGTCAGTGTGGTGACCCAGCAGTTCCCTTCACACCTGCAGAGCAAACTCTGAGTCTGGAAATAGCTGTGAAGGACTGAAAACATTCCACTTGTGGCATGTCTTACGGCTCTGGATTCCAGCGTTATCTGTCTGCATTCTGGCTATACAACACGAAGCAGGACTGAATGAACTGATGAGTGGTAGCAGTTTGTCAGACCACTTACTGATAGGAAGGAGAAGCGTACGGATACCTGGAGGGATTAAGCATGTCTCATTTCAGTGCTGATATTTTAAAGCCGTGTCAGAGGTGCAGCAGAAGGTTACCTTCTTGCCACGGGGAATGGCAGCAGGCTGGCGGCATGTGTGGCAGTGGTTTCCAGGACTTCATGTGGGGCAGTGATTGCATTGTCTCAGAAGAAATCCTAAGGGGTAGGTAAAGGGGGTTGGTAACACCGCTGTTTTGCAAGGAGGAGGCTAAGCAGCCACAGTGCTACTCCTGATCTAAACCCAAGCTCTTCCTTAATAAAAACCACATTAAACACTGTTCCACTGCACATCTGTGCTCTGTAAGCAGAGAGCCATTCTGTTTATTCACAGTACTGAGAGTATTATCAGTATTAACAGTATACTGACCCCACACCCAAAAAACCCCAGGAATACCCCATGAAAACCCCCAGAGTTTAGGGACGGGAGCCTCTGGAGGAAGGCAGAACCACCTCTCTCCTACACTACTGCTCCCCAGCTGGTTTGATTTGACAGGAGAGGAAGCAGGGACCTGCTCCGGGATGCACTCCTTTAGGGGTGGAAGCTGCAGGGTTTGGCATTTCCCATTATTTCCCTCCCGCTTTCTGCCACAACACCCCCCCCCCCACACACACACACGTGCATATGCTGGGATCCCACAAACAGCACTGCTGAGAAGGGAGGGAACTGCCACTAACACAGGGACATGGGGAAGAAAAGGAACCAGGCTCAAGCTGAGGCAGGGGGAGAGCCTAGGGGTGAGCTCTGAGGAAGGAAAGGGATGCATTTAATGCAAGGACCAACTAGATTCCAGCTATACGGAGCCTTGCTAGTGGAATGACACAGCTCAAGTACCTGTTTGCAGCTTAGGAAGCTCAGAAATTACCAGTTCTTTTCACTTGCAGTTTCTCCATGAAATAAAAATAGTCAAGATGACCACAAGAACTTGGACAATCCCCCACCCCTAGGCTTAGCTAGCTAACACACTGCTGGCCACCTCCTGTCCTCCCAAGGCACACAGGAAGAGAGGACTGTGCCTTTCAAAGCATCAGCATCTCCTGCTGCTCTCCCTGCAGCAGATGGAGGACATAAACCAAAATAAAAGTTATTTTTGTTCCTATGGAAGATCACACAGACCCCAAATAACACAAGTGAGGAAACATGGATCATATTCCAAGGTGCAAGAAATCCCAGTTTTCAGTTTGTTTAGAATCCTTTCCATCACACAGGGCACTGCTCAGGAATCAGTATGACATCACTGTGCTGCCCTTCACTTTGCTCCTCAACAATGCTATTTGTCTCTAGAAATGCAGCTTTAGAACCACAAAGGTATTGGAGGCTTCTGTTACATGTTGTGTTTAAAGAAGAAGTCTTAATTTCATAGAATCAAAGAACGGTTTGTATCGGAAGGGACCTTAAAGCTCATCCAGTTCCAACCCCTGTCACAGACAGGGACCTTCCACACCTTCCACCTTGCAGCTTGCTCCAAGCTCCTGTATCCAACCTGGCCTTGAACACTGCCAGGGTTCAAGGCAGAGCTCCTCAGGGTTTCCCCCCAGACACAGGCAGGACAAGCGACTTCCATTCCTGAAAACAGACTGGGATAGAAATACTGCTGACATTCAATAAGCAGTCACTTCTTTGTCTGGAAGTCATTTTGCTTAAGTTGTGCTTTGGCTCAGACCTAAATTCCTAACTAAGCTTTATAGCAGCTTCTCCAACACGACATCACCAAAGGGAAATTCTGAGCAGCCCAGAGCAGTCTGGGGTCACCTGTCATTCAGTCACCTAAACCCCACTGTTTTAGCTCAGATTCTCTCTCACGAGCTCCCTGCTCAGACCATCCTGAATTTGTGCTGCTTGTGCATGCTCCTAAAGGTCACTAATTTTTCAAGCATCTAAAGCAAGCATGAAGCATCTGGAGCTCTTGCAATCATCAATGTTAAGCCCCACAAAGCTGCAGTCTACTACAAGCAATTTTTAATGTAATGAAAAAAAACCCAACCCCTCATAAATTACACCACCCGAGTGACCAGAGCTTTACTAGGTGGGCTGAGAACCCAGCTCTGCACAGAATGAGCAAACTCCTTAGGTTTCATTTCTCTGGAAGGCATTACCCTGAGCATCAGCTGGCTAAAGGGCTTCATCAATGAAAAATAGCAAATTGATGTCAAACCAGATGTCAACGAGTGATGCCAAGGTCCCCACGATGACAGACCTCAGCTACTCGCACAATGGGAGGCAGTGATTCCTAAGGATTGTTTCCTACGTTAAAGGAGGAGCTAATAAAATCCCAAGCACTGCACCAGCAATACAATACTTATACACTTTAAAGACCTTAAGAAAATAAAACAGACCAATTCAAAAGCAGAATAAGCAACAGCTAAGCGCTCTGCTCATGTGGAGATTAAACCTCTGCTCACATCCTTGCGCTGGGTGCCTCCCAGCTCTCACTACCTGCACATAACGTTGTCAGCGGCAGCCTTTCTGACTCATTCCCAATTTTAAGCTAGCCACAGAGCCTCAAAGCAGCAGAATCTGCACAGCAGAGGCACCAGCCGCTGCTCCGTGGAGATGTGAAGAAACCAGAGCCATGAGTGATGGGGAAGGAGAGGAGCCAGTCAGGCCCAGAACAAAGGCTGCCATTTCCATTCCTTGTTCAGCTTCACCAGGAACACGAAACAAGCTCTAACACAGGTTACCAGAATGGATAATCCAAAGAGATCACAAACCACGTCTCGCACAGGCTCGAGCAGGCGCTGCATGGGGAAACTCCGGGTTTTACAGTGCTCTCTGGGCCCCTCTTTCCCCAGGGATGGAAGGGGCCAACGCGACCGCACACCATGTTTAGACAGTTCTGGCTCTGCGTTCCATCGGCCCAGGCCACAGTAATCCGTGTTAGTACAGGGCTAACAGACATTAAATAAGAGGTGTCTGAACTTCAAACCCTCGCGGTCACAGTGGACAGGGTCGGGCAGCGGCCGCCCCCCGCCGATGCCCCGGCAGCATCGGGCACCTCCCGCTCCCCCATCCCTCCACACAGGGAGCTGCCGACCGCCGGTGGTCCCGCCCGTACCTGCGGTGAGGAGCTGCATGGCGTGCGTGAAGGACGGGTCCAGGCTGTCCTTCTCGGCCATCAGCTCGGGGAGGTACTTGTTCTCGGGCTCCATTTTGGCAGCGCCCCCGGCCAGCAGCGGGGCGGGGGTACCGGCAGCGGGGGCCTGTGCAGGAGAGGCACCGGCCGCAGCGGCACCGGACTGCAGGAGCGGCGGCGGCGGCTGCGCCCCGCTCCCGGCCCCACGGCCCCCCCCGCCGCGGGGCGGCCGCCGGGACGGGCCCAGCCCTTGCCGGGCAGCGCCGGGGCCAGGCCCGCGGCCCAGACGAGCGGCGGGGTCATCGCGGCGCTGCATGGCCAGGGAAGGGGGCGGAGCAGAGCGGTCCGGCCGCACCGACCGCCACGGCGACAGCGCCGGAAGTGACGCACAGGAAACCCCAACGCCTCACCCCCCCCCCCCCGTACTCCCGCGCCGCCACCCGCGCGCCTCCGCACCTGCGCCGTGCGGCCCCCACCGGCTCGGGGCGGGTGCGCATGCGCGGAGCCAGCTGTGCGACATTGGGCATGGATAACGGGAGAAGGCGCATGCGTGTCGCATTGCGCATGCATAGGCGCCGAAGTGGGTGTCGCGCATGCGCATCGCCCCCAGGCGGCAGTGCTGTTGACGGGCTCGGTGAGCGGTAATGGCTTCCCTTGCAGTGCTGTGCTGAGGCCTCGGCAGTGCCCGGGGACACAAACCTCGTTACGGTGGTCCCGTGTAATGGGGGTGTGGAGAGAGGCAGCAATTCCTGTGTGCCAGGTGACCTTACACAGCAGGAGGAGGAAGGATCCTATGGGGGTAGTTAGCAGAGGTTAAGGAACTGCAGTTAAACGCGCTGGGGGGGCGCGTGTGGGGGGTTCACACAGCCATGAGATCCAGCCCAGTGACACTGAGAAGCTGGTCAGACAGGAGGATGTGTGACAGGCGCTTGTGGGGGGTTCACACAGCCGTGAGATCCAGCCCAGTGACACTGAGAAGCTGCTCAGACAGGAGGATGTGGGACAGCCCTGGTCTGTAGGGCATTCTGGTAGTGTGGATGCAGAGGCAGCACAGAGGTAGGGTACATTCTGAGCACTGCAGCTCCTTAGTTTTGTATCAAGCATGGCATTTCATTAATTAATAGTTGTAGAATGAGAACATGGGAAGACAACAGCTTTTATAATGAGTGGTTTACACATGTACTTTAGCCTGTTCAGGATTCTTACTTGATCTCTCAATATCTGGTGACAGACTGCTGCCTGCAGTAACCACATCTCTGCATTGCTGAAGCTGATGTACATGGACCAACATAACCCCCGACATCAACAGGTAACACAACCTGCACCTTGTCCTGTCCCTCTCACCTCCACAGTGTAATTTCTCAACAGCCTCTCTTGAACCTGCACAAACCTTTTGTGCTGCGCTCAACAGTTCCGCTGCACAAAACATCGTGCCTGCATAAACAGCCTGCTAGTGATGGCTTCAGAGCCGTGTGTGTCCCGATGTGTGTGTGTGCTCTGCTCCTCCTCCACCAGCTCCCTCCTCATTCACACAGAGCTCCCAGCTCCTGTCCTCCCACAACCTCTGCTGCACTCTGCAGGGCAGGTCTTGAGAGGCTCCTCAAGGAACTTCTGCACAAAGCCAGATGCATGTGCCTCCTTGGGAGTGTGTTTCAGTCTTTTAGAGGAAGGCTGCAGAATGGGGCTCTGGACTGGAAACTCGAAAACCCGGGACCAGTTTCCATCACTCCCTAGGTTTCTGGAGTGAACCTGGACTCTTTGCTCAACGAGTTGGGTCATTATTTGTAACTTAAGTCATTTTTATTGTCTTTTTTCTTATTGTCTCGCCTACTGAGGGTATAAAGGGGCTGAGACCTTCCTTTGTCGTTACCGTACGTAACGAGGTGGGACTGTCACCGGGGGGTACGCTCCGGCTGGAGCCCTGAGCCCCCGTGCTCCTCTGTTCGGTTGTCCGTTCCGCAGATGGCAGCAGCAGAGCTGTGCCCGCCGGCAGCTCGCGGTGCAAGCTGAAGCCGTGGGAGCCGCCGGCCGGTTGCACTGCCCCGGTGCGCTGGGAGCCGGTGCGGACGGAGCTGCGCGTACCGGAGGCCGTGGGCACAGTCCGAGTGCGACGGGGCGGCGGAGGGAGGGCGAGGCCGGGACGTACCAAGTGTGAGGGGGGTGGCAGGGCGGCGCGGTTCTCTTGTGCCGTGCTCAGCGCCGGCAGGGCGGGTCGCACCGCTGCTCAAAGGGAAGCGAACCGTACTAATGCTGCCTCCCACGCGCAGGGGGAAGGTCTGTTGTAACGGCAGCGGGACGGAGGGAGCCGTGCCCCGAGGCACGGGGAGGGGTACCCGGCACGGCTAGCCCCAGTGCTGATGCGAGCATCGACATAGCCGGAACACCCCCGCGGCGCTGCGGATGGGTGTGCCTAGCGCGCTGAATCGGGTCGGGTGGACCGTACCAATGCCGGCTGTGGGTGTGAGGCGGCTCGTGCCAATCAGCGGCGGGCTGGGCCGTACCACGGGGCGCGGGCGGGGAGGGAGCGGCCTGTACGTGAGGAGCCGTGTGGCGGCGCGCGGGCTCTCGGGTGTCTCCGGGCCGGGCCGGTCCAGCACAGCCGCAGCCCCGTTGCTACCGGTCCCCCTCGGTTCCCTCCGCTCCTTACCGGCGCCCGGCCCGGTGCTTGGGAGGCGCCGGGCCCGTTCGGAAGAACACTGACGCGCTCAATGCCCAGGGTGAGAGTCTGCGGCGAGGAGGAACTGGGGGGTTCGGGTGAGGAGGGGCCTCTCTGGAGCCTGGTCCCCAGTGCCGGGATGGTTGCTCTGGGGAGGCCTGCGGGGTCCTTCCTGCGGCTGCTTAGGGGGTTTTGAGGGGACTCGGTGGCCTACGGGGCAGGTCTGGGGCTTCTGTGGCTTGAGGAGTTTCCTTCGGCCCTTGCGGACGGTTTGGAGGCGCCTTCTGTGCCCAGGGCCCCTCGCCTGCTCCGGGGGCTGCCTTGGGGAGGCCCATCCTGATCCTGGGGGTGTTTCCTGACCTCTGGGGCCTGTTCGGGGAACATTTCCGGGCACTGGGAGCTGCCTGGGGCATGCGTGGGGCGTCTCTGACTCTGGGGTCCCTGCTCTGCTTCGGGACTCGTTCTAGGGGGTTTCTCGTCTGCTGTGGGGTGTATGGTGTGAGGGGCCCCCATGGCCGGGAAGGCTCGTCTAGAATACGAGCGTTTGGCTGCAGCGTTGGGTGCTTTGTGAGGTGTCCCACCCGCGAGGCTGGTTTCGAGGGTCCTTGTTAGTGGGATGGGGTTAACTTCCAGCACCCATCCTCCATGGCTCTGTGGCTGGTTAGCGTGAGTCCCCCTTCAGCAGTGGTGCTGAGGGGGATTGGGCCCCAAAGAAAGAGCTTAGGGGAGAGAACTGTTTTCCGTCTGGGCTTGGGGGGCTGTAGGGTTGCAGCAGTGAGAGCATACGGAGGCTGCAAAGGGGTTGGTGTGTGTGAATGGGGGATCTTGCCTGTATCTGGAAAAGGAGGCATTTGTAGGGGTTGGTTTGAGGGGAGAGGGTGTTACTTTCTCTGTGTGTATGTATGGACAGAGAAAGGATGGGTGAGTTGTTCGGGGGGAAGGGGTTAGGCCTGGAAAAGGTCTGTAAAGGGATTTTTTTCCTGGGATCTGGGCTGGAGACTGGAGGGAAAAGACTGGGAGCAGAGCGTACGGAATCTTTCTCAGGCTTAAGGGGAACATGTGGAGCTGGAAAGGAAGGGTGTCCAGGATGTGGTGGTTTTCCTGGGGTTTGAGTGGGGGCAGGGTTGTGAATACAGAGGGCTGCCCTGTGGGACTTGGAGCTGCCTGGGTTGGAAGCAGGGAGCTGATGAAACCTGGCCAGGGCAGCAGCTAAAAGCCAGTGCTGAGGGTGCTGAGTGACCTGCAATAAGGCCTGAGACAGGAAGTGCTGTGCTTACTGGGCATGGCTGGGGTTTGCTGCTTTAGTGGGTGAGGAGCCCTAGTTACTGAGAGCTGGAGGTTTGGGACTTGGAGGCTGGGAGGTGTTCTGGGATGGGGATGACTGTAGATGTGGCCTCCACTCAGCTGCAGTGATGGTTCCTCGTGGTTCCTTGGTGTGATTAGTCACAATCTGCTTTGTCTCTCAGGGCAGCTGTGTGCTCCTTGGTTTCAGTGTGAGGAGGAGTAAGGCAGAAAGTTGGCTTTTAAAGGCTACTGTATAAATGGAAACTCGCTTAAAAACTCCCCAACTGAACCAGTCAGGTTCTGACTCAGAACTGCAGTTAGTATTTAAAGAAGAAAAAAAAAGATAAACCCACCAGTAGCAGCAGCCATAAACCTCTATCTCTGTATGACTCAACACGTGGAAATACTTCAGTTTAATGAACCCAACTGCTGGAAAGAAAAGATTGGTCGGAGTTAAGGTAGGAGTAGGTATCTGCATGTGAGTGGCTGCAGAGCCAGAAATGTAGGTAGCCTTGCATAGGGACTAGCTGCCATCTTTTTAATGGAATCTCTCATAAATGTAGATGATTGACTTCAGGTTTGATTACCTGCAAGTAGTCAGCATTCTGTTGCACACAGCTGTACTCTGATGTCCTTCCTTGAGCTGAGCTGTGATTGCAGTAGCTCACCTCACTCCTGCTGCTGGACTTTGCCCTGGGGTGGCATGTCCTGTTGATTGACCGTGGTGAGGCCTGGGAGGGAGAGCTGTCGCTTGTGGAAGGGCATGTTTCTGTCTTTGCACAGCTCTTGAGATCCCGCAGTGCAAGCACACAATGTCATTAAGTAGTGTAGGTTGTGTATTTTGATAGTACCTTGGAGGAAAAAACATGTTGTCAATGATGCACCATTACTGAGCTCACAGAGAGGAGCTCTGGGGTGTTTGTTGCATTTGGATTAGTTTGACAGCTTCTTTGCCTGGTAAAGAGCTGGAGATGTAAACCAGGTGTGTCTGACACTGAAAAATGGACTTAATGGCTTAGAGGATCTGGGCTAGAAGTTATTCCTCGTTTTGAAGCTGGGTTAGGCAGGCACCTATTCAGGCTGGTATCTGTCTGATGCCTATCATCAGAGAGTATAAAGTACCTTTAGAGTGGGTATTGACTTTGGTATCATCTTGGGGCTCATTTTGCCAATTGAGAAGGGGTAAAGGAGTCTTAAATCTCCTGATCCTTTTTTTCAGCTCTAAGACCTGAGACACTGTGGTGCTGTTTCTATTCAGGTCACTGTTAGGTGTACCTCTTTGTGCCTCTTGTTTCTCTGTTCCGTACTAAAAAGATAAATTCTTTTCTGTCTCTTACACTGAAATCTAGCTCTGCTCAAAATAATGGACTGTGGATTCTGACAATTGAGACTTGGTGGAGGTGCAGTGAGATTTATCAGTAAGCTTCAGTTTGTGTTGTCAGGCTGAATTTAACTGCTGCAGGAGCAGGGAGAAGGAGCCAGCTCTCCACTCAGTCATTTTTCTGGCTGAGGCACATACAAATTCAGATGAGTGACATGAGTAAGATGCAAGTAACTCAGTACCTCTGCAGAGTAAAGTCTCTGTTGCTGTGGTGTGAAAAGTCCTGCTTGACTTAAGGGCTTTTTTTCTATGTTTTTTTGCTCCATCATCTGAAAGTGTGAGAATATTTAGTTTGAGTTGCTGGGGAGCTGCTGACCTCGCAGGGCAGTGTTTTCAAAGACCAGCAGTTGATACAGCTCAGAGCACTCAGCATTCAGGTTTTTCAGGATGAGTTCTTAGTGTCACATCCTCATGAACTGTTGTCTAAAGTGATTTTTAATTTTACTGAAATACAATTCTGTGAGTTAAATGGGATAAGAGCTTAAGTTTCTTTTTCGTAGCAGGGCCTTTTGACTTTCAAACACTTTTAGCAACTTTAAACTTTTTGAGGCATGGTATGTAAATAGCATTCAAATATGTCTTCTGAAGGGTTTTTAGTGAGTAAATGGTGAGTGGGGAAAGTGTTCAAAAGAGCCTGTGTCAAAACAGGATTTTTCACAATGAAGCAGCTTCTATTTTGCAGGAAGAAATCACAGAAACCCAGTCTGGTTTGTGTTGGAAGGGACCTTAAAGCTTATCCAGTTCCACCCTCTGCCAGGGGCAGGGACCCCTTCCACTGGAGCAGCTGCTCCAAGCCCCTGTGTCCAACCTGGCCTTGAGTACTGCCAGGGATGGGGCAGCCACAGCTTCTCTGGGCACCCTGTGCCAGCACCTCAGCACCCTCACAGGAAAGAACTGCCTAAGAGCTCACCTCGGTCTCCTGGCAGGTTAAAGCCATGTCCTGTCCCTACAGGCTGTTGTCAGAAGCCCCTCTCCAGAAAGAAAAGTTCTGAGTCACGAAGAACATGTACCTGTTGGGCCTCAGAAAGAGCTCCAGTGGTGTCTCATTGCTTCCCACTCTCAGTTTGTAGGGTCATGGGCTCTGTGCATCGATGCCCGTGTTGGATGTTGTGGTTTGATCTCACTCAAATTTGGGGATGGTAGCTAAACCTTTCCTGTGTAGTACTCAGAACTGAGTTGTGCTGCAGGATTCTTCTCTCCCAGAGTAGTTTTGCACGGCACACTCGACAGTTCTTGCCGTTTCCTCCTGTGTCACTTTTTAGGTACTTAATCTGTACTTATTTTTCCCTGCCTTGCTCTGTGCTGCTGTGGCTTCTACGGATGGGTTTTACAGCCTGGGCTGGGGTTGGTGTGAAAGGAAACGTGTGAGTCACCCGCAGAGCTTGTCTGCAGGCTGGGAGGGGAGGGTGGGACAGTAAAAGTTTTGACCTCACCCCTCTCTAGGCACGTGTCATTCCAAGCAAGCTTCCTTCAGAGACCGTTCAAGAGCTCCTTCCAAGAATGTTCCAGAGTTGCTTTCTCCTTTGTACTAGGAGAGTATATTTTAGAAACGATAGTTGCTTTGCTTCTTGCTAGTGTGTGTTTCTGTTGGTTTAAGGTTCAGTTTGGAGGACTTGGTGAATTCTTTCACTTGGGAAGCACTCAGATGAAACAGGACATTTTAAGGGTGTATAGACAGACTGTGGGTCATTTAGTGGGGCAGCGCAGAAAGGGAAGGTGAAATCTGACATACGCAGTGTGTCAGGAAAAGCCTGGCTGGCTGCAGCCTCATATGGATGGGAATTTTTATGGGATCAGCTGGGAACCGTCAGCATGCTGTGATGTTGATTTCACGTGTGGCAATGCTAACCCCAAGAATGAAGTTTTATAGAAAAGGAAAATGAAGCACTACATGACCTGACTCTGTTAACATTGAATCCAGATTCCCACTTAGAGAAACAAAACCAGCTGAGATGGCTTGAAAATATTGGACTCCAGAACACAGCAGTGTTTTTCACTACAGCCTGACAAATTAGAGGGCTCTGCTGCACATCCTGTTGCCGGGTTGTTTTGAAAGGGGATCCAAGTGACCTTTCCACAGGTACCCGTGTTCTGCAATCTGTGGAAGCTGCAGCTGTTGCAGGCTCTTTGCTGCCTTGGTGTAGCTAAGGCAGCACTTCTGCCAGTCTGTTCTGAAGGAGATGATGGAACTGGGAATTCCTGGTGATGCTATTACTTTTTTTAATTATCCCTGTCTTCTTGCTTTGCATGGGCTCAATAGGGAAGGAGCAGCAGCTTGTCCTGTTGAAGCATCTAATTGAGGCGTCATTGTAATGACTGAGGTTGCAGGCACTGGAGGTGAGCGGTGTAGGTGTGCTGGGTTTTTGCTTAAGGTAATCTCAGGTGAAGCTTCTACCCAGTCAAGAATTCATTTACCTGTTCTCTTAATTAGTTAATCATCCTGATTTATTTATGTTGGTTAATACATTGCCCCCTGCTTGTGTTTCAAGCATATTCTTCCATGTTCATAGTAGTTTGAAATACATTCTTCTCAAATTGCTCTCCTTAGGCTTCACCAAGCTTTCTTGGCATGTGTGGCTATGTGTGAGCATAAGGTGGGGAGATCACTACACTGTTAGTCCTGGCCATAGGTGCACTGGCACAGCTTCCTAAACTCGGTTGTATAGATGCACACCTTTGTTGATGATGATTCCCTATAATTAAGTTAAACAACATTATGATCTGGCTCCCAAGAATATTTAGTTATTTTCAGATGCATGTATGGCTATTACTTGGCTTGTTTGTCCTGCTCCCTCTGCTTTTTCTCCTCCTCCGGATCCTGGTGGAGCTTTTGCACTTCATTCATGGTGTTGACGTGTTGGATACCTCCGCTCCCTTTCTGAGGCCAGCCATGCAAGACATGGTGTCATCTTTTGGTTTCTCTCCATGTACTATCTCACTTTCTAAATATAAAAAGTTGAAGATTAATTGGCTGAGAAATTATTTCTTTTTTATTTCTCTTTTATTGTACATAGACCTGGTTTCTAGTTATTCTTGTTGGTTTTGGTCTGTTCTCTTGGGATTTTTGAAGTGCAGATTTGCTTGCTAGCACAGGGAGGAAGAAATGGTAACATGTTTGCTTGGGGAGATCAGAAGTTGCAGACAACAGGGGTTTTCCTGGTTTTTCTTAATGAGGAGCCTAGTTTTTCTTTTTAAACTTCAGCTTAACAGCAGCTGAAAATCGAGGGAGGAAGGGATGTATGTGTCAGTAACCCAACTTCTACCAATAGGCTTGTGTGCTACATGAACTTCTTTTGGAAATTGTTTTTCAGCCTTAAATACAGCACTCTGTTTTTAATCACTCCTTAGCTATTAGCTGATTAAACACTTCAGTCATACTCCTTTGGGGAAGGTAAATTGTGTCATTCTTGCTCTACAGGATGAGTTGAGCTACTGAAAGTGGCTTGGCCAGGGTCAGACCACGAGCAGCTGCAGATCAGAGCAGTACTGTAGCTGGTGCCTCCCCTGCCACTCTGGATTCACTCGAACATGGCATCTCCATGTGTCCTTTCTCAATGACTTGGTAAATCAGTTTTCCAAAAGACTTAAAATAATTGGGTTGAAATTCCTTCTTTGATTTGCTTGAGGGAGGAGAATTGTAACTATAATGATCTGGGCTGACACAACTCACAGTGCAAATAGCACTGCATGAGGCTTTTCCAATGAAATTATTGGTGCTGAAAAGAAGAATGTCTAAAGAATTTGTTTAAATATGATGCAACAGCTCCCCTCATAACAGTGTACTTTGTAATGCTGCAAGCCCCTGGTGGGCAGGATCCAAGTTCTGATCTCGTATTCCAAGATCTGTTGACCACTGATTTTATGTAAATGACCTTTTTGGGTCCTCAGAAGTTAGTTTTGGAACCACTGTGTATGTGTCACTCTCAAGACATGACAGGTGACTGGGCTGTGTTCAAAGCAGGGAAACCAGGTCAGGGTTGGCCTGAAAAGAGACTTTTTTGCATGAAGTTTTACAGGTGTTGCACATGTGGATGCTGTGACTTTGGTCATTCTGTTCCTGGTGCATTACAGATACAGCAGGCTCTAATTGATTTTAACAACCTCTGTCCTTTGAGATTGGGTATTATATAGGAGACAAATTGGGTATTGTATTGGGTAGTATGTGTGTGACAAATGTGCAAGAATTGACATGTGTAAGGACTCGAGTGTGATGTGCTTAGATGGAATTCCTTCAGCTGGGGTGAAAGTGGATCCTGTAATCATGACACTGCTGAAATATTCCTGGATTCATTTTTGAAATGTGTATTTGAGTCACTCAGTGGAGCTGTGCTAAAGCCAGGGCAGGTCATTGACAGCATCTCTGCTCTTGCCTCTGGTGACCTAATCCATGGATTTCTTTTTTGGCACTGAGAGCTGTTCTTTAAGTGGGTGAGTTCTGACTTCATGTCAGTGAAAAAGGGGATTCTGTAGGACTTAAATTGACTATTTTCAAGTGAGGATCTCATTAAAATGTTGAGTGCACCAGAAGTTTGGAGGGTGAACTTCCATCTGTGTGTTTCCCTGATGGCATTCACTGAGCATTGACCTTTCCACTTGAGTTGCAGGTTTGTGACTTCTGGCTGTTAGTTTGGATTTGAATCAACAGATTTCAAACTTTTTCCTTAAAACCCTGAAGTGTCAGTAGTGACTCTTTGGCTTCTTAAATGCAGTGAAAAAACATGTTGCTTATTTAGTGTTTCAGCCTTAAATGAGCTGTGCTCTTTTAGCTCCATTTTCATCCACCTGACCTTCATGGTTGAATTGCGTGGTTCCATCTTTTATTGCTATTGCTGAAACATCTGCATTTCGAAGCCTATGTGTTAGGACTGGAATCTGCCACAGGCTTAATGCCCTAGTCTGTAAATACAGGTAAGACTGAGAATAACTTACAGTTATTACTGTTAAGTGACCATTTGGTTGCTGTTGCAATGGCTGATTTCTGGAGGGTATCTCCCTGCTGCTGCAGGAGTTTGTGGATACAGCTCTGTGTGTGAAATTTATCTGCTAGCAAAAGCTCAAATATGTGGCACTTTAGGTACATTCTTATTTCTGCTTGTGCTGCTTATTTTGCTCAGAAAAAAAAAGCTACACCAACATTATTTTTTACATAGTTGGCCTTAAGCCAAGCAAGTATGACTGTACCAACAGCCACTTTGGAGAGTGTACTTGGCTTTGTGCTATTTTCTCCTCTCTTGAGGCACCTGGATGAGAGGGAAAGGCTGCAGAGAACATAGAAAGGTTTCCTTGTTCTCAGTTCCGGTACCTGCCAGGAGCAGCACTTACCAGAAGTCCATGTCTCAGTGCCCACAGAATATTTGGGATTGTAACTATGAGTCCAATGAAGATTGGTTTTTGGTTTTTTAACATAGTCTTCTCTAGTGTAACTCACATTTCTCTGGGAGGGTCAGCATTCAGTGGTTCTGGAAGCAGAAGCAACAAATCCTTTTATCTTTCTCTTGTCTCAGGTATTCTGTTGGAGCGTACGCTGCACATTTATGGCGATTCTGAGTGTGAGGGCAGAATTCTGCCAGGCCCAGCACAGCATCCTGGCTGACAAGTGAGCTGAGCACAGAGGCTTCCACGCGTCATAATTACTTTGCCTTGAAGACTCCGGACACAGTAGACACTCAGATATATGGGATATCTTCTGCACATTGGAAGCATTTTCCTTCTACTGACTCTGGCAAAACTAAGCATCAAGAAAACAAAGTGGAGAGAAAATCTGCCCTTACTTTTTTGCCTCACCAGTGCCTAAATGTAGAACAGGCTGCCTAGTCTTGCGTGTAGTCAGAGTTTTGGAGTCTGAAGGGTACCACCTGCAGCAGTTGAGACCGAAGTTAAATTCAAGTGGATTCTGAAGTGAACCAGCTTTTCTAGCAGCGAATTCTTTAAGGAAGAAACACGTCGAAGCAAGCTCTGATCTGTCCAAGGCATTTTAGTGGTCTCTTTAATGTTTTCTGCTGTGAAACCTTTCCAAGGTTATTGATTTTTTTTTTAATTATTATTTTCCTCAATCTTTTGGCCCCTTACACTTTCAGTTGCCATTATGAACCGTCCAGCCCCCGTGGAAATCACTTATGAGAACATGCGCTTCCTGATCACTCACAACCCAACCAACGCAACCCTCAACAGGTTCACAGAGGTAAGGCAACCAGATAAAGCTTCCTGGCATGCTCATGCTTCTGGAGAAGCACTGGCCAGTCACTCTTCACACCTGTGGCTCAATACTTTGGCTGTATATTACATGGTGCCTGAAACTTTAGGTGTTTTTATCTATAATATATTGCTCACATTCTCCTGACAGGATGAGGAGAGAATCCACTGGGAAGAATGGGTTACATGAGCAGTGGGTTGCACTGTCACTGACACAGTCAGAACTTAAATATACAGCAAAACCTAGCATTCAGCTTTCTGAGAAAGCAGGTGAGGATAGTATCATCAGAGGAGTGGTAGGATGGTGTATTTCTGGGTCATTGCAAACCTACAGTATCTTTGTGGCCTCATATCTAGAGGATTTTCATGTTGCATGTGCAGGTCTGTTTCTTCCAGAGAGATCCTGTCATCTGATACTGATGTCTGACTGTGGCTGTTCACTTACATCTTTCAGCAGTGGCCATTCACCATGAATCTGCTCAGATATTGTTGGTTAATTTTGAAAGCTACATTCTTTTGGCCTTATATATATATATACATACATATATATATATATATATATTTTCCCCATTAACATGGATTGTCTTCCTTTTTCAGGAGTCCTGACTCTGGAATAGGTATTGTTGCTAGTTGTTAGAAGTTACAGTGATTCATTCCAAGCATGAGAGGAAATTCTGCTTGCTGTATGAACCTTCAAAGTGAACTGGAACAGCTTTTGTTTGATCTTCTGATTATTTATCTAGCACAATGTGCTACTTATAGTGCATTACAAGGAGGCTAGAGTATGATGGTGTGTGTTCTGTTCCTCCCTGCCTCAAAATGTCAACACTGTCAGAAGCAAACAGTTCCAGGCTTCTATTTAAAGAGAAGAAGCAGCTGCTTGGAGAATATAAGCGGTTATTTTAATGTGGCTCTTATATATGCATTTTTTTTCCCACCTTGGCATTTCCCTGGAGAAGGAGGATTCATAGTGTTCTGTGTTTATTCCTGTCATTTGTAGCCCTTGTCCTCTTATAGGCCATAACCTCCCTTCCTGTGCTGGCATTTTGCTCCTTCCCTGTGTAGTCACCTTGGAGCTGTACAGTAGTGGTGGCACCACTGACTGTTTTGTTCTGCAGCTGCTGGGAAAGTGCTTGTGTTGGTCCCTGTGTCATGTGCTCACCTGTGTTCCTTTTCCCTAAAGGAGCTCAAGAAGTATGGAGTGAGAACCTTGGTGCGAGTTTGTGAAGCCACTTACGATCAAGCTCCCATCGAAAAAGAAGGAATCCAGGTTCTAGTGAGTTGCCTTTAAAACTGTCTATAAATAAAGCCACCATGGGCAGAAGTGGTGGGGATGCCCCAGGCTTTGGGCAAGCAGTTGTGACTGTTTCAGACTGGCCAAAAGCAATGTGATCTCCAGCATCAGCTGATGCTGGTTTGATAAGCTCACTGTACTTTTGTAAGAGGCACTTGCTTGTCTATTACTATTGCCAGAGCTCTTTAGTTGGAGTAGAAATTTCTATTCCTGGATTTATGGGTTTGTAGAGATAATTTGATTGCCTTTTAGAGTAACCCCGTGTTCAGCTTTGTGGTACATAAAGCTCACTGCTTTTCAGCACTTCTTGGCTTTACTGTTGGATCTTCTCAGGGTGCAGGTAAAATCCATCCTTCAGAAAGTGCCATCTCTTGAGACTTTCTGACATATTGATACTGACTGTGGCAGGATACTGGTCAACAGCCTCATCACTGCTCATCTCCAAATGAAGCCTGGCTGCTGGTGGCTCCCCTCTTCAGCATGTGGAATTCCATAACTGCTGCTCACAGCTACCATTATGCAGTGACTGTCTGACTGTATGGTCTGGTGTTGCTCAGTGGTTATGGGAAGGTTGTTTTAGTAGGTGTGTGCTCACATGAAGCTTGCAGGCGGTATTTTTCCAGGCCGTACTTCTGAATCATCACAGTGTGTCAGATATAATCAGTTTATTTTACTGGAGTGAATAATACTCTGTTCTGAGGCCAGAAAATGCATCTTACCGTCTTGATGCAGGTAGTCAGCCTTCCATTACCCCTTGATTTTTATGGCTCAGGCAGAGAAGAACTTTGCAGTTTTCCATTAGGAGAAAAACTTGTATCCTGGCATATCTGTGAACACTCCCCCTACAAGTCGATTGGGTTTCTTGGCTTCTGGCCCTGGTAAGCATTTACTTCAGTTCCAGGCAGCCGTGTGCGCCTCAATGTTGTTGCAAAAATCAGTCATTATAGGGTTAACTGTGCTCCCAGGGGTTTTTTGTTCTCTCTGGAGCTGTCTTGGACTGGGACACGCAAGTGTTTTCATTACGCTGCTGTGAAGCTTCCAGCTGTGATATTCCTGTGGTTGCCAGAGGCTGGAAGGATTAAACTTCTGATGCCAAAGGACTCAGAGCCCTGATTTAAGCTGGGGTTTAAGAGCTTGTGTTCCTGTGCTAAATCAAGAACTGAGTTCTTTCTAGAAGACTTGGGACAGTTTTGCAGGTGTCCAGCTCTACCCTGTGGGGCCCTATGAGACCTTGGCGTCTGCAGCTGGGAGCCAAATCCACCTCCTGCAGTCTGTGCCCCTGGGGCAGCTGCAGGAGCTGGAAGTGCACTGTCCTCTGCAGCCTCTGCTTCTGAAATAGTTTGGGGATTTTGGTTCTCAGGAAACTTTAGGAACTCGTTGGCTTGGTTTGAACTGAAAGCAGGTTTTTGAGGAAGCTTTTGTAAAAACTGGAAATGCTTTTTCTGCAGCTGTGCTAAAAGGATTTTTCACTTCAAGTAACACATGTAAGACTCTTGTGTCCACAGGTTTGTCTCAGCTAACATGCCTTCTTGCATTGGGTATGTATGAGATCTTAGTGTTCCATTGCTGCAGAAGGACTAACAGGAGAGAGCATAAATCTACCAGGCATCTGTTAAGGATAACAGAAAGCAGAAGGTAACAGGGAAGGTTTGCTGCTAGTGTTATCCCTGATGGTGATGATCCCAGTCATGGGGTTGTCTTAGTAATTCACTGTATTGCAGTAGTGTTTTCTATTTCAGATAAGCTTTAACTGGTTACCAGCATGACCAGCTCTGCTTTCCTAGGAGCACTTCCTTTTTCAAAGCAGAGTCCTGTTGCTGTTCAGAACTGATATTGAATTACCAGCTGGCTTAGAAAATAACACGTCACTATTTAAAGCTAATATTTGCTTGCAAAAATAACATTAAGATTAAAAACAGCCTGACAGAGATTAGTGTCTATTTTAAAACTGTTGAGGTCAAAAGCATAGTGAAACCTCTCAAAATGAGAGCACTTGGGCAGAGCTTGCTCTCAGGCTGTGAGAGGAGTGTGCACTGGCAGGGTGGGTAGAACTGGCAGCTCCAGAGCTGCTTTGGCAGATGGCATAGTGAGAAAGTAGAGAATTGAATGTTCTGTGTTTGGAGTAGTACTATTACATGTGTGTGTTTATCAACAGAGATTCAATCCAGGAGGTGGGAATGGATTTAGTTTCTGTGGGTTTCTGCAGTTCTTGGGTTCATGCATCAGGTCTTGTAACACAGAAATGTTACATCACAAAAACTGATGGTTTTCTGGAAATAGTTTTGCACAGGCTGACAATCAGGGAGGCTGTAGAGGGTTGGTTTGTCTTCAGGATCAAAGACAGATACCCTTGTTCTTCTCTTAGTCCTTCATGTGGGCTTTGAACATGGGATTCTTGTCACCTTAAAGTTCTGTTACTGCTTCTTGGTTGTCTCAGTTCTGCGTTGCCACCTGCAGTCGTTGCCAGCTGAGAAAGCCAGAGCTGTTCTGCTAAGCAACACTGCTCCAGCTGAAGGATAGATAAGAATAACCCTTTCTTTCCTGTCATCCTTCCCAGATCCTGTACAGTGACACAGAAGAGCTGTGTATTCTGTTTGTGCAATCTCAGTGCATCATCCTGGTTATTAAATTACTGGTTTGGTTGGGGAGCTTAGCAGCTGGGTTGTATCCTATCTGACAGTGATGCTGGCAGAACTCAGCAGGAAAAGACTTGCAAAACCTTGCTGCATTCACTCCTCCAGTCTCAGAAGTGTTCTTGTTCCTTGTCCTGGGCAGGCTTTTATCAGTGCCTGTTCAGTGTCAGGGTTGTACCATTCCTGGGAAGGTGATGCTTGTGTGAGGTTGTGCTTAATTCAGGCCAGCACAAGAGCTGGGTGAATGTGATGTTTAATATATAAGCTCAAGCAGTGTAATAAACTCCTGTGTTTGGTTTGAAGGAAAGGGTTTAGTTTAATGGAGAACCAGGAAGCAGAACTGACATGCAAATCCTGTTCTTTGCAAGGCATTTTCAGAAGAAAGCACCTTGCAGTGAGCAGTGCATCTTCTCTTGGCAGCCCATGCTTCTCTTCCTGGGACAGTGCATAATACTAGGTCTAAAATAATAGAGCTAGCCATGTGTGATGGAGTAGAAAATCTGGTGAAAGCCTTTAATTAGAGCAAGTTTCACTTTATGATCTTGTTTCTATAGCCTTGTTGTCACAGATACTTTTCATTTCCCATTTGCCTTAGAAAAGGAGTTCTCTGTGCCCCTCAGACTTTGTGAATTCATCGCATTGTCATTTCAGGAACTTAAGGCTTTTTGGTTTGGTAGTTCCAAGACACAATTTCCACCTTGCAGCTTTTGTAAGTGCCAGCACATTGCTTGGGTGCTCTAAGGCCGAGGGTTGTGCCAAGTTGTATTTGCTGTGCAGGAATTATCAGGGCAGCAGTAATTGTATTTCAAAAGGGAAAGCCTGGTGGGTTTTGTTACCTTTGGCTGTACGTGCTCAGTTTCTGCATGCTTCTTTGAGGCTTCACAGAATATTACTTCATATTAAACTGTTCTCAAGACACTACGTGAAAGACCTGTTGCTAGCCAGTGAGGGAAAAAGACGGCTCCTTTCAAAGCCATTTCCATGCCACTTGGAGAGGTGGCTGAATAATACAAAGCTCTGGCTATGAGTCTCTATTGTAAAATGCATTGCAGTCTAATGAAAAGTGCTAAATAACTACTAAGTATTATTTTTCCCCTTGCATCTGTGCTGCAGAAAGAGCACTCCCTGTTGTCTTGAGAAGATTATAAAGCACATGATTGTCCTGAAATGTAGGACATATACTGCCCTTAGCACAGGTTCCAGGAGAGTGCTTGTGACTTCAGGGAAATGGGAAGCGTCTGACATGCAGTTTTGATTGACAGGCACGGTGATGCTATCGGATGTGATCTGGGTAGTGAAATGGTAGCTGCCCCTTTAGCAGGCAGAAAATTAACTGTAAATGTTGCTTGTTTGGTGACTTGGCTGATGTCTGAGCACTCTTCTTGCCTTTGAATGGGCTGGGGAATTTGGACTTGAATTGTCTTGCTGACTGGATTCATGGCAGCTGGACAAGGTGATCATTTGAGTTGTTATGAAGAACCTTCTCTGCTGATCCACTTGAATTGTTAGGAAGTAGCTTCTTTGGACAGTCTGAAGTACAAATAGCACTTTAAAAGCTTGACAGAACCACAGGCAAAAGTCTGCAGAGTTCTCATTTCTCAGATGTTTATTTGAAATGTCTTGATTTTTACTTGTTTTTAATAAACTGGATTTCCAAGGTAGCCATTTTTCTGAAAATTCTCTACCCCACAGGAGTTGGTAGAGTTTTATTGAAATGTTATTGACAAGTGCAGCTTAATGGTTGTTAAACATTTAGTGTTGCATTATATTGATCTTCTAGCTTCCGTGCAGCCAGAAAACAGATCTGTTTGCAGTATGCGCTTCTTGCTGATGCAGTATTTTCGTTCTCCCAGTTCCCATTACCTTGCTGTTGACTGTGGTTTGACATCCATGTCACTAATGCCTTTTTCTTTCCTTCAAAGGACTGGCCATTTGATGATGGAGCACCACCCCCCAATCAAATAGTTGATGACTGGCTCAACCTGTTGAAATCCAAATTCCGTGAGGAGCCTGGCTGCTGTATTGCTGTTCACTGTGTTGCAGGGTTGGGAAGGTTGGTGTTCTGCTGCCTTCTTTTTATACTGGACTTCAAAATTAGTCCCTTTGTCTAGAAGGTCAGGGAGGGTGTTAAGTAAGTGCCAATTCCTCCGTTTTCTCACACTGTTAAGGATGGGAGAATAATAATTAAAAAAAAGGCATTTAGAAAAAACAATTCAGTGACTTTCTTACTCTATAAAGTGGCTTCACTTCAGTTTCAGGAGGAGTTAGGCTTGTATTTCTTGCTCACATGAGGTCTGATGTTTCTCTCTTTGCCACTCAACTTCCTTCTTTGCAAAGAACTTACTTTCAAGATGAAGTAATAATTTAAAAAGACTGATTCAGGAGAGCTTAATGTTAAATTCATATTCCCAGATGTAACCTCTGAATGTTCTGTTTGTTCTGTGAGCTAGGAGGAAATGGAGCTGTCTGCTGAGGTACTCAGCAGGCAAATGTTGTTGTATAGATAATGCTTACAGAGAAAGTACTGAAGCTGTTTACAGATTAACTTGATGTGTTTGACGGGTTCAGTGTATTGTTTCTCTAGATCTTCCTAAAATACTGATTCCTCTCCTGTAGGGCTCCTGTACTGGTTGCACTTGCTCTCATTGAATGTGGAATGAAGTACGAAGATGCAGTTCAGTTTATAAGGCAGTAAGTTAAACTTCCCTTTGCTCAAGGAATCTCTCATTTATGTCACATTTGAACAGCATCTGCAGCAGAATCCATTAGATTTCTGCTTTGATTTCTAGTACTTATATCCTGACATAATTGGCATGACTTTGACGTAAATATAGAGGTTTGTGCCTTTTCCTCTGTTTAGAGATGAGGATTAAAATGTGGTCTCTCTCTCTTCCTCTCTTTTATTGTTATTATATACATATATATATATATGCATTAAACCTGGGCTTATGCCTTAAGCCATTGACTTGAGACTCAAAGATTTTGAACTTGGGAGGAAAAGATGTCCAGGCTGGGGCTGTAAAAATCATGGATGACCTGACCATGGGCTGGTTGCTCCTAATGAAACTGTCATAAATGGTAGCATGGGTGGCCAGTCACATGAGCACCAGTGCTCCTATGTGTCCTGTGGGGAGTGTTACCCACCCAGGGAATGTCTGGAAAATTGACAGATGTGATGAAGGATGAGGCTGCAGAGCTCTGCTGGTTTAGTGATAACATCACATCTTGAAATGAAGCCCGACAGGTGCGATTTATGTTGAATGAGTTTTGCCAAAAAGCTAGTTCATCCTTTTACAGACTCCCAGGGTCCTCAGTTCCCTCTGTGAACTGTGTTGCTGTTGAGAGATTTCCCTGAATTTTAACTTAAATTCTGGTTTTCTCATCTTGGGGATGATACCTTTATCTCAAGAAGCTCTTTCCTGAGAACCTCTTACATTCTCCTATCTGAATGGCATGGCCTTGCTTAGCTGATAAAAGAAGCCCGCGCACCTGCAGGGAAAGAGTAACCTTGATGTTGTTCAGCTTCTGCTGCTGGTGATGGAAATAAACTCTCCAATCCAAGAAAACAAACTGAAATTTGTTACTAATGAACTGGCCTGGTTTATACCTCCTCAGAGAGTCAGTGGTACAGAACTGAGACAGAAATGCTGGTTTTGTAGCTACAGGAAGGCTTTGAACAGAGGACTGATCTGCCTTGGGGGTTGTGGCGATTGAAGCAGTACTTTTTCCATTGATATTAGCCTTCATTCTCTTTGTTTTAGGAAAAGGAGGGGAGCTTTCAATTCCAAACAGCTGCTTTACCTTGAAAAATACCGGCCTAAGATGCGATTACGCTTCAAAGATGCCAACGGTCACTGCTGTGTTCAATAAAGCATAATCCCAAACGAAGGCAGAAGTTAGCATGGCTCTTTTCTGGACTCTTGGCACCTGGAAATGTGAATCTGGAATCAAACTACGTCATCAGACTGGGGGGAGTCAGTTAGTGACCTCAGCCTCTGTCCTAATGGTGGTGATGATTGAAAAACAATAAAAATTAAACCCAAACCTAAGAGCAACATTTCAGTGAAGGATTGTTTTCTCCTTGAGCTGCAGTTGGAACATCTGCAGGGAGAAAATAAGTTTCTGAATCTTCTGTATTTTTAACTTTTTAAGAAAAGAAATAAAGTAAATTTTATGTCTAAGGAAAACCAGCAGAGCATTGGCTTGTGCAGAAACTAATTTCTTGATTGGAGGAAAGTTCCCCAAGATTAGGGCCTGATAAATTAATTCCTGTTTAAAAGGACTCTTTGAAATGGAGTTGCCTTGTTTTTCACCTTGCTGGGCCCTGGTTGAGGCACAGGAGGAGCATTTGGTGCTGGATGGAAGCAGTCTTGCAGCCTTAAGCCCAGCCTGGGCAAATTCTAGAGACTGGGTGATGTCTGTTGTATGTGTACATGGTGTTCAGGCTCTACAGGTGTGAGAAACCTTCCTGTGGGCTTGAACAGAAGATTCTCTGCCTGATACTTCTGGTGACTCTGCTAAAGGCCTTTTCTGATGGGTACAAGGTTGTGCTTCAAATGAATGTGTGTAGCACGTGTGTGTCTCTGTCTTACCTTTCCAAAGCATTTGGCTGAGATGTTAATTGTCTTTCTGTTGTTAGAAAATCTATCCTGGCAGAAGACTGATGTCCAAGGGATGATTCAGACAAGGACTTAAAATGAATTAAGCTGTCATAAGAAAGAAGAAAAGGCTTTTCGCTGCTGTCCAGATTGTCTGCCTTGCTGAACACAGTAAATGAGGATTTTGGGGAGGGTCTCATTTGTATCACATCCGAGGTAAAGGTGGGATCCACATAGAAAGGTGGTCTGTGAATAAATGCCTTGTATGAGTTTTCCCAGACTAGCCCTCATGTACAGCTCCATTTAACCACTGATTGCCTTGTTTTTTATTAGGCTCTTTTGGAGGGGAAATCTAGTTATACAACAACATGCCTCTCATTCACCATTGGCAGGCTAGAAACGCACTCCTTGTTGGAGTGTGATGGTACAACCTTCTCTTTGTAGGCCACTGGTGTTGTCAGTGAATTAAGACAAGTCATGTTACAGCCTCTTTAAAGTAGTTTCAACCAGGCTACTTCTACCAAACACATGTTAACTTTGTGCCCTGCCCCAGAAGTGACCTCATATGCTTTGAACTTGACATTATATCTCTAATATTGAGCCATTGAGGGCTCTGAATACAGGTTTAGTGTCCTACTCTCCTGTGATCTGCTGTGAAGCACCAAAGGTTCTTGTTGGTCTGGATCTGTGGTAGTAGATTGATACCTGTCTCTACCTATGCTTCAGCCTTGGGTGGTGTGAGCTGCTTCACAGGACTTCTTCCTATTCCAGATATCTGCTTTTAGTCTGCAGGTTAACTGGGCACGTTTTCAGAGCACAGGTAATGGCCTTTTAGAATTCTGTTCTTGGATTTATAAACTCAAGCTAAAAGTAATGGCACTTGTGAGCCTGACTCAAGCTGTGGTGGTGTACTGAGTTCCTTCCTCCCTTCAAGATGTGTAATGTTTCTGATTAATAGATAAAGAAGACACAGAAGTGTTTGTGATGTCAATGCCTTCATTAGGGAAATAATGCATCTGGTTGTGTTTGAGTCCATATGAAAGGTAGATGATGCTGAAAGGGGCTTTACCCTCCCCTTGCGAACTAGAAACCTAATGTTCTAACTGTTTCTGCAAAGTAAAATGGGTGTTTCTAGTCAAATGAAATTCTGGTAGTTAAAGCTGGGTTGGCAGATGGTGGAAGTCAGGTTGGAGCGGAGGGTGCTGAGATGGATTAAAAACCAAACCCCAAGCCCTTCTGAAGAACAATAAAATCAACTTTTACATGCCATATGTATAACTGCATTCTTCCCCCTAGTTTTACTCTTGATTTTTACCGTACTAAGTATTCTATACTATGAATCTGCAGCCTTAATTGAGGAAAAATAGTGGAAAGTGCAGACTGTCATGGGGTGTAGACACAAAGGGGGGTGTAACTGTGACCAATGTCCATTAGCACAAGACTTGGTTCAGCACTTGAGCATAGTGCAATAAAGTTCTTCCAGTAAAATGTCTTCCCTCTGGCTCCTGATGAATTTATTGCAGCTAATGATTGTTAAATGCTCTTTACTCTGCTTTGTAAAGGCCCTTGGTAAGTTTGTTCATGCCCCTGGTGTTACTGGTGGCCACTGGGTTCTACACTTGGGTTTGCTGGTGGGAAAGGCAGCTCTGCCTTGGAGAGGGTACAGCCCTGGAGGCAGGAACAATTCCCTTCCTTTCAAACATGTACATTTACCCTCAAAGAACCACAACAGCCCCCGACCCAAACACCAGCTCTGAACTTCCCCAAGAACTTTCAAGGGTCTGTTGCAGAACCTACTATTGAGCCACAGGCCTGGGGTGACAAGTTCCTGGAGCCTTGGATCTCAGGGAACTACCCGTGCTTGGCATTGGGATGTCAATGCCTCCATCTGTGTAATTCACTTAAATAACAGCAAGGTGCTTTTTACTGGGCTTCACAGATAACAGCCCAATCAGCTCTGCTTTGCCACCATCAAAGAAATATGACTTGGGAATCAGTGTCGTGTTCCTAATATGTATCAGATTTTTCCAACTAGGACGCATTTGAAGTGAAGAATTTCTTCCTCATATCTGATGTAAATCTACCCAAAGGGACACAACAGGTAATGCTTGTCACAAGTGTGTCTGGAACAGCTTATGCTTTTAGGCTGTCCAAGGGCTATGATGTCTGCATACATCATTACCTTACAAAAATATTTAACACCAGACTATCAAAGCCCAAAACCTTTGGTGTGAAGCTAAATCTTGTGACCTTCTCTTGTTTTCACCACTCATTTCATCAGAACCTATATCACCATCAAAGAATGGAAGTGACATAACGAATCTAGTTTTTCATGACGTATTTTTAGTCTAGATCCTTCTACCACTGACTGGTGGGACACCACCAAAAAGAAAACTTGGTGCTGTCACAAAGTCACAGGCTGCCAAAGCTGTTGGATCACCCAGGACAGGAGCTCCTCTTCCTGGGCTTTCTGGAGCACTGGGCAGACTGTTGTCTGGGGGCTGTGGTTGGTACCAGGTAACAGCACTCTGGGAGGGTTGTGGTGTGGCTCGCAAGGAGCTTGCCTCTTGGTGAAACATCTGGGTGAGGTTTAGAGGCTGCTGGAGCAGCTGCAGGAGACCTGGAGTTTGAGGGCTATGTCTGTGTCCTTTCTTACAGGGCTTAACTCTAGATGGAGACAAACGAAGGACACCCTGAGCCGACGCCAGAGGAAAATCCCTGATGTAATTCTGTGGATGGATGAGACGAGCTCAAGAAGGGACAAGCACCAAGTAAGGAATCACTTTGGCTCTGTCCAGCAAGGGAAAACAAAAGCACTGAGTAATAATGTGACTCCTTTAGGGCTGCACAAAGTCAACAGATGGAGGGAATCTGGTCCTAGATGTGGGATGTCCTCTGTGGTTCCTGAAGCCACTTTGCTGGGAAGCTGGGCTGAATGTTAATGACTGGAGGTCAATTCCCTCACTGACAAGCACCCTGAGGGGATGCACATGCCAGAGTTGCAAGGTGGGAGGTTGTGAAAGGCCCCCTGCTCTCAGCGAAGCTGGAGACTGGTGCTGGGAACATCTGCAAGCTCGTGCAGAGAATGGAGAGCACAGCATGGGCCCTCGGCTGTAATAATACTCATCAACCCCTTGGGTTGTCTTTGGCAAGGCTGTGTGCGTGTGAAGCTCCTGACTTTCCTGGACTACTGTTTTGTTTCTGTTGTCCTTGTTACCCAGGGGGCTGCTGGATCATGGGCCTGCTGGGTGCTGTGGGCTGGCTGAGCTGCTTATTTCAGTTGACTGGACTTAGTGCTTGGGCTGCCTTTCGCTGTGGTGACTGTGTGCAGGCAAGGCTTGTGCTGCTTGGTGATTTATTGCCGTGTTGACTTTCCGTTTCCAACAGTAAAAGGGAAGAGGAATTGTTGTGTGGAATAGAAATGGCTTTAGGACTGAAGTAAGGAATTTTCCTAGAGAAAGGACAGTGGGACCCGTCAGGCTGGACCTGAGCAGGGCTGAGGGGGAAATGTTAGTCACAGCAGCTTGTTGGCATCTAACCCCTGCTGCTGCTCAGCCTTGCTGCCTGTGCTTGGAGTGCAGGCAAAAACCCTCCTGCTTCTTTGAAAGCTATGATGGATCTTCAGTCCCATCATTGCCACATTTGGCAGGGAGGGAAGCTTCTGTTTGCTGGAAGATCTTTGACTACTCCTAATAATGAGCCTCACTTTTGTGTTTCTGTTGCTGGAAGGCAGTGAGTGAGTCAGTGGGTTTCTTGCTATCAGACCAGGCACTGGAGAGATAAACTAAAGATTTGATGGGCTCCCTGGGGACAGAGGGGTTGGCTGGTGCTTTGGAAGAGTCAGCTGGGATGTGTTGTACTGCACAGCACTGGCTGTGCGACTTGGGCTAGAGCAGCTTGTGCTGGGGTGGGTATAAGCCATAGATTTCTCTCTTTCTCCCTAGGCAATGCAAACAAGATGAAGAGTAACTCAGTGTTGTCAGGGTAGCAGGAAGAACTGTGGGATGCACAACTTCATGGTAATCACTAGCTTCTCAATTTTCTTTAGCTCCTGTGCCACTGCAAGCTGTGTGGGACTGGGACCTTACATTGCAGACTGGCATCTATGGTGTTCCTTTTGTGGAATGCTAATTTGTACTCGTAGAATCCCAGCCTGGTTTGGGTTGAAGGGACCTGAAAGCTCCTCCAGTTCCATCCAGCCCCAACCCCTGCCATGGGCAGGGTCCCCTTGCACTGGAGCAGCTGCTCCAAGCCCCTGTGTCCAACCTGGCCTTGAGCACTGCCAGGGATGGGACAGCCACAGCTTCTCTGGGCACCCTGTGCCAGCGCCTCAGCACCCTCACAGGGAACAGCTTCTGCCTCAGAGCTCAGCTCCATCTCCCCTCTGTCAGGTTCAAGCCATTCCCCTTGGCCTGTCCCTACAGGCCCTTGTCCAAAGCCCCTCTCCAGGTTTTTTGCAGGCCCCTTTTGGTATTAGAAGACTGCTACTCATGGTGTCTTTGCAGCCAGGATTCAAAGCCAGGCCTTGTCTCACAGCCATGGAGTGGGGCAAGGGGAAGAGCTGCTATTTAAAAGCAAATGTTGTCAAGGAAACTGCTCGGGCAGCACGGAAGAGAGGAGCCTCCCCACGGCAGTGTGCGGTGTGGTGCAGCTCCACAGCCGGAATTCAGTGCTAACTACAAAGCCTTGTTTTGATTACCGTGTGGACTCCATCCCAACCTGCTGTAGTTACTCTTTGTACCCTGGTTAATGAGCCAGCCATGCTTGCCCGTTCTGTAAAGCTAGCCAGTAATTCTAAATAGGAGAAGGGTTCAGGAGGAAGGTGACAGGGAATTACAGCAGCCTTGCTTTGGTAGCACTGTTCTGCCTATAGGGGTAATTACTTAAAGCAAGACTAATGCACTGCATTTCAGTGAGCTCCTCTCCAGCCTGCCTTAAATCCATTACAGGATGGCTCCGTTTGACATCTGTGTCTTTGTCCTTAATGATGACAGTAAATTTCAATACCCCTGGAGGGCTGCGGGAACTGCTGCTACGAGGACTCCTTGAACATCCCCATGGGTGAGGCTTCTGGAGCTGCTTCACCCAGGAGTAATGAGAGAGGCTCCCACACACTCACATCACAGGGCAAAGCTGTGCTGTCAAAAGCTGATTGGATTCTGGTAACCTGCAGTTGCTTCCTGGTTACTAGGTAATAACACTGTCCCCGGTGAACCCCTCGTGCCTGCAAAGGTGATTTATCATATGGCTTTCCTGTTCGTGTTCTGCAAAGCTGAATCCAAACCTTCCAATTTATTTCGGGACCTTGGTAAGAAATTAAAGCAGGGCTGCCAACGGGCAGCAGAGTTAAACTGTTTGCCTTTGCTTGGAAGTGGCTTTAGATACTAATACTGGTGCTCACAGAGCTGAGTCTGACAGTGATAGTTGGGATGGGAGGCAATTCTAGGCAGCTGGTTTGCACTTTTCTGCCTTTCCCAGCCCTGCAGCTGTGTAATGACTGGTAGTGATAATAAAATCATGATATATCAGTAATAATTAATACAGCACCAGAGCTTCTCTTACTGCAGACATGGAGTGACATCCAGGGCAGCTCCACTGTGCTGCCAGGGCACTTCCCTGCTGACCCCATTGCTGCTGAGGATCCTGCTTTATGCCCTGAGCTGGGTGGTCTGCAGAGGAGGGAATTCTGCCCCTGGATGCTGCAGTGCCAGCAGAGCAGTGACAGAGCTTCATTGTGAATCCAGGCTGTTGTTGCTGCTAAACAAAGCCGCTCTCTAAGCCAGGCCTGCAGGACTGAGAGACTAAATGCTCTCCAGCTCTCATGTTTATGCATATATGCTGTATACATTTCCATTATTCCACCTGTTTGGTGATAATGGGTGTTTGGGATGGAGCAGCTGCTAAAGTGGCACATGGGACGGATTGCATCAGCAGGTGACATTTTTCACTGGGTTTATCTTTGAGGACAAGCTGGGCTTGCGATAAACTGGCTGCTCCTTGGTTTACAGAGGACAAAGCTGCCATTATTCAGGGGCAGAGGAAAGTGAAACCCCAGGGGATGAGCTGAGTGCATGTGCGATAGCCCTGTTCTGGCTGCGCAGGCATTAATGCGAGGACTCAAGGTCAAAGGCTACCCGGCTCTGAGCCTTGGAGGCAGAAGGGGCCTCCAGAAGGAAGAATGGTTTATTTCTTTTTCTCATGGAGTCATGTATCAATTATCCCTCCTGTCTAGCAGCCTAGGAAGGGAATAGAATTTCTGCTCTTTGAGAGATTCTGCAGCTACCATTCATGTGCTGGGCAGAGGATTGAAACTCTGCATGCCTTTTGAGGCAGGAGGCTAAAAGCAGAGATGTCCTATAGCCTTATGAGAGGGGAAGACCCAAAGGGCAGCAGCTTTGCTTTTAATCTCAGGTGGTCCTTCTGTTCATGAGGCAAATGGTGCTGATTATGTGAATCAGGGAAATCTGCTGTGCTCTGTTCTAGAGGGATTGCTGACAAATTGAAGAAGAAATTCCCAGTCCTGTGTGGCAGAGAATTGTGACAGGATTCAAATAACCAGATCAGCTCAAAACTGGAGGGACTTAAAAATCAATTTTGTCAAGCTTTTCTGACAAGAAACTGGTACCTGGCTCTGCTGCAATATCCTGTCATGACATGACCAGCTATAGGCTGCTGCCTGGCTGCCTCCGAGCCCTTGGTCTTGCCAATCTGCAGAGCAGTGCTGTGCCCTCTGTCAGGGATGCTCATGAAGCCCCTGCCTCATGATGAGCCTCGGGAAGACTCTGCTCACCGCAGCCTAACAAACCAGCTCTGTGGCAAACCCATCCTCAGCAGGAGCTCGAACAGGAGCAGAGCAGAGCAAGTTCTGGACATTCATCCCAGCCTCAGCTTCTGTGGGGGTACAAACAGGCAGAGGAGAGAATCCTGTGGAATACAAATGGGTCTGGGCTTCAGCATGGGTGTTCTGCAGCACACTTATGCTTTCCCTCACAACCAGCCAGGGCTCTGCTCACTCAGCAGGTTCCTGGGCCAGCTTTCCCTCTGGCAGCAGTGCTTGCTGCCAGCTCCTTCTTGGTTGAGAAACACGAGGGTTAGAGAGAACTGGCCGTGAGCAGGAGAGGCTCCGAGGTGTCCCTGGCAATCCCAGGCTCCTGGCCTCTCTGGGATAATGGGAGGCTGTTTCCACCTTCAGATCAATTGAAATCAGTGCCTTGTTTTGGGGAAAATACATGATCTGTTGTCTCATGGCCTCAGCAGTGAATTGATTACAGGAAGCAGTTGCTGCAGCATGAAAGAAATGCCTCTCAGCTAGACAGCAAGGAGCAGGTTTGTTTGTGCCTGTGATCTGTGTGCTTGCCTCGGTAGATGAAGGTGTCAGCAAGCACCCCAGCAGATTTCAGCTCTGCCGCCTCCTGCCTCTTCCAGCTCAGCTCTTGGAGCTCTGGAAGTGTGTTCATTTGGAAGCAATGTGTGCAGCAGCCCACGTGAGCAGGGAACTTTTTCCTTTCCTCTTGAAGTGCCAGCATTTGGGTGCCAGGCACAAGATCCTGGCTGGATGCTGCTGCAGCCTGTGGGCTCTGCTGCCCTTTGGAGCTCTTGCCTTGATCTCCTTAATGGCCTCAGCTTGGGACCTGCTTCCAAACTGAAGCCAAATGGGAATGATTCGTGTGGGAGAGAGGATTGGAACAGTTACAGTGCAGTTCCATAGGGGATTATGATGTCCCTGACAGATGGAGGGGATGGCTGCCCATCTCTTCCAGCAGCTGAGCCCTGTGTGCACCCCTGCCCCACAGGAGGAGGGGGCAGGAGGTGTGACAGCCACTAGCCTGGTGCTGAGGGATAGTTGCTGTCAGCAGAGCTGTGGTCTGTGCAGGTAACAGTGAGCTGTGAGACAAGGCAGGAATGTCTCAGCCTTTCCCCAGGGCTCTGGCTGTCTGCACCCTCTCCTGCAAGAGCACTGTCTCTGCTTACACAAGTTACATCCTTCCCTTTCCTGGGCCTTTTACTCCTTGCAATAAGCCTGCAAGATCCCAGCAATGGGAAATGGTCGGTCCAGGTGGATGGAGGCTTTCTGAGTACCATGTGAACCAGCTTCCCCCAGTCTGAAGTTTTGGCGTGAGATGGGAGTGGGTTCTCTGAGAGATGCTGTTTGATGGGAGCCAGTCATGCAGCATAGGATGCAAGAGCTTCCTTCGGTCATCTTCTCTTGACACCTCTTCAGGGATTATCTGGCTGGTTTTATCCTGTGCTTTGTAGCTTAGAGTCTGGCAGCCCCTGGAGAGGGGCCTCTTCCTTCCCCCCTTGCAGCAAGCCAATGTTTCCCTGCTGCCCTGTCCCGTTGTCCTGGGATTACTTGCAGCTATCCCTGTGGTGTTCTTGCTGTCTGACTGCTGGGGCTGTCATTCGTCCAGTGAGCCATTTTTGATGGGAATAGACGTAACCTCTTAGAGATAAGTCTCATATTGAAAATGCAATAATATAGAAGGCAATTGCTCTTTTGAGTCAGCCCTTGAGGGCTTCTGACTTACGTCTGCAGGGCTTAATGCAGCAGGGAGCATTGTTCTTATTGATGACAGCTCTGTGTTGCTCCAGAACACCAGTATGTGATCAATATGGGGTAGAAATGGAGCAGCATTAAATCTGTTCCTTCCCAGGACCTTCCATGAGAAGTGCAAGAAATATTTCCAGCCTCAGCAAGTGATTTCCCAGCTGGAGACTGACGGGGCCACGTGTCTCTGTGGGGCTCTGCAGTGCTGCCTTCCCACTCCTGTCCCGTCCCCACATCTCCATCATTACATCAGATCTCTGTGCTTCATAAAATCTGATTCGAAGCTTGAGTCTCCCTCACGTTTGCTGTGTAGCTGAGGCAGAAAACAGATGAGAACAGCACTGAGAGCTGAAGGCTGGCAGAATGTCTCCAGCTCTAGTGAGAAGAGGGTCATAAAACACCAGGGGTGTTGATTTAATGCATGTTTTGCTTTTGGTGTGAGAGAAAAGGGATTTTAGATAGATTCCTTGGCAGAATGCAGGAAGGAGATGATCCTTGTTCCCTTGACAGGGATGTTTCAAGGGCAGATAGTGATGCTGAGGACAGTGACCTTCTAAATCTGCACTATAATCTCAAGTATGAGCAGCTCTGGGGATCCACATCAGTTACTCTCATGAGGAGCTCTGGCTCCTGGCTCTGCAGCTCTGGGGCTGCACAGTCGGGTATCTCCCCATCCCGTTGTTCACAATGATGTACCAAGGCCATGGCCCTGTTGCTTGTGGGGTCCTGGTTATGAGCTGGGGTGAGATGCTCTGCCAGTGCCAGGCTATGCATGGCAGGGCTCTTTGGGAATCTCATCTGGGAGTGAGAGTAATTCCCAGCAGTTGAGGCCATGGGACCCTCAGTTGCTCTGTCAGGAACCTGCAAAGTGCAGGATTTGCCTCTTCAAATGGCATTAGCTCATTCCTGTGTTGGTGAGGTCATCGTGGGGTGGCCCCAGAGCCAGATGTCATTGCTGTTAGAGGAGAGGCTTCGGAGGCTGACTCCTTATGACTCCAGGGTGGTGACCTATCCACATCTCCAGGTTTGTAAACCTCCCCTTAGGAGCCACGGGAGCCATGTGGAAGATCAAAAGGTGCTTCAGCTTGGCTGCCTCTGTTGCCCTTATACTTAGAGTGTAATTAGAAATACAGTCCATCCCCTGTACGCTGGTGCCATCCCAGCCTGTCTGAACTCCACAGCTATATTTTGTGATTACCAGCACTGGAGCTGCTATTCCTGGTTCCCTGACTTCCCCATCTGCTGTCTGCCTCACACAATCTGAACACAATCCCAGAGGGAGACAGGATGTATTTGTCACCTGGCTGAGCGTGACAGTCCAGACCCTTGAGGTCTTCTACATCCCTTAGTGGAATGTGTTTGCTAACTAAGAGTGAGGCGGATGTAGGGGTGGCAGAGCCCAGCATGGGCGGGTTCCTGGCTGAAAAACAGCAAGTTCCATGAATAACTTCCCTCCTTGGATATGGTTCAGAATGGTGTATGTCACTTTGTGGGCTCAGACGCCTCTGGTTTTGATGCTGGATACATCCTTAAAGTTCAGCCATCTGGTAGAGCACCTGCCTTTGCCTTGCCAGGGAGTGAAGAGCAGATTCCTGTGGTGCAGTACCCTGGGATTTATCCTGACAGCTCTGGGAGAGACAGAGACTGAGTCATCCCAGGGGGTGGAAGGGGATCAGGAGCAATGTCTCGCTGTGTCCTAGTGGAGCGGTTCTCCTGCTCCATGCCTGATGGAGCCACACGTGCCTGGGCTCCCGGGGCAGGGATAGGGAGGGTGTGATGTGCTGTGGCTCAACAAGGTGCTGCTTCCCTGCTCTGCTTCCCATCCCCTCACTGCTGGCAAAGGGGAAGGCTTGTGTGTGCTGTGCCAGTGGTGGCCCTGGCATTGCCATGGCCAGGCTGCGAGCTCCCTCTGTCCCCAGCACGTGCACCACCCTTCCCAGTATGTGTCTGAGGCAGGCCAATCTGCTTCTGTGTGCTCCACTGGAATGCTTAGCAAAGCACCGCAGGGATGAAACCTGACGATTTTATGATGCTCTCCTTGTGTTTCCAGGCAGGCTCTTGGCCAAGGCAAGGCTCACTGAGCTGCAGCAGAACGGGGTGTTCAGGCTAACCTGTTCCTGGGAATCTCCTATCCAGGGAGAGAGGAGGCCAACCTGCCGGTTGCACAGTGCTCACAGTGCTGCAGCTCTCCCTGTTCCCACTTCCCAAGTGACTTAAAAACCAGTTAAAACGCTGGAGTCTTCCTCAAGGCACATCCTTGTGCTTCGGAGGACATGCTGATGAGTGCAGCAGCCTGGGAGCGTGATGGGAACAGAGCTTTGATGTGCAGGGAGGGGAGGGGAGCTGGCCTGCGTGGGAAGGGTCCCTGGCACTGCAACACAGACAGCTTAAAGAGAAAGAAATCTGCAATTTGTTTAGCTGTTTCCTCCCCAGTTTTCTCACATTCCTGGGACTGACTCATAAACCTGCTGCTCTGCATTTCTGGGACTCAGCCTGAGGGCCTAATTCATGCGGTACTGGATGTCGCGTAGTTCTGCAGTACTGTTGTGGAGCACGTGGAAGAGCTCAGCACAACATGCTCTGCACCCCACAGGATTCATCTTGGGGACCCCTTGTCTGTAGGAGAGGAGAGAGCTGATGGCTGTGGAAGTAAAACCAGTTTGCATGTTTCTTGAGCCTTCGGGAAGTGTCCAGACGAGCTCTGTTCCAGGATGCTGTGCTTTACCTAGGGCTTGGGCAAGTTGTTAATGGGGGTTCAGACACGGGTGGGGTGTACATCAGATCCCCTCACAGCAGAGGAAAAGATGCTGTGAAACTTGGCCTGGATAGTCTATAAATACAGCAGGGTCAGGAAATGGGTTCGTGACATTTGCATTAGTGGGGAGAAAACAAAATTTCATCCCAGGTTTTATTGAACAGAGTAACTGATAATGAACCTTCCTCTGGTCCATCGCCATGGCAACCGGCATGACGTGCTGGGATGGAGGCCAGTGGCACCGAGATGGGGGGGCTCCTGCCTCCGGGCCAGGCAGCAGCAAATGGCTTCACCATGGTGCGTGGATGGGCTCCTGCCCCGGCTGCTCCGGCAGCAGAGGTTTGGGTTGGCACTGGGTTTGCAGCCCTGGGGGATGGTGGAGCAGCTCTTTCCATCGTGGAGCTGTCACTGTCTATGAGAGCGCTGTGCCCCGTAAAGCTCCACTGCCTGTCAGCAGGTTCATGGGCTGCTGTCTTCCATGGGATACACCTGAAGGACCCTGCAGGGCTGAGCAGGGGATGAGACGCCTGTGAGCAGACCTTTGAGGTTGTGATCTCTGTTCCCTTTTGTCCAGGGAGGAGGAGGGTCCTTTGGTTCATCAGTCACATAATCGTGCAACCCATATGCATTGCTGACCTTTGGCTTTTCTTGTTGGTGTTCTTCCCACCAGGCAGTGGTGCTTTGAGGTCAAACCCAGCACTTTGATGTCTTACCTTCATGAGCAAGAGCAGTTGTCTGACTTCAGGTAGCCAAGAGCATCAGGCACTTGTCTGGGATGCAGGTTCAAGTCCCTCCTGTGAATGAGACCCCAACATCTCATTGCTGGGGACCCTGACACAATGAACTAGGCACTGGGTGAGAGGCTTGCCTTGTGAAGCAGGGAAAGGGTTTAGGAGCAGCTTCCTTCCCAGGGAAGGGCTGTCAGGGAAGCAACAGGAGGTGGAAAGGTGCCAGCCTGGACCTGCCCACCCTTCCCAGAGTATGGCAGGGAGAGCAGCAGGACTGAGTGAGGCCCTTGAGGCTCCACGGAGGGAAGGCAGCTTTTCTCTGGCCCTTGGTTTTGTAACCTGGTTTGTCCTTCAGAGGCTGGTGGTCACAGAGCCTGTTGGGGCTGGAGGCCTTGTCTGTGCCTGTCACCTGCCTGCTCGAGTGCTTTGTGTCTGTACGCCAGGAGCAGGTCACTGTGGACTTCAGGATGGAAAATAAAAGCTGGAAGTGGAACAGGTTGAATTCCTTCCAGGCAGGAATCAGATCTCCTGTCTCCTGGGGGCATGTTGATGAATGTGGCAGACGTTCCTGGCCATTATTTCATAGCCTGGGGGCTTCCTTGTGACAGGCATCATCCCTGTGCCTGGTGTCCTTGTTGGTCATCTGGTTTGGAGACTGAATCTCTGAACTCCCCAGCCTGCCATAGGGAAAGCTCTTTGCAGAGTGGCTCTTTTATCTCTTGCAGAAGCAGGCGCCAGAGTCAGGAGGGAGAGCAGATGGTGACCTGGTTTTGCCAGTGAAAGAATGAGGTTGGAAAGGCACCGTTGAAGTGAGGACATGGGGAAGAGGCTGCCTGGCAGTGCCTTATATAAACAAGAGTTGGTTTGAGCCAGCCCCCAGTCTGCTCCTGCATGAGATGGGCAGTGGCCATCAAGGCCAGGTTGGGTCTTCGAGCAAGCTGCTCTAGTGGAAGGTGTCCCTGCTTGTGGCAGGGGAGTGGAACTGGATGAGCTTTAGGATCCCTTCCAGCCCAAACCATTCTGTGATACTATGGTCTTGATCCTACACAGGGCAATGCCCTACATCAGCTGCTCCCCACACCACCATGGCACAGCTTCCCAGGAAATCCCAGCTCTGCTGGAACTAGCCCAACAAGGGGATGGATGTCCCTGTGTTTAACAAGGGTGCTCTGTACCAGCCAGGTATTTGGGAGGTATTAGTGGGAGGGAGAGAGTGTTTCCAGGCCTGAGGAAGCAGCAAAATGGTCTGGAATGGTCCAAATGTGGATGGAGATACTAAGAGCAAGAGGCTGAGGAGTGCTGTGGTGATTAGGAGGGGATACAGGGAGGCGAATGAGTCACTTGGAGATTAGGTAAATCTCAGCAGGATTATTACAAGGGAAAATCCTACAGATGCTGGATTTCAACAGCTTGAGAAGTCACCTTAAAAGGGGAATTTTCTAGGACACTGACCTTGGAAAAATGCATCTTGTTTTAATGGGGATTTGGCTGCAAAACCCTGTCTGGTTCTGGCTCTGTTGGTCCATCTCTCTGTAAAAGAGATTCATAGCCCTTTGCAGCCCATGTGGTATGGCAGATGGCCCAGCACACAGGTCAGCAGTGTCCTCTGGGTGCAGGACAGGGTACCCCAGCTGTCCTTTGGTGCTCACCATGTCAGGTCGTGCTGCTCTGAGCCTACCAGGCTTCATCAAGCCACCCAGGCCTTCATCAATGGGGGCGTCTGCATGGCCTTTGGTGCAGAGGGGGGTTGTTCCCATTGTTTGAGCTGTCTGCAGTGGGAAGCATCCCCACAGGGGTCGCTGGCAGTGCTCCTGAGCCAGTCTCCTGCACCCTGCCCCTTTATTTCTAATGGCAGCTCTGCAGTTCCCCAGGCAGCAGATGAGCAGCACCCCTGTCCTGGAGCACAGTGGTTCACTAGGAATAGATTAGAACCTAATCCTGAATAGATAAAGCAGCGCTGCTCCTCAGGCAGGTTAAGTGATAGCAGGAGGAATGTTGCAGCCCATGGAGCAGGCACATGGAGGTGGTGAGCATCCCCCTGCATGGCAGCCCCTCTGCTGGGTTGTCACATGAAGCCTTTATTCCTGACCCAGAGCATTCTGTTCTCTTAGGGGTAACTGGGTGATGTGGTGCTTTGAGCTGCCAGGATGTGCCTGTCTGGGCTCACGTTCCCAGCACTGGGGTACACCCGGTGTGGGGGACACATTTCCACAGCCACGTGCAGCGATGCTGACCTGGAAAGATCTGAAGGATGTGTATCCACAGCAGATAAAAGTCTGCCTTGTGTTTGCCACGGGTGCAGCTGCTTCCAGATGCTGTTACACAACCTGAGCTCTCCTGTCGTGTGGAATTTGACTTTAACAACCTTATCATTTAGCAAAGTGGTGATTTTTCCCCTCCCTTGTTCCCAAGTTGTTGCCATCCTGGGAGTGTGGTGCTGCCGTTAGAGATGGACTGGAGTTAATAATGGGTCAGCCCCTTTGCTAGGCACAGCACAGCTTTCAAGCTGGCAGAGGCAGGAATGAAATACTGGCAAATACACCTTGGTCAGGCAGGTGATGGCCTCAGCCCTCCTGCTTCAGCAAGAGCACATATTAAATAGTCACCTCATGCACGAGCGAGGTGCCTCTGTGCTGTTGATGAGGAGGCTGTGATGCTGTGTGGGGTTCTGTGTGTCTGCATCGTGGTTTGAGTATTATTTCAGGCAGAAAATGATTTTGTTCTCTTGTCTGCATTGATACAAACAGGAAACAGGTTTGGGGAAGGCAAAGAATAAATTGTAATTGGATGCTGACACTCAAATGTGCCTGCAGTAGATCTGAAGAGCACCTTGGCCCAATGCTCCTGCTCAGAGGATGCTTGGGGATCCCGAATCCCTCTCATCAGTGGAAGTAAGGGGTTCAGGTCATCCAGGCTGGTCTCTGTAACGTGGTGAGGAGGAGCACAGGAATGGGGAGGCTTATTCTGAGGAAGCTTCGGTGCCTGCCCATTGGTGGTGGCTCTCTGAAGAAGAAAGCTGGATTCTGTGGATGCCCAGAGCAGCTGTGGCTGCCCCATCCCTGGCAGTGCTCAAGGCCAGGTTGGACACAGGGGCTTGGAGCAGCTGCTCCAGTGGAAGGGGTCCCTGCCCGTGGCTGGGGTTGGAGCTGGAGGAGCTTTGAGGTCCCTTCCAACCCAAACCAGGCTGGGATTCTATGAGACAGCAGAAATAACACGCAGAGCAGGAGCCCATCCCGGCAGTGCCAGAGCTCCGTGTCCTTCCCGTGGGCATCCAGCTGCCTTTGAGCACCTTGGGGAAATTCTGTGACTCTGAATTTATCTCCTTTTCTTGTCCAGGATCCAGATGGCACCGGGATCCCTGTCCTCTGGTAGTGAACACAGGAGGCAGCCTGCCAGCACTGGGAATGCTCTGCTTGAGCCTTCGGTGCTCCTTGGCCTTGGTGTGTTGGTGCTGGTCTCCTTCACCTCTCTGGGGGCTGCAGTGGTGACCCTGGGACCCACAGTCCTGGCACTCACAGGTCAGTGAGGACCAGTTCTTGGTGGTGCTGCTGGCACAGGGTTAGGGTTATGGCATGGGTGAGGTTTCCCAGGGAAACCAGCACTGTCTCGTTCAGCTGCTGCTCCTACTTTTTGAGCATGAAATTAGGAATTCGGAGAGAAACTTGGAGCCACAGGGAGGTTTGGCAGGGCTGGGGTCTGGTGCCCAGGGTGCTGAGCCCTTTTTTGTCCCATTTCCCAGCAGTACCTGCTGGCTGTCCACATGCTGCTGGGACACAGGTACCTTTAGCATCACCCAGAAATGTGTGCTGGGTCAGTGCCTGCTGTGCAGAGCTGGAACCTGAGCATCCGCCAGGCTGGCAGAGCCAGGAGCTTGCAGTTCGCTATTCAGCAGTCTAGGAATGATGGGAAGAGCTGCCTCCAAGTCCTGAGGGGTAAGTACTGGGTCTCCCGAGGAGGAGGTGGCTGCCAGCACCTGGCACTGGTGGCCCCGTGTCACCAGCCCTGGGAACAGCAGCATTTTGCTGCCCTCTAGTGAGGTCTGTCAGCCGGGCTCCCTTTGGGGTCCCCACCACACTAACACCCTTTTGGGGTCTCCAGGACAGGCCATGTCCCTGCAGGAGGGGACACTTTGTGGTGGGAGCTGCTGTCCCAGGGATGGCTGCTCTGTGTCCCACTACAGGACAAGTCACCAGCTTAAAACCGATTGACCCCCAAAGCATCTGGGCTCATGTTCCTCTTCCCCTGGGCTTATGGGACCACTCTGTCTCCCTGCCATGCCCTGGGCTGCAGGGTGCTGTCACCAGGCTGTCAGCCCCAGCCACCCCTTTCCCTCTGGGACCTTCTCTTTGCCAAGCAGCGATGAGACACTTGCCCTGGTCCTGCCCAGGCAGCTGTTGCTGTGTGTAAATAATACAAATTAATTAAAAGGAAAATCAAACCGAGGCACATTTATAATGAGATCATCCGTGAGCCCCTGGGATAATTAATTATGGTAATAGGGCCGCCTGTACTGTGAGGGCTTGTGGGGGATCAGCAGTGCATCGCAGCAGGTCACAGTGGGGGTGTGCTGGGATGCAAGGATGCTGGCATGCAGGAATGTATGGTCCAGCTCTGCTGGGCTCTGCTCCCCTCTGGTGTGGATGCAGCCAGGCCCCTGTCCCTGTCTTAATGGATCTCAACTGTGGGAGGTTTCCTATTCCCAAGGAATGTGGTGTCCCAAGACCAGGCTCACCTCCTGCCCCTTCCAGCTGGGGAAGAATTCAGTTTCAAGAGTGAAGTGTGTATGTGTGCAGGGTCCATCAGGGTGCTGAGATGCAGTTTGCAGCCCAGCACCATGGGGAAGAGTGTTACATCCCCAGGGATACCCCAGCAAAGGGCCAAGTGTCCTTGGCTGGCACTTGACACTGGGGATGCCACCGGCAACTCCAACACGCTCCCTTCCTGCCATCCCCTTTCTTGCCTCCTTTCCCCCCTATTTTTCATCTGTTCAGGTAGCAGGGATAGGGATGGCCAGGATGGGGCTTGGGGTCTCACCTAACCCCAGCCATCCCCTGCCCTGCTCCCAGTGCTCTAGGTCTGAGGGGAAGATGGAGCTTACGAACAGGCAGATGGATGGAGGCACCCTCCACCAGTGCCACAAATCCTTGTGTTAAACAGCTGCTGTAAGTCAAGATTAGAGCTGACACTTAGAGCCTGACAAGGGAAGATGTTGTTAGGAAACCCTGCAGGGCTCAGGGCATGCGAGTGACTGTGTTTGTCTCCTGCGGTGATAGGAATCCATCACTGCTGGGAAGCAAAGTGTGGCTCAGTGCAGGAGGGAAGCACAGGCAGCCCTGCACTGGGCCAGGCTCTGTGCTGCCTGGGCAGTGGGACATGGGGAGGTGTGTATGGGCATGTACAGTGTGTGTAAACCTGTATGGGCATGTACAGTGTGTGTACACACCTGCATGGGCATGTGGTTGCTGCTAAGCTGCATTGCTGCCTGTGAGCTGCTCCAGTGTACAGGTGACTGGCTAGGCTGTGGCTGGGACTGCAATTGCTTCTTGCTGAACCAGGCAAGGATGGCTCTGGGATACACATCTCTAGGATGCAGGGCTCTGGGAAGCATCCTTCCAGTGACTCTTGAGTTAGGGACATTTGCACTTCTAGACCTTCCCAGACCATCACAGAGGGAGAAGGGGTCAGGATGGGGTTTTAGGGATGGGAAGGAGCCTGGCATGGCTCCATGGTGCTGCTGACTGCTCTAATCCCAGGTAATTGGATTTACAGGGAATGCTGTATCCAATTGCAGGATCCTAATTACGGGACCTGAGTTACAGTGTGCTGTGTCTTGCTTTCAGCAATTGCGATTAATTTTGCCAGAATACACATGCAGATGTTGATCACAGGATCCGTGGGCAAACAGGAGCTGAATGCTGATAACTGGGCTGTCAGCGAGGACGAGCAGTGTGGGGATGGAAGGTCCTGCTGCCACCAGGCCAGGGGACACAGGGGACAGTGTAATTCCCTGGGATACACTCATGTATTGGTGCATAGGGACCAGGAGCAGCATCCCTGTGCAGCACATCCCCTTTGCTGCATCAGCACTCACCCCTTGCTGGGGTTTTCCACTGCAGCAGCTGGTCTGTGGCTGTTTCTTGCCTTGCCAGGCTCGAGCAGCTCCATCTCTGCTCGGGCTGAGCCATCACTGGGGATGGATGGGGGAATCCCAGCAGTGTGTTGCCTTGTGCTGTGATGAGCCCTTGGCAGGGAAGCTGCTTCAGAGCCAGGTGCCTGCCTTGAGGCACTGGAGGGGAATCATCACGTTTTCTCCTTTCATAAAAGGCACCTGCTGCCCAGAAGTCCCAGGTGCTGGAGACACCTCAGCTGCAGCAGGAGCCCTTGGGCTTTGCTTGCACCAAAGCACTTGCTGCAGCATCCAGCATCCTGCCTGTCCTGTGCCACGGGTACCTGCTTCCCTGCCAGGCACCCTCCCAGCTCCTCCAGCACAAGGGGCTGCCCAGGCTGGGGGGAGCACAGTTCTGTGCCATGCTGAGCCTTATTGCTCCCTTTGCTGCTGCTTGTTATCATGTTCCCAGGCAGCTGCAAGTCCCTGGCTTGGGACACTAATCCAGCACAAGCCAGAGGCTTATCCAGATAGGGAATCTTCCTCGGTGACTTTTAAACAAAACTTGATAAATCCTTTGTGAAAGAAAAAGGGTTTTCATCTCCAGAGGGGCCCTTGTGGTGCTGATGAGTGATAAACGCTCCAGCACTGCACATCTTCATCTGCTGCACGTTTCCTCCCCGGGAGCCCAGGCTGCTCTTGTTCCCACTGTGTTCTCTGCTATCACAGCTCATGGAGGTTTCCCAGCCTGGGGACCAGATGCTGTGCCCCATGGCCTTGCTGCTGGTTTTGGCATCCCTCATGAGCCAGGGGTTTGTATCTGGGGCTGGTGAGGTCTCGGTGACCCTTGTGCTCAGGGATGTGCTGATGAGCAGGAGGGACCTGACCTCTACCTGCAAAGGGTGACCCTGTGGTTATCCCTTCCCAGGGGCATCCTGGTGGGTCTCTGCCTCCTGGCAATGGGGACATGAGCCCTTCTGTGCCCTCACCTCCTCCTCCTGGCCCTAGGGCTGTTCTGCAGTGCCTGATCCGGAGACATGGCACTGGGTGGTGGAGCTGAAGTGGATGACCAGCACCAGCCTGGACACTATGGTGGCTGGGGGCAGGGGGTCTCAGGCTGCCCCTTGCTGCCCTGCAGCTGCTGTCCCTGGCGTCCTGCTGCTGCCCAGGCAGTGGGGAAGCTCCAAGGGCAGTGTCCAACCAGTGCTTGGAGACACATCTCTGCCCTCTCCACCTCCTTTTGTTCCCAGCCCTTGCTCTCTTCCTCCCCATCCTCTTTTTCCTCTCCTCCCTCCATGTCCCTCAGCTCCTCCAATGCTCACGTGGGGCTTTGATCTCCTCTGGAAAGCCCCTTCCTCCTGTCAAACTGACTGCAGCCCTCAGCCGAGACTCATTAAAATAGATGAAGAGCTGCCTTTGATCACCGCGGTGCTCCCAAGACCTTTCCCCACTGCGAGGCTTCAAGAGGAGCATCTGCCTTTCATCCCAGAGCCCAGCAGGCTGGAGAGCTGGAACTGCCTTCCCGGGAACGGCTGGGGGATCCTGGCCCTTGGATGGAGCAGGGCCAGGGCACATCCCAGCAGTTCGGTACCTGCCACACAGTGATATCGGGATACAAACCCAGCAAGGACACGGGCTTAGACACACCAGGGAGGAGAGTGGCTGGAAAGGTGGGAAAACAGAGGAAAGGAAAAGGTGAAGATAAAAATAGTCCTGGGAAAAAAGGGAAAATGGTCAGGAAGCAGAAGGGGGGGGGGGGGGGGGTTGGGGGGGGGTTGAGCTGTCTCCTGGGCAAAGCAGGAGCTTGGCAGACGTGTCTGAACCAGATACAATATGAATTATTAATCCTCTTTCCCCCTCTGCCTCCCCCGATGTGGCTCTGTGTACACTACGTGTGTCTGCAGGCTCTGAACTGCTGCTGGGCTGAGGAACGGGAGAGCCCCTGCCCTGCGTGGGATGCAGGGATGCAGGCTGTGGGGATGCAGTGTGGCAATGTGGATGTGTGGATGTGGGATGCAGGCTGTGGGGATGCAGCATGGCTGTGTGGATGTGTGGATGTGGGATGTGGATGTGGGATGCAGCATGGCAGTGTGGATGTGTGGATGTGGGATGCAGGCTGTAGGGATGCAGCGTGACAATGTGGATCCCATGGGGATGCTGTGGGCTGGACATGGCTCCTGCCCGTTCCCACACCGGCTCATCCAGCCCCATCCCCGCAGGAGCCAGCCTGGCTGCGGCTCCAGGCAAATATTTGCCCAGAGCTCTCCACCGAGATGAGTGCTGCTGCTCCCAGCTGAGGACCTGCCCTGCGTGTGGTGATGCTCACACTGAGCCAGCCCCGTGGCTGCTGCCATCCCGATGGGGTCTGTCCCAAAACCTGGTGCTCTGCACATGGCACCTGCCCTCCTGGTGAATGGTAGCCCTGAGGATCACACGTGTCACCAAGTGAGACTGGGGGCCATGAAAGCCCCATCCCACCTCACATGGAGCCTCCACCGTGAGCCCCCATTGCCCCGTTCCGCCGCGGTGGCAGAGCCTGCTCTGAACCCTCAATGAGCCGTGATTCACACCGTGCTCAATTAGCAATTCAGTTAACGGTTTGTAATTCAGGCACGACCCTGATTGCATCCGAATGTTACTTTATTCCTTCTCTGCTGCTTGCATTCTGAGCACTAATTACGTCTCTTTGGATGCTAATTGCTTCCCAGCCCTCTGCCGCCGTCTTTCCCGAACAACATTTATTTCTCATGCATCCATGTGTTTAAACTAAGGGAAGCCGGGAAGGGAAGGGGAGGGGAGGAGGGAGCTGCCTCCATCCAAGGCCTCACCAAGACCAGACACCCCATTAAGGTGAGCCGGGTGTCTGAGCACTGCCACTGCCCTCCCTGTGGCTCCCGTGGGGAGGAGTGAGAGAGCTGGGCTGCCCTGTCCTCTTCCTCCTCTTCCTCCTCTTCCTCCTCCAGCCCTGGCTCCACCTGCATCAAACCTCCCCAGGCTCATCTTCCTTCTCTGCGGGGTAGCCAGATGGGAACCATCTATAGAAAGCCCTAATGCTGGGTTAGGGGCGAACACATGCACCGTGGACCAGCTCTCATCCGGTTGGGTCCAGGACAGGCAGGAGATGCCCATGGAGGGTACAGGAATGAGCAGTGTCCGAGGCCGTGGGCTCGTCTCTGCAGGCTGGGGACAGGGCTGGGCTGCAGGCACATGGCAAATGTCAACCCCACCGCATGGGAACAGATCGGGGAACGATCACAGTGGTGAGCCAAGGGAACACTGCAGGGACCTCTGCTGCCCATGACCCTCCCAGGGCTCCTCCTGTCTCTGCACTGCTCCTTAGAGAAGATGGGCTATTAATGGGCCACCTGAGCACATGCAGGAGCCTCTCCTGGTAAAGGTCCCTGGCCCCAAGCCCTCACTGAGCCCCTTCTTTTCCCCTGCAGATCCCTGTGTTCCCCACCTCACAGGAGCCTGAGCAGCTCCTGCTCTGGGCTGCTTTGAGGGGATGCTGCAGACAGGGCTTAAACGTTCCCCAACTTCCATCTCTTCCCCACAGAATCCTGCAACCTCTTTTTTGCTTGTCCTGTCTTGTTATGGTGAACCAAAGCAGGCTCCAAACTGGGGCTTTTTATCCCTCTGTGTGTGTTTCCTGGGCTCTGCTTTGCATTAGTGCTCAGCACTTGGCTGTCAGGATGTCACTGGGCAGGGCTGTGTTGTGTGCACACCAGCACCCACGGGACCCAGCACTGAGCTGCAGGTTGCTGTGCTGCAGGCGCTGGGCACGGTGCAGAGCAGAGGAGCCAGGGAGACCGGAGGCGGATTTCATTGCCCTCGTTAATGAGTGTATCACTAACAGGTATTTAATTAGCTCAGCCACTCTTGTTAATGGTCCAGCAGAGCTGTGAGCTCTGTTACACAGGGAGCACATTGCCCTGCGCTGGGGCATGGTGGAGCTTGAGCCCAGGGCAAGAGCTGTGCTGGGGCTGAGGGCTGTGGATGTGCAGGGGGTTGCAGTGAGCAGCCAGCTCACACCACCCAGCACCACCCCACAGGGGGGACCCTGGCATCCCTGCATCCATCCCTCCCCACCCTGGGTGCCCCCAGCACCCCACAGATGTGATCTGAAGGCAGACAGCTCTGTTCTCTCGCCTCTCCTAGCATTCCCAGTAGCATGGGAAGGTGAGGGTCATGGCCAGCGGTGCTGCAGGACCTGTTCCCATGGACCAAACCCATGAACATTAGCATTTTGCCTGGTGTTTCATGCATAGTTAATGGTGTGGGAACCTGCGGAAGGGTCCCACTGCAGCAGTGGAAGCATGAATATTCATCTGCTGGGGAGATGCAAGCTGAATGGCAGCTGTCAATCTGCAGCCTGGGCAGGCATCGGGTACACTGGGGCATCCCTGATTGAAGGATGCTCTTGGCATGGGGCTGGGGTTCTGTGGAGCTCCATGATGTGTCAGAACAATGGCCATGGGGTGCAGGAGGTGGACCCTGACTCACAGCAACCGGGATTTGGAGCTGGGAGCTGGGATTTGGGCTGGTTGGGAGCCCAACACCTGGGTTTGAGCACAGAGCGAGTATGGATGCGGCTGCCAGGGGGTTAAATTGCTGCTGGGGTGGGAGATGCTGGCTCCTGGTTAGCATCTGCACTGCGGGACATTAATGCAAAGTGTTGTTGAGCAGCTGGTTCCCAGCCTGGGCTGGCACCGCGAGGCTGGGGCTGTGGCACGTGCTGGGATGCTCCGGATGCTCCCAGCAAAGCTGGATGCTGGGCTGCAGGGAGCCCATGGTGGTGCTGGTGCTGGTGCTGTGGGCTGCAGGGAGCCCATGGTGGTGCTCGTGCTGTGCTGGGCCTGGGATGGATTGATGCAAATGTGTTTTAGCAGGTGATGAGGGCACAGAGGAGTGTAAGATCCTGCTTGCAGTGGGGTGTAAATCCTGCTTGCAGTGGGTGTGCGGCCCCACCGCCCCCCAGCCTCTCGCAATTAAATACCCATCAGTAACAAGGCAAACAAACCCATGGATCCCTAACGCTCCACATTAAAAGTTAATAATACTTCAGCACCTGCAGCAGGAGCAGCAAATTAAGAGCAGCACTTGGAGTAACACAGTAAATGGAGGAGGGAGCAATTAACAACCATATACAGATGAAGACAAAAATCGGGGGGGAAGGTGAGTGCAGGCACACACGTGCAGAAGGTGCCATGACAGTGCCTGGAGTGCTGCTGCCTATTCCCAGTGCCAGGAGTTTCTGTGATGCTGGTTTGGTTTGTAGGTGCTGCTGAGGTTATGGGATCAGGCACTGAGGTTATGGGATCAGGCACATGCTCCGAGGCCGGGCACTGAAGGGGCTGGAGCTGGTGGTGGGGCAGGGCTGGGGACACTGCCCTGGGCTGTGATCACAACACCAATTTCCCAGTGCCCCATCCTGGACCACTCCGCATCCCAGTGATGGGATGGGACCAGCCCCAGCCTGCCTGTGCTGTTAGGGAAACTGAGGCACAGCACTGGAGGGGACATCTCCCCTCTTTGGGAGGCAATGGGATCTGTGTGGGTTTGGGAAGTGAATCGGGATGGAGCCCCTGCTGCTGCCTGTCACCATCAAAGATGGGGATGTTTGCTGGGGGGTATGTAAACCTGTGCTAAACGCAGTCTGGAGCTGCAGCTGTAACAGACCCTGGTGGTACCAGGGCTGAGCTGGCTTTGAAATGCCAGGAGTCGTTTGGGAATATGGGGATTTGTTGCCCTTCCTTTTTGAATCAGTATCTCAGAAGGGAGAGCTGCTATTGCTGCATATGCAGGAGATTCCTTCCTTGGGGCTTGAAACAGTGAAAGGTTTTAACTCTTACAATAGGGTATTATTAGAATGGCCCCGGCAGGACAGAGGCTGGCGCTGCTGACGGAGCCACAGTGAAAGACGTCTGAAATCCTGAGAGCTCAAAGCCAGACGACTCTTTCCATTACAGATGTATTTTTGGCAAGCAGAGAAGTTCCATTTTGGGTGTATTTTGATCTGACAGATTACTGACCCCTTTGAGTTTTGGATGAGCAAAGTCAGTGTCTGGAGGTGGTGATGATTAAAACAAGCTGCAGTGGCTCCAGCCTTCATCGGGCCCACACATGCAGCAGGATCCATGTCCCCACACCAGCCCTGGCCAGCTGGGAACCTCAGCTCAGTCATGCACTCAATGAGATGAGCAGCATTGGTGCCTGCTCAGAACGCAGGAGCCAAAGCTCGTCCTTCACTCGCTGCCTATCACCAACACTCACTGTCCTGTGAAGCTGCTGTAATGTCATTAGTGACTAACTGATTCTTTGCAGCATCTTGGTGGGATTCAGGAGCAGGATCCTTGTTTTGCAGCCAGACAAATGGGCTGGTGGAGCAGCAGAGTCAGTGCCCGGCTTCACCAGCAGCCCCAGTGCAGCCCAAACCCCACACCCGGATCCTGTAGCTGATTTTAAACCCATTTTCCTTGGATTTTGGCATCCTGGGAATTGGGTTGGCTTTTCCAGTGCAGGGGGTGGGAAGGGATGTCCGGGTTTAGCAGGGAGCAGCCTGGCTCTCCAGCATGTCTGTGCCACCCTCTCTGTGCCCAAAAGCCACACTGGGGATGCTGCAGCTCCAGCACCAGCCAGGGGTCCCAGCATGATCCCAGCCACCAGCAGTAACTGGGATTTATGCCAACGAACCAGGAAAGCCGGAGGGAGAGATAAATTAGAATTAGTTTTAATAAAACGGGATCATCTTTAATCACGTTTCAGTTCCTTTTCCCACCATCGGCTGGTGCAGGATCCCCTGAAAAATGGGCAACTTTCATCTCTTACTGCTTGGGAATTAATTCTTCCCTGACAGCCGAGGTGCTTAATGCAGATAATAACTATTAGTTCTACCCCAGACACTTCGTCCCCTCGGCCGGGGCTCGTTTTTCTCCCTGGATTAGACAAAGTCCCTCGAATGGCAGCAAATCCTTTGGGAGAGGAGGGGCTGGGGGAAGGTTAAGCCGTGATGTTAAACTGTGGATGCTCCTGGTCCCCATCCCTGTGCGCAGTGGTGAGGGCAGGCAGCTTGGGAATGCAGGTTTGTGCAGGTGATGGAGCTTCATCCTGGTGTTTGGGGTTGGCATTGTGGTTCCCTCCTGGATTTCACCATCTCTGTGACTGAGGGCATTGCCCCATCCCAGCACAGGCTGTGGGTATCCTCCATCAGCAGTGACAGCACATTCCTGTTAAAAGGGGTTATAAAAGTGGAACGAATGGAGCTGGAAAACTGGCTGTTTCCTTGGTGTGAGTGGCTCAAATTTCGGGGCCTGTTTGTAAGTGGCTCCAGAGATTTAGGGGATTTATAGTAGGAATGAGGGGTAGGGACAGGGCTGAGGGGGTTTGATGCCTGATGGCAGCACCAAGGTGTTCGGTGTCTGCCCTCTGAGAATCTCAGTGATATGAGGGGAAAACAGGAATAGAAAACACTGTAATGGAGAAGGATCCTGCTGGAGGCTGCGTCCATCAGAGCAGGGCTTTGAGGGGTGTCCGTGGTGCTTCTGTGTGCTTGTGGCATTGCAGCAGTGTGGGACCAGCTGCAGAGCCCTTTTCCCCAGTATCTGCTCTCCCTGGTGCCCCAGGATTTGCTCTGGGGTCACTGGGACCCTTGCCCGGTGGGGTCAGGACTCCTGAGTGGGGCTGGCTGTGCCCAGCAGCCCCAGTGTCACCTCTGCCAGCACCTCATCCATCCATCCCTCATGTCCGGCCCCTGCCCCGGAGCCTGGATCCAGCTTTTCCCTCCCTGGAGTCATTAATCCGCTCCCATCACTCGGGCAGAGATAATCTCCCTCCATCAGCAGGAGCCCGTGGGGCTGCAGCAAGAGCTGCTTAAAAGCAGCACAAAGAAGCCGACGGTAATTTAGGTGCAATAAAGAGCTTTCTGCTGCTCCCCCCGCGCCCTGCAGAACGGAGCTGAGCTGAGCTGTCCTCCCCTTGCATCCTCCCGTCACCAGCACGCAGGCAGCGATCGCTGCTCCCTCCTGGGCTCTGGTGCCACGTTTCAGTCAAGCATCCCCTGGTCCATGCATGAGGTTCTGCTGGGTCCGGTTGTGCTCCCCGAGTAGGGCTGGAGGGAGGGGATGGAAAAGCCTCTGCTCAGAGGATCCTTACGGGAGCACTGACATCCCCTTCATCCCGCAAGCATCTCACTGGTTCATCTGCTGGGCAGAGGCACTCAGCACTGGGATGCTGGTGCTGAGAGGAAGCCTGGAGAGGGGCTTGGGACAAGGGATGTAGGGATAGGCCAAGGGGAATGGCTTGAACCTGCCCGAGGGGAGACTGAGCTGAGCTCTTAGGCAGAAGCTGTTCCCTGTGAGGGTGCTGAGGCGCTGGCACAGGGTGCCCAGAGAAGCTGTGGCTGCCCCATCCCTGGCAGTGCTCAAGGCCAGGTTGGACACAGGGGCTTGGAGCAGCTGCTCCAGTGGAAGGGGTCCCTGCCTGTGGCAGGGGTTGGAGCTGGTGGAGCTTTAAGGTCCCTTCCAACCCAAACCAGGCTGGATTCTGTGATTGCTGGAATGCCTGAGCACTTCTCAACCTCCTTCTTCTCCACCGCATCTCTGAGCACAGCTGAGCGTTGCAGCCAGTGCAAAGCCTTTTCCCCACACAGGCTATGGATGCTGTGGCTGAGCTCGGTGCCAGGGTTGGTGCCTGGGCTCACAGTGGGTTTGGGGGAGCAGAGACTAGGATGTGACCCGTCTATCCATGCTCTGCATCGCTCTGGTTCGGTTATTGTAGCAGGAATTACCTCTCTAGTGTTGACATGCAGATCACAGGTGCCTTTGATCCGAGCTGTTTTTCTCTTTTGCTGCAATTTCACATTCATTAGCTGCACCATTTACTTAAAACATTGAAAACCACACCAAAAACCTCAGCTGTTGTTAAAAGGATGCTTCCCTCAAGGGATAGGTGATGCCCTCCTGCCTCCCGCTGGGACACAGGGCAGAGGGGATGCAAACAGCTCTGGGCTGGCAGCAGAATGGGGTGCATGATCCAGCTCTGGGATGCTCCCACTGAGCCCTTAATTAGGGCTCCTAATGGAGATGTGAGGATCCAGGATCGGAGCCATCAGTCCCTGTGCTGGGGCGGGTGCCCAAGGCAGGGCTCACACTGCTCCTCACCCCTGGGAGCTCCCCTGCCCGCAGCCGCTGCTGGGAAAGGTTCTTTTAATCAGGGCTAATTTTATGCATCATTAATATCAGGCCTGATTATAAGGAATCAAAGTTCGGCAGAGGGAAGATGAAAGGAGGTGGGATTGCCCCATCTGCCCCTCCACGGGCTGGGGAAGGAACCTCGGTCCCCGGCTGGTGCAGTTCCTTGTGCTCAGCACCTCAGCATCCATCCTGTCCCCGTGTCACAGAATCCCAGCCTGGGTTAGGCCTTAAAGCTCCTCCAGTTCCAATCCCTGCCACAGGCAGGGACACCTTCCACTGGAGCAGCTGCTCCAAGCCCTGTCCCACCGGACTCAGAGTGTTGACACTGCCAGAGACAGTGTCCATCCTCTCTGATGGCTGTTCCCGGCCAAGGGGACAGAATCCAGGAGGATCACATCCTTCAGGGACCCTTTGGCTGTGGGTGTTCACGGACAGGAGCAGCCAGGGCTGGGGAGAGCAGTGGGATTCCAGGGAGCCCTGTCTGGCACACAGAGGAGGGATTATTCCCTCTCTTCATTAATACCATTTCATGGATGTAAAGTGCTTTTGTAGCCTCTCCTGCTTCAAAGGAATTTCTTTTCACAGGCAATTCATCAAATAAGCCTTGAAATCCCTTGTCCCCAGGGCCCATCGCCCCAGGGCATCCCCATCCTCCCCAGCAAAGAGCTGTTGGCAGGATTTGGGCTGAACACCATAATGGGGCTCAGTCAGACCCCAGGACCAGCTCATGGGTGTGGAGCTGTGGTGGCAGGGGGGGGACATGCAGCGTTTTGGGGGTCCCCCATGCATTTTATGTGGCTGCTCCCTGGGAGCAAGGACAAGGATGAGCAGGACAGAGCAGCAGTGAGCTGAGCAAATGGCTCCTTGGAGACCCCCCTGTTTCTGCCTCCTCTTCCTTCTCCTTGCCATCTCCTCCCTGCTTCCCCTTCGAGTGTGGGCACAGCCGTAAATTAGACCCTCTGTGAGGAAAACAACATCTGTTTACCCTCCATTGGTGTGTGGCTCATAAAGGGAGAAGGAGAGAAAGGCTCCCAATGGGTTATTTCTTTCTTTATCCCCTGGCTGGCACCAGGCATGATTGGTCCCTGTGGCCAGACCTCCTCTGGATGAGGCTTCCCCACTCCAGGAAACAGGGATGGAGAGAGGCAACTGTCACTATCTGAGATGTTGAGGGGAATACACTCAACCTCATATTCATTCCTTGAGAAGCACAGGTTATAAAGTCTAAATGCCAAAAGAGTCTTTAGTGATGGGGTGTAAATTCATGAAGCTTCACCCCAGTAAAACCTGATGTCTTGCTGCTGAAAGGTAGTGGGTTAGGGTGGGTGCATCCCTGGGGTGCTCAGCATGATGGGAGCCAGGGAAGGAAGAGGCTCCTGCTGCTGGGATCTCCCAGCAGAGCTGACACATCCCAGTGAACCTGCAAATCCCCCAGCGGGGAAGTGTTGATGAATGTGATGTAAATGATGGTTAATTGGATCAAGCATCTTGGTGGCTTTGCAGCCTCCCAGCTTGGGCACAGCCACCTCTGTAGTGGTAATTCCAATGACCACACTGGATGATCCCTGCTGCAAAGAATCAGGGATTCAGCTTGTTCTTCCAGGCTGCCCAAGCCAGCGTTTCAAAGGATTGACTATAAAAGGGATGGGGGATAAGTTGATGTGGGGGTAACAGCTTCCCATGAGTGCTGAATGGGATGAGCCCCTCACTGGCTACACAGAGGCCTGAAACTGGGGCATTGCCCAGGTTTGTGTGCAGCGTTTGCACCACTGCAGTTGTTTGCCTCCCCTCAGGCTTGGAGCAGGTACATTGCAGGGCAGAGCACTTAGTGCATTAGCAGAGGCTGTAATTAATCATTCATAGAGCTCCGGACCCCAGCATCCTTGAGAGGGGATAATTGCACTTCTGCTGCTCCTCTTCCTCACCGGTGAGCTGGGAGGTTCTGACAAGGTGATCAATGAGGGCTGCAGAGCTGGTGCGGCCGGAGCAGGATGGGGAGGAGGGAAATAGAGCAGAAAAAGGGCCTGGGAGGAGGGAGCCCATCCTAATGGAGCAGCCGGGCTGGGGTTTCCCAGCGGGCATCCAGGGAGAAGGGGGTGAGAGCTGGAATGTGGCTGCAGTGATGCTGACCCCTGGCTGAAAGCCCTGTGGAGACCTCGGCAGCTGCTTGGGATGCTGCTCCGGGTGTGCCAGGGGGGATGCAATGGGAAGAGGTTTGGGGGTCTGGTGTGGGACTGCTGGTGCAAAGCACATGTTTGCACATGGGCCCTCTGAGAGGAAGGTCGGGACCAGTTTCCCTGCAGGGCGATGCAGTAACACCAGTGCTACATCTGCTGCTGGCCCTGGGGATGCTTCAGGGTCACCGTGGCTGCAGTTTGACTTTCCACAACCCCAATGCAGCTGGAAAGAAGGGGGGGAAAGGCATAAACCCCATCATTTGGGATTGAATTTGCATCTCCAGCTGCTTAAGGAGTCCTGGGATGGGTTTGAGGGGGGAACTCAAGAGGTTTGGGGGTGATGGGGTCCATGGGCTGAGCATGCAGCAATGTCAGGGTTGAAATCACTCATCAGCCCCAACCTGAATCATTGTGAGGCAAAAATCCCACAGGAAAAATCTCAGTCCTTAAAAATGCAAATAACAGAGATGCTGAATGTCCTTGTTTGTCTGTAATTGCAAAATTCTTAGACTCAATCAGCCAAAGATAAACTGTGTTATTTAGGAGCAATTTGGAAGCAGACGGATTGAAAACAATGGGCCGGATTCAGCTGTCAGCAGCTCAGGAATGAAGCCAGAATCCTGCTGGATCAGTTGAGCTGTGCAGGATTTACACCTCTTGGATGGAGAGCAGAGAGGTGCCTGGCATCGCTTCCAAAGGCAAAGCGTGCGGGATGCATGCTGCCTGCACGCGTCTGCCTCCGTCCAGGGAGCCTTTTCCTGACAGACTTGTTGGGAATTCCCGAATTTCCTGTACTTTCAGCCTTAAAACACCTAAATTGTGCAAGAATCCTCCTGGCTTTCTGGTGCCCTGGACCAGCATGTCCTGTTCCCACATCCCGTGTACTGTGTAATATGTAGGGAAGAGCAGGCACAGGGGCTCGTGAGCATGCAACCTGCACACATAAATCACTTCAGGCCCCTGCCCGGGTGGGCTCTGCCCTAGTGCTGCATGGGAGTCTCTCCTGGCAGTTCCAGGGGGTGATTGCTCCTCTTGTCCCACCTGCACCCGGCTCCATGTGGCTCCATATCCTGATGCTGTCAGCTGACAGCTCAGCGGACACAGCAGTTCCCTTCTGCCCACAAATACGTGTATTTATTCCCTGCTCCGCTCACTGTAAATGAAAGCTGGGACCAGTTGGTCTCTGCCTGTACAGCAACAACTTAGAACAGGACAAGGGCTGTCCCTGGGAGCTCAGATCCAGCTGGAGGTGCTGGTGTCTGAGTCCCATCACTGCCTGTGCCATGCAAAGCACCCTGCTGCTGAGCAAGCTCTTCCTTCCGTGGGTGCTCTCCCTTCCCTGGCCAGGGCACAGCATCTGATGCCCTATAAATCCCCAGCAATCCCAGCTCTCTGAGGCTCTCCTGGGTGCAGTGGAGCAGGGGGGGGGTGTTGGAGGAGCAGGGGGGGTGTTGGAGGAGCAGGGGGGGTGTTGGAGGAGCAGGGGGGGGTGTTGGAGGAGCAGGGGGGGTGTTGGAGGAGCAGGGGGGGGTGCTGGAGGAGCAGGGGGGAGCCCAGGGTAATGCAGAACATGAAGGTAATTATTTTGAAGCTATCACATTTCCCTTCCCGAGCAGACCTACAAGGATGCAAACAAGATACCCTTAAACACACGCGTCCCAGGCATCCATCACCACATCCACACTTTATTATGCTCTACTCTATATGTTATAAATTACATTTTAATGATAAATTACACACTCCTAATGCAAACTGCAGCCTCCTGTTGTTGGGAGAAGCAATAACAGGTTTGTGGAAAGTGAAAATTGGGAAATACATATTTATGAGGTTGGACAGTTTTGGGGAAAAAGGCAATTTCTTGTTGAAATGTTTGAATTTATGAATTACTTCCGATTTTAAAAGGCCTCTGTGTCTTCTTGCATTCCCAGTGTCGCTGCAGCTCCTGTGCTGGGTGGTGAGGCCCAAACCAGGCTGCTTGCTGGGTGGGCTGGAGCAAAGCCTGGTCCTTAATGGGCTTTATGGGATGCTAAAGTGCCAGGGAGGAAAGTTGTTGTGATGCTCTGATGATGGCTGCAAGGCTGGGATAGAAGCAGGACCCCCACAGATGGGGCTGGGGGTGCAGCTGAGGTGGCAGCTGCTGGGCAAGAGAGGGAAGCATCTATTTGGTTGGAACCAGATGATCTGAAGGTCCTTGTCACCCCATTCTATGATCCAGCAGCATAAACACACAGTGCAGGGGAGAGCCCCCCACCCACCCCGTTTGATTTAACCATGTCACAGTGGAACTGCTGTACTGAGGCTTCCAGGGCTCTGTCAGGCCAGTGACAGTTAATGTGGGGTCTGTGTGATCTCCTGCCCTGCGCAGGGGCACACGAATGGGGCTGTGATTTGGGAGGCTCATTCTGAGAGGGAAGGGTGCGATGGGGGAGCTGCCTGGAGCAGAGCAGCAGTGGCCACAGTGCAGTGAGGAAGAGGAGCTGGAGGAAGCATGTTCTTGGGTGTGCATCTGCTCTCCTGCTGCTGCCGATTGGGGCATTACATTTAAAGAGCTGATTAAGTGCAATGAAAACCGTGTCAGCTCCTTGTCAGGAGGAGAATGCATCAGGGCTGCGGATTAGGGCTTGAGTGATGGCTGAGGATTGCAGCAGGCAGCCGATCAATGTTCACGGAGGGGAAGCGTCCCTGGTCCCAGCATGCAGCCTGGGGTGCTTCATGTTCTCCTTCCCGGGTGCTCGTCTCAGCCTCACCCTTCTCCCATCCAGTGGTTCCCACCGAATCCACTGGGAATGCTCCAGGCAGAGGAGCTGGGGGTGCATTTGGTTGTGCAGGTGCAGGTACCAGCCCATGCTGAGCTCCCCCTTACAACCAGTGACTGCTCCCACCGGCTGCTGCTGGCACTTGCAGGGCTCATGCCCACTTCACACCCTCCCTTCCCAGAACGTGGAATTCTCGCATGCCTGCAGGTGGGAGCAGCCTCACCAGTGCTGCGTGGGGGGCTCAGCACTCGCTTCCCAGCCCTCCCCTGCTCTGCATCCAGGAATGCCGCAGGGCTGCGGAGCTGGAGGTCTCACATAGCTCCTGCTGCCTCCAGCTCTCCATGCCTCATTTCCCAACCTGTAAGGAAGGAATGGCTGCGGTGCTGGCAGAGCTTCCAGTGCCAAGGCTGGCTCTGCCCATGGGGCCCATTGCAGTGGCCTGGTGGCTCTGCCCCATGTGTCTGGAGCAGACTGGGACAGGAAGCACTGGGGCTGACCTGCCTTTAATTTGGGTATAAATGAATGCAAAATGATCATCTGTTCTTCGGGGGCATCCATCCTTCCCTCTCCTTCCCTCGGCTAATTAATTTAATGGGTTTATGATTGCAAAGAGATTAGCTAAGAGATATATAATCTATATATAGAGGTATAGAGGGGACTATAGATAGCACATACAAGTGAGAACAGCCCCCACTCCCCTTGAGCTGAGAACTTTGGCAGCGAAGGGGAGGCTGTGCCAGAGGATGATGATGGGAAGCCTGCAAATCACTGCCTGGAATTTGGCAGGGTTGGCACGTGGCAGGAGGCAGAGGGTGGGAATCCCAGAATGCAGAGCTGGGGCTGTCAGTGGCTGTAATGGGTGGTGGATGAAGTAGAGGGATGGGAGGGCAGCGGGTCCTGCCCTCAGAGGTGCCTAAGCCTGCAGCACCCATCTGCTTCGTGGTGCCCAGGGTGCTGTGGCAGGTCAGGCTGTGCAGAGCAGCGAGACCTGTGGTGCTCTGGGGGAGATGGAGGTGCTCCTGGCTCTATGTGTTTGAGCTCTGGCAATGCTGGTGCCATGCCCACGGTGTTCCCATGTCACACAGCCCAGCCCAGTCCCTCTCCAAGTGCTCCCTCATCACTACAGGGCAGGGACTGCACTGGGTGCACTGGGGTGAATGGAGGATCCCCAGCAGCAGCCTGGCTCCATGGTGCTGGCCGTGCGGCTCGCTGCCAGCTCTGCCGGGTGCAGCAGGGATCATGGCACATGTGGGTGATGCCAGCTCTGTGCCAGCCACCACTACTGCCTGTCAAGGGATCTCCAGAGAGCCCCACAGTGCTGGCTGCCGTGGCAGCATCTGGTGCTGAGCCCGCCCAGCACCAAGCTGTGGGTTTGTTCCTGGGGTTCATGTTAGCGTTTCTCTATCAGCAGCTTATAATTAGGGTTTTCAGTGATGCTCCTGTACTGGGCTGAAGGAGCTCAATGCAGATGATCTGCTTGCTTGGGTATGTGCTTCGCCTCTAGATCAATAGAGGGGCTTGGTTAAAATTTTCCATGCTGCTTTTCCATGTGCTGCTGTTCCTGCTCAGCTCTGCTGCCTCCTCGGGAACAGGGATGTGATGTGGGAGCTGGAATTGGGGAAAGGTTCCTCTCCGGGGGTTTTCCAGCATTTTCAGGACGTGGTGACCTGGATCTGCATCAATAGTTAGGGATGAGGATGAGTCGGGCAGGAGAGAGACAGTTCCACAGTGCAGGGATTTGGGGCTGCTGGAACAGGATCAGGCAGGATGGTCCCAACCAATGCCGGATGGGGAGGGACATCTCAATGTCCACATCCCATGGGTACCCCCAGATCCCATGGACATCCCACCACAGCCATGCCTACACACGGCAGCTGCTAGATGCATCCTCCTGCTGGCCAGGGCTGCGGGTGCTGGATGTGGCCGGGAGCCGCGTGGCGCCGTGGGCAGCATCCCAGGCCCTGCAGCTGCTGCGGTGCCAGGAGTGGTCCAGGCTCCTCTCGGCTCCATCCCTGTGCTGCTTCCCATCTGCTGGATGATTTCAGCATGTAATCAGTTACCGCAGGCTGTGTGGGCAGCTGCACAGAGGCAGCTCCTGCTTAATTGGGCTACTTGACTCCAGAGCTGCCAAAACAATGACACGTGGCCAAACCAGACACTCCTTGATGGGCAGCACCAGCCCAGGGCTCCATGAGGAACCGGAGGTGTTCACACTGCCCATCCACACCAATGCAGACTCCAGTGCTTCCCCTCCAGCTAAGGCTGGAAATAGGGAGCTTTGCAGCATTTCCCTGTTTCCCAGAGGGAATCCAGCCCCTTCTGCCACCCTAACCCTAACCCTGTGACCTCCCTGCCTGGCTCTGTGTCCCCACAACTGCTGCATGGGACCCCCTGCCCCTCTGGCTGGCAGTGAAGAGCCGGAGAACACAGAGCTCTGGGAATGGCAGCCTGGGGTAATTGATATTAGTATTGAATCCAGCAGGATGCAGATTGTCACAGAGCAAACATCTGCCCACTGCTCCTCAGGGAGCCTGGGAAGAGGAATGGGAGAGACGGCTGCTCACATCTATCCCTGTAGTGGGGCTGGTGATGATGGGGGGGGAGGAAGTAAATGAGACCTAAACTTATGTGTTGGGGCATGTGAATGCATGTGTGTGTATAGGTGTGTGCACAGCCATGTATGTTCAAACCAGTGACTGCCTGCACCTGGGGTTTGTGATCTGTGGTGGGGTGAGGGGGTCATGGTGGGGTTTGGTACATCCCTGTCAGTGACATCCAATTCCAACCCCCTTGGACACCTCCCACTGGAGCAGCTGCTCCAAGCCCCATCCAACCTGGCCTTGAACACTGCCAGGGATGGGGCACGTGCACATAGAAGGGGTGAACAAGCATGTAAAGGTCCTGGACTGTGGGTGCTGAGTGGGTGGATGGGTCCTTTCTTTGTCTCTGTCCCCTAAATGTTTTGGGGTTAAACTCAGGAAGGGTTAAGCCCAGCACTGGGCAGGGCCAAGGACAGGACCACACTGATAGGGACAGCACAAAGTGATGTGGGCTGTGGGTCCCTAATGAGAGTCTCTAACAAGGACGAGGAGCATCTGCAGGGCTGGGTGGGTGGGTGCTGCTGCCCTCCCCACCCATGAGCCCAGCTGGGGGATATAAGGAAGATGGTGGAGCTGGAGCTGGTTCTTGCTCTGTTGGAGAGGATTGAGCACATGGAGGGGAGCTCGGAGCAGCTTTGTCCCTGTGCTGGAACCCTATGGGGCTGTGCACAGCCAAGCTGGGGCACTGAGGCCTGGGGCACAGATGGAGGCAGGAGGAGCTGAGGGGGTAAGTGGTGCATGCTGGGAGCTGGGTTACAGCCCCTGTGTGATATGGGGCAGCTTGGGGTCATCCCTGGGACCCCACAGCATCACTGAGCCTGGCAGTGCTGCCTTGGGCTGTGTCCAGAGCCACCCTTGGGAAAGACATGGCCACGTGGGGCTGGGAAGAGCAGTTGTGTGCAGAGCAATAAATTAATTAAACCCATCAAATAAACCAGCACAACAGCCCCAGTGGGATCCCTGCTAATGCATTTGCTGGTTGCATTTAGGTATTAATACCCTGACAGGAAGGATTTCATTATCAGCCTTTAAGCCTATTTTTCTCCTCCCTGCCTGAGCATCTCCTGGTGTGGGTCCCTGCGTCCTGTGGGAGCTGCTGTTGGCTCGTGTTGCTCTCCAAACACATCCCTACTCCTCACTCAGCATCCACGGCCCCATCCCAGTTCATTTCCCACTGTCAGCCTCTCACTGACACCCCTCTGGGACTGAGCAAGCAAGGATCAAACTGAATTAGCCTGAGAGTGACTCTCACTTATCCCATTGCACTGCTGTAACCTGTGCTGCTGGGGAGCCTGGGGGAGAGCGTGGTGGGAAAGGGCTGGGGGGTTTGATGAATTATTGATAATCTCGGCTGCTGGAGCAGCTCCTGGGACCTTCTTGTTATTCAGGAAAGGAAGGAATCACAGATCCATGAGTTTAAGCAGCCCCAGTTGTTGGTGTGAATCCCAGGCTGGCAATGTGAACAGTGTGCTCCGGGCAGCACAACACAGAGGTAACGTGTGGCTTTGCCTCCCTTGGGTCTTCCCATCCCCACATGGGGGCATGTGGCTGGTCTCTTCCTGTCCCTATGTTCCGAGACATCCTCAATGCCAGCTTGTGGCCACATCCATCCCTAGGCTCAAATCCCTCACTTGTCAATGGGATTTTCCATATGGAGAGGTGACAGAAAGCATCTCTCCCCACTCAGTTCTGGGCTTCCTCTCAACCACCTCCATCCCGGGAGCGCCCACTGGTGCTGCCATGCCAGCATGATGCCATTGTGCCCATCCAGTCTTGGCATCCCTGCCTGGAGCTTTGCCTCCTCGCAGGATGCCATCCAGCAGGAGGACATGCACAATTTAACCAGATATTGCAGGCTTAATAACACAGTCATTAGGAGTTTAGAAATTAGAAGGGGAAAACCAAGCCAGTGCTGTGCTCAATGCACTGGGTGCAATGGGGGAGGTTGGGATTTAGCTGTGGGAACCCTTGGGAAGGGAAAGGAAGGAGCAGGGGTTGGTGAAGTGGCTCTGGTGTGGTTTTGGTGCTGGCGTTTCCCAGCCAATGAGGGTACTGGTGGCCAGGAGCTGCTGGTCCTCAAACCCATGGGGAGAGGCTGCCTGGCCAGAAGGGATGAGGCATCGTGCAGCGCCTTGTGCAGCTGTCTTTTAATTGTAATTAAAATAGCTGTAGTGAGCTGTGCTTTAATTAGCAGCGAGCCTCAGGCATGGAGCTGTTGTGGAACCCAGGGCTGGCTGCTGTGGTTGTGTGTGGAGCTCCTGGCAATGGAGCAGGGGGTCTTCGAGATGGATGCTCCATGGGGAGCAAGTGGTGCTCTGCTGGGATGGATGTGATGCTGGTGGGAAGTACTTGGAGGGCAAACGGATGGGGATGGTGTTGGATTGAGCAGGGGGAGGAGAGGATCCCCACTGGCAACTGGGAGAGACCTGGCTCCATTGGAGGAGCTTGGTCCTGGAACAAACTGCAGGTGGGGCACACAGATGCTGTTCCCAGATGGACACTGGGAGCTGGGATGGAGCTGAGTGGGTCAGTTCTTTGTGCTGACCGGCTCTGCCAGCTGCCTTGTGGCTCTTAAGTCATTGGATTGTTATTTAATATAGTGCAAAGCTCGGCCCTAGATGGGAGGCAGCTCTCTCAGTCTTGGGGCTTTCTCTCTGTTTCCCTTCAACTAGTCGGAAATAACAAGTGTGCCATGTGGATAAATCAACTTCCCATCCCTCCCACTCCCCGAGCTGCCATGCTGGGCTGTTTCTGACCCAGGCATCAGCATGGCAGTGACCAGGGCTTTGCTGCCAACCTCACTGGATGGTGCTCAGCAGCAGCCCTGGGTGTTGCTGGCTGCTCACTGGGGTTCTGCTTCAGCAGAGGGAAGTCAGGAGCAATGCGAGGGACAGGAGGTGCTGTCATGCCATGCAGTGTGATGGCTCTTCCTGGCACTGCCGTCCATCAGACCCGGAGCCATAGGATTGATGTTGTCCATGGTGAGCAGCTCTGTGCTTTGGAAAAGCCGAAATCCTCTCATGATGAAGAGTGATCCCAGTGGGCACCCAGCAGCGTTTCCCTTGGGATGCTCCAACCCAACCTCTCTCCTCATGGGACAACACCAAGGGCATCCAGCGGAAGGGGCATCCAGCCCAAGCTGCTTCCTTCTTCAAACCCATCCTTCCTTCTGGTTCACCTTGGAATGAAACCACAGTGAGACCCAGGGCTGGAGTCTCCTTTACCTGATCACTCCCAGTCTGGTGCCGTTTCAGGCTGCTCGCAGGGTGCAGCCACCTTCCCCCAGCCCCCTGGACCACACATCAGCCATCGGAGAGCTCCCACTGCTCCCATCTCAGTGCCTGTGTTGGAGCAGATCCAGCCAGAGGAGGGATTGATGCCTTGGGAGGCTCTGTCCCTGCAGCACATCTGCCACAGAGCGGCTGTCAGGGCTGGTTCACGTGAGCATGTGGATATTCCCACCCATAAACTTCTGCCACAATTACCCCATTTTTTATCTTTATGGGCTTGGACGCTGCAGGAGATATTGGATCCATATCGGAGCAAAAGAGGACATGAAAGAAGCTACTAAAAGCAGAGAGGAGATCAGTCAAGCTGGCGGCTGAAATACGCTGTTTTGATTAAGCATTCAGCAGGTAACACAAACATAATTTATGGGCCTTAAACAGCTGCACACTGGGTTTCACTCAGCTCTGTTGAGGAGCATCAGCTCAGCATCATCACAGCTCAGCGTGGCCCATGGAGAGCAAGGGCAGCCCTGGGGACCCCCAGAGACCCTCAGCCTGAGCCTGTGGGATGCTGCACTCGGGGACAGTGGTTCTGGGAGGATGAGATTGATAACAAGCAATTTGGTTGTGCTTGAACAGAAGATGCTTTACTTGTGCTGCTGAAGAGCAAGTGAGGAGCAGCCAAGGAGATGCTTTCCAGGAGCAGGGATTTAATTGCTCGAATAATGAAGCCTCACAGAGGGTAGGACCTGTGTTCTTTGGCCAGGGGACATGTTCTTACTCCCCTGAGCAGAGCCCTGTGTTTTTGGGTGCCCAGGGGTGATCTCTGTGTGGCTTTTTGGTCCTTTCAGCTGGGACCTTCATAGCTCTGCGATCATTGTGCCAAGGGGACATTTATCCTGGGGATGCTTTAAAACCCTCATCCATCACCTGCTCTGACTGGGGCACTGGCAACCCCTCATCCTGCTGCTGCTGCAGGTCATGTGCAGGTGTCTGCTGTGCCACAGGCTGCTGCTCTGGGGCTTTATGATGTGTATTAAAATCTAAAGTCAATATGAAAGGGCTGGGAGGGATGACAAGGCCCATCCATCATGGGTGAGGAGCTGCTGTCGTGGCTGAAGCTTATCCCAGAGAGAGGACCATGGACCTGGCCGGTGGCCCCATCTGTGGGTTCAGCCCTGGGGAGACAGAACGAGTGCTTTTGTTAGTTAACCATCAGAAATGAGGCTCTGAGAGAGCTCAGGGACAGCAGTGAGTGATGCTGATTGGGATGCCCGAGGGACTGTGGCCTTGAGGGGAAGCTTGACCTTAATTCCCTCCCAGGAGCAAAGGCTGCTGTGGAGGTTGTTGATGCTGGGGCTCTGCAGGGCAGGTGGGAGAACAGAGGCCAATGGGTTTCCCTGCCTAGTCCCTGGTCTTGTCATTTACCAGCAGTTAATGAGCGCTCGCAGCAATATGTAAATCTGCTCTTTGCTCTCACCCCAAGGAATCACATCAGAGCAGGTGCCTTTTATTTTCCCATTCTCTTTTAATCTCACCACAGATTCTTTCCTTTTTCCTCCTTTTCCTTTCACTTAGCAACAAAGCAGCCGGGAGATCACACCAAATGCTGAGTTTACACCAGGGTATGTGAGTTTTATAGCCAGGCATTAGCTAGGTATTGGTACCATGGGTGCTAGTGAAGCTTTTTGGACCCGTGGCATTACAAACTCCAGCAAGCAACATGCAGCTTTGCTGCCACTGCTGATGGGCTCTACCACGCACTGATGCTCAGGCAGGGAGGAGTGAGTGCAGAGGTTTGGGCTGGTCTGAATTCACACGTGTTGGTTCAACCCTTTGGTGTGTGCTTCAAAAGCAAAGACTCAGCTTTGTGCACATCTGTCTCCTTGGAGTACTTCTTAGCTCCTTTGCTTAGTAATTATTGTTGGTGTGAGAAAGCAGCTCACAGACCTGGAGGGAGGAAACGTGTCAGTCATGGAGCTGTTTCTCTGTATTTTTGCCCCTTCAACTGAAAGTTGCCTAATGGTTCATTTCGAAGAAAATAATTGCCACTGATTTCTCCAAATTGCAGAAAATGTATTAATGACACTTTTGGAGACAGAAATAAAACCATTTGCATCTAAATGCTCCTCATCTTTGCAAACTCCACTTGGTATTTTCTTGTAGACATGTACAATACTGAGCACTTCAGCACATCGGGGCTGTGCCACGGCTCCAGAGCAGTGCTGGTGAGCGGTGCTGGCAGGAGCAGGTGCCTGACAGCCAGGAATGGTGATAGAGAATGGATGGAAGAGCAGTGGCTCCATCTTGGAACTCTGGTGCAGGCATTGATGTTCAAATCATGCCAGGTTTGCTCATCCCTGCACTGCTGAGGGAGAGAGCAGCTTCCCTGAGCTGCTTTGCTTTATTAATAACCTGGCCCTTGATTTCTTTATTGCTGCCTCATTAGTGGGAGCCCACGGGAAACCAGCAGCAGAAGTGATTTATGCAGTGGAGCAGGATGGGGAGCCCAGGAGCTGAACGTCCCTGTCCTGCACGGATCACCTGGGGTGAGGATGGCATTAGGGATGGAGGCACAGTGAGGTGGTGGGGGAACAGGAGAGATGGATCTGAGTATGAAACACCAGGGCTGTTGCAGGGTTTATTGCTGGTACCCTTAGTGAGGACAGGGGCACCGGGGACCCTTGTCAGCCCCTCTCTCCTCCTCAAGTTCTTTCTTCCCTTTCCTCTTCTGTTTTCCTTGCAAAGAGCTTGCTTTTGAAATTCAGATCTTGCCGTTTCCTCACCCGCTGCAGGAATATCTCTCTTTTCATCCGAAAATAATTAACAAATGAACAGAACTCCTCTGTGGAATTAAAGTGCTGCCCAGAGGTGACCTTTGAAGCCGGCTCCGGCTGCTGCTGGGCTGCGAGTTTGATTTTCCCTTTCATTTTCCCTCCCTCGCTCTCTGCCCTGCTTCAGGAGGGCTCCTGCTCCTTTGCGCCTCCTTCTCTCTCTGTTTCTAATTGCATTACTCCGCATTCCTCCGGAGATGCCCATCACCTCCCTCCCGTCCTGCGCTCCCTGCCTGCTCCCACATCCCCGCCCGGTGCTCCCGCAGGAGCAGCGTACGGGGCAGTGCGGCAGATGAACCCGGGGATGTAACCCCGCAGGCGGCCGTGGCCAGGCTCCATCTGCCGCTGGGCACGGGCACGGGGCCCGGGTCACCCTCCACGGGAGAATAATTGTGTGTAATTGGTAGGGAAGAGCCTCGGGCAGCGGCTCTGCCTGCTCCGGCCTCGCCGCTTGGGGATGTCTCCTTGCTGCTGGTTTGAGCTCGGTCCTGGAGTGCTCTGTGTGCTTCTGCCTCTGTGCTGGCAGCCTGCAAACACTGTGGGGTCTGCCCCTCCTCTTGCCCCCTGCGACGGCTGCTTCCCAGTGCCTACAGGGGCTGTGGGAAACCTGGAGAGGGGCTTGGGACAAGGGATGTAGGGACAGGCCAAGGGGAATGGCTTGAACCTGCCAGAGGGGAGACTGAGCTGAGCTCTGAGGCAGAAGCTCTTCCCTGTGAGGGTGCTGAGGCGCTGGCACAGGGTGCCCAGAGAAGCTGTGGCTGCCCCATCCCTGGCAGTGCTCAAGGCCAGGTTGGACACAGGGGCTTGGAGCAGCTGCTCCAGTGGAAGGGGTCCCTGCCTGTGGGGTTGGAGCTGGAGGAGCTTTGAGGTCCCTTCCAAAACAAACCAGTGATTTTTATGACCCTTCCCACATCCACACAAGAAGCAGCAATTTTCTCCCTAGAGCAACATGATGGCTCTGCAGGAAACACTGAGCCAGGAATGCTGCAAGCTGCAGTGTGCGTTGTTATGGGGAGGAGCGTGGGAAAGTGTCACCCACCCAGCCCTGCTCTCCTTGGTCTGCTTTTCCTTTTCAGCCTGGTTTGGTGGATGGTTGGGCCAGGCCATCCCAGTGCGTGTGGTGGGGCTCAAGGAGCAGCAAGTGTAAGAGTGAGGTGGGACAAGGGCTGCTGGGGGGACACTGGTGCCTGGTAGCAGTGGCACAGGGAGGAGGGAAAGGTCTGTCCCTGCATGGGAGCAGCCTCTGACGGCTTTCCCTGACATCCAGGCTAGCCACAAGTTGGATGCCAGTGGGACATCAGATGGATACACACCAGGGTTGTTCTGTGAGGATGCTCCTTTAGAGCTGGGCATCCTGTGGGATCCTGTAGCTCCCCATCAGATCCTGTCCTGCAGCCCTGGCTCTGGGGAGCAGAGAACAAACAGCCCCCTGCAAAGGCAGGAACAGGCTCTGTAATTAAGCCAAGTGGGAAAGGTTGCCATGGTACCACAAGCAAAGAAATGAAGCTGCACCCTCATTGCTGCTCTGGAGCCTCCCGACATTCCCAGCCCCTCTGCCTGGGACAGTGGGATGCTGTGGGGCAGATAGGACCACATGGTCCCTCTGCCTGCTCCTGGTCACTGCCCTATGTCTGTGGAGGGACAGAGGTGTTGGGATGGGGCAACTGGGTCCTCAGGATGTACCTTGTCTCTTCCCTAGGAATGTGGGGTTTGTCCCTATGGGCTTCCTCCTCCATCCTGCTTTCCCTGTGTAGCCACAGTGCCTCCTACCATGCGGCCATGTCCCTGTCCATGTGGAGTCTGCTGAGCTGCATTCAGCATAGTACAGGTGGGTCTTGGGGGGATCTTCAAGGGATCCATATGGACTCCAGCCTGAGGGTCCTCCTCAGCACTCAATCCTGCTGTCTGTTGCATCCCCCACACCCCAACATCTCCCTGTGCCTGCAATCACCCTGATGGAGATGGCTCCATCACATCCTGTTGTCGTGGCAACAGGGAAGGATGCTGCTGAGCCAGCCCCCACCATTCCCCTCCGGCTACGGGGTCTGCCCTCACCCTGGATTATCCCCTGTGTGGGGATCTGAGGGTCCTGATGCATTTCCCAGTGAAAAGGAGCACTCCTGCCCCAGGGGTGGTGGGGACCATGCAGTGCTCAGCCCTCTGCTCCCCCGGGTGCACACAGGATGGTGCCAGGGGTGACTGGAGGCATCCGTGTCCCTTTGCCCTGCTGTTCCTGGCTGGGTTGTGGTTATTTACGGGGTGAGGAGCGGAGCGGGGCTGGCGCCTGTGGAATATCAATTAGTTCATTACCAGCAGCCTGCCAGCATGAAGCCGTTTGCCACAGGGCTCCTCCGGGACCAGAGAGCTCCCTGCCACCAGCAGGGACCAGCACTGGGACCAGCAGAGCCCTGGGGTGCTCCATGCAAGGGTTGGGGTTTCGATGCAGCCCCCAGTGCCTGAGAGCATCCACCCACTGCAAAGCCCACTCAAATAACCCCCATTGGGGCGAATTTCCACTGTTTTCCCTTGGATAAATCCACTGTGATCAAGGAAGATGTGCCTTTCACACCCAGTTTAATGTAATGAGCAGGAGCCACAGCTCCTGGCAGTGAAGGGGGCACCACAGTCAGAAGCTCAAGGCGTTGGGTGTGATGAGCAGGAGAGGTCTCAACCGTGCCTGTGTGCAGGTTGGGATTTATTCTTTCTGCCTCTGCCCCACATTTTGAGCCTGTTCCTTGCCCTTTCTCTGGCCTTGTCCTCCTGTTGTGTTTCTGCTGCGACAAAAATAGACGATGAGGTGCTAAAATAGAAATAAGGCGCTTGAATATGTAAATGCCATTTGCGCTTGCCCTGTTGCCTCCTGCATTTCAGCAAGAATGATGCTTTTCTTCCAAGGAGGCAGTTTTGGACTGGGGAGCACTGCAGCACAGAGCCATGCTGGAGGGGAAGAGCTGGGATCCCTGCATTTGTGAGCCCCCCCCAGTCCTGATGTTCTCTATGGCAAAAGATCTGACAAATGTTGGTTTTCCACCCAGATTCAGTGGGTGCTGTCGCTAGCAGTGGGTGAGCTGCCTTTGGCTGGTCCCTGTCCCACTGCGGGATGCTCTGCAGTCAGCATCCTCCTAGAGGCAGGTGGTGAGGGACCAGGCTCAGCCCTGAGCGGTTGGGCTTCTCCTAAAGGAAGAGCTTCAGAGCCTGGAGTCGATTCCTCTTCCTGCTGCAAGGGGCGATATTTCGGGATCACTGCCATGAATCTCGGCTGCTGCCGAGGGGAAGAAATGAAGCACTTTGAGAAGCTGGGAAAGGTCCCTCTGGGATCCTTACAATGGCTTCTTCAAACTCACCCTTGCTTTTCCATCCCATCAGAAGTTACAGCTTGTGGTCACTGCCAGTACCGACACTGACCATCCCTGCTCTGCTCCTCTGATGCTGGGGTCTGCGTTGCTTCAACCTATGGCTGCAGGCTCCCATCCCACTCTTTCTCCTTCATGCTTCGTGCTCCTTCCTCCCCCAGTCTGGTTTCCCTGTGCTGGTGTGCGGAATGGGGAAGGCTGCTCTGAGACAGGAGGTCTGGGGCTGTGGGTGTGAGCTCTGCCAGTCGCACAGATGCTGTATTTGCTCACACAACAGCTCCGCTTCCCCCCTCCACGCTTTGCCCTGCAGACTTAGGGTGCACCCACGCTGCCCATGTCTGCTAATCCCCTCCCAGCATCTCCTGCACCTGTTGCTGGGGATGCAGACATGTCCCATAGGTGGCTGGAGGGCTCCAGCCATTGATTAGGGGGTCACAGTCAGGATGAGTCCTGCTGCTTCATTCCATCTCTACACAGCAAAGTGATAGCAGGATGGCTTTCCATGGCAGTGCAGGGGCAGCTGGTGCCTGCTTCGGGAAGGAGCAACAGGGCATCACAGGGATTGCATTGGGGGTGTTTCCTCTGGATCCTTTCTCCCCAGCTCAGGCTTGCATGGGGCACTGGGTCAGGCCCCACCATGGTCAAGCACCCACCAGCTCCAGCTCCGCAGCAGGCATTGCAGGGAGACAGCACAAATCTGCATTTAAATGGGGATATTTAAAGCTGGAGCCGGGTGGGAAGTGAAGGAATCAATTTCCCAAGTGGGAGGGTGGGGTGTTATTTTTACATATGATTGGATACACAGCTTAAATCTGGCCCTAGAAGATGAAGAGGAAACGGGTGGGGATGGGAAATCGTGTGCCAGTGCTACTGCTCTGCAGCCATGGGCTCTGAATGCGCTGCGAGTGTTGCCTGTTGGTGCCAGCCCCAGCCCATGCCACACTGTGTCCCCAGCCCAGCTGGGGTGGCAGGAGGGGACAGGGACCTGTGTGAGCTGCTGCTTGTGTCCCCATCGATGCATCCCTGCAGCTCATCGTGCTGCAGTGGTGCTGGGTGTGAAATGCACATGGGCAAAGCATGGAAAAGCAAAGCCATTGAGTTGTTCATGGTGCCTGGGGCTGCTCTGCACAAGGATCCATCCAAAGGGCTTGCTGCCCTCAGCTCTGAGCATCCTCTCTGCTCTAAGCATCCCTGCAGGCTCAGGACTGTGCATTCTGGGCTGTGGCTGGCCCTGGGCTGACTGCAGGATGCTCCCCATGGAGCTGTGCAGCTCCTCCAGCAGGATGCTGGCTTTTGGAGGTGGGCACAGGCTCCTTTTGTGCTGGCAGTTAATTAAGAGGATCATTCAGAACCACTACTAGTGTAGCGTGTTGTCTTATAATAGTTGCAATCCTGTCCCTGTGCCAGCTTCCATTAGCAACAAAACCCACTTATCTTGTTCTTTCCTATCTCTTCTCTTTATATTTTTATCCTCCCCTCTCCCTGCAAATCTCTCTCTCCTCTTTCTTTCAACCCCCAGCACCGCAGTAATAATTCCACCAGTCGTCATCTGGGTTGACAAAACACTGGTGATGTGACAGCTCAGGGCTGGGAAATCTCCCTTACTGCTCCCTAATTAATTTACTAATTGCATGTGCTGCTTTGGCACAGCCTCGGAGGCAGCAGCAGGGCTGGAGGCGCCATCCTGGCCTTGGGAATGCCTGGAAGTGGTGCCTGCCTTGGGCATGCGGTCATGGGGACAGGCTGCTGCTGGCCGTGCTGCTCTATGGGCGGCTTTGCCATGGGGTGTTGCTGCCTTCCACAGATGCGCTGGTCCTGGGGAATGGGGGAAACTGGGATGGAGGGAAGGGGAAAGGCTGGATGGGGCTTGTCAGGCTGGCTGGTGAGCCCCACTTCCCCTCGTCTTTCTGCCTCGGTGAGCTGCCATCACTGACAACCATGCTTGAGTGAGTGAAGGGGTCATCCCTCTGTTGCACCAGAGAGAAGCATTGAAACTGGGCCATCATCTGGGAGAAAAAAGCCCTTCCTTGCTTGTCTGCTGGCTGCAAATGTGGGCATGGGCTTTGCCCTGGTCCCAGGCATCATGTGTGATCTGCCGGTGCCTCTGCACTGTGTGAGAAGCAGGATGTGTCCCCAAAACCTCCTGCATGCATCCCATCCTGTCAGCTGGTTTCCAATGAAAACCAATGCCAACCCTATCCTCCTGGCTGGAGCTGAGGGCTCCCACACAGGGGCTTTGGTGGCTGGGAAAGGCTTGATCTGCTCTGGCTGCAAGAGTCAGAATGAACCAAGTTTGCCATGAACCAGTGCAGGATGTGGCAACAGACAAGGGCTGGGTGCTGGTGGTGGTCAGTGCTGTCCCTGGAGGGGCTCAGGGCATCACTGCTGCTCTGGGGACTGTGGCACTGTCCTTGCAGGGATGGGTTCCAGCCTTCCGAAGTCCTTCCCTTGTCCATCCAGCCAGAGGCCCCAGACCCCATTCTCTGCTGTTGGGGTTGTGGGGCTCCCATCTCGCCTTGGCAGGCGGTGGGCAGGGGATGCACTGTGCTGTGCCCCACATGTGGGAGCTGTGGCTGTGCTTGGAACTCACCTGGAGCCTGTGAAAACGCTGGTCTGTAATTTGTGGTGGGAGAGGAGGGGCAGGAGCTGCTGGAGCTGAGGCTGTTTGGGTGCATGAGTGATGGTTTGAGGCATGGCGCTCTGCCTCTCAGCAGCTTTTGAAGCCTTGGGAGATCTGTCTTTTTGACTCGGCAAGGTGCTCAGGCAGGAAGGGAAATGCATTACAAGTTGAAATGCTTTGAGAGCAGAGGGGAAACATTATGTGATTCAAGCCCCGTTCCTCCCAGCGAGAGCAACCGAGTGAACACAATCTATTGTATTCTCCACGTTCCCCACCTCCCTGTGACATGTGTGTAACTGCTGGTTCTCTCCCCAGCTTAGGAGCCAGGGCTTCAACCAGGAGCTGGCTGCTGCAGCACCTGCTTCCCAGCAGGCCAGGCATCCATCGCATCCAGCCTGGCCCTGAGGAATGCAGGGGATGCCAGGAGGAGCCCGGGGAGAGCCTGGGTCCTGGTCGAGGATAAAGCCCATTCCTATCCCGAGCATCATGATGCTCCTCCTGCTATTCCCCAGTCAGGTTCTGCCCCATCAGATGTGGGAAGGGAGCTGGGAAGGGATGAGGGGGGTGATGCTGAGCATGCTGAGCACCCTGATGCTCTCCTGGCCTCAAGCCCAAGTGAGCAGAGGGGCTGGGGATCAGAGCTGTGCTGTGCTGAGCACACACCAGCCCAGGGGAGCCTGGGAGCCCAGTGTGGTGCGTGAGGAGGTGAAAATAGAATCAATGCTGGTTTGGTCATGATAATAAATAGGAGCAAATCGCAAACAGTGGGTAAGTGGCTGACAAGTGCTGGTGTTTTAATGTCCTCATAGAAGGCCCGTGTGTAAGTGGGACTTTGCATGAGTAATTCCATACATTTTTAATGGGGCCCCTGCGGGGGAATCAATCCCGCTGCGAGCTGGGGTTCCCTCATGCGAGGACAGCACAAAGGGATTCTGTTTGAGCCGGTGGCACTGGGAGCAGCAGCTCCTGGGGCAGGAGGGGCAGCATGAGCCAACAGCTCCTGTGCCCCTATAGCAAAGTCATCCTGGGGCCTCTCCCTGGAATATCCCTTTGGTTGTGTCTCCTCTGGTGTTATTGCCTGGGCTGGGGTCTCCTGGGAAGGTTGTTCCATCTTTGCAGGACAAAGTGTCTGTTGTTTGGGGTTGTGCATGGGAGGAATGTGCTCAGCGTGGACGTGTGTCATCTGCACTGGGGGCACTGGGTGTCAGTGGGATGCTCTTCCTGGTGGGACACAGGGACACTGGGGTTGGGTCCTGCTTTGGGACGTGGGGCCTCAGCATCACCCTCTCTCCAGGTTCCTGGTGTTTGGAAGCATCCTGAACCTGTGCTCCAGGCTCACCTGTGCACCTCTCCTTGACATGCCTGGACAGCCTGAGAGACAAGTACCACCTCTTGGGGGAAAATACACCATTATTGGTGTTCTGGATGATCCTGGCTCCATCCGTCTCTGGTGGCAAGTCCCTTAATAGTTATTAGTGGAGCTCCCAGTGCAGCTGGAGAGGAGGGTGCCTGTCCCATGGCAGGAGGGTGTCACTTGGAGATCTGGACCAGTTTTGGGCTGTGTTACCCATCCCGTAACCGTGAGGGATCACGGACCGGATCAAGGCCGGGTTGGATGGGGCTTGGAGCAACCTGCTCTAGTAGGAGGTGGATCTGGATGGGCTTCAGGCAGCAGGTCTTAGCTTTTTGTGATGGAAATGGGGCCCTACAGGAGCAAAGAGCTAATGTGCTCTGGGAGCTGCTGGAACGTCTGCTGGGGACACACAGCACCTCATTTACCAGGATACCTGTTTATGCTGGAATGGAGGAAAGCAGCTGCTCTGTACAAACAAAATTAGGGCAAAGGAGGAAAGTGATTCTGTAAAAGGAATAGGGAGATGCAGGGAGAGGGAAGGAGACAGATGAATAAACAGCATCCACATAGAAACTGATCAAAATTCAATTCTGCTCACACGCATCCCAGGCTAACTCACTCCCTTCCTCTCCTCTTCTCCACGTTGTCTGCAGCCCGCGTGCATCCATCTGGGATGTGGGAGGTAAACACAATGATCCTCTTCTGCTTCAACACACTGCGGAATGTTCTTTAATTATGGTTCTTTCATTCCCCGGCTCTGGCTTTATGTTCAATATTTGTCCATTGTAAGCAGCGGGTGCCAGGGTGAGTGTCCCATGGCCCCAGTGCTGGGGGCTCCCTCCTGGCATGACCCTGCTCCCACCATGGAGAAGGGCTCTGGGATACCTGGATCTTGGATCCGGGGCTGTGAGCCTGTGGGATGAAGGGGGAGGAAAGCATTGGTGACTCCAAGCAATCCATGGTACCCATGCATCTGCTTTATCCCTGTTCCCAGGACCAGTGTCCCTGTAAACCTCACACCAGCCTCTCCCTGGTGCTTTTCAAGCACATTTAGAGCCTTTGGCTGTGGGTTGTATTGAACAAACACCAGATTCTGGATGCGCTTTGAGGTGCTGCACCCCTGGACAGACCCTGAGGACTGGGGGGTGGCATGGAGCATCCTCATGGTGTGGGACCTGCGTCATCCCTCCGGGGACCCCCCTAAGAGGCCATCCAGGAGTGGGTACTCTGCTCCCCCCAGCCTCTGGCTCAAGGGGTTGGGTGGCTTCATGCTCTGCACCAAGCATCAGTTGATGCACTAGTGATAGCTGGGAGCAGAGATGGAGGGTGTGGGGCATCCACATCCCCCGTGCACACACCCGTGCGCGGAGGCTGAGCTGAGCTGCAGCCTGGTTTCCATAGGAAACCGAGTGCAGCCCAAAACCATACTCAGAGGCACTGGAGGGGCTCTGAGGAGCTGCAGACCTGGGAGCATGTCCTACCTGGGGACACTGATGGCTGTGGCACTTGGGGTGGCTGCAGGTGCAGGAGGGGCTCTGCTGGTGGCAGCTTGGCTGTGGTTGGTGGTTTGGAGAGGTGGGTTCAGTGATGAAGCAACCTCTGGATGCTGCCCTCACACCCTAAAGTGACCTAGATGGGGTGGTGCAGGGCTCACTGTGCTAGGATGTGAAAGAAAGAAAGAAAAGAAAGAAAGAAAGAAAAAGATGGGTGAGCTTTGAGCGAGGCCACAGCAGTAAGAAGGTCTATCCTATAGTTTGGGTCTATCCAGAGCTGGTAATGCTGCTGCCAGAGGGGCTGTGAGGCCACATTTCCCTGGGAAGACCCCATGGATGAGGGGGGAGAAAAGGAGGGCATTGTTTTAGGGTCGAGCTGTGGCATCAACCCTGGTTCTTGAAGAAGCAGACAGGATGCAAAGGAAGAGCTTGCAGGCAGCCAAGTCACACCTTACCCTGCACGCCAGCCCTCCTACACTTCCTCCTCTTCCTACACCTCCTCTTTCTCCTCCTCCTCTCCTCCTCCTCCTCCATGGGCCTTTCGCAAGCTGCCAACTGAAGATGCGTTTGCTGGGCTGCGCACTCCAAAAGTGGATAATTCCCCTCCAGGCAACTAAAAGGAGCCTTTTCTCCTCAATCAGCTGTATTTGAATATGGAAATGGTTTTTAATTACTCAGAGTCAATATCATTTTATCACCAAAATGTGTTTGAACGAAGCTCGCTGCACTTGCAGGGCACCTCATAAGAATGCAAATTCACTGTGATTCATGGGTTTTAGCTGGTTGGAGGGTGAGGGATGGTGCTGCCCTTTGAAGGTTTCATTCCCAGGTTCCTGACAGGCACAGAATGTCACATCCCCTCCTGCCACCACGGGGGCAGGGGCAGACATGACATGGCAGGGGCCACAGGCCCAGTGAGGACATGGGGACAGTGCCTGCCCCTTCCCATGTGTGCCCATCCCTGGCTTGTGTGGCCCTGAACAGGCTCAGGGTCAGCTCCACGCAGAGCTGGTGACAGCTCAGCAGCACCAGGGCCATAGCTATTGTCTGCTGATTAATCTGCTAATTATGTTCTGCTTTCATCCCAGGGCCTGGGAGTGGTGTGGAAATGTCAGGCTCTTGCTTGTGCCCCAGGTTGCTGGCAGAGTGACAAAGGCAAAGTCCTGGAGGAGCCACACATAACCTGGCTCTGATGGGTCCAGCATCACCATCAGCCTGCTACGGTAATGGTGATGCTGGGAGCATGGTGGTGATGGGACCATGGCTGAGCTGCTGCTTCTGCCACCGGCAGCCCTGAGCCTATCCTTTTGCCTCAATTTCCCCCATGGCAGGAGCTGAAAACATCCAGATTCATCTGGATCCATCCACATCCAGACAGGTAAGCCCAGTTTATGGTTTACTGGGAGGTACTGGGGCTCCAGTCCCCTGTGGAAGAGGCCACCAGAGATGCTGATGGGGACAGGGGATGCAGCTATGCAGCTTCCCAACATCCAGCTCTGGGTTTTCCCTCTGTGAAAAGCCATCAGATGCCAGCGTTGAATGCAGCAGGGCTGAGCAGCCAAGATAACATCCTGCTGACGCCTTCAGCCGGGCTCTCTGCAGCCCTCATGTATATTAATCCAGATGAATATTCATGCAAGGCTCCTGCTCTCAGCGCTGACTCGTGTGCGGTGCCTGAGCTTTGGGCACTGAAATGGCTCCGGTGGCCAGAGGCTGCAATGGGGCAGCCCCGCGGTGGGGTGAGGTGTGCAGGGGTGGGTGTGAGCTTGCTCCTTGCCAGGCTGCTCCAGGCTGGGAGGATCTCCCAGGACGCTGAGGATTTATCCTTGCTGAAGGCCCAGGATGGAGCAGGAATGTTCTGAGGTGTGTGGAGGATCCAGAGGTAGAAACCCCACAGGGTTCCCATTTTGCTGGCTCCTTACTGATGCTGTGCTCATCCCTCAGCCCCACAGATCCAGAGGGCAGCCCCTGCACCTTCACCCAGCAGAAATCATTCCAGTCCTTGCACTGCTCTGCCATGTTCCAAGGCATCATCTCCACTTTGGCACAGATGGACATGGATCAGCCCTGGGCCATCCTTCAGCCCGGGAAAATCAAAACAAAGACCTTGAGCTGAAACCAACCTCTGGGCACAACAGCCACATCCATGAGGCTGGGAGCCGCTTGAGACTGGCTGTGCCATGGTGGCAGCGCTCCTCGGTCTGTAACAACACCCAAAGTGATGTTTGCTTTGGAGCTTATTCACAACCTTCCTCTTCTGCTCATCACTTGAGCTTCCCTCGCTCCTTTGCTTTCCTCCCTGCCACCACCAGCTGCATGTGAAGGTACCTGGGGGGTGCAGTGGCCACGGGCAGCCAGAATGGGGCTGGTCCCTCCATCCTGGTGATGGGCTCCTGGCACCTGGTAAAGGCTCCTCTGCCTGCGCTTGCTGCCTCTTCCCATTAGAGCGGATGCCCCTGCAAACCAGACCTCTCTGTTCATTGCTGCTTTTGTTTATCCACGGGAGTGATTCCCAGTGATGTTTATGGGAAGCAGTTCAGACAAGCGGCCGCCTCCTGCTGCTCCTGTCCTGCTCTGTGCTTCAAGCTGAGATGCTCCTGTTGAACCCTTCTGAAAACTGCTGAGCCCTGGGGCTGGGGCCCATCTGGAGCCATAGGAGCTTGGGGGCATCCCCACATTCCCCCAGCCAGGAACTGGAGTCAATCTCTTCCCTGACTCCTCATCCAGGGCCAGGCACGGAGGAGCTGCCACCTTGGCTTTGTCCCCTGTCATTTCTGTGCCAAATGAAGGGGAAATGGGAGTACTGGAAACCCAACTGTGCCAGTGTCTTGGGAGCCCCTGGCTGGTCCCTGCCCAGTGCTGCCTGTCCTGGTGATGCCTTTGAATGCTGGTAGCTGGGATGGCAGCGCCTGTGTGATGACTGTGGTGGCACCTTGTGTCAAACTAACAGGTTATTATTGCCTTAATGGACAGATCTAATTCCCATCCAGCAGGCAAAGCCCCAGTGTTCCAACATCCACATATGCGGGCGCTGCTCTAACTCTGCCCTGCTGTGATCTCCAACCCCCCTGAATCCGCAGCACTGCTGAGGCTGGGTGTCCTGTTCAGTGTTTTCCCCATATCCCACCTCATTGAGGTGAGGAGGATGAGGAAGGCTCTGGGTGCTCACACCCATCAGCCAGGGAGATGCTTCGTTTTGGCTGGGGGGTCTGCAGCTACTTCCTGAGCACCAGCATGGTGCTGGCAGGGGCTCAGCACCCCTCTTGCCTTGCTTTGGGCCAAGGGTAAGGCTGGCAGCGGAGCTCATGCTGTGCTGGGGGAGGTTTGCAGGGATGCAGCAGCAACAAGCAGCTACAGAGAGCACCCAGTTGTCCTGGTAACAGTGGGTGCCTCCAGCTCCTGCAGCTCAGTGCCGCAGGCAGGGTCCCACTGGTGGCTGAGGAGACTTCTGTAGATGCAGGACAGAGCTGTGGATGCCAGGCTGTGCCACAGCTGGCACCAGGGTAAAGGCAGAGCATCCCACATCATACCCTGCATCATGTCCCGCATGGCTCGCAGGGCAGCGGGATCTGGTGACAACCAATGTGTCTGGGAGTTTGTCAGGCATGCAGACCTATCTGGGAGAAGAGTGTGGCCCAGAGAGCTGGGTTTGGGGTTGCTCATCTCCTGAGCTGCAGGCACTGCAATGATCTGGATTTGCAGAGACGGGCTCTGGAATATCCTCCAGTTATGTCTGAGCTAATGATGCTTTTCTCCCTGGTATAAAGATCAGTCTGAGAAACTGGTGTGCTCGCTTTCAGACAACCCAGAGGGGTCCACTGTCTGTCTGGGGACACTGGGTCAGGCATCCTCAGGCTGCAGGGGAGCACTGGGAAAAGGGAATGCCAGGGAAGGAAGGAGCACAATGGTCTTGAGTGGATACTACCCTGCAATTCCAGCAGTACTGGGCTGGATCAGGGCTGGTGCTGAGCTACAGATCCCCAGGGTAACGAACAGTGGTCATGACAGTGCCTCCTGCTACTGGATTTCTGCCTGTAAGGGGCCACCAGCGACCTGTGCACTGCAGGTCTGACACAGTGCAGGATGTGGCCAGTGGAGGTGGACAGGCTGCAATGGGAACATGCTGCACTGCCAGCACCATGGCAGTGAGGCTGTGCTGTATCCCTGGGCTCCCTGCTGCGTGGCTGGGGCTCTGTGGTGGTGACACCCCATCTCTTCCAAGTCAGACCTCCCTGTGCTCCTGGTAGGCTCTGTCCTGGGTAGGATCCAGGCTGCAGTGGAGCCTCAGAGCCAGCTGCTCTCTATTGCCTGTGAACCACCAGGTTTACCCCATCTAAGCACAGCTTTCACATGGGAAACTGCAGCTCTGCAACCCCCCCAAACACACTGTGGCTCTGTGAGTCTGTGTCCCTCTGTCACACACACCTGTGCCACGTTTGTGTAATCACGAGGTGTGCCAGCCCCATTTCTGACCTGATGCAGGTGCTCCAGCTCTCCCTGCATCCTGCATCCCAAACATGCCATGTCAAGACCTCCACCTGCGTGTGCTGGTAACGAGCACACATACCCACACAGGGGAGTGCCATACACATGCATGTGCCCTCCACATCACCTCCCATGTGCACGTGTCCCTCAGCAAGCCCCAACAGCCCCAGATGTGTGCACACATGAACAACGCAGCCATGTGCAGGCAGACACGGCCCAGTGCCTGTGTATCCATGAACCAGTTCACGTGTGTGCCTGCACATGCCACACACATGCACAGCCTCCAGCAGCATCACAACCCCCGTGTGCACGTGTGTGTGTGCACCACGTCCATGTGTGTGCACCACGTCCATGTGTGTCCATGTACGGCCCCCCCATCGCTGCAGTATCCCGGGGGTCACCTTCCCCCCCCCCCATCCCGGGGTTCCGGGGGGGGGGGGCACCCCCGCTCCCCCCTCCCCTCCCCGCCGCTGTCACCCCGGCGCATGCAGCAAGTGCCCGCGCGGCGCGCGCCGCCGCCGCTCCCCCCTCCTCCCCCCCCCCCCCTCCGCCTCCTTCCCCTCCCCTCCGCCGCTACCGGGGCCCGGCGCGCCCGCTCCCGGCCCCGCGCGCCGCCGCGCTCCCCCGGGCGCGCCCGGGCACCGGCAGCCGCCGCTCGGGAATGGCCGTCCCGCTGCACCCCGCGCCGCGCTGCTGACGGAGCGCAGGTAAGGGCGGCGGGGACCGGGGACCCCTCACAGCCCCGGGCACCGGCACCTCCCGGGCACCGAGACCCCCAGCACCCGGTGCACCGACCCCCCCCCCCCCCCCTCCTTCCCGGTGCACCGAGCCCCGATGCGCTCCGCTCTCCCCGCCCCCGATCCGCGGCGCAGCGGGGGCTGCGGGATGCGGCGGCCGGTGCTGCCGGTCGGCAGAGCCCCGGTTCCGTTCTGACCCCCCCCCCCCCCCCCCTTCCAGCCCCGGGGCCAACTTCCCTGCCCCGGTGGTGGGCGGCGGGGCCCTGGACTTGCAGCCGGTGCCCGGTGCTCGGTGGGGGCAGCGGCAGCCCCGGGGCGGCCCCGGCCCTCCTGGAACTTGCACGGGGCTGCGGCGGGGGGGGCTCGGTACCGGGGCTGGCTGCGGGCGGTGCATGGCCAGGGCTGCCGGTCCGGTTCCCCCGGGTCTGCCCCGTTCCCCGGTTACCAGTCCCCGCTCTCATTGCCGGTTCTCCCGGTTACCGGTCGTCCTCCGGAGCTGATGTCGCTCCCCCTCCCCCCCCCCCCGGTAACCGGTTCATCCCCGTGGCTGCCGGTTCCACCCCTGTAGCATGTTCCCCCTCCGGTTATCAGCCTTCCCTCCTCGGTTCTGCCGGTCCCCCCTCCGCTGCTCCCGTTCTGCCCGGGTTGCCAGTCCCTCCCCACAAACAGTGTCAGGGCTCCGGTAGCCCTACATTGATGGTGCTGCCTGTGTGTTGGTGGGCACATGTGTGTTGCTGGGAGCACATGTGGCACCATGGTGCCATGGTATGTCATCCAGCAAGGCCATGGCTGTGTGCTCTGCCAGCCCCAGCATGGGCACACGCATTGGGTGCTCTCCCCACGCCATCACCCGTGCCATTGGGCCCGGGTTTTGGCATGAACCAGGAGCATGGGCCCGCGTGTTGGCAGCGGGTGGTGTTGCAGCTCTCCCTGCGTGGGGCTTTGTGCAGTGCTTGTGGTCACAGCACCCAGGCACTGTGGGCACCCAGCGTGTGCCGGTGTGGGCACGTGTGGCATTCAGGTGGATCTGGGGGGAGCTGGGAATTGCTTCCCTTGCCCATGGGACCTGGGGTTGATGGTGAGAGGGGTGCCACGTGTGCGTGTGTGTGCCCATGCAGGTCACTTGTTGAAGCAGGGGTGCGTGTGCACCGTTGCCTGCATGGTCGGTGCTGGGGGCTCGCGGCAACGCCACGTGTGAGCAGCCCTTTGCTTTTCTAGGTCATGTCACTGCTGCCTGTGCTGGATGGTGCCTGGAAGATGGGGATGAGGGGAGGTGGCCCTGGGGTGGCTGCTGTGGCACAATGTCTGGTCGGGGTTTCTGGATGGGTGCTGCTGATGGCTGTGGAGCTGGTGGCATGGGGCTAGCACTGAGCTGGAATGCTCCCAGTGGTTGGTGGGGTGGTGGTTTGGGACTGACCTGTCCCCCCTTGAAGGCAGTGGCTGAGCCGAGGAGGGCTCATGGGGATGGAGTTGGCTTGCGGGAATCACCCCAGTGCCCGTGGGGAGGAGCGGGGTGACGTGGCTGTCGTCACTGTCACCATCACCCGGCTGCTTTCCAGCCACCCTCATTGGCACCCGTGTCTCAACGGGGTTCGTTACCAGTGGCACGGATGGCAGTGGGGGCAGGAGTTGGCTGTGGAGCAGCGCAGGAGCCTGGCAGCAGCTCCTCTCCAAGGCCTGCCTGGTTGTTTGTCCAGCCTTGTCACCAAACCCTGTTCTGATCGGAGCCTTCAAGCAGCCAGGCTCCTATGGATTTTGCTGGAGAGAAAACGGATCCGGCACTGGCACCATGGGTGAGCAATTGCTCTCCGACCGACAGCCACATGGCAGAAGGGCTCCAGCGCTGCCTAGGACACGCTGCCTGCTCTTCCCGGCTGCCTCCAGCTCTTGATGCCTCTAAGGACCTCTGGCCGTGCAGCACAGAGAGCTGCAGTGGGATCTGTCCTCCCCGGCACACTCAGCGGCTGCGGAAAGCCCTGCCCTGGTACCAGCTCCTGCACAGAGCAATGGGAATAGATGGGTCTTCCTTCCCCCGGGTTGTTCCCAGTGCTCCAAGCTCCCATGATCCATGCTAGATGGGGGCTGCAGGATGGGCTCCCCACATCCCCCTGCCTGGAGGAAGATGATGCTCTGCCAGATGGATGCGCAAACCGTGGGACAAGCTGCTAGCACAGCCCCCGGGGCTGGGCTGCTGCGATGCCTCAACGCTTCCCCATGGGAACCTGGATGCAGGCCCTGCAAACTCATTTCCTACCACGGAGCCATCATCTAATGGGGCCGGGGCTGAGTCTGAGCCATGCAGTCTGGCTGCCAAACGTCAGAGGCTCTGTAGCTCCTCAGTGCTCATGAGGGCCACTGTGTCCTCCCTGCTCTCATCCCATCTGTTCACTCTTGATGTTCCCCAAGAGCAGGATGGAGTCAGGCCCCTTCTCTTCCTTGGGGCACCTTGGAGGCTCCTGGTGGATCAGGGTTTGGAAGAGACGGTGGGTTATGAAAACCATCCCTCTGGAGCGAGCACACATCCACCCTGTGACTTGTCCCCCCCCATCTGGATCCCTCCTGGGCCATCCCTTTTGCAGGATGGAGCTGATGGAGAAGGAGCCACATCCCAGGGACAGGGAAACTCCTTGGAAGCAGCAGGAGCAGCTCAGCTGCTGCAGCCCCTGCAGGTGCCCAGCTGCATGGGGGGGGCTTTGCCTGCAGGGGCTCCGGTGGAGGGGCAGGCAGCACAGGCTGTTCCTGGCACAGCCTAATCCCGGGTCCCGCTGGAGGTTTCCATGTGCTGTCTCCAGCCCTGCTCTTGGAGTGGAGTTTTACCAACAGCAGTTAAGTAAAATAAATAAACCAGCCTGTGCTTGCCAGTGAGAGGGGCTGAGGCAGCGCCTGGCAAAGCAGCACCATTAATTACAGCACAGCACTGCTGCCAGCCTGCCCGCGCCAGAGCTGGTGGCAGCACTGGGGAAGCCAGGGATGGAGAGCACGGAGAGAGGGGATCATGGAGCAGGGCAGCGGAGGGGATGCTGTGCTGCAGCAGGAGGGAGCAGTGTGGATAACGCTCATCCCACCCAGTGCTGTGTGTGGATGGAGCCCACGTGTGATCACACGTGTGCGTGCACATGCCTTGCAGGAGGATGGGGTTTGGTGGTGAGGGGAGGGATGTGTGGGGTTGCTCTGGTGATGCTCACAGTGGTTGGTACTCGGCAGAGGTGCTGGTGTCAGTGCTGGATGGGGTTTGGAGCTGGAGGTCAGTGTGGAGGCAGCTTTGAGCTTCCCAGATGCCTTTGTAGCACTAGTGAAGATCCTGGTAACTGAGGGGTTGAGGACAATCCCGGTGGGAAGAGCTTGTTCTGGTGCTTGGTCGTCAGCATTACTGCTGGGCAGGCAGGGCTGGGGTTGGTTTCATGGCCCATTCCTCCCCAGATGCTGAGCCTGTCAGCAGGAAATGAGGCTTTGCCAGCCATAGCTCAGCACCCAGGATTGCTCAGCCCTTCCTTACCCTCATGCCTTTGGCCCGAACCATCTTTGTGTTAGGAATTCTCATGAATTATGTATTTTTACAGCCGATTGAAAGAACAGTGTTGAGTTAAAAACCGTGTCTCTCAAGACCCAAATCCCTTTTACATTGCTATTAATCGTTTCTCAGATTATTAATGCCAGTGGGGTTTAGTGCTGCCTGTTTATCACTTTGGGGTTGGTTGGCTGTTTCTGCATGTTTCTGGTCGGAGAAGGGTGGCTGCAGGCAGGTGGAAGCTGATGGTCAGGAGCTGACCCCCTCTGTGCCAGGAGGATGGAGCTGGACCAGATTCCTGCCAAAATTCCCATTCAGGAGAAGCATCTTCAGGGAAACAACCTGTTTGTGCAGCATGATGTAGAGCAGTGCCTCCTCCTGTCATGCATGGTGAGGGAGATGTGAGCCCTGCTCAGATTCAGCTCTGTGCTGGAGCCAGGAGGGATGCAATGGCAGTGATGGAGCAGGACTGCTCTGATGGCTGGGAACAGGGAGTCTGGGATGTCACTTCCACACGGCTGCTTCCCAGCTCTTGTGATGGCTCTTTAAAAGCTTTAATTAACACCCCACCCCCTCCCCACACCGGGGTGGGGAATAAAGGCAAATGGAAGGCACTGGGGAGGGTGCTTGCAGCACACGAGTGCACCAGGCTGTGCCAGCCCTGCTCTGGTGTCATTGCCATCGCAGCAGCCCAGCAAGGCAGTGGGATGCAGTGGGTCCTCAGAGCAGCCAGCATCCTACATCCCACCATGGGCAGGCTTTGCCAGCGGTGCTGAGGTGCAGTCACTGGTGATGGGTTGGTTATTTCCATGCATGGATTAAGGCTGTTTGAGAGGCAGAGGGGTGATGGGCTGTGGTGCCCTGGCACGAGTGGGGCTGGGCTCACCCGCGCTGGACCAGACGATGGTGACACTGCAGCGTGCAGGATCCTCACCGTGGTGCCAGGTCGGGTCCAGGTGACCCCATCTGGTGACTTCGGTGCCCCAGATGTTAAATACGTGTTAACATCTTGCAGCTCAGCAGCTCAACCAGCCTGCAGCTCAGTGAAAGGCTCTCACTGCAGCAGCAACAAGCGCTGCAGGGAGCGGGGCTGGTGCTGAGTGAGCTGGAGCCGATCTCAGCTGCTCTTCACAAGCCCTGGCCCTCGGTAGCGGCACTGGAGAGGTGCCAGGCTCCTGGGCAGCCGCAGCCCTGGCAGGGTTCTGGGGGGGGGAGGCTCCCTATGGTCCAGAGCAACCAGGGTTCACAGCGTGGGGAGCCTGGGTGCTGGGGCTTGGCCTTGCCCATCCCCAGTGAGGTTCCAGCAGGCTGGGCACTGGCAGCAGGGAGGGATGAGCGGATGGCAGTGCTGAGCATCCCTCCTGCTGCTCTGGGCGAGGGAAGCAAACACCATCTTGTGTCCCTGCCAGGCTGCGGGAGCCCCAGGAGCTCTCTGCAGCAGCGTGTCCCTGCCTGACCTCCTCCTCCTCTGCCTCCTCCTCCTCCACCTCCTCCTCTTCCCATCCCTGGCTCTTGGAGCAGTGGAGGGCTGTGACTCTCCAGGGCATCCCAGCTCCTTGCTTGAGGAGCATCAGTGGGTGGTCCCCATGGGGGTCCCCTCTCCAGCTGCCCCTTAGCCTCCCTGCTGCAGCTGCCATCAGTGAGGGGTTTCCTGGTGAATCCCTGTGGTCTCTCAGTGCTGGATGCGGATGCAGGATAGGACAAGGGCTTTTCTTTAGCCCCAGGTCCCCAGCTTACATCAGGGTGGTTCTGCCTGGATCCTGCCCCCGGAGTGGCTGCTCCCTCTGGCTCCATCCCAGCCCCTTGTCCCCAGGCTGTGTCCCACTGTCGGGGGCCGGCAGCCGGCAGGATCCCCACACTGCCAGGGCAGCCGGAGCCAGCGCCAGCCTGTTGCATGAGAGCAGAGTTATTTTTAGCTGTAATGTGCCTGTTGTGGCTTCAGCGCAGGCTCTGCTAAGGCTCAGGTTCCCTCCCCGCTGAGCACAGGGGATGCCCCCGTACCAGCATCTCAGCCAGGGGTGATATGGGAGCAGGAGATGGAGAAGAGCATCCCTGTGTCCTGTTGAGCACTCGGCATCCCCCACATATGTCTGGGATAGAGGGGAGCAGGGACTTGGGTGAGCCTGGAATAGCATCCATCCCCTGCAGCCATTCTGAGTGTCCTCAGTGCTGTCCCAGGTGCAGACTGGTGCAGCAGAGCACTGCTGATGCACGCGGTGGGCTCAGCCTCTGTAGAGCCATGCTCTGCTCCTGTTTAATAAGGCCACTGCATGCATTATGTTATTAATGAGTTATTAAAAAGCCATCCTCAGTGATGCTGCTGCCTACCCAGTGTGGTGCCCAGGAAACACATCCTTTAGCATCCATAGCTCTGTGCCAGGGTCTCACCGGCACTGGGGGACACCTCACTGCTGAGGTGCCTGTGTACCCCCAGCACAGCACCTTGGCCTCCTCTGTGAGCCTCTGGCCTGTCCTCGCTGTGCTCTAGGGCACCAGCAATAGCCACAAGGCTTTTTATAGCCCCATTTGGGCGGAAGCTGTTTGGTGGCTCCTTGCCCAGGTTGTGCTTGGCTGGCTCCTGAGGGCAGGGGGGTCACTGCAATGGGGTCCCTCAGTGTGGGGTCTCTGTCTGATGGTTTTTGGGTGACATCCCCTGTGCTGCACACCCCCCACCCCAGGGGCTGCCTTGGCACAGGCCAGGACACAGGGCAGGGGCTCCCAATGGCTGTCCCCTGCCTGCAAGGTGTCAGGTCGGGACATGGGCCATGCCGCTGACCCCCTGGGCCAGCTCCACACTTGGACCTGCAGCAGGTGCCTCCTGGGAAGCATCCATGTGTCTGCCTGTCTGTCTGTCTCTCCTGCAGGGCAAATGCCATAGGATGACCGCTGCTGGTCCCCTCTTACTGGCTGTGATATCGACTCTCCTGTGGCTCACGTGGGGCTTCGACCCCGCTCCCAGCGCCTGCTCTGCCCTGGCCTCTGGCGTCCTCTACGGCTCCTTCTCCCTCAAGGACCTCTTCCCAACCATCGCCTCCGGCTGCTCCTGGACCCTGGAGAACCCCGACCCCACCAAGTACTCTCTCTACCTCCGCTTCAACCGGGAGGAGCAGGTCTGCACCCACTTCTCGCCCATGGTGCTGCCGCTCGACCATTACCTGGCCAACTACACCTGCGACCCCCGCGGCGAGGCCGCCAGCCCCCCGCCTGCCGCCCAGGGCGCCGAGGAGGAGCAGGAGGAAGCGGAGCTGGAGCTGTGCGAGGGCTCAGGGCCCTTCACCTTCCTGCACTTCGACAAGAACTTCGTGCAGCTGTGCCTGGCGGCCGAGCCCGAGGCTGCCCCGCGGCTGCTGGCGCCGCAGGCGCTGGAGTTCCGCTTCGTGGAGGTGCTGCTCATCAACAACAACAACTCCAGCCAGTTCACCTGCAGCGTGCTGTGCCGCTGGCTGGAGGAGTGCCTGCAGGCGCCCGGCGCCCGGCGCTGCGGCTTCACGCACGCCGGCTGCAGCTGCCAGGCTGAGCCCCCGCGCCGCAACGGCACCGGCCGCGGTGCCCCCACCGTGCCAGCTGCCACCGCATGCTGCCCCACTGACCTGCGCGCCGGCGAGGCCGACGGCCTCCACCTGCCCGACGTGCGGCACGGTGAGCACGGTGAGCACCCGGGATGGATGGGGCTGACTGGGGATGCTACTGGGGATGGAGGGTGCAAAGCGGGTGCTGTGCATGGAGCAGGAGGTGTGCTGTGGATTGATCCTGTTCATGCGTGTTCCTTGGGCAGTGGGGTGTAAATTGGGTGTTGTACGTGGAGCAGGGAGGCTGTGCCGTGGATTGATCCTGCTCATGCGTGTTCCTTGCGGTAGTGGGGTGTAAATCGGGTGTTGTGCGCGGAGCAAGGAGGCTGTAATGGGTGAATCCTGCCCGTGCACACTGCCCATGGGAAGTGGTGCCAATGAGGTTCTGTTGGTGCAGAAGGGAAGCCATGCAATGGATGAATCCTACCTGTGCACATTCCCTAGGGTAGGAGGATGCAAACAGGGTGCTGTGCTGGGAGCACAGAGGCCATGCAATGGATGACTCCTGCCCATGTGCACTCTCAGGGCAGTGGGGTGTGATTGCCAGGCTCGGAGGAGCTGCCCCTTGCTCTGCCCTTGCCGTGGTCCGGCTGGCGCTGTGAGCTCTGCTTCGTGCCATGCCAGCCCGGGCTATTAGCCACGGCTGCTGTGGCACAGCCAGCATGGCACAGGGCTGCTGCTCACCTCGCTGCTTGCCCGAGGCAGGAACCCTTTCACTCTGCATTGGTGGAGACCTGGAAAACAATTTGCAGGTAAAATGACCCTTTCCAGTGGCAAATTACCCTTGACTGCTGCAGCCTGGGCGCTTGTTATTCCAGGCAGGAAGTCACCGCACGGCGAGGCCGGGCTATTAACCAGCCGGAATGAAGCCATTTGCTTGTTACCGAACCTCAAGTGAAGATAAAGCAGCCGCGCTCTCCTGGGCACTGGGGTTGGTGGGCTCGTAGCAGGGCCTGGCTTGTCCCAGTGCTCCCTTCATCCATGGAGCATCTCTGCTGAGGGGACGCAGGGGGTTCGGGGCACATCTGGCCAGATGTTCTCGCTCTGCCAGTGCTTGGTGATGCACAGGGAGGAGTGACCCCCAACTGAGCTGTGTAGGGTCTTTATCCAGCAGCTTAGGCAGCAGTGATGGGCTGTGGGTGTATATATAATTTCATTGGGATTTAGCATTTATTTCAGGAGCTAAATGTCATTATGGGCAGATCCCCTGACTAAATCCCTGGTCCGTTACAGCTGCATGTTACAAATCACCTCATCCCGAGGGGACCTGGTTTATTTATTCTGTTTCTTCCTTTTTTTCCCCTCTAAATTAAACTTCACTTGCATGTGAAGGGCTCAGTGCTGGGTCCAGGTGCCATTGCCAAGGTCAGGGGCCTGACGCCTGGTGTGGGTGCTGCAGGCTTCAGGGTGCTCTGCTTTTGTCCTTCTCCAGGGGTTCCACACCTCTCCACAGGTGGTTTGGTGGGGATAGCAATGCCAAGCATGGCTCAGAGACAGGATGCTGGGCTGGGTGATGGAGAGCAGGGTCCCTGCAGACCTGGTGTGCTTGGGCACAGAGCCGCTTGCCACCTCCCTGCAGGCTGGCACAGCAGCCTCTGTGATGGTGAGAGCATGAACTCCCTGCTCCTTCCCCACACGACATTCCATTAACACCTGCAGGTACAGTGTTCCTGCACCACCGGAGCTGCAGGGGTAACACACTGCCTTGGCTGCCCCGTGTGCCATGTTGCTGCCAGCCGGTGCAGCCCCTGTGCCCGGGTTTAGCCTGCACCCCACACCGGGCATGGGGCCGGAGCACACAGCACCCTTCATGGTGGCCAGGGGGGGTCTCGGGCTCCCCCTGTGCCCCATGGCATTCAGAATGGTTGCCTTTGAGGGTGGTGGTGGCAGCAGGGCTGAATGGCGCCTGTGAGCGGAGCCTTGGCGAGCACCCAGCGCTGATCTCACTGCTTCTCCTCCTCCAAGCACCACAGCCGTGCAGTGATGTGGGGCTGGCGCTCACCCAGGCGCTGCTCAGCCCCACTGCCACCCATGGCCCCTCTGTGCACCAGTGTCCCATGGGGTAGGGAGATGTTGGAGCTGGGGAGCCCTGGTTCAAGCACAGCGCTGGGTCCCTGGGGCAGAGAGCATAGATGGGAGTGGGGAAGGGGTTGAGGCTTTGAGGGGTAACGTCGGGCCCCTCACAGCCCATGCGTTAGGGCCCCACAGAGCCCACAGTGCTGAGTGGTTCCAGCTCCAGGCTGCATTGCCCCAAACCCATCACCCGTCAGAAATCAGTCCCCAGGATGGGACTGTGGCTTGTGGGACACAACTGGTCATGGGGGACACCCTGATGTCCCCACATAGCCCTGCCCTTGCAGCCCAGGCACCGTGCCATGGTGAGGGGCACTGGGGGACCCCCAGCCCAGATGTGGGTGCTGGTGGCGGCTGCAGCCACCCTGCAGCGACAGCCGTTGATTTAGTGCTCTCTGAAGGAAATTGAATTTGGTGCCTCTGTTGAACACAGCCCAGGAGAGCTCCTCGTATATCCTTGGGATTTATGGGTTTCCCAGGCACTCGCCGTGATGTGCATAATGCTGCTCATGGGGGTGAGCAGCTCCCTGCCTGCACAGGGAGCAGGATACACGGGGGGAAGGAGCTGGGGGTGACAGCGAGGGGTCCATGTGGGGGTTACACTGGTTGGAGGCAGAAGTGGGTGAATTTGGGTCCTGTTGATGGCTCTAATAGGTGTCAGTGCAGGCTCTAATGGCTCTAATAGGTGTCAGTGCAGGCAGTGCTCCCTGCCCGGGGCTGGGGTCACCTCTGTGTGTTACAACAGGAGCTGCCGCATGCCCAAAGCATGGCTGGGGGCTCCCTGCCCATGGGTGTCCCCATGTCACTGCCCATCCATCCCCTGTGGACCTCGGTGAGGTGGTTGTGCCATCCCCGGCTCTGTCCTGGCTGTCACCGCAGCAGTGTGGGGGGACACAGCCATGGTGCCTGGGGAGCCCCTGCTGGTTCCTGTGGTCCACAGGAGCTCCCCAATGTCCTGTGCCTGGGACAAGGGTCCCTGGTGCAGGGCAGGGGTAGCCCAGGGGGGGCTCTCTTGCTGAGCCCACCACATGCCAGTTAATTTCACACCAAGTGCTCTTGATGGATCGGTTGTTATTTTTGGTGAGCAGAGCCATACATTTGTGCCAGCTCAGTGCAGTGAGCTGTGCAGAGGGGATGGGAGAGCACAGCGGGGGCACAGCACCCCAGGCCATGCTCCTCCTGCAGCCCCTGTGATGGGGGATGTGAGCCTATGAGTGTGCTCACCCATGCTCTACCATCTCTTGCCCTTGGGGATGCCACACAGTGTGTGTCAGGCATCCCTGTATCCACTTGCAATGTCCCTTGTCCCCATTGCCGTCTCCATCCCCTGCCTGCTCTCACAGGAGCACTCCTCTCTTCCAGGCAATGCAGTCGAGGAGAACCAGAAGGTGAAGACCCAGTGGCCACGGTCAGCAGACGAGCCGGGTGTCTACATGGCCCAGACAGGTACCAGCATGGCCCCAGCACAGGACACTGGTGGCACTGGGCTTGGTAGCCGGTGGTGATGGAGGTGGAGAGACTCCCTTTGCTTCCTGCCTGCAGAGTGACTTCATTTGCTCCATTTCTGTGTTTTACACCTTCCCCTGAGGCTTGTAAAGCAAAGCACAAAAATCCATTATTAATTGTTTCATTCAAATGTATTTATTTGGCTCATCCATCGGGGTCACCTGAGCGTGCTGGTCCCCCCCTCACCCCCCCGCCAGGCTGATTTATGGTCAGAGGGCTCGGAGGTGAGCATGAGATGGATGCTGCAGCGCTCCCAGGGCTGCGCTCCATGTGCCTGGCATGCAGATCTCCTCCTGGCCACGCTCAGGTGCTCAAAGGGGTCCTGCTCCTCTGGGATCCATGTGGGGTGAACCCAGAGGTGACCTGGTCCAGCCCTGGTGTCCCTGTGTGACATGGAGCATTGTCACCTCCATGGGAGCCCTGCATCCTGCCTGTCTCCAGGACAGATTATCCCCTTCAGAGCCCTCCTCTGTGTATTCCTCTTTAATTCAAACTGATAGGCTTTTCTTCTGGCCTGTCCAATAGCTTCAGAGACACCATCAAGCTTAATAAGAGCCAGGTGGTTGTAAATGTCAGCGCTGTGCCTGGGTGGGGAGAGGGAACTGCATTCGGCTGCCCCGGTTTGGTGCTGACCCTCATGGAGGGCAGGATCCTGTGCCCAGACCCATTCTCCACATGCAGCTGGTGCTAGGTCTGAGGGTGGCACAGGCTCCTTCACCTTCCTTATGTCCTCAGTGCCATTGTCACCATGTCCTTGTGCTCGTGGGTGCTGCCTGGATCAAGGCCAGCTCAGATGGGGCTTGGAGCAGCTGCTCCAGTGGAAGGGGTCCCTGCCCATGGCAGGGGTTGGAGCTGGATGAGCTTTAAGGTCCCTTCCAACCCAAACTGTTCTGTTATTCTATGATCCTATGACCGTCTCCAGCTCCCTGGGCAGTCTCCATCTCTCAGGCTCCATGTCTCTGTCTCCCACAGGGGATCCGGCAGCAGAGGAATGGTCCCAATGGAGCGTCTGCTCCCTGACGTGCGGGCAGGGCTCCCAGGTACGAACACGCTCCTGTGTCTCTTCGCCCTATGGGACGCTGTGCAGTGGGCTCCTCCGGGAGACACGGACCTGCAATAACACAGCCACGTGCCCAGGTACGGGGGCCGCGGGGATTGCCCAGCTCTGCCTGGGGACAGTGGGGACGTGTCACTGGGGGTGCTGGGATGGATGGGGAGGGTGTCTCTGTGAGGCAGCACTGTTGTGGAAGCAGGTGCTGCCCATCCCAAGCTGGGCTGCTCCCAGACATCCCCCATCATCTCACCTTCCCAACTGTCCCTGCTCTTGGGAATCCAACAGGGAGCAAGCAAGCCTGGAATGGTGCTGCAGTGCTGGGGCATTTGCCTTGGGAGCAGCTGGGCCGGTGACCCCTCTCCATCCTGGGAAGCTAGGGGAGCCTCTGTGCTTTGTGGTGGAGGAGAAGCCAGGGCTGGAGCCTGCCCGGGGACCTCAGGGTGCTCTTGGGTCCCCAGCTGTGTAGGGCAGAAGGGGGTGAGCGGCTTGGTGCATAGAAGCAGGTTATAGGCAGGATGCTTGGGGGCTCACTGGGCCATGTACTGGTCTGTCTGTCCACGGTGGTGTCTGTGTGTCTTGTGTGGGACACTGGCAGTGTGGGATGTCCTGGCTAAGCCTAGTATGTTCTGGGGACTTTGCACCCCCAAAACACACTCCCTTCCATACTGGGGAGCACAGCCCTGTCCTGGCATTCCAGGGGGACCACAGCTCATGCAGGAGCATCCTTTAGGATGCATATGTGCCATGTGGATCCCTGCTCCCCTATTCCCCACGGGTGCTATGTGTGAGGAGCCATACCTGGTGCGGCGCCGCGGGTTGGGGTGACCCGTGCTGTGTGTGGATGTGGGGATGCGCCGGGGTCAGGACATGAACGGGATGATGGAGCAGGGCAGGGAGCGGCAGCGGCACCCGCTGCCCCTTGCGGCCCTCAGGGCTCAGGAGTGGTGATGGGGCAGGAGGAGCCGGTGGAGCCGTGGCTGGCTCCTCGGTGGAGCCCCGGACAGAGGGGTCTGCCGTGGGCAGGACCGCGGTGGCAGTGCCAGGGGCTGCGGTGATGGCTCTGTGCTGTGTTGCAGTTCACGGCGCATGGGAGGAGTGGTCCCCGTGGAGCCTGTGCTCGGTGACCTGCGGGCGAGGGGCCAGGACCAGGACGCGGCCGTGCGCGGCCCCGCGGCGCGGAGGGGAAGCCTGCGAGGGTCCCGAGCTGCAGGCCAAGCCCTGCAGTATCGCGAGCTGCCAGGGTCAGTACCTCCTTCCCCTGCTCCTTCCCATGGGAATGCCAGGACACGGCTCCGGGCGCTGCGAGGGACGGGTGGCACCGGCACGGAGGGACAGGCAGGGAGCACAGGGATGCTGTGCCATGGGCACATCCTCTGCTCCCTGCTGGGAACCTGGGTGCAGATCCAGCTCTGTCGGCCGTGCCAAGGCAGGACCAGCCTGGGAACCATGGAGGAGCTGGCTCCTTCCCTGCCCATTGCTGACCACTCCTTGTGGCAGGCTCAGTGCTGGCACCGGTGCGACAATGGGGACATCATGGGTAGGCGGCCGGAGGTGGCAAAGGGGTCAGTTTGAAGGTCTGTCTGTGTGTGGTGTGGCATCTTCATCCCTTCCTCCTGTGTGCCAGGATAGGCTCTGGTGGTGGCTGTGGGGTTTCTGTTGTGATGGACAGAGGTGATGCTGTGTCAGGCATGGACTCCACACATGGTGTGGAGATGTTGGTGACCGGCTTGGAGCCGGAGAGAGGTCAGGAGCTATGGGGTGCATGGGGTGCACCCCATGTGCAGCAGCTCCACCAGGGACCTGCCACTACGGCACATGGAGATGCTGCTGGAGTGATGGAAGCTCACAGCAGCTCCTTCTCCTCCTGCCCTGGCACTTACAGCAACCGGTTTTGTGGGGAGTGATGCTGGAGCTGCTGGTTTTAGTGGTCGGCAATGGCAGGGTCCCAGGAGCTCAGCCATGCAGCAAACTGGGTGCTGCGGTGCTGCGGGAGCAGCACTCGGGATCCTGAGGGAGCCAGTCCTGTTGACAGCTCCGATCCGGTGCTGGCTGCTGAGGGCAGCACAGGAGGAGCCGGCACAGCCGTAGGTTGGACCCGTTGCACAGAGCCCGGTGTGGGTCACGGGCAGCCGTGGCCGAGAGGCCGCCGGCCGGTGGGGCTGACGCCGCTCTCCTTGTCCCCGCAGTGGAAGGGCAGTGGCTGGAGTGGGGCGCCTGGAGCCGCTGCTCCGTCACCTGCGCCAACGGCACGCAGCAGCGGACGCGCCGGTGCAGCCTCTCGGCACACGGCTGGGCCGAGTGCCACGGGGCACACGCCGACGCACGGGAGTGCTCCAACCCCACCTGTCCCAGTAAGGCCCTGCGCGGGGGGGGGGGCGGGAGGGGAGCCACGTGTGCCTATGGCACAGCACATCAGGGCACAACACACCACTGCACAGCACATCAGTGCACGGACATCAGTGTGCACCATGTCAGTGTGCACTACATCAGGGCACGGCACATCAGTGTGCACCACGTCAGTGTGCACTGTGTCAGTGCTCACCATGTCAGTGTGCACTACATTAGGGCACAGCACATCAGTGTGCACCACATCAGTGTGCACTGTGTCAGTGCTCACCATGTCGGTGCATGGCACATCAGTGCATACCACATCATTGCACACCATGTCAGTGCACGGCACATCAGTGCACACAACATCACTGCACACCACTTCATTGCACACCATGTCAGTGCACAGCACATCAGTGCGCACGGTCCAGCCTTACATCTTCTGCAGTGTCACCACTGGTGACACGAGGATGCAGATTTGGGCATAGGGGAGCAGGAGCCAAAGGGTGATGCCAGAGATCAGCAGCCACCCTCCCTTGTACCGACCGAACCCACTGGGCACGGAGTCAGGGATTCACCCTGTGTGCTCACCCCTGTGTTACACTAGGGGCACCCGTTGGTGCCAGGGGGCTACAGGTCCTGGTGTGCTTTGGGTGTACAGACAGGTTTGAGTTGTTGTGTGCGCACATGGGGCTGGCTCTGGGGATGGAGGGACAGCAGGCAGGGGTAGGCAGGCCAAAGGATGGATCCTGTTCTCATCATGTCCTTCAACCTCATCTTCATCTTGTCCTCTGAGCCCTTGGCATTGGTCGCAGGCGTGGAGAGGGGTGATTGCTGTGCCATGGCCACCACGGCAGCCGGAGTGGGTATTTGGCTCTGCCATACACCCAAGGAGGCCCTTGGGCTGCTGGCACGGGTAGCATCTGCAGGAGATTTCAATCATTGATCCATGGATTTCATACCCAGAGGGGCTTTTGATCCATGGCATGGGGGCAGCCGTAGCTGGTGCCTGTCCTGTCTCCAACCCTCTGGTGCCCCTTCCCCTGCTGAGCCAGGTGTCCCATGGTGTCCCCATCCCCACAGCAGACAGCAAATGGGGCCCCTGGAACCACTGGAGCCTCTGCTCCAAGACGTGCGACACGGGCTGGCAGCGGCGCTTCCGCATGTGCGAAGGCTCCGGCATGCAGGGCTACCCCTGCGAGGGCTCCGGCGAGGAGGTGAAGACCTGCAACGAGAAGAAGTGCCCAGGTAGGGACATCCCTCCCCCAGTGCCCATCACCCTGCATCCAGCCTGCGTCTGACCCCTCTTCTCACCCCCAGCCTACCATGAGATGTGCAAGGACGAGAACGTGATGCTGATGACCTGGAAGAAAACAGCTGCAGGGGAGATCATCTACAACAAGTGTCCCCCCAATGCCACGGGTGAGGGGCGCAGGGTGACGGGTGGCACCAGGGGTCATGCCCACCCTCCGTGTGCCGGTTCCTGCGCCAGCTCCAAACCTGGTTGTCCCACACAGGCTCTGCCAGCCGCCGGTGCCTGCTGAGCCCCCATGGTGTTGCCTACTGGGGCGTCCCCAGCTTCGCCCGCTGCATCTCCCGCGAGTACCGATACTTGCATCTCTCAGTAGGTGCTCGCTCTGACGTGGACCCTCCTTACCCTCCTCTCCCCTCCCAGCACTAGGGTCTGCCCCATCCCTGGGCAACCCTGGCTGCCTACCACATGGGGAAACTGAGGCAGGGCCCCGCAGACAGGGCTGGGAAATGGGACCCCATCCTAGAGCCAGAGGTCCAGGCTGTGCTCCTGTGTCCTTTGGAAACCAGGGTGGGAAGGACCCCCAACACCCCCGTATCCTACTCCTACCCTAAGTAGTGCAATTAGCCCTGCAGTGTCCACCCTTCCTGTGCTCTGAGCATGGTGAGGGACTGGGGGATGCTGCTGAGGGTGCTGGTGGCCAAGTGACACTGGTGTCCTCCCCCTGTACAAGCTGCGGGAGCATCTGGCCAAAGGGCAGCGGGTGCTGGCAGGCGAGGGCATGTCTCAAGTGGTGCGGAGCCTGCTGGAGCTCATGGCTCGCAAGACCTACTACAGTGGAGACCTGCTGTTCTCCGTGGAGATCCTGCGCAACGTCACCGACACCTTCAAGAGGGCCACGTACATCCCGTCCTCTGAGGACGTGCAGGTAACGGGGCTGGGGACGGTGAGGGACAGCCCTGGGGTGGTCGGTGCCCAGCCCCGGCCCCGCTGAGCCCCAGCCCCGCAGCGCTTCTTCCAGGTGGTGAGTTACATGGTGGATGCGGAGAACAGGGACAAGTGGGAGGATGCACAGCAGGTCAGTGGAGCTGGACATGGGCACGGGCGCCCGGTGTGCAGCCGGCACCATCCCACCCCCCCCCTGCCCGCAGGTCTCTCCCGGCTCCGTGCACCTCATGAAGGTGGTGGAGGACTTCATCCATCTGGTGGGGGATGCACTGAAGGCTTTCCAGAGCAACCTCATCGTCACCGACAACCTGGGTGAGCACTGGGGGGCACGGGGCTCGGTGAGGGCAGGGGCTGGGTGCTGACACCGGCTCTGCCCCCCCAGTGATCAGCATCCAGCGGGAGCCTGTCACCGCTGTCTCCAGTGACATCAACTTCCCCATGAAGGGGCGCCGGGGCATGAAGGATTGGGCCCGCAGCTCCGAGGACAAGCTCTTCATCCCCAGGGAGGTGCTCAGCCTCGCCTCTGCCGGTGAGCCAGCACCGTGCACGTGTGTGCATGTGTGTGAGTGAGTGTGCACGTGAGAGCACATCTGGGGCTCTGCATGTGTGTACATGTGTGTGAGTGTGCACATGTGAGTACACATCTGGGGCTCTGCATGTGTGTACATGTGTATGAGTGTGCACGTGAGAGCACATCTGGGGCTCTGCACACATGTACATGTGTATGAGCATGCACATGGGAGAGCACATCTGGGGCTCTGCATGTGTGTACGTGTATGAGTGTGCACATGGGAGTGCACATCTGTGGCTCTGCACGTGTGTGCACGGAGCATGCCCGTGTGATGAGGTGCACATTCACACACATGTGAGCCAGCGTATCCGGGCATGTGTATCTGTGTGCCTGTGAACATGTGGGGCTGTGTGTGTGTAGCTGCACACCTGGGAGTACCTGTGTGTGCCGTGTGTGCCATGCCTGTGCCAGGAGGGGTTCCCTGTCCCGTGTGCCAGGAGGGGTTCCCTGTGCTGTGTGCCAGGAGGGGTTCCCTGTCCCGTGTGCCAGGAGGGGTTCCCTGTCCATGTACCAGGCTCACGGTACCTCTCTCCTTTGCCGCCTGCAGAAGCAGATGAATCATCCCACTTTGTCATCGGGGCTGTGCTGTTCCGCACGCTGGGGCTCATCCTGCCCGCGCCCAGGTGAGTGCGCTGCCCGCTGTGCCCGCGCCGGTGCCCATCCCTGTGACAGCCGCTGCCGCCCCCCCCGCAGGACCCCCCTGGCCGTCACCTCCAAGGTGCTCATGGTGACCGTGCGCCCTCCGACCAAACCCGCTGAGCCCCTCGTGCTGGTGGAGCTGTCCCACATCATCAATGTGAGTGTCCCCATGTCACCTCCTGCTCCCCGTGGGTCCCACCAGCCCCAGCCCCAGCAGCTCCTCGGTGGGGATGTGCCAGTGCTGGGGGAGCCGGGCAGGGCCCATGGACCAAACACCCTTCTGGGGATGGGAGAGGGGCAGGGGGTGAAGTTCTGACCCGACCCCTGTCCACAGGGAACGTCCCACCCGCAGTGCGTCACCTGGGACTACTCAAGGACGTGAGTGGGGACAGGGGCATCACTGGGTGATGGGATGGGGAGTGGGGCTGGTCCCTCACTGGAGTGAACTGGGATGGCTGTGCCCGATGCTGCCAGCCTGCCAGATGCAATCTGTGAGCATGGAGGCAGCAGTGAGGGAAAGTAGGGCATGGGGAGGGGGCCAGGCTCCGGTGGGGGCTCTGCACCCCGAGGCACTGGCTCCAGCACAGCTCCAGTGCTGATGGGGAGGTGATGGGTTGTGGTGAGTGTGGCCGGTCCCAGCCTGGCCCTGGGTGGGATGAGCTGCAGTCCCAGCTGTCCCACAGACCCGGTTCCCAGGTTCCCTGCCTTGCTGGGGGCTCTGGCTGCTCTCCCAGTGCATGGCCAGTGTCACCACAGGGCACCCAGACCCCTCCTGGGGGGTCCTCCTGGGGGTACCCAGTCAGGTTTGGCTTTGGGGCAGCACATCTCTGTTGTGAGCCATGGGGGCTCCTGCCCTGGTGCTGCCTCATCCCTATCCATCCCCACTCCTCCTCCTGGGCCTGTCCCCCCTCTCTGTGGTTTCCCCCTCCCCCCAGACCTGTTTGATTAAAAATGAAGCCTTCACATTGCACAGCTCCATGAGGGTCAGAACCAGGATGGGCCGGGCAGCGAGGGGGGATTAACCTGTCCCAGGCAGTGACCCCTCCATCCACCACCCCCAAGCAGGGCCAGCAACGGGTTAAGTCTGGAGAGGCTGAGGGGCTGTGCCCGTGTTTGATCATTGCTCCCCCTCACTCTCCATTCCCGTTAACCAGGGATGCTGGCTTGGGAAACTGGGACACCGAGAGCTGCCAAACCCTGGAGACCCTCCCAGCGCACACCAAGTGCCAGTGCCGCCAGCTCGCCACCTTCGCTGTCCTCGCCCAGCTGCCCAGAGACCTGGTAGGGACTGGGATGAGCCTGCTGGGAACGTGGCCTGCAGATGGGGGTGATCCCTGGGCTGTGGGGCCTGGCCGAGGCAGGGGTCCCAATGGCAATGGGCAGGGTGCTGCCTGCAGGCGTCCTGGTGGATGGGGTGGGCGCTGGAGGGGAGGGGGGTGTCCTTCATCACCCATGGGAAGGACTCCTGGCACCCCAAGGATGGGCTCATGTGAGCACGGGGCTGCTGTGGTCTATAGGACTCCATGCAGGGCATTGCTGTGTGCCAGGAGGGGAGGGGCAGGCCTGGCCGCAGCATCCCCCATCCCATTGCTATTCCACCTGCATCCCGCGTCAGCATGGAGATGGGCACGGGTCCCAGGGAAGCTGCCTTGGCTGCGATGCCACCACCCCCCCGGCAACAGGGGGTCCCCAACCAGGGGGGTGGAGGGGCCCACTGGTGCACAGGGAGCAGCTGGGGAGGGCTGGACTCAGCCATTTCCCCCTCCCTGTTCCACACCAGGCCATGGACTCCTTGGGTGCCCCATCCGTGCCGCTGATGATCGGCTGCGCTGTGTCCTGCATGGCCCTGCTGACACTGCTGGTGATCTACGCTGCCTTCTGGAGGTGACACTGGGACAGAGGGGAACCTGGGGACACATGGGGTCAAGACCATGCAGGAAGGGGGTGACAAAAGGGGGGCACCACATGAACAAAGGCTCAGCACCAATGTGATGAATTGCAGTGTGGTGGGAATGGAATAACCATGGCAGCAGCCGCTGGTGAAGGACAGCACCTGCAGTGTGCTATGGACAGGGATGGGTGTGGGACAGGCTGGTGCCCCAGCCCCACTCTGCTCCTGCCCACAGGTTCATCAAGTCAGAGCGCTCCATCATCCTGCTCAATTTCTGTGTGTCCATCCTGGCCTCCAACATCCTCATCCTTGTGGGGCAGTCCCAGATGCTCAGCAAGGTGAGTGCCAGCACCGTGCCCCCTTCATGGGGGTCCCTGGTGGGCACAGGGGCTGCAGTGGGTCCGAGCCCTCTTCTCCTGGCCACTCTTCTCGTCCCTGCTGGCTCCCAGCATCAGATTGGATTTGGATTAACTCAATCTCAGGATCAAATCCTTTGAGCCAGAGGCTTTGACACAAACCTTGTCTGGGGTTGGGAGTTTAAGCCCCACGTGGCTGCGGTGGTGCCGCGATGCCTCCATTGATGTACCCACATCCCTGCAGGGTGTGTGCACCATGACAGCCGCCTTCCTCCACTTCTTCTTCCTCTCGTCCTTCTGCTGGGTGCTGACGGAGGCCTGGCAGTCCTACCTGGCAGTGATCGGCCGGATCCGGACACGCCTGGTCAGGAAACGCTTCCTGTGCTTGGGATGGGGTAAGAGCATGGCAGGGTTGGTCCCGGTGGGCAGAGGGAGGCACCGCAGGGTTGTCCATAGGGGAAGCTGAGGGGCAGTGGAGGAAAGCAGATTGTGGTGTCTTGGCTCCTCTGACCAGCCAGACCATGGGGGCTGACAGAAAGGCCCCATTCCCATCACAGGGGTGATGCTGGGGGGTGACAGCACTGCCACCCCCTGCAGCTCCAGCCTCATCTCCCCTCTTCAGGGTTGCCAGCCCTCGTGGTCGCAGTCTCTGTTGGCTTCACACGGACCAAAGGCTACGGGACAGCGAGCTAGTATGTGGGGAAAGGGACACAGGGCTGGGCATGGGACCGCTCCAGGCTGGGAGCAGCACTGCAAGCAGGGGATGGGGACCTGGATGGTGCCATCTGCACCAGCCCTGACCCCGCATGGTCCCTGCAGCTGCTGGCTCTCACTGGAGGGCGGTTTGCTCTATGCCTTCGTGGGACCCGCTGCTGTCATCGTGCTGGTGAGCTGACCCCGAGCCTGGGACCCCCAAACCCCACCCCGCTGTGTGGTGGGTGCCAGCCCTGCCTCGCCGAGGGCTCCGTGCCCTAATCCCGGCGCCGCTCTCGCCCAAGGTGAACATGCTGGTGGGCATCATCGTGTTCAACAAGCTCATGTCCCGCGATGGCATTTCAGATAAGTCCAAAAAGCAGCGAGCTGGGTAAGTGCCCTGTGCCCATGGGGCTGTCCCGGGGCTGCCGCGGTGCTCCCGGCCCTGCCGCAGGGCACGGCAAGGGGTGTCCGATGGCTGCGGACTGGGCACGGGGCACACTTCACTCCATCAGCGGGTGGTGGGAGCCGAGCATGGGGCAGCCACAGCTCCTCCTTGCAGGCTGCTGGGGGGGGAGGTCACCCCAGCACCTTCCCCTGGGGAAGGGGGAGCCGCACACTGCGGAGCCCGTTCCCTGCTGCCAGCGGAGGGGGCTGAGCCCTGCCTGCCCCATCCCACCACTGCTCACCATTAACAACTGCTGCTTCCCTCAACTAACCCGACTCTTCTCTTTCTTTCTCTTTTTCTACTCCCATTTGCTTTTTGCCTCTGTCCATTTGTCCGTCCATCCCTCCCTCCCTATCTCTGTCCATCCATCCGTCCATCCGTCCATCCATCCATCCGTCTGTCCATCCCTCCCTCCCTCCATCTGTCCGTTCACCCTGCTCTCCCATGGCCTTGCTCCCCTCACCTGCATCCCCGCGTGGCCCGGTCCTGGCCGTGGGGCGCTGGGGGTTGGTGGGCTCCTAGCTCCAAGCCCCCCCCCTGCGGCAACCTGCTGCTGAAATGCACCAAGTGCGGCGTGGTGTCCAGCGCGGCCATGACCTCCGCCACCGCCAGCAGTGCCATGTTAGTGCCCACCACGCGTCCTCCCCGCCCCCAGCACAGCCTTGAACCCGGGGGGGGTCTGTGGGCATTGCCCTGGGGTGGGGGTCATGCTCTGGGTTGGGGGTCCCAAGGCAGGGTGAAGGCTGTGTGCTTGGGGCGGCCCCACCGCGGCCATCACGTCTGCATGGCATGGCTTCCTGCAGGTCACGTCATTGTGAGGGCTCAGCTTCCCTTCCCTGGGGCAGTCTGGGAGTGGGGAGGGAACGAGGGGACCCATGGGGCATGGGACAGTCCTGGCCTTGGGGTGTCTCTGGGACCCTCTCCCTGGCTGGGCTGTGACCACTGCACCCTGGTCAGTGCAGGTCCCTGGTCCCACGGGTTAGTTGCAACAGAAGCAGCCCCAAAATTCACTGTTCAAAAAGAAAGAAACCCCATTTATGCTCTTGTTGTGGCTGTGGGAGGGTGATGGTGGCCCCATGTCCCCCCTCACACTCTGTGGGGACAGGGACGTGTGGCTGTGCCCTGCCTGGGCTGCTTGGCAATGCTGCTGGCTCAGCCTGGGTGGGCACAAGGAGCCCAGGGACCCCTCACCCTAAGGCAGGCACCAGCCAGCACTCGGGGACACCACAGAAGAGGGGTCATGGGGGTCTGGGGGGTGCTGGGGTTCAGTCAGCCCCGTCAACATTGCAGGGTGAGGGGTGATGCTCAGGGGGCTGTTGTGGGGCAGCCCCGGTGCAATGGGCTCACCCCAGCCCCTCTCTCCCTGCCCCAGGGCATCGCTGTGGAGCTCCTGCGTGGTCCTGCCTCTGCTGGCGCTGACCTGGATGTCGGCCGTGCTCGCCATGACCGACCGGCGCTCCATCCTCTTCCAGGTCCTCTTTGCCGTCTTCAACTCTGTCCAGGGCTTCGTCATCATCACCGTGCACGGGTTCCTGCGCCGAGAGGTGCGGTGGCCCCAGGGGGTGCCGGGGCGGGGGGGACACCCCTGGCTGCGGGGCCATGACCGGCTCTGTCCACACAGGTCCAGGACGTGGTCAAGTGTCAGATGGGGGGATGCAGGAGCGAGGAGAATGAAAACTCACCCGACTCCTGCAAGAATGGGCAGGTTCAGATCCTGGTGAGTGCAGCAGCACCAGTGAGGGATGCAGCGGGCAGTGGTGTGGGATGCAGTGGGCAGTGGTGTGGGATGCAGTGGGCAGTGGTGTGGGATGCAGCGGGCAGTGGTGTGGGATGCAGTGCACAGTGGTGTGGGATGCACTGGGCAGTGGTGTGGGATGCAGTGCACAGTGGTGTGGGGTGCTCACCCCACTGGGGCAGGGTCCCCCTTGCAAACTGCATTGCCCCCCATGCTGGCCAAGATGCATTCATTTCGCTGTCTCTCTCCCCTCTTTCTCTCTCCTCTGTCTCTCTCTTCCCCTCTTTATGTATTTTTATAGACAGACTTTGAAAAGGACGTTGACCTGGCGTGTCAGACAGGTGAGGTGTCCCCGGCCACTGCAGGGGCTGCTGTCACCATGGGACAGGGACAGGCAGCGTGTGCTGGGGGTCGGACCCATGGCTGGCTCTGACCCCGCTCCCTCCCGCAGTGCTGTTCAAGGAGGTGAATACCTGCAACCCTGCTACCATCACGGGCACCTTGTCCCGCATCTCCCTGGATGGGGATGAAGACCCCAAGCTCAACACCACCCCCGAGGGTGGCCTGGGCTTCTCCAGCCTGCCAGGAAACATCCCTCCCTCCAGCATCCTGGTGCAGGTCCCCAAGATGACACCCAACGTGGTGGCAGGTTTGGGTGAGCTGGGGGACCCACCGGGGCAGCAGCTGGGGCTGGAGGCAGCCGGTCCCGTGTACCTGTGCACAGAGAGCAGCCTGCGGCCAATGGAGTACGGGTGGCTGCGGGCGCCCGAGCCCCCCCGGGAGAGCGACTACATGATGCTGCCGCGCCGAACCAGCAGCCTCAAGCGTTTCCCACGGGATGAGAGCACCGAGGAGGGGGTGCCCGGCGGGACGGGGCGCCCGGCAGCCGAGGGTGATGCCTACCCTGGCTTCGTTGCGGTGGATCATGTGAATGTGAACTTGAACCAGCCCTATGGCACGGTGAAAGCTCCCTATGGCCTCCAGTTCAAACAGCATCCCAGCATGCGGCAGATCCTGGCCTCGGAGCTGTCGGAGCGCAGCCGCACCATGCCCCGCACCGTGCCCGGCTCTGCCATGAAAGTGGGGTCCCTGGAGGTGAGTTGGGGGCTGGTGAGGACACACACCATGAATGGGGTTTGGGTGAGGGTGTAGCATGCATCAGCCCCATGCTCCCTGCTCAGCATCCCACCCTCTGCATGGAGCAGCACGATGGGTGTCTGCATGTCCCCACCTGGTCCTGGAGCTCTGTGTCCCCAGCCGGGTTCTGCCTCGTACGAGTGGCAGAGCCTTGGGCTGACATGAGCTTCCCCTGCCACATCCTGGGCCTGTAAAGACCTTTCCCTTTTCTTCTCCATCTCCTCCCCCTGCTCCGGGCAATGTGTGTCCCCTACCAGAGGAAGAGGTTGCGATACTCAGATCTGGACTTTGAGGTAAGCCCCACCATGGGGCTGGGCACCATCCGGGTTCTAAACCAACTCATCCCTCTGCTTGATGGCAGCAAAGCATCAGCCAAGCTCAGAGGGGTTTATCCAGGCAATGAGTGTTGGCTCTTGATTAAAACACCAAGAGGAGGAGTTGCAGGGGGCTCTGGAAGGGGTCAGGGATGGGGATCACAGTGGGGAGGATGTGCCAAGGGGCACAGGGCCGAGTGGATGGCCACAGGCCCTGCTCTCACCCCGCAGAAGGTGATGCACACACGGAAGCGCCACTCTGAGCTTTACCATGAGCTCAACCAGAAGTTTCATACACTGGACCGGTACCGAGCCCCGGCTGCCGGCTCCTCCAAGGTGAGGTCCTGGGGACCAGTCTGCTCCTCTGCACCCCTCTCTCTCCCCCTGCATGCACTGGGGCTGATGGGGACATGGGGCATCCCTGGAATGATGCTGGAGCTCTGCGTGCTGGGTTTTTCCACAGCGAGAAAAGCGGTGGAGCGTCTCATCGGGTGGCGGGGACAAGAGCATGGCCAATGTAAGTGCCTGGGCCCCATCCCACATGGGATGGAGCATGGTGGCGGTGGTGGTGGTGGGACATGGCCATGCACCCGGCTGCTTGCCACAGCTCCCTCTTTGACCGCAGGATGCCGCCAGCCCCAAGGAGCAGCAGCTCCAGGCACCGGCAGCGCCACCGAAGCCCTGGAGCACGTTCAAGGCGATGACACTGGGGTCCCTGCCCAGCGCCCAGTGGGACCGGCTGGAGCTGCGATGCGCAGACTGGGGGGGCCCCTGCGCCGGCCTGGATATGGCCGATGGTGACTTCCAGACCGAGGTGTGAGCCCCACACCCACCACCACCGTCTTGGACCAGCCGAGATGCTGCGTTTGCTCCATCCTCCACAGCAGCCGGGGACCCCTTGCGTGGCCGGAGCCATTGCCATGGCACACACCGCGCTCCCCCCGGCTGCGGCCGCCTCCACCCGTCCTTCGCGTGGCCACCCTCCCGATGCGGGTGCGGAGGGGACCCGTGCACCCCCCCCCCATGCTCCCCCCACTGCTCACACCTGCACCCCCCGGGGCAGGTGCGGCCTCGAGGCCGTCGGATCCTCATTTCTTTTGTACCGGGATGTTTCTTCACGCCGTGCACCGTGTGCACGCGAGCGGCCCCCCCGGCGCCTGTCCCAGCCCTCCCTCCATCCCCACACGGGGAAGGTGCTGTTGTTGTTGGAAATAAAGGTTCACTCTCTGTGGTGCTGTGGGGCCACAGCCTCGTGTCCAAGCCAGGGAACGGGGGGGGGGTGTCACCCTGTGGTGGCTGGTTCCCCCCCCCCCCCAGCTATCAGCATCCTGCTGAGCCCCTGCCCTTGCCTTGCAAATGAGTCTTATCATTGGAGCCAGGAGCAGTGAATTACATGGTAATTAATCCATGAGCAAATTAGTAACTTCGGAGGCAATTCCCATGTAATCTGCAGAGGGATGGAACGTGGAGCATCCCTGGCATCAGCACAGGCGCAGCTGCCTGGGGCACGTGAATGCCAGGCTTGTGTTAGACCAGGAGATGTGGTGGGAGAACAGGGCAGGACTTGAGCTTGGGGAGTGCTGGAGGAGAGGACATCCCTACACTGTGGCTCTCGAGGACTAATGGGGGCTCTGCTAAGGGCTTGGCTGGACTATGGCACTGACACCATGGGAAGGGCTGTGATGGTTGGGAGCATTGATCAGCACTTGTATTTTGGGTACACAACTTTCCCTCAGCGATGGAGCTGGTGGGAGCCATGGGATACAGCACAGTGGATGCCAATACTGCTGGGACAGCTGGGAAAGGATGCTGCCCAGTCTGGACCAGTGGCTTCTAAGGTGCTGGTTTGCTCCTCATCTGTGCTCAGCACCCTGCAAACCTGGGATTCCCTGAGCCCCTGGGTGCTGGGGCTGAGGACAAAGGTGCTTTCCCCCACCACAGCATCAGATTGTCCTCCAGAGCAGGCTGGGAGCCATGGAGATGTGCCTGTGAGATGGGGCATGCAATTGGGCAGGGTGATGGGGAGCATCATGGGCTGAACCTGCCTTGGGAGTGTCTGGAGCTGCCAATACACACCCGGGAGTGTGGGGTCTCCCAGGCACCCCAGTTAAGGCTGAAGCATTAATCACATAACAGCTCATCCCAACACCACCCAGTTTGGGTTTGGGGTGTGGGAAGGAGCAGGCTGGAGGCTGTAGCACGGTGATGAGGGCAGGGAGGAGGTGGCCGCCCTTGGGGAAGGCAAGGGAAGGTACCAAATCCTCCTCCTCATTAAACCGTTCTCAACCACAGCAGGAAGGGGATCCCAGCCCGGCACAGCCGCCTCCTGCCCGGGGTTTGCCGGCTCTGGGCTGGTGCCAGCTCCAGTTGTGCAATAGATGCCGGAGCACGGGATGAGGGGACAGGGCTGCAGCCGGGGCTGCGATGGGGCTCATCCCATCCCCAGGGCTGTGTGCCTGCTGCCATGGCCTGGCTGCTGATGTGCCTGCTAACGGCAGCCGCATTCTCTTGCCCCAGCTGCCGGGAGCCGCATGCAATGGGATCCCCCCGCCCCGCTCTGGCTCCAGCTCCTTTCCCTTCCCATCCAAGCGCAGCCGCGAGTCAGCGTCAGGCTTTCCCAGGGCATCTGGTGGCAATTAGCAGCTCTTATTAGTCACGGAGACGCCATATGCGGTGAGGGAGCGGAGCTCGGGAGAGGGCTTGCGGGGGAACAAGGGGAGCCCCCAGTCCTGCGGCTCTCGGCAGTGTCTGGAGGATGCAGACGGGTCCAAGGAGGTTGGAAGCTCTGGAGCCATTTTCCATCCGCAGCTTCCACCCGAGCCAAGCCTCCTGCTCCCCCCGTGCCAAACCCGTTCAGTTCGGGGGGCGGAAACGCTGGAGAAGCGGCTGTGAGGCTGCGCCGCTCCCGGCGGTGCGGGGGGACCGGAGCTCCTCTCTTGGCTCCGCTCTTCGGCAAACTATTTCCTCCGAAAGAGGCGAAACTGCGGCTCTAACAGCGAGGAAACAAACGGGCCCTGTCAGGCCGGGCAGGCTCCTTCCTTCCCGGCTGAGAGCTGGGACCTGGGGCAGGGAGAGAGGGGGATCCGTGCCTCAAGCAGTGCAGGGATAAACGCTGAACCGCCGGAATCCCCACCGCAGGAATTCCCTCCTGCCCATTGCCTCCCAGTAAGGGAGTGCTGCTGTTACCATCGCCCCCGGCCCTGTGGGGGCTGAGCTCGGCGGAGGAGGTGGGAGCCCCATGGTAACACTTGGGGTTGGAGGCAAACTGTCTCCAGCCCGAAAATTGCCGGGTTCTGCTCCGGCTTGTATTTCCTGGCATCTGGAGCCGGTGTTTCTGGGAAGAGCTGCTTGTCTCTGCGTTTTCCTGCTGGGTCGGTGGGCAGGGGCCGCAGGATCTGGATTTTCCATCCCCCAGCTCGGCAGCATTCCAGGGAAAGCCGGCAAGGGATGGAAACAGACTGATCCCCTCTTAGCAGAGTGCTGGGGAGGCAGGATCCCATGCAGCGGCACAAGGGAAGCAGGAGCAGAGGTTTCCATCCAGTGTTCCTGGGGCTGGCGAGGTCCCTTCATACCACTGGATTGGGCACAACGTACCCAGGGGGGCACCCTGGCAAATGAGCGAAACTGAGGCACGGGAGGACCAGCAGGAGGGAGGAACCCGAAGATGTTCACAGCTAGATTTGAGGGCCCAGGTTGCTGCTGGCTGTGCTGGTCTGGCTTGAGAGGAAGGGATGCGGCTGCCCTTCGTCCCTGCTCTGCTGTGGGGCCAGGGCTGGGCTGTGGGACAAGGAAGGTCCTACCTATGCGATGCTCAGACCCTGCACGGGAAGTTGTGGCTGCTGGTTGGCTACAGAGAAAAAAATCAGCTCGGGATGAAAAATTGCCTAATGAACGGGAATTATGGAAGTTTCATTCTATCTCATCCTCACTTGCTTTAATTACCCTTAATTACTGCAGCAGGAACCTTGAGGGAGGATGGAGCGCTCTGTCACTGCACCTCGGGGGCTGGCCCTGCATAAATGGCAGAGTGGAGCCGCTTGGTTTGCCCGCGACAGCTTATTTACTGTGGGCTGAATAAATATCAGCTGTTAATTGCTGCGCCTTCATTGAGATGGATGCTTCCTGCACACACGTTTGTAAAGCTTCCGTGTAAATAGATCCATCACTGTTGGGGAGGAAAAGCGGCTGAGCAGGGTACCTCGTGGTGTGTATGGGGCTTCCCGCAGGGATGGGATGAAGGGATGGGGTCACCCATGGGTGCTTTGCATTCCTCAGACCCCAACTTGAGTGAGTTGCTGTCCTGGGTGGGTCTGTTCCCTGCCTGCTCCCTGCCTGCAGGGGCTCGGGATGGCCTGGCTCGCCTTGGCATGGGATGCTGGCATGGATCCAAGCAGTGGGGCAGTATTCGGGGCTGGTGCATCTCTGTGGCTCCTGGTGGAAGCTGGGATGGGTGCTGGAAGCAGCCAGTGCCCAGTGAAGATGGTTCAGCTCTGGACAGTCAATGGCTCTGCTGCTGGGGACCAGGGAGAGCCGTGGCAGACACAAGCAGCATTCCTGGTGCAAGCAGCGATGCCAGCGGGATGATGGCAGCAGAGACCCTGAGCTCCAGCACCTTGTCCTGGGGCAGACTGTCCCCAAGCCCCCAAGCACCGGATGAGCGCTCCTGGGAGGACACCATCATACCAATAGTGGTGACCATTCTGGCCAGCGACTCCCATCCTCAGTGCCAAGACCTGGGTCCCCTCTGGTCCCTGGAATGAAGAGCTGCTCCCCAGGGCTGGAAGCCAGGGAATGGGGTTTGGGACGGGTCCTGTCCTGCGGGAGGGGTCCAGCCCCTGGGAGGGAGGGGAGGGACGGGGGGGGGGGGAGGCGCTACAGGAGGAGGAGGAGGGCGGGGATGCGCGGGCGGGAGGCAGCTCGGTCCCCCCAGGCTGGGAGGCGGAGGGAGGGCAGCGCCGGGGGCGGCTCGGGCCCCCCCGGAGGGAGGCGGGGAAGGCGGCGGAGCTGCCGGTGTCCTGCGGCGCTCCCACCGCCCCGACGGCCGGAGCCAGGTGAGCCCCGGGCACGGGCAGAGCGGACGGGCCCGTTCATTACCGTCATTAACCACCGCCCCGGGGCGGGCCGGGGATGGGGATGGGGCTAGGGCAGGGGCCGGGACCGGGGCCGGGGGGATCCGCTGGTGCGGAGGGTGCGAGGGTTGGAAGGACGGGGAGCGGGATGGGGGTTTGGGTGGGTGCAGGGGGAGCAGGACGGGCTCAGGAGGTGCCAGACGCAGCAGAGGGAACCGGGAGGTGCAGGCAGAGCTGGGGGTGCAACAGAGCTAAGTGCAGGCAAGGCGGAGGCAGGGTCCTGGGTTGCTGTGGCTGGGATGGAGTGGCAGGGATGCAGGTCTTGCTCCTGCCTTGAGTGGTGCTGAGCGTGTCCGGTGTGTCCCAGCGCCGGCTCCTGCAGCCCGGCCTTGCCTCGTGGCAGGAAGCAGGCAGGAGGGAGCCAGGTCGGTGTGACTTGCAGGGCCTGGGCCAAGCGGGGATCCACATGGCAGCAGGAGATAAAATGGGAGGGAGCAAGACCATTCCCGGGGGTGCCCGTGTAGGAGGCAGCAGTTCTGCTCTGGGGCACCTCAGCCTCTGTGTTTCCAGATGTTTGGAGTAAATCCAGAGGTTGGGGTTGGACCGAGCCCGTGAATCCTGACTGGGATGTTGGGGTTTGCCCTGTGTGCTTGGGCTGCGTGTGGAGCAGATGGGGGATCCAGCAGTGGATGGGGCCACACTGAGCCCCCAGAACCTGCCCGAACCATGATCAGCAACTTCTCCATGCTGGTGGCTTTGCTGGTGGTTGGTGCCCACCATGTGCTGCCACATCTCTCCCTTGCAGGCAGCCACATTGCACTGAACCACTGCCCTGGGCACCATGAAGGGTCTCTGGGCCCTCATGCTCGTGGGGCTCATCAGTGCCTGTGAGGGGAAGGAGCTGCCACCAGCAGAAGGTAAGAGCACTGGGAACCAGGGCTTGGGGTCCTCATGGCAGCATCCCACCCTGCTCCTTGCCTATGCCTGAGGAGAAGGAGGGATCAAAGGGCAGCAGTGCCCAGGGGTCACCATGAGCCATGCCAGGACTGCACACAAGGGCAAGCTGGTGGCCGGGGTGGTAGCTGTGGATATCAGCTCCCTGCTGTGTGCCACTACCAGGCTGTGGGGCTTTGCTCAGCATCCCATGCAGGCAAGAGGCCAGGGAGAGCCCTGACATGGGAACCCAGCCTGGGGACAGCCTCCATCCCCCTGACGCAGCAGAGCACTGGAAATGCTGCGGGCGCATGGAGGGAAGAAGGGGTTTGGCCACACTCCGGCCACTGAGTGCCTGGTGCCAGCTGGCAGCAAAGGCAGCGCCGTCCGGGGCTGCTCTGTAGGTGAGCCAGGACCACTGGGCAGCAGTGAAGATGCACAGGGCTCCAGAGGGGGATCTGGCTTCTGGCTGCAAGGTGGGAAGAGGTTTGGCTGTGTCCATGCCAGAGGTGGAGGGTTCAGTGCTGTCCACATGCAGCTGGGGACAGCTGGTCAATGACTGAGCCTATGGGGGTCATGGTGTGTGTGTCCCAGTGTGGGGCTGGCTGCGGCTCTGGGGGAGCTCCAGGCGGATGATGGGGAGGAGCAAAGCGGTGGTTGCATCAGTCACTGTGGGGTGGAGCAGTGGCTCCTCCGGGGGCCTTTGCCCATGCGAGGGACCCCACGGCCAGCACCAGGTCCCAGTGTGTTCTCCTGACTCCCGGCCCTTCCTTAGGGAAGGGGCAGCGCTGGGGCAGGGAGAGGCTTCCCAGCGGTCACTCTGGGTGATTTATGTTCTCCTTCCACCCCTGCCCCGCTGTGGATGAGCTCATCCCCGGCAGGAGGGGGCTCACCCCGGACACCACAGGATGTGTGCTGTGGGGCTGGTCCGGAGCCACCACCGTGTCAGGGTCCGGGGGGCAATGGGCACCTCCCTGCACTGCTGCTGGCCCTATGTGAGCCGGGGGTCAGTGGGGAGATGCCTTGGGCAGAGGTGGAGGTGACCGTGGGGCTGTTGGGGCCAGAGCTGCCCCTTAGGAACGGCTGAGGGCTGGGAAGGGATGGGCGAATCCATCATTGGGGCCAAACCTGCTCCAGGGCTGCTGAGCACGGACACAAAAACAAATTCCTTTGTCAGTACCCGTTTGTTCCCTTCTCTGTCTCACACCTCCCAACATCTGGCAGCAACCAGCGGAGGTGGATGGATGCTGCTAAAGCAGAAATACATCATCGGGACCGTCATGGTTCCCTGCGGCTCAGAGCCCTCACCCTGTCCCTAGGGCCAGCAGGATGTCACCAGGACGGCACACGGAGCCCAGCTCTGGGTGCCACTTCCCTGCCTTGGGTGTCCATGGCACCATCTGAGTCTCCTGATGTTGATTCCAGGCTCAGGGTTCTTTTGGTCCCAAACACGCAGTGACTGGGAGAAGCATTTGCTTCACCTGGGAAACTTGCTGTGGGGGAGCCCTGTGCTCACTGCCCACCCCTTCCATCCCTGTGCTCACTGCCCACCCCTTCCATCCCTGTGCTCACTGCCCACCCCTTCCAGCCCTGTGCTCACTGCCCATCCCTTCAATCCCTGTGCTCACTGCCCACCCCTTCCAGCCCTGTCCCTGCTCCTGCTGGGCTGGCTGCAAGGGGCTGTGGTGTTTGTTGGAGCTGTGCTGCCCCACAGCTGCCAGGGGCCTCCTTGGGCTGGGGCAAGATCCTGGCAGCCCCCAGACCCCTGTTTGTAGAGCACTGCAGTGATGTGTGGATTTGCCTTGCAGGGGAGCTGTGCCCACAGCTCTGGGATGAGGATCTGGTCGGGGACAAGTATGAGAATGTGACGGGTAAGAAAAAGCCCCTCTTGCTCTGCAGATGGGGTCCCTGCCAGCCCCGACTCCATGGGGATGGGCTCTGTGCCCTATGTGGAGACCATCAACCAGGCCCAGCTCTCACCTCCTGCGCTCTTGTCCTGTAGGTTTTAACCTGATTAAAAGGTTCGACCTGCTCAAGATCTCCTCCATCAAGAAGGTCCGGCAGGCACGGGGGTCAGTGGTGCTGCGCCTGGGTGCTGTGCCGCTGGTGCAGCCAACACAGTGAGTGCGGGCGGCACAAGGCAGGGGACTGCGGTGGTCAGAGCATCCCTGGGCACTGTCCCTGTGTTTTGGGGACGGGAGAACCTCTTTGGCTTTGCCTTTAGCTCACGCTGCAGATGCCAGGCAGCTCCATGGCACTGGGGGGACGTGGAGGTGCCCAAGCAACCTTTCTGCTGGAGAATAACTGATGGGCTGCAGCAGTGGGGCTGGGCTGCAGCCAGCCCTTGTGCAACTGCAGCTCCATGGCTGCTCCATGGCTGCTCCGTGGCTGCTCTGGCTGCTCCGTGGCTGCTCCATGGCTGCTCCATGGCTGCTCATGGCTGCTCCATGGCTGCTCCATGGCTGCTCCATGGCTGCTCCGTGGCTGCTCCGTGGCTGCTCCGTGGCTGCTCCATGGCTGCTCCATGGCTGCTCATGGCTGCTCCATGGCTGCTCCATGGCTGCTCCGTGGCTGCTCCGTGGCTGCTCTGTGGCTGCTCTGTGGCTGCTCTGTGGCTGCTCTCCTCAGCTTGGCAGGCGCTTGGCAGGGTCCAGACAGGCTCAAACTGCTGTTGAGCTCTGAGCAGGCTCTGCCAGGGCTGTGGGGCTGCCACCAGAGGCACTCATAGACACGCTCCCAGCCGTGCCCAAGGCTGCGTTCGCTGCTGGGCTGGTGCGGATGCTGCAGTGTGGTGAGGTGGGAGCAGGTCCACGGCCTCAGGAGCTGTTCCTGCAGGACCCTGCTGTGGTTTGTCTCCTCCTGCCTGTCCCCACATCGCCCTAGGGCTGGCATGAAGCTGTGCCTGGCATGGGGCTCTCCCGAGGGTGATGGAGTCCCAGCCTTGGCTCCTGGCCTGGGCAGCCAAGTCCTTAGATGGCTTTGGGATGGTGGATGCTCCAGACTGGTGTTGCTCTTGGCTGGGTGCCTGCAGCAGCCTAGAGCCAGCCCTGGGGCATGCTCAGCATGGAGGTGGTCCCAGCAACCAGGTCACAGGCTCCAGAGGGACACCCATGGGTGCTCCTTGGTGCCTACCCCAGCCCTGCTCCTTGGTGCCCCATGGAGAGCAGAGGGGACTGGTGGCTCTGGGCTGCTCCCCACACCTTGGTCCAGCTCCAGAGTGGTGGTTTGGAAAACCACTGGTGTGGAGCCGAGGTGGGAGCAGAGCAGAGCCTGGAGCAAGTATGTCCAGGGCTGAGCTGGCTGCGGGCGAGTTGGGCACATCCCATTGGGAATGGTTCCCATGCTCCCTGCATGTGATCATCCATCCCATGGAGCCTTGGGGGTCAGGGACAAAACCAGACACTGTGGTGATAGGATCCCAGGAGGGGCTGTGAGGTGGAGGCAGTGGCTTTGGGGTGATGGTGGTGGGTGCTGCAGGGGTTGGGGTGATGGTGGTGGGTGCTGCAGGGTTTGGGGTGATGGTGGTGGGTGCTGCAGGGCTTGGGGTGTTGGTGCCGGTGCCACCACCAGCGCTGGAGCCCGGGGCAGGGTCTGGCCACCCCTGACACTGGTTCCTGCAGGAAGCTGTTCCCCCGAGGGCTGCCTCACACCTTCACCCTCGTCCTCACCTTGCTGCTGAAGAAGAACAGCACCGGGGAGCACTGGTACCTCTTCCAGATCACTGACCGGCAGGGCTACCCCCAGGTACAGCCGCGGGGCCAAGGGATGTGCCAGTGGCCAGGAGCCAGCCCTGACCCCCCTGCCCCTGCTCTGCACAGCTCTCCCTGGCCGTGCATGGCCCCGAGAAGAGCCTGGAATTCCAAGCCAGGGCTCCGGGATCCACGTTCGTCAGTGCCGTGTTCTCCGGGAAGTCTGTGGCCTCCCTCTTCGATGGCTCATGGCACAAGGTGGTGGTGGCCGTGCAGAACCGTGCCGTCTCTGTGCACCTCGACTGTGCCTCCATCTCCTCCAAGCCGCTATCAGCACGTCGGGCGCTGGCACCGGAGGGCAATGCCCTGCTGGGGCTGGATGCCATGCGTGGAACCCCCATACGGGTGAGTGCCGGGGGCCGGGGGGCTGCAGGACCCCCCCCACCTGCCCCTCACCTCTCACCCTGTCCTGCTGCAGTTTGACCTCCAGCAAGCTCAGATCTACTGCGATGCGGAGCTGGCCAAGCAGGAGGGATGCTGTGAGATCTCGGCCAGTGGGGTGAGCACCATCCGCCCAGCCCACCCCTGCCATCCCTAACAGAGCTCTTCCCAATGGGGAAACTGAGGCACGGTCAGGGCAGAGCTCACCTGTGCCCGGTGCTCGTGGGTGCTGCCTGCCCCCATGGGCATGTGGGGCATGGTGCTGGATGCATCCCGCTCCCGAGGTGCATGGGTGCTCCCAGCTCTTCCCCAGCACCCCCTTTCTCCCAGCAGTGCCTCCCCGAAGCACCCAAGACCCGTCGGCAAGCGGAGCTGCTGCAGAGCAGCAACCTGCTGGAGCTGTCACCGCAGCCCCAGGGCCGCCTGTACCCCCACTGCTTCTGCCTGCAGGAGCCGCTGGGCATGGTGAGCTCCTGCATCCCTGCCTGGCTCGGGATGCTCCTGCTCTGCCCTATGGGGCTCAGCCCGAGCCAGGCCTCACCCGTGGGTGCCACACGCAGGATAACACAGGGTGCACAGGCAGGCAGCACCCATGGTGCTCTTCTGTCCCTGCAGGAGCCACTGAGGACCTCAGGAAGGACTGGCCCAAAGGGAGATCACAGAGAGGTGAGGGAGGTGGCAGAGCCCCTGGTGCTGGCTCTGCTCCCCTCCTGCTGCTGATGCTGGTGCCAGGAGCCTGTGCCCTGGGCTGGGTCTGTCCCTGCTGCATTAGGGCCCTTGCTGCTGCTGGAGCTGCAGGAGCTGCTGCTCTGCTCCCCCGAGCAGGAACTGAGGCCCCATCACTGCTGCTGCTGCTGGAGCCATCCCAGCCTCAGCCAAGGGCCTCTTTGTTCCCCCCAGTGTCTCCGGAGCTCTGCCAGAGCCGGGATGTGTCCCCAGTGCACCCATGTCCCATCCCTGCATGTCCTCCCGCTGAGGCTGCAGCCCCATGTGGGACCCTGCCAGGGATTCCCAGGCTGTAGGGCAGGTCCAGCAGCTGGACTGGGGGCTGTGAGGTCCATGGACCTGTCTGGTTTTCCTCCTGTCACCTTCTCCATGTCACTGCTGGGTGACAGGGACCCCCAGCACCAGGGGACACCCAATGAGGGGTGAGGCTGTGGGGCTGGTCCTGGCTGTGGGTGCTGCAGGGCTGTGGGTGCTGTAGGGCTGTGGGTGCTGTAGGGCTGTGGGTGCTGTAGGGGTTTGGGTGCTGTAGGGGTTTGGGTGCTGTGGGCAGCGCATGGAGCTGGCACAAGCCACCACCATCCCTGTCTCTTCCAGTGCCCACCCTGCTCGTCACAGGCGGCCTCGGCAAACGTGAGTGTGCCACTGGGCAGCACTGGTCCTGCTGGCAGGAGATGGGGACCCCGACCTGGGGACTGCCACTGTGGTGCTGTCTGGGGGTGTGAGCCCCCCAGCTCCTCCTGGCCTGGAGCCCATCAATATCTGGCTGCAGGGATGGGAAAGTCTCTGATCCCTTCCAGATGTGGCTCCATTCCCGAGGCAGCCTCTGGCTGGAGGTGTGGGAATGTTTGGGGGTTTGAGACCCCACATGCCCCATGGGGTCCTGGGGTGGCACCTGGGGACAGGGTGTTGGAGGGTGGTGACCATGGCAGGGATGAGGCTCTCCCTGATGCTCTACAGATGGGCTCAGGGCACCTTCCTCCTTCCTCCCTAGGTCACGCTTGGCCCCGCAGGTCCAAAGGTAGGTTTGTTCCCCCCCCCCCCACACACAGAGCCCGGCTCCAGCAGGAGCTGTGCCTGGAGCATCCCTGCCCATGAGCTGTGGACATGGGGGCATCCCTGCCCTGTCTCATGCCCACATCTCCCCTCTTGCAGGGTGGGAAGGGTGAGCGAGGTCTGCCTGGCACCACCGGCAGCAAGGGGGAGAAAGGCGAACGTGTGAGTGTCCCAGGCAGGGACCCCTCTGCTGTGGGGCAGCACAAGGGGGTCCCACTGCTCCCGCCCCTATGGCCCCCCCATCCCTGGCCATGGTGGGTGCAGGCAGAGCCCTGAGCTGCTCTCCCCTTAGGGCCTTGACTGCGTGCGCACCCACCCCGGCGGCCCCATGCAGGTGAGACCCCCCCAACCCTCTGTGCACCCCCCGGGGTGCTGCTCACCCTCACCCCACTCCTTCCTCCTCATCCTCCCCAGTGCGCAGAGGGGCCGCAGGGCGAGAAGGGGCAGCGTGGAGAGCCGGTGAGTGATGGTCTATGGATGGGGCTGAGCATGGGGTTCATCCCCCCATGTCTCCTGTGTACCCGGGTTGGAATGTGTGGGTGCCCAGAGGGGACAGCTCAGGAGGTGCTGGTGGGGTGAAAGGAGCAGGAGGGCAGCCCCACATCAGCCCCTCCATGGGCACCCCCTTTTCCTTGCAGGGAGCACCGGGAGCAGCCGGCAGTGATGGGCAGAAGGTGAGTCCAGCACCACTGCAGGCCCCAGCACTGCAGCAGGGGCAGCAGCTCCATGGGTCCTGTGATGGTGCTGGAGGCTCCAGGACCTGTCGGGACAAGCGGCACTGGTGACATCTCTGTGCCCTGCAGGGCCAGAAGGGTGACAAGGGCGATGGGGGACTCCAGGGCAAGCCAGGGCGCCCGGGGCGTGATGTGAGTAGTGCTGGGGGGTACCTGAGCATCCCCTGCGGCTCCCCCCGGGCAGTGGGTCCCGCTGCTGGACCCCCCTCCCCATAGCGCTGCATGTGTGGGGCGCTCACATCCTGCTCCCCCCTGGCAGGGCCGGCCCGGAGAGATCTGTGTGGTGGGACCCAAGGGGCAGAAGGTAAGAGCTGGGGCTTGGGGGTGGGAGCCAGGGCACCTGGGGGCACCCCCAGCACTGACACCCCCTTTGCCTTCCAGGGTGACCCTGGGCTGGTGGGACCCGAGGGGCTGGCCGGGGAGCCGGGACCCCCGGGGAAGCCGGGATCTCCTGGGATCGGCTTTCCAGGGAAGCCGGTAAGGAGCCTGTGCCCTGCGGCTGCGGCATTCCCGGCGCTGCACTGGCTCTGCTGGGGGCACCAAGGCTAACACCTTCCTCAATGCATTGCAGGGAGACCCTGGCGGCCCCCCAGGTCCACAGGGAGAAAAGGTGAGTTGGGGGCAAGGAGGTGCTGGCTGCCCTTGGCATAGCCATGGGCTGTGCCGAGGATTCCCGGCTGGAGCCGCATCCAGGCGGCTGAGCCAGTGCTGGCTCCTGGTGCTGCCGACCTGGCGAGCCCCAGCTGGGTGGCCCAAATCCTGTCTGGGGGACACCCCCAGGGGTGAAGGGAAGCTCAGGGCTGGGGGTGCCAGGGCTGCGGCTCTGCCCGTGCTGAGCTCAGGCTCTCCCATCTCTGGCTCCAGGGCAGCTCGGGAGCTCCTGGACCCAGAGGATCTCCTGGGATGCCCGTGAGTATGATGAGCCTGGAGCCAAGGTCTGGGGTCAGGGACGGGTTTCTTGGCTTGGGGTCGGGGCTGCTTGGCCGGAGCAGTGATGGGATCCGAGCCCAAGCATGGAGTGGGGCTTGGGAGAGCCGGTGGCCTCCTCTGGAGCTGGGATCATCCTGTGCCGGTGGCAGGGACTGGGGGTGCCGATGGCATTGCCAGGGCAAACCTTGGCCTGGGGGTCCCAAAGCAGCCTCATTCCCTGGCTTCATCCCACAGGGTCCTCCTGGCATCCTGGGGCCGAAAGGAGACAAGGTGGGTGCAGCAGCCGGGGGCACAGGGACGGGCACGGGCAGACCCTGTGGGCACAGACCCCCATAGAGCCCAGTGTGGGGCTGCTCAGGCCCCCCCGGGCTGTACCTCACTGACCCCACGGCAGGGGGAGCCCTGCCAGGTTTGTCCCACACTGCCCGAGGGGGGGACCGGGGAACCGGGACCCAGGGGAGCGCCCGGAGCACCCAGCACCGACGGCATCTCGGTGAGTGTGAGCCTGGGGCTGTGGGGCAGAGCTGGGCTCCCTCAGCATCCCTCATGCTCCCCCTTCACTTCCCCCCCCCAGGACAGACCCGGACCTGCAGGACCCAAAGGGGACAGGGTAGGTGATGTGTGGCCGAGGGGGGGCTCATCCAGCCGGAGCAGGGGATGCTGAGCCCCATCCAGCCCTGCTGGCAGCACCAGCACCAGCTCCTGTGTTCCCTTCCCAGGGAGATCCCGGCATCCAAGGGATGAAAGGGGACAAGGTCAGTGTCCATCCCTGCATCCCTCCTGCCCACCCGGACACAGCCTGAGCTGTGTGCGCTCCCTGCCCTCCAGGGGGACTCCTGCCTGGCCTGCGATGAACGTGTCCTTGCTGCGCTGCTGCGGGCACCCAGTGAGGGGCTGTGGGGTGACCCAGTGGTGAGTACATGGGGCTGAGCCCGAGGGGCACACTGGGGCCGGTGTGTAACCCCACGGGTGTCGGACAGGGTGAAGAGGGGCTCCCCAGGCTGGCTGGCATCAAGGGTGAGAAGGTGAGTGACCCCCAAACCCACCCCCCAAGGGAGCAGGAGTGGCTGTGTCACCCCATGGGGATGGGGCAGTTGGGGTTCCTCAGGGTCTGACCATGGCCCTGCTGCCTTCCAGGGGGACGGCGGCCAGCAGGGACCCACAGGCACACCGGTGAGTGGGTGCTGGGCCCCAGGGGTGCAGGAGCCGGGTGCTGGGGCTGTAGGGTCAGCTCCACTTGGGGGTTCTCCATGCAGGGTATCCCAGGAGACAAGGGTGATCCGGGTGTGCGGGGGCTCAAAGGAGAGAAGGTGAGTGCTGAGACGGGGACCCCATTGAACCCCCCAGCTGAGACCTGTGCAGCTCATAGCACAGCCCTGAGCCGGGGGCAGCAGTGGGGGGCCCTGAGCTGCCCCCCAAGGCCAAGCTCCAACCAACCTGTGCAGGGGGAGCCGTGCGGACAGTGCCCTCCTGTGCCACAGGCCCTCGAAGGGGCAGCCACAGTGCTGGCAGTGCCGGGACCACCAGGGGAGAGGGGCCAGGGTGGCCCCCCCGGCAGAGCGGTGAGTGCCCCCCCTGACGGGTGCCCATTGGGGGGTGCTCCAGCCTGAACCATTGCTCCTTTCCCCAGGGCAGGCCGGGGGATGCTGGGCAGAAGGGGCAGAAGGTGAGTGGGGTTGGGGACAGGCTTCCTGTGGGGCTGGTGGGGGCAGAGGGGGCTGTGACCCCCCAGCTGTGGGGCTGGGGCCGCTGTGCCCGTTGCCCTGTGCCAGCCCTGTCCCTTCTCTCTGGCAGGGGGATGCAGGCAGCCCCGGGGACCCGGGCACCCCGGGCATGGCTGGTGTCCCGGGGCTGGCGGGTGAGCCTGGTGTCATGGGTCCAGCTGGTCCCAAAGGCGAGAAGGTGAGAGCCCTGCTCCTGTGTGGAGCCTGCATCCCACTGCTGGGTGTCATCCATCCCATCCTGCCCTCCTGTGCTCTGTCCTCTGCAGGGAGATGCTTGTGAGCCTGGTCCTGCTCCACAGGGGGATGTGGTCGGCATCCCTGGAAAACCGGGGCCCAAAGGGGACCAGGGCCCCCCGGGCATTGGCCAGCCTGGCAGAGCCGTGAGTGCCCCGTCCCCATGGCTGGGGGTGCCCGGAGGTGGCACAGTGCCCTGTGGTGACACTGGTGTGTTGTAGGGGAAGCCGGGACTGCCGGGGGTCCAGGGCCCCATGGGCCTGAAGGGGCTGCAGGTGAGTGGGGCCATGGGGGCCGAGCATGGGGGGTCAGGGGCTGCTCACTGCCCCTCTGTCTCCATAGGGTGAGCCAGGACCAAGGGGCATCGGCCAGCCGGGACCACAGGTATGTGCCTGTGCTGTGTTGTGCTGTGCCATGTGCCATGCACCATGCTGTGCTGTGCCATGCTTTCCCATGCTGTATTGTGCCATGCTGTGCTGTGCTGTGCTGTGCTGTGCTGTGCTGTGCTGTACTGTGCTGTACTGTGCTGTGCTGTACTGTGCTGTGCTGTGCTGTGCTGTGCCATGTGCCATGTGGCTTTGCTGGCTCTCGTACTCTCTGGTTTTGGCAGGGGGAGCCCGGGAGCACTGGACCACCCGGGACACCTGTAAGTAGAGTTGTGGCTGCCCCATCCCTGGCAGTGCTCAAGGCCAGGTTGGACACAGGGGCTTGGAGCAGCTGCTCCAGTGGAAGGGGTTGGAGCTGGAGGAGCTTTAAGGTCCCTTCCATCCAACCCATTCCACGGCTCCATGGGCTGGCTGGGGCAGCTGGGGGCACATAACTCTCTCCTGTCCCCAGGGCCCCCCCGGACCACAGGGACCCCCAGGGCTGCCTGCAGAGAAAGGTGCCAAGGTAATGGAGCATCCCCCGGCCCCCTCCCTCTGCACTGCCCCCCAGCTCCTGCTGTCCTTCCTCTGCAGGGATCTCCAGGGCCCAAAGGTGCTGCGGGACCCCCAGGACCACCAGGGACCAGTATCCCAGGGCCACCGGTAAGTCCTGGGTGGGCATCGCTGCACATCCCTCACTGTAAACCACCACACCAGGGCCTGAACCCGGAGCTTCCTCACCCTCCTCTTCCTCACAGGGCCCCGAAGGGCAGCCAGGGCTCCCTGGGGCACCCGGGTCCAGTGGGCTGCCGGTACGTGCTGGGCACAGCAGAGTGCTGAGCCATGGAGGGGGGAGCGGGGGGGTCCAAGGGCCACCTGTGAATGCTCATCTGTGGCTTTCCTCCTCGCAGGGGGAGAAGGGTGCCCAGGGCGAGAAGGTGAGTTGGGGTTGGGGTCAGGCTGTACCCCCACATCACCCTGTGCCTCCCCATCACCTTCCCTGCCCTCACCTCCCCTCTGCAGGGAGACGCTGGGGAATGCTCCTGCCCCCCCAGCCCACGTCAGGACCCCAGCTATGCTGGGATGCCGGTAAGCACCTCGAGCACCCATGGGCACCCCCAGCACCCATGGGCACCCCCAGCACCCATGGGCACCCCCAGCTCTGCTTCACCCCCATGACCCCTCTTCCTTTTCCCTCTGCCCCAGGGAGCCCCAGGCCTATGGACCGGGATGACCTGGCAGCCACAGCCGGGCCCACAGGTGGGTGCAGCCCCCACTGTGCTGAGCTCCCCCCATCCCCACCACCTCCTCCCCACCTCTCTCTGTGTCTTGGGGTGTTGCAGGGTCCCCCCGGAGCTCCCGGTCCCCCCGGCCCCCCCGGTGCCCCAGGCCGCCAGGTGAGCACTGGGAGATGGGAACAGGGACTGATCCTGCCCAGCCTCTAGCACAAGGGTTGAACAGTGAAGCTCCCTCCTTGGCTTTAGGGAATGCCAGGACACAACGGTTTGCCAGGACTGCCTGGGCCAGCCGGAGACCTGGTAGGTACCAGCTGTGCCCCTGCATCCGTCCATCCTGCTCCTGTGGCACAGGGACCAGCCCCATCCCTCCTGCATCTCTTCCAGGGCCCATTGGCCATCATGGCAGAGAGGAACATTGAGGTGCTGAAGGTGAGAGTGAGTCGTGCCCCGGGGTCCCCACCACCTCAGGGTGCCCCTGACCCCCCACGTTCCCCCCCAGACGCTGTGCGGGGACTGCGCTCAGCTGCAGGCAGCCTTCGAAGCACCCGGAGGTGCCAAGGGCGAGCAGGGCCCCGGAGGGATGCCAGGTGCCCCTGGCAGCGAGACCTGCGCCCAGGTGAGTGTTGATGCAGAGCACAGGGATCCTGGTACCCACACCGCAGGGATCCCGGTGCCCACACTGCAGGGATCCGGTGCCCACACTGCAGGGATCCCAGTGCCCACACTGCAGGGATTCGGTGCCCACACCGCAGGGGTCCCGGTGCCCACACCGCAGGGGTCCCGGTGCCCACACCACAGGGATCCCAGTGCCCACACTGCAGGGATCCCGGTGCCCACACCGCAGGGATCCCAGTGCCCACACTGCAGGGATCCCGGTGCCCACACTGCAGGGATCCCAGTGCCCACACCGCAGGGATCCCGGTGCCCACACTGCAGGGATCCCGGTGCTCACACCGCAGGGATCCCGGTGCCCACACCGCAGGGATCCCGGTGCCCACACCGCAGGGATCCCGGTGCCCACACCGCAGGGATCCCGGTGCCCACACCGTAGGGATCCCGGTGCCCACAGCCCCTCGGCCTGCTGGGATGAGGGCCAGGGATGCTGCCCCCGCTCACACTGCAGCGCTGCAAAGCAGCTTGGCATGCGCTGGGCACGCTCTGGGCACACCAGTCCTGCTCCCATGCACAGCTCCTGCCACCGGGGAGGGCGATGGGCCCCAGAGGGTGCGGGATGCGGGATACGGGTTCTGTGCCCCAGAGGGTGCGGGATGCGGGATGTGGGATGTGGGATGCGGGATGTGGGATGTAGGACGTCGGATGCGGGATGCGGGATGTGGGATACGGGATGTGGGATGTGGGATGCGGGCTCTGGGCTCTGCCCCTTGCCTCCCCCAGTGCCGTCTCTTGCAGTGCTTCGCGCAGCTCCCGAGGGCGGAGCAGGCTCGGGTGAGTGCTCCCGGCTGCGCTGCGCCCCCTGCCGGCCGTGCGCGGAGCTGCGGCCCCGCTGCCGCTGCGGGACGGGCTCCGGGGGCACCGGTCCTGACCCGTCCCCGCTGCCCGCAGGGTGACAGCCCCGACCCGCACTGCGCGGGGGAGCCCGGACTGCCTGGAGCTCCGGGGATCCCTGGTGAGAGGGGAGAGCAGGTGTGTGCCCACCCCCCCCCGGACCGGCATCCGGCCCCTGTGTGCCCTGTCCCCACTGGGATCACATCCAATGCACCCGTCTCCCCCCAGGGCTCACCAGGAATGAGGGGACCCCCAGGGCCACCCGGACCCATTGTGAGTAAACCCTGCCAGAGGTGGGGGGGCTGTGTCTGCATCATGGTATGGTCCTGAGGCACTTGGAGCCCCCCACTGCAGCTCACAAGGGGGGTTCTGCTGCCCTGCTCCGAGGCCGTGGTGATGAGCAGGGTCATGGCCAGGAGGTGCAGCACAGCATGGCTATCCCAAGTGAGGCTGGAGATGGAGGTGGAAGTGCTGCCAGCCTGGAGACAGAGCAGAGCTCGGCTTGGTGGGAGGCTGAGGCCAAGCCCGTCCGTGCCCAGCCATCCGTGGACCGCCCAGGCTCTGGGTGCCCCTGCCAGGCTGTGACCTCCCTGTTTCTCCCCTCAGGGCCCTCCAGGTTTTCCTGGAACGCCTGGCGCACCCGGACTGCCCGTAAGGACCCAGCACGGCTCCGCTCTGTGCCTCTTGCTGCCGCTTGGTTTGGCTGTGTCCCGTGTCCCTGTGCCCCGGGCGCAGCCGCAGCCTGGCTGCCCCACACCTCCCACCCATCTCCATCCTCCCATGTTCATCTCCATCCCTATGCAGGGGTCTCGGCAGACCTGGGAATGATCTTCCCAGGGCCCTGTGCTATGGCCCTTCATCACCGTGGGACCTGCGTGTGCTGAGGACAGCAGCATTCCCCAGGCTGCTGTCAGGGTGCCAGGACCAGCTGGCAGCCAACCTCCACCACCATCTCCATCTTCATCTTGAGCTCCACCTTCATCTTGGTCTCCACCTCAATCCTCACCTCCATCTTGATCTTCATCTCCATGTCATCTCAGTCCTCACCTCCATACCTCCATCCTCATCCTCCTGCTCCCCCTGTGCTCCCTCCTAGCACAAGGTGGCAGTGGGGCTGTGCCGGTGGCTCTTTGTGACAGTTGTGTCCTGCTCCTGTCCTCTCGTCCACGAATGTCCCTGTAACACCACATCTGTGTGGGTCTGTGTGGGTCTGTGTGGGTCTGTGTGGGTCGTTGCTCTGCGGTGTGCCAGCGTGTGCTGTCCAGCCTCCACCACCACCTCACCCCACTAACCCATCCAGTGCTCCCATGTCACCCGTGCCTGGGAACCAGGCTGGAGCTGTGGTCTAAGTGTGTCCTGGTGCGTGGCCGGGTGCTGGGAGCTGGCACCCCATGTGCTGAGCTGCCCATGGCTCCAGGGCTGCCCCTGGGTCCTGCCCACAGCAGTGCCCATGTCTGGGTGTCCCCCACCACCCATGGGTGCTGAGCCCGGGGCAGGTGATGCCCAGCGGGTCCTGCCCGGGGCTGGTGCAGGTCACAGACCCCATGGGCCGTGCCCGGGTCCCCATCCCCAGCTGTGCTGTGGGTGCAGCTGGGGCAGGGGCTGCAGGACCCCCCTGCAGCTCCTCTCTTCTCCCTCCCAAGGGTCTCCAGGGGGAGCGTGGCCCTGCTGGGCTTGCTGGAGCCAAAGGGGAGCCGGTGAGTGCTGTGGGCAGAGGGGATGTGGGGACACTGGTGCCCGCTGGAGCTGGCACTGGGCAGGAGCAGTGCAGGGGGCTCAGCATCATCCTCCCATGCAGGGACCTCCAGGGCAGCCTGGCTACCCGGGGGCGACTGGGCCCCCCGGCCTCCCTGTGAGTACTGCGGGGCCCAGGCAGCCCCTGCCCCCTCCTGTGTCCCCCTGAACCCCTGGTGCCTGCTGAGGGCCCCCCCCCAGGACCCCATCATATCCCTGCAGGGCTCATCCCTGTCCCATCCATCCCATCACACACATTCCCAGTTCCTCTCTGTTCACCCCATCTGTTCCCTGTGCATCCCACATCTGTGCCCATATTTCCTCAACCCATGCCCCATGTCTCAGCCCATCCCTTGTCCTGCGTGGAGCCTTCATCTCCTTCCTTCCATAGGGCATCAAAGGAGAGCGAGGCTATGTGGGCCCCCCTGGAGAGAAAGGGGAGCTGGTGAGTCACTTGGGGCCCTGCTCTGGGGCTGGGGGCTCTCCCAGCGCCCCCCTTGCTGTGGGCACCAGGGCTGAGGTCCTTCCAGCCACATCCATCCAACCTGTTCCTTCCCTTCCCAGGGACCCCCCGGCTTGGATGGTCTCCCCGGCCCCATAGGGCCAGCGGTAGGTACTGGGGGCAGTGGGAGCGATGGGGGGGACTGTGGATGCAGTGAGATGCTCCTCACCCTCCTCATCCTCTTTCCATAGGGGCCAAGGGGCGAGCGTGGGCTCCCTGGCAGCGCTGGTGAGAAGGGGGAGCAGGTGAGCACCCCCGGGGCCCCCGCGGGGCAGGATGCGGCCCTCGGGGTCCTGCTCAGCCCTTGTGTCTCTGCAGGGTTTCCAGGGCCAGCCTGGCTTCCCGGGACCGCCGGTGAGTGCATCCCAAAGGGCTGCGGGAGCTGCTCCAGCATAGAGCGTGTCCCGGGCTCTGTGTCCCTGTGGGGCCACAATGGGATGGAGGGTTCCAACCAGGGAACACGGGCACATCCCATGGGGTGAAGTGCTGTGTGGGGCTGAGCTCCCCTCACCCAATGCTGCTCCTCTCCTTAGGGTCCCCCTGGCTTCCCAGGGAAGGTGGGGCCAGCAGGGCCACCGGGACCTGCAGCTGAGAAGGTGAGAGCTGAGTGAGTGCCCCCATGCCCTGGCACTGAGCAGTGACACTGGGACATGGCTGCATGGGGCACCCTTGGGCACCCTCACCCCTCAGACTGGTGGCCAGGTTGGTCGCTGCTCTGGGGCCCATCCCCATCTGTTCCTGTGACCTCCTGTGGCTCTTGCAGGGCAGTGAGGGCATTCGTGGCCCCACGGGGATGCCAGGACCCCCTGGGCCCCCAGGACCCCCGGGCATCCAGGTAAGACCCCCCCCATGGGGGCAGGACCACCGGTATCATGGTGCTGCTGAGGAGTGCTGCAGGCTGGACCCATTCCCATGGCCTGGGGGTCCCTCAGAGCCCCTCAGTGCAAACCACCCCCTGCCACCCTCACCTCCCTGCAGGGCCCTGCTGGCTTGGAAGGACTGGATGGCAAGGATGGCAAACCAGGGCAGCGGGTGAGGCTGTGGGACCCATTGGGGTGCTGGGGGGGGGCAGCCACCCCTCAACCCCAGGACACCCACAACCCCTGTCTCGTTCCCTCCAGGGTGACCCTGGCCCCCCTGGGCCACCAGGGATGATGGGTCCTCCGGTGAGTGACAACAGCCCCCGTCACCCCTCCCTGGTGCTGGGGGGTGGGCACATGGGGTGGGCATCCCCCCATCCTGGTGCTGCAGGACGGGGACCCCTCAGCTCTTGTCTCTCTCCAGGGTTTCAAGGGGAAGACAGGGCACCCGGGTCTGCCGGGACCCAAGGTGAGTGATGGGGACCCTCAGTGGTGACAGCCCCGGGACCACATCACACTGCCTGTGGTGTCCCTTCCTTTCCAGGGTGACTGTGGCCAACCTGGTCCCCCGGGGAGCACAGGCCGGCCGGGAGCAGAGGTGAGCACAGGGATGGATGCTGGGAGCCCTGAGCTGGATGGGGCCTTCATCCCCCTCATCCCCCTGCTTTCCTCAGGGTGAGCCTGGACCCATGGGACCCCAAGGCCGGCAGGGACCCCCGGGGCTCGTTGTAAGTTGGTCCTGCTCTCCCTGGCACACTGGGATGGTGCCCATGGAGGGGAGCGTGGTGGGATCTCCCTCTGGCACATGGAGTGGGGACGTTGCCCTGATGCCCCTGAGCTGACCCCCCTCCCTCTGCCTGCAGGGACCCCCTGGCACCCCAGGGCAGCCGGGTCCCGCTGGCCTCGCTGGAGTGGTGAGTGGTGCCTGTGGGATGTGGGGCTGGGTGGGCACCATGGGAGCACCTCTGGGGACCACATCCCTGCAGATGCTCCTGGCTCCCTCCTCCTGCCTCCCTGCAGGGGCTGAAGGGCGAGCGCGGCTCCGCAGGGGAGCGAGGCCTTCCCGGGATGCCAGGACAGCCGGGACCCCCTGGGCACCCAGGGCCACCAGTGAGTGCGGTGGGCACGGGATGGGCACAGAGCCCTGTGCTCCGGTGCGGGGGCACCTGCAGGGCAGCACCGCCTCACACTGCCCCACTTTGGTTCCACAGGGGGAGCAGGGACCTGATGGACCCATGGGGAAAGAGGTACGAGTGTGGCTCTCCCACATGGGGGGACCTGGGGCTGGGTGATGGCAGCCTCTGGCCTGCCCGTGGTGGGGACATCGCTGCCACCCTGCTCCTCTGTGTGTCCCCAGGGTCCCCCAGGCAAACCTGGCATCGCAGGACCGGCTGGGCAGAAGGTGAGGGCAGAGCCTGGCTGTGCCCATCCCCGCACCCCACATCCCTCAGAGCAGGGGGTGCCAGCGCTGATGTCTGTTCGCAGGGTGATGCTGGATCCCCCGGTGAGCGCGGCTACCCTGGGGAGAAGGGCAGAGCCGGCATGCCAGGGGGACCGGGGAAGAGCGGCTCCATGGGGCTCGTGGGGCCACGGGGACCTGCAGGAGAGAGGGGACCCCCGGGCTCACCGGGCCCAGCGGGCAGCCCCGGGCTGCCGGGACCCCCCGGGATGATGGTAAGGAGCTGCTGCTGGGGGGCAGGACCCTTGTCCCCTGCGGAGCCAGTGGCAGTGTCCTCACATGTGTCCTCCAGGGAGATGTGGTGAACTACGATGAGATCAAGAGGTTCATCCGGCAGGAGCTCAACAAGATGTTCGATGGTAACAGGGTGGGGGGTGCAGGGGCTGCCCCCCCCCAGCATCACCTCATCCCCCCCGGTGCTGAGCACAGACACCTCTTCCCGCAGAGCGCATGGCCTATTACACATCCCGGCTGCACTTCCCGGTGGAGATGGTAGCATCCCCCGGTAGACCCGGTCCGCCAGGGAAGGACGGGCTGCCCGGCCGGCCGGGCCCCCCCGGCTCCCCGGGGATGCCAGGGCAGATCGGCCGGGAGGGCCGGCAGGGGGTGCCGGGCATGCGGGGTAGGTGCTGCTCCCCACGGCCCCCGTCGCTGTCACCCCTGTGCCGGCTCTCACCCTTCTCCATCCACATCTCCAGGTGAGCCAGGAGCCAAAGGAGAGAGAGGAGAGAAGGGTGTGGGGCTGATGGGGGACATTGGCCCCCCGGGACCCCCAGGTGAGACCCTTCCCCCCTGGTCCCCACCAGCCCCATGGTGGGGCTTGCACCCACATCCTGCCACCTCCTCTTCTCTCTTGCAGGTCCGCAGGGGCCCCCAGGCTATGGGAAGATGGGTCCCCCCGGCCCCGTGGGGCAGCAGGGCATCCCCGGCATCCCCGGCCCCCCCGGTGCCACGGGGCAGCCGGGCAAGACGGGGCACTGCAGCCCTGCGGAGTGCATGGGGGCCGTGCCCATGGAGCAGCCCCTCTTCCAGCCCAAGAACGTCAAGGGCCCGTTCGGCTGAGGGTGCCTGTGCCCCGGTCCCCCCGTGCTGTGAATATCGTTTCCCCCGCTGTGCCGGGGCTGTGCCTGTCCCGGGGGGGGGGGGAGCGGGTGTTGGACGGCTCCGCTGGGATCGGGGGGGGCGGGTGGATCCCGCCCGGTCAATACACCCGTGCTGGTGCCCCCGACGCCTCCTGCCTCTGCCTCCGCCGCCTCCCGGTCCCCATCCCTGTGCCCGAGGGATGCTCCGCACAGCCCTGAGCCACAGCCTCGGTACCGAGGCCGCTCCCGCTGGGGCCACGGTGCCCACCGGACTGATGGGGACAGATCCTGGGGAGATCCCGGCTCCGATCCCAAAGGATCCCAGCCCTGGTCTGGGGATCTGGACGTGCCTCGGAAGCAATCCCAGAGAAGCTCATGTGGAGGCCCCAGCACTGACCCAGTGCTCCCAGTCGTGATCTGGGGCAATCCCAGACCAGCTCCTGGGGAGATCCCAGCTCGGACTTGGCCCTACCCCGGTTCCCAGGCTCATCCTGCCCCTGCCCCTGCGCTGATCCCGGGCCCCGTCCCCGGTAGATCCCAGCCGTGCTCCGGCCATGACCCGGGAGGAGCGATGGGCCCCACCTCATCTCACCCAGTGCCATTGCCGCTTTAAGGCACCTCCTCGTCTGGGCTTCCTCCCGCCCCGCCCATCAGACCCGGGAGGGGCGTGGCCTTTTCCTGACCAATGGGCGAGCGTGCTTCCCGTGACATCACCGAGGGGGCGTGGTCGGGAAGCGGAAGCCGTGTCTGTCATGGCGGCGTACCCGGGGCAGGTGAGGTCGGGCCGGGGGTTACGGAGGGGTCCGGGGCTCGGGCCGGGCTGCGGTGTCCGGTACCCGCCGCACATCCGGGCTCTGTCCCCTCCGCACATCCGGGCTCTGTCCCCTCCGCAGGGCTTCCCCGGTGCAGGACCGGCCCCCGGGGCTCCGTTCGGCAGCGGCCCCCCCCCGGCCCCCGGGGCTCCGTACGGACCGGCCCCGCCGGGAGCACCTTACGGACCGCCTGGCTGCGGGCCCCAGCCCGGGCCCTACGGAGGAGCGGCTCCCGGCGGTGAGTGCGGCTGCGGGGCCCAGGAGAGCCTCCCGTGGTCAGTAGCGAGCCCCGGGTGTTCCCAGCCCGGTGCCCCTCGGGCTCGGCTCCATCACCCTGCGTGCAGCTGAGCCGCGGTTCGGTGCGTTGGGAGGTGCGGGGAGGCTCCAGCCCCGAACAGCACCCGTTGAACCTCCTGGCCCCTGTCAGTGTCCGGTTTACGGCCCCCAGCCGAGCCCTGGCGCTCCCAGCCCGGATCATCGGGCTGTAAACCACCGCTAAGGCCCCGGTGCGCTCGGAGGGGCGGTGGGAGCTGCTGATGGCCTCTCCCCGTGCAGGGAACGCTCCCCCGGGTGTGGATCCGGAGGCCTTGTCCTGGTTCCAGGCGGTGGATGCCGATCACAGCGGGTACATCTCTGTGAAGGAGCTGAAGCAGGCGCTGGTCAACTCCAACTGGTCGACGTTCAACGATGAGACCTGCCTGCTGATGATAAGTGTGTCTGGGCTTTCTGTGCTGCTGCTTGTGCTGCTCTGTCTGGGATGAGCTGCTGTCAGGGTGAAGCCAGCCCAGGCTGTATTCCCCTGTCTCTGGGTGTCCCTTCCTTGGGCAGCTTGTCTGTAAGTGCTCTCTGGAGCAGGAGCTGGGCAAGCCAGGGAGTTGTGAGCACCCTTTTAGTGGGGGGCACAAGTCAGGGGCTCAGAACGCTGCTTGGGAAAGGGAGCCCAGCTCTGCATGAGCCCCTGCTCACAGAGCCAGGAGAAAAGGGGAGAATGCTTCAGTATTGAGCCAGAGTCATCCCATTCAGGGCTTGATGCTATTTTATACCAGCCTCTTGGGTGCTGGTTGATCACAGCTTTTGGGGCCAGAGCTGGGTGCTGGGAAGCCATGCACAGATCCTGAGCTTTCTGGAAGTTTCTGCAGTGTCCCTTGCCCCACTCCTCACTGTCCTGTTCCTCTCTGTTCCTGCTTCCTCAGACATGTTCGACAGGACCAGGTCAGGACGCATTGATGTGTATGGCTTCTCAGCCCTGCTGCGCTTCATCCAGCAGTGGAGGAACCTTTTCCAGCAGTACGACAGGGACCAGTCGGGCTCCATCAGCTTCAATGAGCTCCAGCAAGGTGGGTGAGAGGCAGACACCAACCTGACACCACCATCTGCCTCTGCTGGTGTTTATTCCCAGCCCAGCCCAGTGTCTCCTGGTGCCATCTGAGCAGCAGGGCTGGTGAATCAGCTCCTGGGGTGCCTCCCATGCAGTGGTGGAGCAAGGAGCATGCTGGGCTTGCTGAGCCAGCTATGGCAGAGCTGGCACTGAGCCTTCCCAGGGACAGGAGATGAGGAGCCACAGCAGGGTCATGGCACAAACTTCCTTCCTTAAGGAAACCCAGAATTCCCCCTCAAATGGCATGTGGCTAAAGCCTGTTTCCTGGGAGGAGCTTTGGGGTGTGTGTGTCTGATGGAGGGGAAGAATGTCTGGAATTCGTGCCTTGGTTTGGCTTCTCCTGTGGGAGAGCCCTGCCTGCACACACCCACTGCTGCAAGGGAAGCTGTGGGGTGGTGGCAGGTGGGGTGTGTGCAAGGGGCAGGCGAGGTGCGGTCAGGTCACTCTTGTCAGGAAGGTTTAATCCAAGTGCTTCTTGCTCCAGCTTTCTCCCAGATGGGCTATAACCTGAGCCCGCAGTTCAGCCAGCTGCTGCTGGCCCGCTATGCCCAGCGGTCGCCCAGCCCCAGCATCCAGCTGGACCGCTTCATCCACATCTGCATGCAGCTCCAGAGCACGACCGATGCCTTCCGCGAGAAGGACACGGGGCTGGTGGGCAACGTGCGCCTGAGCTACGAGGACTTCCTCACCATGGTCGTGACTCGCATGCTGTGATGCCTCTGCCGAGGGGGGAGCTCTCCTCTGGGATGTGACCAAGCTGTTTTCCCAGGGCAGCTTTCCAAGGAGCCCTGAACACTTCCAGGACCCTCTGGCTTCGATTCCTTGTCCCCACTCAATGGCAGTTGATGCCTCCACGCCAAACTGGAGCCTGGTTCTGGGGCCACACTGCAGGGTGGGACAGCCAAACTGATAGCCGGTGCTGTGCCTCCCAGGGAGGGCTTAGACCTTCCCTTGCCAGACACCAAATCATTCTTAGACCCCCTTTGTGCTATCCCTTGGCTTGGTGGGATGTCTGCAGTGGACCAGCCCTGTCTCATCACGCTTTCAGGGACTCTCCAGTGCCCAAAAGCTGGGCCTTCATTGGAAAAGCAGCAGGAAGGGTTCAGGTGATGGCAGAGCTCATCCTTCCTCACCTCACAAACTGCTCTTCCTCTCCACCAGCACTTCCAGCCCCTCCGATCTGCTGGAAGTGCTCCAGCCTTCCTGAGCCCTGTTTCTCTCCGGGCCATGCTGGATCATTGAACCCCCTTGTTGCCAATGTGGGTTTTGATGTGTCTCTGCCAAAGCCAAACTTGGAAATGGTTTAGAGCTTATTTTTACAGCTTTTGAATAAAGGGTGATGTGCACTGGCTGCTGAGTGGTTTGTGTTTGCTGAGCAGCTCATAGAAGCCTGGTCCTGCCTCCTGTCAGCCCCATGCGGCCAGCAGCAGCTCTAGGGACACATCCTGTGCTTGTAGCCCAGCCCTGGGGTTGGTTCTTAACCCAGTTCATGTTAGTGCTGGGGTCTGCTGCTATATTACAACCAGGAATGTAAAGATTTAGCCAACACACAAGTGTTTCCCTGGGGTTTTAAAATGGTATCTAAGCGATTCTGCTGGAATTGGGCTTGATGAGAAGCTGAGATGCTTTTGGAGACTATCTATTTGAAGGAATATTTATGAAACAAAGCAGTTAAAAGCCTGAGTAATTTACCTGCAGCTTTTAGAAGGCAGGTAGGTAGAAAGAATACCCAGGGAAGTGTGTGTATGCACAACCACCACCCTGTGCACACACACACTTACTGACAACTCTCTGTGGTTGTATATATACACATAGGGCTCTGTGCACATGTATGTATACACATATATATATGGAAATATATAATAATATATGTCATATAAATATATGATAAAAACATAGGTATATGGGGGTGTGTGTATACATACACAGAATAACAGACAAGCTTGTATATACATATATACATGCAAACCCCGTACATACAAACAGGAACCTGTGTGTATACACATACCTGCACATGTGCCCTTACTGACATGGAGACACACGCTCTAACAGGCACGGAGGCACCCAGAAACACACCCCATGTGTGTACAGAAAGTAAGACCCTTATGTGAATAGATACACACTGATAGAGGCCCCTATGTAGCCACACACACTGTCCCCCCAAATATATACACACGTGCACATGTGTGTGGGCTTGTGTATGTGCACATGCAGATGCTGCTGCTAATATAGAGCTGTAGGCACACACGCTCTGACAGAAACGGCTGGGTTTATATACATATATGCACATATCTACACAGGCATATATATGCATACATATACAGCTGTACATACACATATACCACAGAACCATAGGATCACAGAATAGTTAGGGTTGGAAAGGACCTTAAGATCATCCAGTTCCAACCCCCTGCTATGGGCAGGGACAGAATTTTTACTGCTCAGCATGGCTCAGCACAGCTCAGCACGGTTTGGCTCAGCACGGCTTGACTTGGTTTGGCTCAGCTCAGCATTGGGGAAGAACAGAGGAACTGGGGCACCAAGGGTAATGGGGCATATATATATAAATAAATAAATAAATAAATAAATATATATATATATATACCTAAACATATGCACGTATATAGATGCACATATGTATACATGCACATACATAGACACACACAGACACTGCTGGGATTTTATATAAATATAAATATATATATAACATATATTTATATATTTATATTTTATATATATAAATAATATATATTTATATATTTATATTTTATATATAAATAATATATATAAAATATATATAAAAATATATATAAAAATATATAATATAATATAATATATATATTATATATAATATATATATAAAAATATATATAAATAATATATATAAATATATATAAAATATATATTATATATAATAAAATATATATTATATATAATATATATAAAATATATATAAATAATATATATAAATATATATAAATAAAATATATATAAATAATAATATATAATTATTTCTATATTATTATATATAAATAATATATTTAATATATATTATAATTTATAATATATAATATATAATATATAAATAATATATATAATAATATATTATATATTATTATTTATAATATATAATATATAAATAATATATATATAATATATATTATATATATTATTATATATAATATATATAAAATATATATAAATAATATATATATTAAAAATATATATAAATAATATATGTAAATATATAAAAATATATATATTATATATATAGAATATATATTATATATTCTATTATATAAATAATATATATATAATAGAATTATATATATTATATAGAATATAATATATAATTATATATATTATATATATTATATATAATATATATAAAATATATATATAAAATATATATTATATTTTATTATTAATATATTTTATTTATTTTTATTTTATATTTATTTTTATAATTTTTATATATATTTTTTATATTTATTTTTTATATTTTATTTTTATTTTATATTTATTTATTTTTATTTTATTTTATTTATTATTAATATATATTATTAATATATATTATATTATATATATAAAATATATATAATTATATATAAAATATATATAAAAAATATATATAAAATATATATAATTATATATAATTATATATATTATATATAATATATAAAATATATATAAATAATATATATACATATATAAAAATATATATAAATAATATATATAAATATATATAAATATATATATATAGAATATATATTGTATATTCTATTATATATATAATATATATAATAGAATTATATATATTATATTATACATATATTTATAAATATATATATATTTGTTATATATATATTTTTATATATATTATATATATAATATATATCTAGAATATATATATTAATATATATATTATATATTTTTATATATATAAATAATATATATATAATATATATTATATTTATAATACTATTATATATATTATATATTATATATTATATTATTTATATATAATATTTTACTTTTATATATATTATATATAAATATATATTATTTCTATATCATAATATATTATAATATATATGTTATATATATAATATATATAATATATATTTTATATATATAAATATACATTATATATATTTAATATATATAAATATATATTATAATAATTATAATTATATATATTATATATATTTTTCTATATGAACATAATAATATATATAAAGAGATATATATTTATATATATGTATATATATATATACACACTGTATACGCACACAGAGCTATACAAAGTGCACAAGCAGTGCTGTTTCCAATCATACTGTTCTGTGTGTGTGTAAAGTATACATATATGCAGCTAGCTATAGATATATTAAACACTGTTTGCATATATATAAAAATAAATAAATAAATACATACATCTACCTCAAACCCCGCCCCCCCGGCACTAACAGTAGCTGTTAGCGTGCATGTATATCTATACACTATCCACACTTATATATGTTAACCAAAAACCCAGCAGTGTGTCTGTCAGTGTGTGTGTATGTATGTGTAAGTAGATTAAAAGCAGTGCCTTTTAGTTTGTGTGTGTATCTGTAAAAACTCAACAGTGTTTGTCACTGTGTCTGTGTGGTTAAGTTTATGTGCATTTATATAGTTTATATAGCCACATATAAAATTCCAGCAGTGTCTGTTAGTGTGTGTGCATGTGTGTATATATATATATATATATATATATATACATATATATATATATATAACCCCATCACTGACTGTGTTTGTATATATATATAATATAAAAAAAACCCCCAAAACAACAGTATTTGTGAGTGTGTATGTACATATATATATATATATATATATACACATAAAAAAAATCCCCATCAGTGTCTGTTAGTGTGTGTGCGTGTGTATATATGTATGTATACATATATGTATATGTATGTGTACATATATGTATGCATGTATGTATATATATATGCATGTGTATATATATATACACACGCACACACACACATATGAAATCAGTGTCTGTGTCTATAGATATAAAAGAAGTACATCAGTGTATAGTGTATATATATACATATATACATATAAACATCAGTGTGTGTGTGTATGTGTGTGTGTGTATATATATATATTAAAACCCATTGGTGTGTGTGTGCATGCACATATATACATATATATATAAAACATGTGTATATATATATATATATATATAAAACCCCTATCAGTGTGTGTGTATATAAATACATATATATTAAGAAAACCCATCAGTGTGTGTGTATAAATATCTGTATTTTTAAAAAAAATCAGTGTATGTGTGTATATAAATATATATATATATACATTAAAAAAAAAACCCAACCCACCAGTGTGAGAGCATGTGTATATAAATATATATATATATTAAAAAAAAACCCCATCAGTATGTGTGTGTGTATAAATATATATATAAAAAAAAATACAAATCCATCAGTGTCTGTACGTGTATATAAATATATGTTAAAAAAAACCCATCAGTGTGTGTATATAAATGTATATATTAAAAAATCAGTGTGTGTGTGTGTGTGTAAATATATATTAAAAAACCCATTAGTGTGTATATATATATATATATATTAAAAACCCATTAGTGTGTGTGTGTGTGTATATATATATATATATACCAAAAACATCAGTGTGTATATACATATAAAAAAAAAAACCAAGCCATCAGTGTGTGTGTATATGTATATATGTATATATATAAAACCAACATCAGTGTGTGTGTGCACGCGTGTGTATATATATATATATTTATATAAAACCCCACCCCATCAGTGTGTGTGTGTGTGTATATATACATATATATATAAACCCCACCAGTGTCTGTGTTTGTGCACATACATATATTTATGAAAACCCCATCAGCGTCTGTTAATGTGTGCGTGTGTATATATAAATATTAAAAAAAAATCACTCTGTTCATGTGTGTACATACATACGTATATATATATATATATACATAAAACACCAACAGTTTGTGTGTGTTTGTGTATGTATATAGCCCCAGCAGCATCTGTTAGTGAAAGTGCATGTACGTGTAAGTGTATATGTATATATATGTATGTGTATTTGCCTATGTATGTGCATGTGCCTGTGCATGTGCATATGTATATGAATATATGTATGTGCTTATACGTGTATCTGTGTATAATGTGTGTATATGTGTGGATGTACAATGTGTATATGTCTGTACAATGTTATATGTGTGTGAACAGTACACATATGTATGTGTACAATGTGTATATGTGTGCATAATGTTTATATGTGTGTATAATGTGTATATGTGTGCACAATGTGTGTATGTGTGTGCACAATGTGTGTATGTGTGTATATAATGCGTATACGTATGTACAATGTGTATACGTGTGTACAATGTGTATATGTGTGTACAAAGTGTATGTGTGTGTACAATATGTATATGTGTGTGTATACGTGTGTGTACAATGTGTATATGTGTATGTATAATGTGTATATGTGTGTCTGTGTATGTACAATATGTATATGTGTGTGTACAATATGTGTGTGTGTATAATGTGTATATAATGTGTATATGTGTATGTATAATGTGTGTATGTGTGTGTATAATGTATATATGTGTGTGTATAATGTGTATATGTGTATGTATAATGTGTGTGTGTGTATAATGTGTATATGTGTGCGTATAATGTGTATATGTGTATGTGTGTGTGTATATGTGTATGTATAATGTGTGTATGTGTGTGTATAATGTGTATATGTGTGTGTATAATGTGTGTATGTGTATGTATAATGTGTATATGTGTGTGTATAATGTGTATGTGTGTATATAATGTGTATATGTGTATGTATAGTGCGTATATGTGTGTATAAGCATCCCCAGAGCCGGTCCGGGCGGTTTTGTGCCTGTCCGCTCAGGATCGGTCTGTGGCCACCAGGTGGCGTCCCACTCCACCCGCTCCGTGCTCCCCGCGGTGTGGGGGGGCTATGGGAGGGGGGGGGCACGGAAAGAACCGGGAGGAAACGCAGAAAATAAACACATTCTAACCAATAACAGCTCCCATCCCGTCCCCCGGCCCCGATGTGCCAGCTGCGAGGTGTGCGGCCACAGCTGGGTGCGGGAGCACATCTGGATGCAGCGGCCAGGGTGGCACATCTGGCTGCGGTGGCACTTCTGCCTGCGCTGGGGTGCCTGGCTCTGGATGGACAGGGTGGCTGCGATGGCCAGGGTGGTGATAGTGGCACATCTGGCTGCATGGCAGTGGTGGCACTGGTGGCCATGGGGTGGCTGCGGTGGCAGCTGCAGCGGCCGCTGTGGCCGCGTGTGCCCACGGCAGCCCCGGTGCTGGCCGCAGGGACAGGCCGTCGGGGGGGCCGGAAGGCAGCACAATGAGCGGGGACTTATCTCACCCCACAGCCCTTCCTGGGGCCTGTGTTATCCCAGGATGGGGCAGGCAGAGGCCGGCGGTGCCACGGGTGTCCCCATCAGCACTGGGGCAGGATTGGAGCCGGGGCACGGGTGTTCCCATCAGCGCTGGGGCAGGATTGGAGCCGGGGCACGGGTGTCCCCATCAGCACTGGGGCAGGATTGGAGCTGAGGCTCGGACGGTTCAGGAGCTTTATTTACAAACAGTAAAAAGCAAAATAAATACAAAAAAATGTCTTAAAAGTCCAACCCGGGGCGGGGGGGGGGCGGGGGGGGGGGGGGGGGGGGGGGGACACACGCACAAGGGCCTGGGGCTGCTGCATGGTCCCCAATTGTGGCCCCAGCAGGACAGGGACACAAGAAGGCTGAGCCCTCTCCTGTCCCCAGAGGGGGTGGCAGGGGCCATAGCACCACAGGGACAGGCAGAGGGGATGGTGATCACCCCATCCTGAGCCCTGGCCCTGGGGGTCCCCGGGTGTTCGTTTCCTCCCTGGTTGAGGGGAGCTGGGGGGGCAAATAGAGGGGTGCAGGAGCCCCACGGGTCCCACTGCAGCGCTCCTCAGCCAGGCCTGGGAGGAGGAAGAGGAGGATGAAGCCACCTTTGAAGGGCCCCCAACTGCCACCAGAGCCCAGCGGAGCCTGGGGCAGGGGGATTAGTGGGTAAATCCCATAGGATGCAGCAGCCCCTGCGGCACCCCCGGCCGCATGCCCCATGCATGCCCCACTGCACCCAGCCGCTGCGTCAGCACAGCGAGGACCCAGGGCACGATCCCAGCCCCCGGCCCCATGGTACTAGTGGGGTCCCCAGGAGGGGACAGAGGGGCAGCAGGACCATGGTGGGGCCGGGAGGAGGCGGTGGCAGCGCGATGCTCACTTGTGGGGCATGTCCTCCATGCTGACCCGGCCCCACACCCCCACCACGAAGGTCTCCACCTCGCACTCATTGACACCACGGGCGATGCGGAAGTGGCCGTTCTCTCCCCATGCTGTGCCCCAGGAGTTGGCTGCGGTCTGTGGGGAGGACACGGCTCAGCCAGACCCCAAGGAGCTGGATCCCAGACCCCAAGGAGCTGGATCCCAGACCCTAAGGAGCTGGATCCCACACCCCAAGAAGCTGGATCCCAGACCCCGAGGAGCTGGATCCCAGACCCCAAGGAGCTGGATCCCAGACCCAAGGAGCTGGATCCCAGACCCCAAGGACCTGGATCCCAGCCCCTGCAGCCCCCCCCCCCCCAGTGGCTGAGCCCCAGCACACTCATGGCACCCACAAACACTCACCCAGTATTTCTGGGTCTGGCCATCAGGAAGTTGCTCTTCTCCCCACCTGCAGGAGGAGAGGAGGGAGTGAAACGGGGTCCTCCCCATGAACCCCATGCTGCGGACATCACCCCATCCAGCACCATGATAGGGGGGTGCTGTGCTCACCCCACTCCCTTCTAGGCCTCGGCACCTCCCTGCAGGCCCACACAAGGTATAGGATACAGGTGGGTACATTTACCCATGGGGAGCAGGAAGGAAGCACTATACATACACATACACACATTATACACACATTATACATACGCATATACACATTATACACACACCTCCCACTGCAGGAGCTGAGCACTGCACACCTGTGGCACCCATCGCACCCTGCACCCTCCCTCCCCTCCCTGCCCCCCCAAACCTACCCAGTGATTTTAACGGAGTGGGTCCCATGCCTCTGGTGCTTCGGCCCCTTCCCCTCGGCCACCGGCGTGTGCCGATAGATCCCACTCTTGTACATGAAGAAGTCCTCGTGCACCTCCAGGATGGCTGCAGGAAGGGGAGAGGGTTGGGGACCTGTCCTGAGGAAGGGGCTGCTGAGATCCCAGGGCTCCAAGTGCCTCAGGACGGAGGATGTGGGCACAGGGACATGGGGGTTACCCAGCAGGAGGGGGGGCAGGGGCCGGATCCCCCCCTGGGATGTGACCGGCTCTGAGGAGGATTAAAACCATGAAATAAACCAAACCCAAGTGCCAAGACAGAGATTAAATCCATGGGGTTAATGAGCACCAGGTGCTGGTGAGGGCAGCGAGACGGGGCCGTGGGAGCAGGAGTAAGGCTGAGCAGGGAGGAGCTGAGGGGGGGTCCCAGCTGCAGGCAGGGTAGCTCATCCCCCCTCAACCCCCAGCCCCTGCAGCACCAGCTCTGGGGCACATGGACCCTTACCTTGCACAGGACCATTCTCCAGCAGCTCCTTCATGATCTCCTTCTCCTGCAAGCACAGAGCTGGGATGGGGCCAGGGCCAGGACCAGGACCCCAGCACTGCCCTTCCCACCCCCTGGGGATCAGAGAACCATGGAATGGTTTGTGCCGGAAGGGACCTCAAAGCTCCTCCAGCCCCAACCCCTGCCACAGACAGGGACCCCTTCCACTGGAGCAGCTGCTCCAAGCCCCTGTGTCCAGCCTGGCCTTGAGCACTGCCAGGGATGGGGCAGCCACAGCTTCTCTGGGCACCCTGTGCCAGCGCCTCAGCACCCTCACAGGGAACAGCTTCTGCCTAAGAGCTCAGCTCAGTCTCCCCTTGGGCAGGTTCAAGCCATTCCCCTTGGCCTGTCCCTACATCCCTTGTCCCAAGCCCCTCTCCAGGTTTCCTGCAGCCCCTTTAGGCACTGGAGCTGCTCTCAGGTCTCCCCTTCTCTTGTCCAGGCTGCCCCAGCCCAGCTCTCTCAGCCTGGCTCCAGAGCAGAGCTGCTCCAGCCCTCACAGCAGCTCCATGTCCCTCTTGTGCTGCTGCCCCAGAGCTGGATCAGGGCTGCAGGGGGGGTCACAGAGCACAGCAGAGGGGCAGGATCCCCTCCCTGTGCTGCTGCTCCCACTCTGGGGGTGCAGCCCCACACAGAGCCCGCAGGCACCCATGGGTGGGTGCTGTGGAGCTGCTGGTGGAGGAGCAGCTCCCCCAGGGGCTCTGCAGTGGGATGTTCCCAGCTGCATTCCCAGCTTTGGTTTGCCCAAGGAAACCACCCAGGCCCCATCCTGCTCCCATGGGCACTCACACTGGAGGACAGGCGGTAGGCAGGGGTGGACTGGTAGATGTCATTGGCATGGGTCTGTGGGTTGGGGCAGCGAGCGGTCGCCTGGCGCTTGCCCCGGCCCGTGGAGCGGCTGTGCATCATGCAGGGCTGTGCGGCCGGGAGGCTCTGCTGGCTGGTGAAGGGGTAGCACTCATCCGTCACCACCCTGCGCACAGGGACAGGCACAAGGAGGGGATGAACCACCCGGCTCCATCCACATCCCCAATGCCGCTCTCCATCCCACCTGGGCACCTGGCTCCCCACTGGTGCCAGAGGCAGGATGTGCCAGGTAACAGGTAACAGGAGCCTTGAAGCTCCTTATCCCACCGCATCCCCCTGCCCCATCCCGTCCCCACTCACCCTCGCCTGCGCAGGTACCACCAGGCGCCATCCAGCCGCCCCCCACTGCAGCCCTGCTGGTTGCGGGTGTCGCAGGACAGGAGGTTTTGGGGTGACAGGGCAGGTGTCATGTGTCCCATGGAGTGGATGGAGATGCGGTCCGAGGCGACGGCTGGGAGCGAGCAGGGGTCAGGGAGGTTCAGCTGCTCCCCCAGCCACACAGAAGGGCTCTGACCCCACCGACGGCCCCATCCCACCCATCTCACCTGCCGTGGAGAAGGCCCAGGAACCGGCGCAGTTCCCCTGGTCCAGGGGCTCATGGATCATCCCAGGCCACTTTGCAGCTGCATCGAAGTGACGAGGCAGGACCTCGTTGGAGTCCATGTTCATCTATGGGAGCCAGAGCAGAGGGGTTCTCACCACACAGGGACCCTTCCCTCTGTTCCTCCTGCTCCCAGTATCCCAGGACTCCCTCTCAGGGTCCCCAGCCAGCATCAGCACCCCTGTGACCCACTGCAGGACCCCTTGGGATGGGGATACCCAGAGACCCAGCCAGATATGACCAGGATTTGGGTGTTCCAGGGCAGCCAGATCCCTCACCTTTCCCTAAAGCTGGGTTCTTCAGCCCCAGTGGCTCCCTATGCAACACCAGCACCAAGTGTCTTGTCTCATGCACCAAGTGTATGGCACTGGGTGTCCTGAGCCCCTCATTGTGGCCTCCGGCCGTTGACTCAGGCCCAGCCTTTCCGTTCCTGGGGAGGACACGGCCCTGGCGTCTCCCAGCACAGGAAGCGCCTCCACAATTAAACCTCAAGGCCCCAGCTCCGGTGTGCACAGTGTCTGCTCCCCACCAGCACCCACAGCCCCACACGCTGCCCACCTTGAACGGGAGCTGCACTGGGATGCAGCCAGAGGCACCCACTGGCAGGCGCCGGCGCAGCCGGTTCTGCTGACTCAGCACTATGGGGCCGGCTTTCCGATGGGAAACCAGTACGGAGGGAAAGGGGATAAAACAACACTGGCAGCGCAGGGATTGTCAGGGGGAATGTGCTGAGCTGCTGTCTCCAAACACAAGGCACCCACCCGGCACAGCCCCTTCCCAGGGCCGGGGACACCGCAGGGGCATCACCGGACAATGGGATGCTGGATCTGTGGAGCCCTGGTGAGCTTCGGTTCCCCGGGCACCTGCGGGACTCACCTGCATCTCATTCATGTTCATGACGGTGGGAGAGGGTCGGAAGGTGCCCAAGCGGTGCCGGATCCCGTCCTCCAGGGTCATGCCCCAGAACTGGCTGTAGTTGGTGGCTCTCCAGCTGCAGGGGGGACAGGACACGGCTCAGGGGTGCCCCGAGGAGCACCGAGGGGTGAGGCAGCCCCTCCGCACCCTCCTGTGCCTGCTCCTTACCCATAACTGCCCCTGTTGACGGCGTCAATCAGCTCTCCATCCATCAGGCATGCGTGGTCCTCACACTGCCACTGCCCACCGGGGCTGCAGGTGCTGCAGAGGGGATGGCACCAGAGGGGACAGTCAGATGGGGAGGGATGATGCCCTTGGAGTGACTGGGGGGGCTGAATGGGTGCTGGTGCTCCCTGAGTGGGTGCTGGTGCTCCCAAACCAGGCACTGCCCGCAGGGGTTTGGGGTCACACCGCGGCTCAGCACCATGGGATGGGGTGAAGCTGGGCCAGGGACAGCCCTCGGTGAGGCCCTGGGGACTGTCCCGAAGGGCAGCAGAGCATGGGACAGAGTGCGCTGTAAAGCAGCCAGGGCTGCAGCCGCTTGGACACCAGCCCGGGGGGGGGGGGGGGGGAAGGGGAAGGGCTGGAGGTGCCCCCATGGGGGAGCTCCTTGTGCCCCATAGGGAGCCCCGTGGCAGGGTCGGGGGGGCCGTGCTGGGTGCGGGTGCCGGGGCCGTGCTCCCCCCGCACAGGGAGCAATGCCTGGCACGCTCCCATGGCCCCGTCAGCTTCCTGCCACGCTCTTCCCTTTTAAGGAGCCCTCCGAGGCCATGTCCCGGCAGCCGAGCCCTGATCCCACCCACGGCACCTGCATCCCATCCACCCCATCCCATCCCCAGCACCGCTCTGGTGACCTTGTGCCTGCTGGTTCCCTCCCTGGGAGCACCTCGGGGTGCAGCAAGCTGGGTGCCCACAGCACCTCCCTCAGCTTCACCCCTGTCACCCCCTAGATCCCACAGGAGCCAGGCAGGGATAACGTCTGGGGTGAAGCACTCCTGGAATTGCTGCTCTCCACATGCCAAGTGCGGGGGAAGGATTTGGGAGCAGAGCCTGAGCCCCCCAGGGCAGCGCTGGTGAGGACGGGATGCAGGGATGCTTCCCCAGCGTTCCTCCCAGTGCACAGCCTGGGAGCCTCCACCTTTCCCGAGGCTTTGAGCCATCCTCCAGCCCCACAGACCTCTGCCCCACGGTCCTGGATAAACCCCAGGCAGTACCAGAGCTCCATGGAGGGGTCGGGCTGGCTTTTCACCTGCAGCTCGGGCACACACGCCTGCCCACACATGCACACACACGTGCTCTTGCCCTCACACATGCCCCACATGGAGCCTTTCATTCCCCTTATCTGCTGCATCGCTGCGAGGCAGCCGCTGGGGCTGCTCCCCGCCGGTTCCCCTCTCCCCCACCTCCAGGATGCCATTAATACCATTCCCAGATAAACCCCACGCTGCCGGATAACGCAAACAGCTCCTGGCACGCAGCACGGGTGGGATGGAGGCACCGGCGCCGGGCTCCGGCCCGTCAGGCTGGGGCAAGCTGGGCTGGTACCGGCAGCACGGGGCTGGGGCCGGCAGCACGGGGCTGGGGCCGGCAGCACGGGGATGGGGCAGGCAGCCGCAGCCAGCCCGGCCACGCTCCACCGGGCCGAGCACTGGAACATGGGAGCGGCTCAAGGCCCCGGGCTCCCTGCTTGGAATATGCTGGAGCAAAGCACTTGGCACCGGCGGCCGCCACCCAGCTCGGGCCCCCGACGGCCTCCCTGAGGGCAGGCGGCGGTGCCGAGGCAGCGGCAGCACCGGAGCACTCACCACAGGTTGCAGTTCTCCCGGTACGTGGCTCCGGTGGGATAACTGCGGCCAGCTCGGGCACAGCCTGCAGGGGTAAAGGGGGAGCTCCGGTGAGTGCTGGGCACCGGCACCCCCCCCAGCTCCAGGAGGTAAACACCGAGGGGGAAATAACCGAGGTCCTGAGAGCCAGGCAGGTTCCTGGGTGCACTTCGGCACCTCCACACCCGGGATAGGGATCAGGTCGCGCCCCACCGCGCAGGGGTGGCTCGGCAAGGGGAGGGTTAACCATGGGGCTGCTGAGCACAGCCTGGAGGGACAGGGATAAAGGGGCAGTTGTACCCGGGAGCTGGCTCTGCTCTCAGGGACTTCTTAGAAAGCCTTGTCCTGCACGGGGGGGCTGCCCGTGCCCCCCTCTCGCCCCCATCCAGCTGCTGGAGGGGTTAAGTCAGGGCCAGCATCCGCCTGCCCCAGACATGACCGGGGACGTGTCCCCTCATACCCCTGCTCTGCCCCACAGGTACGTGAGGCTGGAGCTGCCCCTCTGACCCCCACAGCCCTGCCTGTGGGGAGGCACGGGGGACATGCTGTGGGCTGCTCCCAGACCCATTTCTGGGAGCCCACCCCATAGATCCAGAGTAACCCTGCAGTGAGGACAGGGCCACTGGTTTCCATATTCAACCACAACCATGATCCCAGCAGCATCACACAGCACACGGGACACCCCAGGGCTGCATCCCTGTCACCCACAGCCCCCCGGCCGGCTGCCTCACCTGAAGCTTTGGGGAAGGGGGGCGGGATGCCCAGGCAGTACTCCCAGAAGTCGGGGCAGCAGTCGGACACTGTTCTGTTGCAGAAGAGGTCGCAGTAGCAGAGGGTGTCATGGTAGGGCACAGTGCAGGCGTCGTCGCGGCCATGGCAGCACACGTCCCCCCGCTGGCAGTAGGACCCTCCGGCATCATAGACCCCGTGCTCGTAGAGGCCGGGGGCCAGCTCCCGGCGGGTGCGCACCCGGGCAGCCCCGGACGCCTCGGCCAGCAGCCAGAGGCAGAGCAGGGCCCGCATGGTGCCCAGAGCGTCCCGAACCTGCAGCCGCTGCAGAGGGAGGGCAGTGAGCACACGGGGCAGCTCCGCACCGGCACCAGCCCCATCCTGCTCGCCCCGGCCCCGCTCTCCCCCGGGCGCTCCACAGCTCACGTTTAACTCCCCGTGAGACCAGAGCGGCTCTGGGCACCCGGAGCACAGGCTCCCCCCCGGGTGCCCTCTCGGGGGGCCCTGAGCCCTCCCACACCCCTTAACCCCTCCGCTCCGAAAGCGAAATCCAGCGGGAAGGGGCTCCCCTGAGCACCGGGGGGGGCTCCCCCGGCCCCAGCCCCGGCCCCGCTCCCAGCCCTGTCCCCCCTCCCCAGGTACGGGGGTTCCCAAAGGACGTTCCCCTCGCACCCAGCCCCGTCCCGTCCCGTCCCGTACCTGCCGCTGCCGAGCCCCGCCGTGCGCGTGCCCCGGCCCCGCCGCTCCTTATAACCGCGCCCCGTCCGGGCCGCGCTGCCCCTCCCCGGGCGGGGCGAGGCGAGGGTCGGGCCCGGGGCTCCGGTGGGGGCAGCGCAGCCCCGACCCCCCCCCTCCGGCGGAGCCCAGCGGCACCTCCTGCCCTGCGGACCGGGGGCCCCGGGTCCTGCTCCCAGCCCCGCGCCCTCACGAACCGGGGGGTCCCGGGGGGTCCCGGGGGGTCCGGAAGCAGCCCCAGCACCCAGCAGGGTCCCTCCGCTGCACGAGGGGAGCGAGGGTGGGGGGGTTCCTGTCTCCCCCCCCCCCAGAACAGCAGCTGCAGGGGGACAGGTGGATGCAAGGGACACAGGGAGGGAGGCAGCCACAGGGACACCCCAGTGCAGTCCAGGGCACGGAGTCGGTGTCTCCTGGAGTCAGCCCTGTGTCCAGGAGCTGAGGACCTGGGAATTGGGGTCTTCACCACCCCACAGGTCCTGGTTTCCCCTGCAGCACCAGTGCTCACTGCAGGGCTTCAGCTGCCCACCCCGGGGCTCTTGCCCTGTCTCTGCCACACAAGGAGCAACTCCCAGCTCTGCCGAGGGATTCCTCCTGGTTCCCATCTGCAGCCTGCCAGGAGGATGCTGGGACTCATCAGGATGTGCTTGCACCCCAAGACCCCATGTACAGGGAGCACCACATCCCACTGGCCATGAGAGCTGCCAGGGACCCCTCTGAGTGCCCAGACAAGGGTCCTGCAAGAGCCCCATGCAGAGATCCCTGCCCAGCTCCTCGGCTGTTGTTCTCAAAAGGGCCTTTTCCTGGAAGTGTGGCCTTGGGCTGGAGCTCGAGGGCTGCCGAGCGCCTCAGGAAGGAACTGGGTCCAGCCCGGAGTCCGGCTGTCTCCATGACTGGACTGCCAGGAATTCAGTGACTCACAAATTCCCCAAGACCCTCAGGGGACAAAGCAGAGCCACTGGCTAAAGGACATCCCCAGCGTCTGCTCTGGGCCCTGGTGCTGCTGCCAGGCAGTGGCTGAGGATGCTGTGGGGTGCTGCAGGCAGAGCTGGCCCCTTCCTGTTGCAGCCCCCATTCCACCCACAGCAGATAAGGGCCCGTGGGCGGCGGCAGGAGCAGCAACCGTCCAAGTGTTTGTGACCCCCCCTCGCTTCCTGTGCTGTGCTCCGCATGCCAAGTGTGGCTCCTGGTGGGACGCAGTGATGCAGCACCGAGGGTCACAGTTTGCTGCCTTCTCTGATGCCAACATCTCCCCCGCTGCGTGTCCCTGCGCAGGGGAGTGCCAGCCTCTGGCACACGTGGGGCAGCCAAGGTGGATGAGGGCAAAGTCCAGCTGGGGCACCTTGGGCCCACGTGGCTGCGGGAAGCAGAGCAAGGAGCTGTGGGTTGGCACAGGGCCTGTCCTGCCCTCACCACCGCTGCCTGCACTCGGCAGGAGAGCCGGTCCCACCACTGCATGGAGAGGTGGAAAGAGCCCAGAGCCAGGTGGGTTGGTCCTGGATGCCCCATGGAGCAGCAGGGTGAGCTGAGCAGCACCATTGCACAGCGCAGGGTGAGCACCCAGCGAGGCCCAACCCCGTGCACGGCCCCTCCAAACCCACCGATCCGGCTGCGGAGCTGGGCAGTTTGCTCACACGGGGCTTTCCTACTGCATCCTGGCTCCCCCTTCAAAGCCTCTGCTTCAAAGCAGCGTCAGGGACCCCCAGGGATCACCCAGAGGGGTCAGGGCACCGGAGTCACCCCAAGCCCCCATCCCAGCAGGCTGGGGCAGCGCTGGGGGCAGTGGGGCCAGGGCAGGGAGGCGCTGGCCCCTGCAGTTCTCCGAGCCAGCAGTGAGTTTGTTGGCAAGAAGCACTCAGGAAAGGCAGGACCGACCTGCGGCCGGCCCCGGCTTCCTCCCCGGCCAGCACCGGGGCAGGGCCGTGCGGGAAGGGGCCACCCCGAACCCCCGACACGGGCAGCTGGGGTTCACATTGTCCCCATGACCGACAGCGCACAGGGATGGGGTGAAGGCTTTGTGGTCCCTTGAGGGGTTGTGGTGTCCTGGGGAAGGGGCTGCATCCCCCCTCCCCTGGGGTGGTCCTGGGGCAGCACCATCCCCGCTTGGGGACACACTGAGACTAAAGAGGCAGATAGGACACAGGGACCCTCCCCCGGGGTCCAAGCGCAGGGCATCGAGCCCGCAGCCCCAGGCATGCAGCGCCGTGGATGGGGATTGAGCCGGAGTCGGGGCCCCGCTCCCACGTCGGGGGGCTCAGGGGGAGCCCGGGGGGGTCCCGGTGGTGTCCGGAGGGTCAGGTCCGGGGCCGCGGAGCTCGGGGACGGGGCTGGAGTGCCACCTCCCGGGGGAGCCGGGACAGAGACGCGGCGGCGGCAGCCTCTGCTCAGGCTTTAATGGAACCAATCCGGTCATACGTTAACCAAGTGAGGTAACGGGCACCCACCGGTCAGCTGCTGCGTGCGCATGCACCCATAGCACCCACACACCCCACAGCTGCCCCACTGCCCCGCGGTGAGAGGAAGGGACCAGGGTGGCCTGGGAGCACTGGGGAGGCTGCAGGTGGCTCTGGCCACATGCACTGACAAGGCAGAGAACCGAGCAGGGTTTGGGGTTCCCCAGTGCAGGAGCAGAGGCACAGGGGGGCTGGGGAAGGGGTGCAAATCCCATGGTGCAAAGCCCAGAGTGGGGCTGCACTGGCAGCAAGGGGATGGTCACCACTGAGCCCCCCGGGACCCCCAACTGCCCCAGCTCAGCAACCTTTGGCACTACCAAGATCCTTCAGCTCAGGGCTGCAAGGCTGGAAACAGGCCCCGGCTCTGGGGTCAGGGCATGACAGGAGTCATGGACAACACCCCCCACCTGACCTGTGCCTCCCAGTCCATAGAAGGGATGGGGACATGGAGAGCACTGCAGGACCAGGCAGGGAAGGAATTCTCCAAGCAGGAATAGGGTCTGGGATACAAGAGGGAGAGATGGCTCTTTGGGACCACTGTCCCCATTGCCTGTGCTGAATCCCTCCCTCCCCCACAGCCTCTGCTCATCCCTGAGCCCCCATGGGCAGCAGGATCCATCCCTGTGTGCTGGTGGAGGGGTTTGCTTATTGCCTATGAGCCCCATGGGTTGCTCTTCTCGGGGATGTTGCATATTAAGACATTATTGCATAAATATATATATATATATGTCTTCTATATATATATTGCCCTGGGAGCATGCATGGGCAGGCAGAAGGCTCTGCTGTGCTTCTAGAGGTGCAGCCAGAGCTGCCAGCAGAGAAACAACCCAGGCAGAGGAGGGTGAGGGGTACAGACCCCCATTACCCAGCCTGGGGGGGGCCTGACACAGCCCTGACACAGGTAAAACCACAATGGGTCTTGCCCCAACATCCCTGCCTGGTCCCAGAAGCAGGAGGGAGATGGAGCCTTGCATAGCTGGAGCTGGCCCTGACTCAGCTCTGGGGGTCCAGGCTGGACCCTGATGAGGAGCTGGATGGGGCTCAGCCTGGAGCATCCCCACCATGGCTGGGGAGCACTCAAGGGCCCAGGAGCTTGGGGGTCTCACCCCTGAGGAGGGGCAGGAGCATCCCAGCAACGTGGTCTGGCCATGGCGCAGTGCTGCTGGCTCCCAGCACATCCCAGTGCGGGGGCCCCACTGCAGCCGTGCTCCCATAGAGGAAGACTTGGTTCAAGTAACACGGTGAGGGCCATCCCAATGCCCATCCCAGCAGCTGCATGTGCAGCATCCATCCGCTGCCACCCTGCTCAGTCCATGTTGGTGCTGGCCGACCTGGAGAGGGTGAGGGTCTGCGCAGAGACCGAGATGTCCTCGTGGTCCACAGGGCTGTGGTAGTCGGAGGTGATGTCTGGCTCGCAGGGGGGCACCCGCACAGCAGCCAGGCTGAAGGAGTTGACGGAGCCCTTGCGGAGGCACTGGGAGTAGAGCCCAAGCAGCAGGTCCAGCTTGTGCTCGATGGACTGTACCTGCAAGGGTGGGCAGAGCTGGGGGGTCCATCCCCGAGGAGAGGGACATGGGGGTCCCGGCTGGGGATGGTTCCAAGCCCCCAGGGTGGTCCTCTCCTGACCTGTCTCTCCACCTTGACCACACGTCCCATCATGCTGAGCTCGTCCACCAGCTCCGTCTCCAGCGCCGGCTTCTCCACCTTCTCCCTCACCTTCTTGTCCACAGGGAGGGTGCCCCTGCCCACGATCTGGTCCACGCTGGCAGGGACGGAAGGACACAGCCCATAACCCATCAGGAACAGAGGGAGTGAGCCCACAGGGGCTCCAGGGACACGGTCACGGGTGGTGATGGGTGACCCAGGCGAGCCTCGAGGGCAGCTCACCGTGTCTGCAGGCTCTTGATCCTGCCCAGCATGTCCAGGTGACCGGCCGAGTACTGCTCGATGACGTCCTTGACGTCGTAGGGACGCAGTGTCTCCTTGAACTTCCTTTTGGCCACCAGGAACTTCAGGATCCTGCAGGAACACTGGGCTAGCACTGGGGAACCACAGGGGCTCCATGCTGGGGGGGTCAGCACTTGCAGAGCACCAAGATCCTGATCACTGCCCCTTTGGAACTGATGCAGGATCCATCCCTGCTCCCTGCCCGGCTTGGGCACCACACGGGCTGGACTGGGGCTCTCTGGACAGATCCACTCATCCAGCTGGGAATGGCAGCACAAGCACTGGGGGACACAGGAGGGGAGGGCCTCACCTGACCGCCCGGATGAGGGTCTTCACTGCCGGCATGATGTCCTCACAGGTCAGGTCACAGTGGGAGCTCTTCTCCTCTCCGCTGTCCTCCAGTGGGCAGTCAGCTGCGGGTGGAACAGAGAGGGCTGCAGAGACCCTTGTGCCCCCCTGCACCGCCTGCATCCCCCCCACGGCCCCACAGCTGCATCCAGAGCCCACCAGTCCCATGGCTCACCCTCCACCGTGGTCCGAGGCTTGAGCCTCAGGGATGCTCGGAAGCGTGTCCGGTCGTTGAAGCTCCAGCTCTTCTGCACCTTGGTGGGGCTGGAGGCCTCGGGGAGGTCCTCGGTGCTGGGGGAGCGGTGCAGGGGGGGCCCGAGGTGCTGCCTGCCCCGGCTGCCTCGCTGCGAGCTGCTCAGCCGGATCCGCTCCTTGATGCCCATCCTGTTGCTGTGTGGGAAGAGCCGTGCGGGCAGGTCAGTGAGGGGGGACAGGGATGGGAATGGATGGATCCCTGCTATGGGAATACCTGGTGCCCACAGGATGGGGGTATTCCTGCCTAGGTCATGGAGAGTCCCTGGCACATGGTGGGCACCAGGTGTGAGCTGGCCCAGGGGCAGGTGATGCTGCACTCCCATGAAGGAGCAGCTCTGGGGCTACTCCTTGAAACGCCTTTTTTCTCCCCAAAAGCAGAGAAAGGAGACACACAGACAGGGAAGGAGCAGACAGAGAGGTAGGGGGGTGGGGAGGACACAGCAGAGCCATGGCAAAACAGCCGGCCCCTGTCCCGCAGGGAGCAGCGCTGCTCCGGCTCCATCCCTGCCAGCATGGAGGCACCCAGGCCTCTTCATCCTGCTCCTGGCTACACCTCCTGCTTCAGGCTCTGCTCCAGCCCCTGCCTGCCCTAACACGAGCTCTGCTCCCAAGTCCAGCTGGGGGAAGAAACAGGCACCGTTTAGGTAGGACCTACACAAACCCACCACCGGGCGCTTGCAGGATGCAGGACCACAGGCACACCTTGGGCCAAGCAAGGAGGCCAAGCAGATGCACAGCTCCTGAGCACAGGAAGCCAGAGCCTTTGGGAAGCTGCCTGCATCTCCTGGGGCAGAAATCTCAGGGCAAGTCAGAGGAAAAGGGAGGGTCCTCCCAGTGCAGGTTACTGGTGAGCTGGTCCCAGGCAGGGCTGCCACAAGCCCCTGCAGTGGGTGTCATGCAATCCATGCAGGAGCATGGGAAGGATGTGTCCTGGGGGACTGAAATGAGGTTCAGTTTATCCAAGTGCCCCGTGATGGGCATGGCAAGCCCAGCATGGCCAATGGGTCACGCTCATCCATAATGCATGGGAGGGGAAACTGAGGCAGGGGTCGATGTGGGGACACTGGGGACAGGCAGCTCAGCACAGGCCATGCACAGACCTCTCTGCCATGCAGAAGGATCAACCTGCAGCCTCAAGCCCCAGCCGCTGCTCCCTGCAGCAGCACGGGCACCATGCAGGATGCTGTACCTCCGTCTCCACGTGCCCCACGTCCGCAAGAGCCTCCTCTTGCCACTAAAGATGGGGCTGGAGGGGCAGGGCAAAGACACAGGAGAAAACAAGAGTTAGCCCTTGGTCAGGAGCATCCCAGGCCCCAGCACTCCAGGTGTGACCCAGTACATGGGTGCAGGGGCACTGCCATGGTGAGCATCACATCACCCACTGCACCAGCCACGGTACCCGCCTGTGCTGTGGAGGCAAGAAGCACGAGTAACACTGTTTGTGTAGGTCCTACAGAAACACTCAGCGCCTGCCTCGCAGGGGAAGGTCCAGGGCTCTCCCAAAGAGCCATTTGGGGCTGGCACGTTACCTGAGGCGTAAGCACTTGTGGGGCTGCACATCCTCCTCCATCCAGCTTGGGGGGTGAATGGGGGACACAGGAGGTTTGGGGTGGGTTGGAGGGATGGAGAGGAGGAGGGTGAGCAGGGCAGGGGAGGAGAGAGAGAAGATGAGATGTTATGAGAGGTGATGCTCGCAGAGGAGATGGGGGCTTGGGCCCCCCCAGCCGGGATGGTCGTGAGGGTTCAGTCCCTCCCCTGCCAGCTTCTGAGCCCAACAAACCCATACTCACCTTGGGTCTGGCAGGAGCTCCAGGTCCCCCAGCCCCACACCTCCCATAGCTCCATCGTCACAGGGGAAACCGAGGCACGAATCCTGCCTCTCCCCACCTAACCCTGCCATTGGCCTGGGTTCTCCTGGGCACTGGGGCAGCTGGCACAGCTGCTGCGGGCACGGGAGCCCCTCGGACGGGAGGAGCTGGGTTTGCTCTGCTGCAGCTCCAGCCCCCGGGCTCCCAGCGCTGCCCTTGCAGCACCATTCCAGCCTCCCTGAGGCTTCCCTATGGCCGGGGGGGCTCCATGGGGACCGAGCGTGGCCCCTCCGGAGGCAGTGGCAGAGCAGGGCTCTGTGTTGATGCTGCCGAGCACCGCAGGAGGACAGAGAGGAGCAGAGAGAGGGCAGAGAGGGAGAACACGGGGCTGGGGCTGCACCCTCCTACCTGTCCCCTGCGCAAGCAGCGGGGCTGGCGCTTTTCTGGCCAGGGGTGAAGGGGTGATAAGGCGGTGGGGCTCCGTCCGGCAACTTTTTCACCTCTGAATTCCTAAATCCTCCGTTGCGGACTCGGTGCAAATGCTCAAAGATAAGGACCAGTTCTCTGAGGTTGGGGTTAAATAAAAACACGGAGAAATTAACCTTTCCAAAGCAGAGGAGCTGAGCAAACCAAGGCTGTGCGATGCCAGGCTGAGCGATGCCAGGCTGCACAATGCCAGGCTGCCTGCGAGCCAAGGCAAAACCAGGGCTAAAGAAGAAGCAAAACCCAGCACTTCTCTGTCAAAAGATGGTTTCTTAAGTGCTGCTGGCTCCTGGGGTGATAGAGCAGGGGCAGGGGTGCTGGGAGCCCCCCAGAGGGGTTGGATGGGTCAGGCAGGGAGCAGGCAGGACAAGCACTGTGCCACGGAGGGGTGTTTGCCTCCACCTGACCCTGGGGATGCATGGATCCCCATGCACTGGGATTGCCCCGCAGTGGTGCTGAGGAAGCTGGAGCTCCTGGGTTGGGACCAGAGGGATGCTGAGAGCCTGTCCTGGAGCAAATGGGGTGAAACAGAACGGGTTTGTCACTGCAGAGGAACTCGTGCGCACAGCAGGGCCAGGACGCGCAGGCAGGGGCAGATCCTGGTGTGCTCCATGTGATGGGAACACTCAGGGTATCTTCAATCCAACTGTGATGGCAACATCCAGGGGCCCCAAGAGGGGAGAGTGACATGGACAGGGCATGGGGCTCCCTGCCAGACCCCCACGTCCCTCTGCTCTGCTCTGCGGCTCAGAGCCAGCTCCTGGCTGGCTGCAGCTCCATCACCCCAGCCACGAGGTCCTGTGGCACCATCCTCTTCCTCATGGTGGTGCTGGAGGAAGGCTATGGATGGGGCGAGAGGGGACATGGGCGGGATGGTGAGGATGGAGGAAGGAATCACAGCCTGGTTTGTATTGAACGAGCCTTAAAGCTCCTCCAGCTCCAACCTCTGCCACAGGCAGGGACACCTTCCACTGGAGCAGCTGCTCCAAGCCCCTGTGTCCAACCTGGCCTTGAGCACTGCCAGGGATGGGGCAGCCACAGCTTCTCTGGGCACCCTGTGCCAGCGCCTCAGCACCCTCACAGGGAACAGCTTCTGCCTTATCTCCAACCTGAACTTCCCTTGTTTCAGCTGGAACCCATCACCCCTCTTCCTGTCCCTGGTGAGGAGCCCCAGACTCCAGCAGATGCTGTGCTCCAGTGTCCCAGGGCTGAGCAAGGTACATCTGAGCTGCTCAGCCCCATAGAGCCCTCAGCGGCTCCACTGGCAGGGGCTGCCCATGCTGTGGGGCACCCCATGGCCCACAGGGACCCGCTGGGACCCCACAGCCCTCGGCCACACGCTGCCTACCTGAAGGCGGGCAGGAGGCTGTCGTAGTAACACCAGGTGGCCGTCAGGTACGTGCGGCTGACGTCCGTCGAGTACAGGCGCCAGGCAGCCTGCAGGGAGCGAGGAGAGCTCCTGAGCCCCCCACCAGCCCCACACATCCCTCGGTCACCATGGGCAGAGCCTGGCACCCAGGAGCCAGCTCTGGGGTCAGTGTTTGGGTTCTGCCTGCAGCAGGCAGGGGCAGCAGAGCAGAAGGGGCAGGGGGAGAGCAGAGCATCCCCAAGAAGGGATGTGATGGGATGGGACACTTTGCCCTCTGCTACCTGGATCAGGTTCGCAGCTGGAGTCCTCCTCTTCTCAAAGTGCTTCTGCCGATGCTGCTCCTGCACCTTGAGGGCAAAGCCTGAGCCCAGGATCCCCTGGGGATGGGAAGGAATGGGGTCTGTGGGTGCCATCAGAGATGGGGACGCTCCCATCACAGGGGTGGATTTGGTCCCTTTCTCCCCATTTCTTTGGGGCTGGAGGCACAGGGACCTCTCCCTGCCCTACTCACTGCAGGCAGCGCGAAGAAGGAGATGCCGAGCAGGGCAAATCCGGCCGCCAGCATCCGTCCCAGCCACGTCTGCGGTGTCTTGTCCCCATAGCCGATGGTGGTGAGGGTGACCTGCCCGGGGGCAGAGCAGGAAGAGGCCTGGAGGGAGCTCCCCCACCGCAGCCCCATCCCACCCTCCTCATCCCCTCCCGGCACTGGGGGGCCGTGGCGACCGAGCTTACTGTGCCCCACCACAGGGAGTCGGCGTAGGTGGCAAACTGGGCATTGGCATCCTTCTCGGCCAGGTAGACGAGGAAGGAGGAGAAGATGAGCACCAGGAACCCGATGTACCAGGCGGTGATGAGCTCCTGCTGGGGCACGGGGGGTGAGAGGGGCTGGGGGGCTGTGTGTGTGGGGCCGCATGGGGACCGCACGTCCTCACCTTGCTGTGTGCATAGACAACAGAGCCCAGCAGCTTCCAGGTGCCGCCGCGCCGGTCCATGCGCACCATGCGCAGGATCTGCAGGAAGCGCATGCTGCGCAGTGCTGATGTGGCGAAGATGTTGCCCTGTGTGCCCGCAGCGATGACGGCCACCGAGGCCACGCAGACGATGAAGTCTGGGGACAAGCAGAGGTGTCCCCACCATCCACAGCAGGGGCTGATGCTGCCGCTCCCCACATCCCAGTGCTCCCACCCCGAGCATCCCAGTGCTCCCACCCCGAGCATCCCAGTGCTCCCACCCTGAGCATCCCAGTGCTCCCACCCCGAGCATCCCAGTGCTCCCACCCCGAGCATCCCAGTGCTCCCACCCTGAGCATCCCAGTGCTCCCACCCCGAGCATCCCAGTGCTCCCACCCCGAGCATCCCAGTGCTCCCACCCCCAGCATCCCAGTGCTCCCACCCCAAGCATCCCAGTGCTCCCACCCCGAGCATCCCAGTGCTCCCACCCCGAGCATCCCAGTACCTATCACACAGAAGGGCTTCCTGGCGAAGCGGAACCGGCCCCGCCAGCCGCGGTAGCGGCAGCAGCAGCCGGCAGCCCACACACGGATGATGTACTCCATGCCGAACACCACGATCATGACAAACTCCTGCCGGGGGGGAAAGAGGGACAGGGGGTGAGGTTGGGGGTACTCGGCTTTGGGGGGCAGAGTGAAATACAGGTGTTGAGGAGGGTGTAAGATGGAGAGTGGTGTCACCCTGACGCATCCCTGTCTGAGACCATCCCCATGGAATCAGGGCAGTGAGATGGGAGCCGCAGGCGCCGAGCCTGCCTGAGCAGCCCCAGCTCCTGCCTGTGCCAAGCTCGTACCGAGCTGGGTCCTTTTCCTCCACCGTCAGCATTGTCCTCCTCCCTCTCACACACACACTGCTTACTCGTGGAAAGTCACAAGGACCTTCCCAATTTAGTTTCCATCACTCGGGAGAACTCCAGTGTCAGCTCTTTGTGACAGTTTGGGGGAAAGTTGCCTTTTTTAGCCCCTCCTGCTCTGTCTTCTCCAGCGGTTTGTACCTGTCTGCACCAGAGGCAGTGATGGGGCATCCTGAGCTGGAGGCAGCGGCAGCAGTGAGGCCACCCTGCAGCTCCTCCTGTCACTAACACCAATGACCAACAGCAATATCCGGGCTGGGAACGGGTTGGAGGGGTTTTGTCCATGATCTTGTGTTTTAGAGTGTAATGTGGGGAGGAGGACCCCGAGCACAGGCCTGCTCCCCACTTACCAGGATGAAGAGGCACTCGTTGGCCAGTTTCTGGTGCTCCTGGATGGTGGAGAAGACAGACAGCACCAGGCAGCTGAAGACGAGGAGGAATCTGGAACGAGAGCAGGTCAATGTGGGCATCAGGGCAGGCTGCTCACAGCGGGGACCCCTGCTCTGTGTGCAGCCCTGGCATGGGTTTGATGCATGATGCCCCCCCAACATCGCTCCCACTGTCCCCTGTGTGATGGGGACCAGCCCTGCATGGCACCCACACATCCCTGGGCAGCAGCAGGAGGAGGTCCAGGCTCCAGCAGCCGCAGGGCTCAGCGCCAGGCTCTGCTGCAGCCTCTGCCCAAGGAAAACAACCACTGATTAAAGCAGGGAGGGAAGTGGGGGGTCCTGCAGCACAGCGGGTGCTGCTGCTGCAGAACAGGGTCTGGAGCTCCTCGGGACTGCCCCAGCATCACTGCCGCTCAAGGGATCTATTGCTGAGAGCTGGCTTAAGGCACAAGGGGCTTTGGCCCATTTAGAATAGAGAAGGGGGAAGAAAAGAGACTGAAGCTGAAGCAAATGAAACTCCCAAAATACATTTTTTCCCCTGATCCAGCGATTCTAAAAATAGAAACAGGAGGGTTTGTGCCACCGGCCACGTGACGGCGAGCTCTGGGCCACCGCTGCCAGAGCCGGCGCCGGGATGGCACTGGGGGCACTGGGCACTGGCAGCACCAGGATGGACGGGGTGAGGCCGGCTGGACAAGTGAGGTGGGCCTGGCACGATGGCCTCAAGCGGGTGAGCACCCACCCTGCCCACCCAGCACCATCTCCCCAGTGCCCATGGGACCCACCAGTGGTGTGGGGGGCACCTGCTTCGGACCATGCTCCCATCTCCTCTTGTTGCTGACATGGAATTTAGAGCCGAACCTGGACCAGCTGAGGGGTGAAACCAGACCTGACCCACACCCCTGCCCCAGGGCTGGGGGGAGCCCCTGGTTGATGCAGGGGTGAGGGGAGGATGCTCTGGGCTCTCTGCACACCCAGACAAGGGGGTAGCACCCAGCTCAAACCCCAGCCTAAAGGGGACAAGCAGGTCCCCTTCCCCAGAACCACCCGGAGGGGAAACTGGAGATGGGACTGACGGAAGAGAAGCCCCAGGACACAGGAGAAAGGCTGGATCCAGAGTACGGAGAAGGGAGAACAGGAGCAACACACCATGAGTGAGCTACAGGAATGATGGGGCTGAGGGTACCGCAGCCTAAACACCAGCCTGCCCTCGCTGCGGAGGACGAGGCTCCTCTCCCCAGCACTGCCCATCTGCAAGGCAGAGACTGGAGCCAGTTCTTTCTCCCTCTGCATTATTAATGGAGCCCCTTTCCTCCAGCACAGCAGTTCTGTGTTAACTCCTCCAGCAGCGATGGCACCGCCGGGCACACGAAGCCCCTGCCCGTGCCCAGTGGTGAGGAGCAGCCCCAGAGCTGGTGAGGATCACACCGTCAGGACTGAGCAGGCAATTACATGGGCAGTGAAGCACAAAGCAGGAGGCAGGAATCCCCCAGCCTGCAAAGATCTGTGCCTCTCACCCCAGCAGGGAGCAGGAGTTGGGGGTCTCGGTACCTGGGATGCTGCTCCCATGGGTTGTGCTGAGGTTGGACCTGTCCTGGGGAGCAGCAAATCACAGCACCAGGCTGAGGCCCCCACTTCTCACCACGAGCAATGGGGCTGGTTGGTAAAGCCGTGCTGCAGACACCTTCCACCCGGCATCCCACAGGATTTGGTGGAGGATACAGGCATGTGAGGCTCCTTGGGGCCGGCTGGGAAAGAAACTTTCTGGGAACACATCACCTGCTTGGAATTAACTCCTAAGCCTGGGCAAACGCCCTGTCCCGCTGCCGGCAGCGCGTAAGCGGCTTAGGGAGAGGGTCAGATGCCTCAAGGCATCGGTGCCAGCAGTGCCAGGCTGCCCACCCCACCTCCAGGCTCTTCCCACCCACCAAGTGAGGCCAAGAACCCAGGAGCAGCATCAGGGAACATGGGGATGGTGCAGAGATGGGGGGGCAGGACCCAGAAGCAGCCTCGCTGCCTCCCCCTCCCCTGTGCCAGCATCCCATGGGATGCAGGGAGCAGATGCTGTTGTTGCTGAGCTGATGCACCAGCTCTCCCCAGTTAGAATCCCCAGCTCCTAGCAGCCCCCTCCCCGAGGGGCTCCCACCACCACCATTCACACACCTTTCACTGGCACATGTCCCGTACAGGAGAGGACACAGGGATGGGATCCCTGTGGCTGCTCTCACCCCAGCGGGAGCAGAGTCCGGCTGCAGGAACATTCCACCCCAGAATAATTAAAACCCGATGGGAGGCCTGGCTTGGAGCAGGTGAATCTCCTCCCATTAATCTTCATTACAATGGACTTTGCCATATGCTGCTGCCCACCCGGGCAGTGTGGTGCCAGGGGAGATCCAGGTGAGCCGGGAAAACTGCTGAGCACAGGGAAGTGGGGCCAGGTCAGACCTGCCCAGTGAGGAGCAGAGCTAGGCATGGGGGGAGCAACCAGCACCCAGTGCCCACCCGAACACCCCTGGGCAAAGCGGCTGCAGCCTGGTACAGCCTGGGAGAAGCGGTGTCCTGGCACCACGGTGAGGGATGGGACCGTGATGCTCAAAGCCCATGCAGTGGGATGGGATGGCACAGGGCAGCCCAGCTGCAGCCCCAGCGAGCAGCCGATGTGCAGGCTTGGAACAGGGGTGACATTGGGCACCCCCGTGTGTCAGCAGGGCTGCCCCAGACCCTGTTTCACTCTCCCCTGTACAGGGAGGCTCACAGAGAGCCCAGCGATAGCTCAGCAGAAGGAAAACACCACGTGCTGCAGGATGAACGGCTCAGCCAGGGGATGAGCGAGCAACAGCCTCCTGCCACCGGCACAGCTCCCTCCTCTGCCAGACTTCCCAGTATCTAATCCAAGTCTCATCTCTCACAGTTTAAAGCCATTACCCCTGGTCCTCCCCATACATCCCCCATCCAAAGCCCCTCTCCTGGTTTCTTCTGGCTGTTTGGACCCACACTGCCCATGCCCAGGACCGGTGGGATGAGGACAGTGATGGTGCTTTGCTCTCCAGCCTCCCCAGCCCAGAGCTTCAGCTCCCCGAGCACTGTCTGCAGCTGCATTAACACAGTTTATAAATCCCCATCCCTCTGCGCAGCAGCCCATGGGCAGAGGTGGAGCAGGAGGCCTGTCTGCCCCACGGGATATAAATAACTGGGTGTACTGGGCCTGTTTGCTCCCGTAACCATGGCACAGGGCTCGTCCTGCGCCGCAGAGCAGCAGCAAAGCACCGAGCCCTTCCCCACGGTCAGGGAACCGGAGCTGGAGCCAGCCCAGCACCGCCATGGCACCGGCACTGCCAACCCCAGCTCAGAGCCTGGCCATGACCTGGTTATTGTCAGTGGCAGAAGGAATGTGCTGCTCTGAGCACCCTCCTCTCCCCAGCGCCAGGGGTGCAGCAGGACAGCAGCTTTCCAGCACCCTGATGCAGGCTAAAAGCAGGGCTGGGATGAGGGCAAACCCCCTCCTGCAGCCCAGCAGCACCCACAGCAGCAGCTCCAGAAGACAACCCAAGGCACACAGCAACCAATGGCCCCAACATCCTCGTGCTTTGGCAAGCAGGAGCCAAAGGCTGCAGACAGCATCACCCATCGCCCTTGCACTGCACAAGTCTGTACCCCCCTGTGACCCCCATCGCCCCCTCCACTGTCCCCATGGGGAGCTCGGTCACAAGGCTCCTGAGCACAGTGCCAAGATGCTCACACGGAGCAGCCGAGATAGTTTTGCTCTTGAATCATCTGGCAAGGAGCTGACTTAAGGAGGGGAAAAGGAGCCCAGCACGTTCCCAGCTACACCTCCAGTGCATGGTGGGCTCTGAGCCCCAGGAGGGGGATCAGGGCTGCCCTCAGCTCCAGCACCCAGGGGCTCCGCAGGGAACGGGGACCTTTGGGACACAGGGCCATGAAAAGCCCCAAGTAGAGGCAGGCTGAGACCCCACGTGCATTGCACAGAGGACAGAAGCACCCACAGCAGAATGAGGGTAAGGCCCAGGCACTAGCTCAGCCCCACTCCATTCCCATCCACAGGGAATGCTGCTGAGCATCACCTGCACCCCGCAGCAGTGGGGCATCCCCCATCCTCAGGGGCCCAAACTGGCACCTCCTGCTCCGGGCTCAGGAGCAGCAAGAGCAGAAAGGGGAAAAAAAGAAGAAGAAAAAGAATAAATCAATGCCCAGGTTCATATTGCACCAAAGTCGCTTAATTTTATGCCTGGTGCCACCGCAGCAGGATGGGAAGTGCTGCACCAGCTTCTGCCCCCGCTGGCGCATCCCCCAAACACAGCTCCCATTTCCAGCCCAGGGAGGTGACCAAGAGCCAGCCCCACAACCGACCCCTCCTGCACAGCACAGCCCTCAGCAGGACTGGGAAGCTCAGGGACAGACCTGCTGTCAGCAGCCTGGGCCCTGGCCACTGCATGTGAGGGACCTGCCAACTGCCACCCTGCGCCCATCAGCACCCTCTGTCCCTGCCAGCTGGGATCCCCATGGCTCCCAGTGAGGAGAGCCCAGTGCTGATGCTCAACCAGTGCCAGGGCTGCCCCAGGACTCCACTCCCAAAACACACCCGAGGACCTGACAGCACCAAATGCAAGAGCAAGGATGCCACAAGCACCTGCCAGGCTCTGTGCTCTCCTCCCTGACACTGCCACAAAGGCAATGACACCAAATCAGCTCAGCAGCACCCAGCGAGGTCAGGGTGGCAGGCAGGGCCTTGAGGGTTGTTTCCATTGCTGCCAGCTCAGTGCTCCCTAATTTGCTCCAGGTCAAGCTGTTCTTCATTAACGTGTTCCTCTAGGAACCAGGAAAGTGCTGAGCTGTGCTGCTGGTGCACCCAGTGGTTTCATAACCACAGACACCAGCTCCCAGACACTGGCTCCCATCAGGCAGCCTCTTGGGGACCATGCTGGGGGGGGGCTGGCAGATGGCCCCAGCGACCCTGTCTGCAGGGAGAAGCCTCAAAGCACAGCAGGAACAGCTTGAACTGAAACGTGTCCAGTGCAGCTCCCGGCTGCAGGACAGCCCATAGCCAGACAGCACCAGGCCAGGCTGGCAGCGCTGCCTGTGCCAAGGACAGAAGCCTGCAGCGAGTCCCCATCAGCTCCATGCAGCACAAAGCAGGAGCTGGGTACGAGAACAGCTTCCTCTTGGCTTAAGAGAAAGGGATTGGGAAAAGAAGTTTCCATTTTGCCTTCTGGCTCTAAAGCCTTTAGGTTAATGCACTGGTCACGCTCCTGCATTTGCTCTGCAAGCTCCAGGGCTGGAAACTCTGATTTCAAGAGGACAAGGCACAGCTTTGCAAGCCCAAGTGTCTGCATCCATGGCCAGCACGGGGTTAGAGGGGATGGGGCTGCCCAGTCAGCACCACACACCTCAGCCATGGCTCGGCCCCTGCACGGGCACCCACACTGACATCATCCCCTCCCTATGAAGGCTGCAGCATGGGAACCCACAGGGATGCCCTGAACGGGATCCTGAGGGGCCACAAAGCCCCAGCAGCAGCTCTGAGCCATCAGGCCAGAGCCCAGCACAGCTCAGGGGCTGCAGACACTGTGAAGCCACCAAACCACCCGGTCCCAAGTGCTGGGCACAGGAAGCTATTTGGGATCAATTCTCCAACCAAGAGAGACTGGATTTGTGCTTTAAACGGTACCTCACGTATGGGTAACACTGCCCTCCTTGGCACCCAGTGCTCACGCCCTGAGGCACCCAAGTTCCTGAGAACTGCACTGCCCTGCGCTGGGGCACACACAGAGGAAGCGGCTACTTTGGAAAGCCAGAAATGAGCCACACTGACAGCAAAAGGCTTCACGGAACATTCGCCCACATCTTGCACCCACTGCGTCACCTTCCCGGCTGTGAACCCAGCGAGTGACGCAGCCCCACATCCTCCAGTGGCTTTGTTCCTGCTGCAGACCGGGTACCTCTTGCCCACACAGGGCAATGACTGTCTCCTACAGCCGGGAGCAGGAGGGACCTGGGGCTCGGTGATGGGAGCAGTTAGGGCTGATGTGGCTGCTCCTGGGGCAAAACATGCACAGGTTGGGAGGAGGAACCGGTGGAGGACGCTTGGGCACACAGGTCTCAGCTGCGAGACGAGCAGAGCATCTCCCTTCCAGCACCTACCCCAAGAGTCTGGTCCCCCTCCTGCAGCGGGAGGTTTTCGCTGCCATCGTTAATTCCCTGCAGGAAAAGCTCATTTGAGGGCAGGATTTGCAGCGTAGGGATTCTTGTGGACGCTCAGTGCAGGGGTTACAAATGGCCCCCGGGCTCCAATCCTGCTCCCCGGGGAGCTGAGGTGCCCTCAGCCCGTGACTAATTCATCCTGCCACCTCAATGTGCTCACCTCGGCAGGAGCCGCTCTGCTGCCTCCTAATGAGCTCCTGCACCCAGCTCCGAGGGGAGGGCAGGAGGCAGGCTCGGGGCACAGGGGTCTGCACATGCCAAGCACACAGAGGGAAACCACTTCACACCCCCCACGGCTGCAGGGGGGTCCCGGCAGTTCCCGGTGCAGTCCTGGGCTGGAGCATCCAGAACAACCCCCCCCCAGCATGGAGCCTCCCGCAGCCCCTGGGTGCCCAGCTCCGCATCCCTGCTCCAGCTCTCAAAGCAAACAACCCCAAAGGGCTGAATGTGTTACTTAGCCCTGAGCTGCACGGCTTGGAGAAGCTTCTTTGCAGAACCCATGGGTTGCCCAGGGAGCAGCACCACAAACTGCATGGAGCCAGGGCAGGGAGCAGATGGGGCCCTGGGAGCATCCCAAACTCCGTCACTGGAGAGGGATAATAAAGTGCAGGGAACTGACAGCGGCCATGACCCAGGAATGGGCACAGCTCTTAGGGCACAGCCGCCAGCGGCTGCAGGGACAAGGACGCCCCTTCCCCACCTTCCACCGTCCCATCCTGGCACAGCTCTGGGGCTGCTGGGCTGGCACTTGTGCTGTCTTCAGGTACACAACAGGACGAGGAGCCCCTTCCCACCCGGATCTACCGGTCAGCCTGTGGGGAGCTCTGCCTTTGAGGGCAGCAGCCGAGGGGGCAGCGGGATGTGACCCAGCTCCACGCCGGTGCCGCCGGGAAGGGGCTCCCTGCACCGGAGACACCGGGTCCCATCCCCCGGGACGCGCTCAGCTCCACAACCGGAGCCGGTCCCCGCTCGCCCTCCCCTGCTATCCCGCAGCGCTGCTCCCATCGCTCCGACCCCGTTACCGGGACGAGCGGCCGGAGGCGGCACCGGCGGCGCCAGAACACGGACAAACTTCTCCGGTGGAGCCGGGGCTGGTGCGGGACGAGCCCTGCCCCGCGGCTCCCCCGCTCCCTCCCCTCGGGCACCGGCAGCTCCCGACGCCGCCGTCCCACCGGAGCCCCGCTCCGCCCGCACTCACATGAAGACGTGATAGACGAAGGCCCATCCTCGGGGCCGCTCCAGGACGTTGTAGAGGCAGTTCTGGAGGCGCCGGCGGCAGCTCCGCGGGGCGCCGGCGGGGCGGGGGGCGGCCCCGGGGCGCGGCCCCCGGCGGTGGGGGGGGGGGGGTCCCTCCGGGCTGGCCGGTGCCCTCGGTGCGCACCGCGGTCAGCGCCGCCCGCCGCTCCCCGCCGCCCTCCGGCCCGGCCATGGTGCGGCCCCGCTCAGGGCACCGCCGCCCGCTGCATTCCCCCCCCCTCCGCCGCCGGCTCCGCTCCTCCTTCGGACGCGGCGCTCCCGGCCCCGCTCCGGTGCCACCTGCCTTTAGCCGCCGGCCCCCGGGCCCTCCCCCCGGGGCAGGCCCGCCCCGCTCACCTGGCCCCCGCCCCCGGGGCTCCGCCGGGCACTGGACCCTCCTGCAGCCCCCGGCAGTGGGCAGAGCCCCGGCCATGGAGCACCCCGGGAATGAGCATCCCAAACCAGGGGGTGTGGAGCATCCTGTGAGTGGGTATCCCGAGCCCTGGGGCATGGAGCATCCGAGGAGCAGCATCCCAAACCAGGGGGTGTGGAGCACCCCGAGTTCAGCTTCCCAAACCCCGCAGCATCAGAGAGCTCTGGCTGGAGCACCCCAGGCACAAGCTCTTTGGGGGCAGCTGGCACCGACGTCCCCCCCTGCTGCTTGACACTGAGCACCCCAGCCCAGGCCATCACTTTCCTCTGCTCGGGGGCCAGGGATTGCTGAGCACATGGAGGTTTAGAGGGACAAGAAATACCTGCAGCTGTGTTTCCCACCTGCCTGATGCCCCTTCACACAGCCTCCCATTAACCACTGGGGAAACTGGGGCAGGCGCTGGGCATCCCTTTCCCAAGCAAACCAGGGGCAGAGATGCCCCATCCCTGCTGTCCCCGTGCACCCTCTGTGCCTTTGCAGCAACGGGGTCCCTCCACCCCATGCAGGGCTCAGAGCAGAGCAACCTAAAGCCTTTGGTTGGTGAATTATTTAACGTGGTGTTGGAGATCCTGGCACGGGCCCTCTGAGCACTGCGGTCTTGGGGAGCTCTGGGGAAACGCTCCGTAAAGAGGCTATTTTAATAGACAACAAACAGCAAATGTTATTTACTGGTGCACAGGGACTGGTGCTGGTGAAACTCACCCCAGGAACCAGCCTGCATCCCCCCCAGGATGCTGCCACATCCTGCTCAGCCCCCCCTGCAGCAAGAGCTGTGTCCATGAAGGCTGAGAACCTGTGAACCCAACCCCAGTTCTCTCCAGGGTCTCCTCTGTGCTCCCCTCCTGCCCTCAGCCCTCTGCTGGGATCGCAGCTCCTGGACCATGGCCCTGGCTGCCCCCAGGGTGGCTCCGGACGCCTCAGCCCTGGCAGCAGGAGCACCTTGACCTTCACCGGCTGCCTTCGGTTCAGCGTATTCCAAGGTTTAGGTTTCACCTGGTGATTGATTAAAGCCTCCGGGCTGCGGGGGGGGCAGAGGGAAGGTGACCTGGAAAGGACTGCGGCCAAGGTGGGCGCTTGCTGGAGAGGAGTCGGGGCGGTTGTGGGGCTGTCTCATTGCTGCTGTGCTCCAGCGCTGGATGGGGAACGTCCAGGCTGGTGTCCCATTGAGGCATCGGCAGAGCTGGATGGGGACATCCAGGCTGGTGTCCCATGGAGGCACCAGCAGAGCTGGATGGGGAACATCCAGGCTGGTGTCCCATGGAGGCACCGGCAGAGCCGTTTGTGGCTGAGGAGCTGCTGAATGAGTCCGTTTTAAACAAAGACGTCACTTCTCTAAACTGTGCTGGAATCCGAGAGCTGCTCATGAGTTAGGGGAGAGGGTTCGTCACTAGCAGCCGCCTCCCCCCGCTGCGGCCGCTCTGGGGCCGTGGGGGTCACCACATTAATGCCCATCCATGCCTCACAACCCTGGGAACCACGATCCACCCTGGGGCTGGGAGGGTTTGGGATGGAGCCAGGGAGCCGGAATCCACACGGTGCTGACCCCTCCACCAGACCCGGTGGAGGTTTGGGGAAGCCACCCCGGGGTCCTGCAGAGCATCCTTCCCATGCAGGGCTAGAGGATTCCCGAGGCCGGGCCATGGCCAGCGGGGAGCCGGTGTGCTCGGAGCCTGCTGCCCTCTCGGGACTGCAGCTCCAGTTCCTGGCACGGGCGGGAGCCGGGATCTGCATCCAGAGGATTTCCAGTAAGTTTTGCAGTCCTGGTATGCGGCTGCAGGGCCGGGGCAGGGCCGGCTCCGATCCCCGGCTCCACAGGCGAGGAAGGAAGCAGCGATGAGGGCTCCGGGAGAGCTCCAGGACACTTCACACCCGGAGCCCTCCCGGGAAGGGGCAGGTAATTCCCACCGCAGGGAAGCTCCAGGGCTGCTCCCAGGGAACCCTTCCTGCTGCAGGTGGGAGCGCAGACCCCGCAGCAGGAGAGGCTGCGAGAGGGCAGCTTCAGCCCAGCGCCTGCGGGAGGGTTGGCCAAGCACCAACCCCAGCCATGCAGCTTGTGCTGAGCTCATCAGCCCTGAGGAGAAACGGAAACACAAACCGCTGCTTCCTCATCAGCTTTCACCCTCCCAGCTCCCTGCAGGCGTCTTGGCTCTGCCACCTCCACTCAGCACCCCCCTGCAGAGGGTCCCACTCGTCCCTCATCCCTCGGGAACGCGCCCATCCTGCTCCATCGCCCCCCATCCTCCTCCATCGCCCCCCATCACTCGATTTGCAATCAGGCTCCTTTGGAAGAGACCCAAAGTCCTTATGCAGGAGATCCGGCTCCCGTTAACACCCGAGGTTCACCGAGCTGGGACGGGCAAACGAGGTCAGCTCTCTCCGAAACACACTGTTCCCCCCCTGAAATACTCGTTCAAGCGAGGGAGGGCACTCCGGAGCCTCACAGAGCCTTATCTATGTTAGCTAAACATTAACACCACCGGCATTAACTGCCCATTAAATTCCCACACTCCAGGGTGGGATCTGTCTGCAACCATCGAGGCGATCCATCAGCAGCAGCGTCCCTGTCAGCTGGAGACAGAGACTGTCACCAGAAACCCCTCTCCTCTCAGGGGCGCCCCACTCCCCCCTTCCGCCCTGTAAGCGGTTTATCCCTACTGAGCTGTGACCCATCCCAAGCACCCCTCGGGAGCAGCGCTCACTGGTGCCCTCTCGCGGCCGGTCCCAAGCACGGAGCTTCCACGAGAGGTGCACTTCTTCCCCCTCATCTGTTCCATGCCCAGATGCTGCTCCAGAGCCCTGGCCCTGCAGGATGATGCCTGGGAAGGTGCCGGGCTGCATCATCCGCTGCTGGCTCCCAGCACTGCAGAGCCAGGGAGAACACATAACAACAGTAAATGAACACTTACAAAGGTCAGGAGGTGCAGCCTGTGCAGCAAGGTCCCACTGCAAGAGCCAGGTCCAGATGAGCAGTTTGCATCAGTGCAGGGCTGGACAGGAGTTTCTTTCCTCAAGCAGGACAAGGGGCACCCAGGGCTGCTCCTCACCCCGTTTCTGGGCACTGCAGGGGAAAGCACGACACGGATGGGCCAAGGCTGTGAAACCACAGCACACTGAGTGCTGCTGGCAGCGAGCAGCAGGAGCCAGCACTGGCACCGGCCCCAGCAGGCACCACATGAAGCCACAGAGACACTCCTGGACCAAGTGCCAACTGTGTCACAGCGTGAGGCTCAGTTAGACTCACAGCCATGATTAGCTAAGACCTGAGTGAGACTCAGTGACCCAGCACCACCGGGGTACCCGCAGTGTGTTCAGTTAAACCTGCCCCTGGATGAGCAGGGAAGCTGCAGGGAGAGGCGGTGCAGCTGCAGCACCCACAGCTGAAGGCCTGCACTCAGGCATTAATCAGTGCATGGAGCTCCCCTTGCTGTGGGAGCCAGCAACAGAACCCCCATCTCCCCATTTGAGCCCTCATCCAGCCCACCCTTAAATGCTGTTGCTGGTTTCACTACTTCAGTGGCATATTTTCCAGGGATTCAGGCTGTTCTTTGCTTGGCAGGTTGACACCAGGCCCTGGGGCTCAAAGAAAGCACACACGTTATCTTACAAAGGAGATTTATTTCATTTTATGAAGCTTATATTACATGCAGGGACTGCTGCTGGTACAACAGCTGACAGCAGGGCTGGGGTTTGTCCACACTTCCATTAGTGTTCCTGGAATAAACCAGGCCAAATTAAAGAATCTTTGCCCTTAGAAAATACAGTCATAATACAAGGAATGGGGTTTATTTGTTTTCACTTTAATTACTCCTCCCCTGCTCCCTGCCCTTGAGCTGCATGTAGCCAATGCTCTGGCTTACCAAAAAAGGAGGCAGGAGAGGAAAATCTAACACACACATTCCCCCCCACTCCCCTAACAAACCACTGAGATGGGAGGACTGAATCTAGCTCTAGTCAGAGAGAAAACACAAACAGAATACTGGGAATGAAGCTCTTACAACAAACCAGATGCAGCACCCTTTAATAACTGTACCAGATAAAAACGTTTTACACGTTGTTGTTGTTCAATGAGGTGCTACAAACTCCTTTGACGAGTTCAGGTTTTATGGGTTTGAACACGCAGCTGAATACACAGAAATATTGATTTCTAAAAATAAAAATATTGCATTCTTGGCAGTGTCTGATGGATATTCCCTCATACCCACCAGAGGAAGGTGTACAGTGCACCGAAGACCGCAGCCTACTATAGGCTTAATACCGAGTACAGAGACACAGAAGCAGATGTATTCATCAGACCAGGGAGGGATGGCACATGTCAAACTGGTACGTGCTCCTTCCTACACAGAGACAACTTGCTCCAAGGTCCCTGCTCAGTCCCCTGTCACTTGTGTGGCTTGGCCATCTGAGGTCTGGTTGGTGGACTGGATGAACATGGGCTGGGTGATGTCCTGGCCTGCAGGCATGGTCACTTGCTGGATCTGATAAAGTTGCTGGCAGAGATGGAAGGAAGGGAAAGAAATGACTGTCAGTTCTCATCATACCCAGTCCCAGCTCCCTTTGAGCAGAACACGGTGGATTAACCCCACAAATGTAGAGGTGGCCTTAACAACAACTCACAGGTCCAAGTAAAATCCATCCCCTGAAAAAGCAGGCCATGAAATCACTGCTAGACATTTGCTGCTAAATCCTAACAAAGTCATCCTGTGAATTTCTGATCACAGAATCCCAGACTGGTTTGGGCTGAAGAGACCTTAAAGCTCATCCTCAAACCCCCTGCTGTGGGCAGGGACACAGCTTGCTTCAAGCCCCATCCAGCCTGGCCTCAATGCCCAGACTGTTAGGACTAAAATGGATCCCACCCAGAGTGCAAGGGACTGGATTAACTGAGAGTGAAGGCAGCAGAACACAGGGAATGCACCTGAATTAAGACTGGCACAACATCCACACGCCCTGCTCCTGGTCAGGGCTTGCCAGCAGTAGCAGGGTTTTACCAGGAGGAGCAGATTTGCTAGAACATGCAGGCTTCTGGACAGTCTTTCTAGCCCTTGACTTCAAAAGGGTGCAGGACGCAGGGACTCCAAGTTCTTACCTGTCCGTCTGTGAACTGGCTGAACTGCTGCTGCCCTTGCTGGACTTCTGTCTGTGTTATCTACAAGGATAAGAGAAGGATGATCATTGACAGCACTTCGCAGAGGGTCAGAACCCCACTAACAATATTGTGCTGCTGCTTTTCAAGAGCTTTTAGACTCTTTCAAACATCATTACCCCACCACGTGGTACGATAGAGCTTATGCCACCAGCCCAAAGTCATGCTGGTGCTAATGGCAAATCAAGAACAAAGGACAAGGGATTCAGGCCTTCCAAACCAGACACAAGCATCTCCTCTCTGACTTGGAATGTGGCCTCCAGGATCACAGAAAAGCAGCAGCCTTCCTATCCTCTGAAGGCAGAGAAGAATCCCTTAGAGACCAGCCTCAACAAGAACATGAGAGAACCTTCTGGCAGCAACACTGGTCTTGATGTTTCACCTCTGAAACAGCTTTCCTGAGAGGCTGCACAGCTGCTTCTCCCTCACCCAGCCAGAAGGAACAGAAGTAAAGAGAAGGTTGATGAACTGGAGTTTTACTGGCAACCAGCTCAGAAGCAGCGTGAGCTTTGTACAGTGAGACACACACACACACATATATGCATGCACCTTTCACGTACAGGTAAAGGAGGCTTCCTCTATGCTCCTTGCTTCATTATTCTGATGAATGTAAAGGGAAGAAAAAGAAATGCAGGAAACCTAGCCCAAGAGTTGGTAAATTCGACTGGGATTTGCAGTTTCAGGAGCTAGGGAACAACACTTTACCAGTTCATGTCAGCCCTGCTGTTCCCGTGCGTACCTGCTGTGCATTGGTTGCAAGCGTCTGGATCTGCCCCTGGACTACCTGGGTGCCTGACACAGGTTGGGCTAAGCGGATATACTGCAGCTGGCCAGCATTCAACTGAACCTGGAGACAAGTGGAGGGGGCAGGGAAAGAAAATTAAACAGGTAACTGTAACCTGACACACACAAACCTCTCTTCTCGTTTCCACAACAGGAGCCAGAGTAACAGATGACACCGGGAAGCTTCACTTGATTAACGGTTTAGATGAGTAACTACCACGGACCCTGCCAAGCAAGAGCGAGCTCCACAGAACTCCTGCATGTTCCTAAGTAAACCCCTGAGGAAGCCCAACATTACCTCTTGCTCCAGAACGGGGGTGGTCAGTTAGCAGCTGAAGCACATTAACTGCTCCATTTCAGAGAGCTTTGAGAACACTTCTTTTTGGTTACGAGAACTGAGTTACTACTTTGATGTAGCACTTCACATAAAGAAAGCTGTTAGAAGCTATAACGACACTCCTATCATATCCTGCCAAAGAAATATGACAGAATATATGGGATATTTTCACATAAATAAAGACAGCAGAGATGACAAAACCCAAAGATATATTTGGAAGCTTTTAATGCAGCTCTCTGCCAATATACATCAACCCCCACCTGGCAAAGGTGTTGATGCTTTGTGTATAACATTGAAACACAAATTTACTTCCTACAACCCTGATCTTGCAAGGTGAGATGCTTGGGGGTGTGGGATATGAAGACACTGTCATCATGCTAACCTGTGATGTAAACAGCTAATACACATCTGAGAAGCAATAAAAGGGTCACAGCATGATTGATACTACAGTTGAGTTTTTCATAACTTCAGGACATTTAGATGCAGTCTTAAGGTTAATTATATACAGATAAAGGTTTTGAGTTTTCTTCATTTTACAAAGGGGAAAGGACACACAAAATACTTCACAAACTGCTCACTGACAAAGGTTCAAGTGCCTAGAACTCAGTCTTGGCACTTACACAGAGGCTGCTGACTTCACCAGCTGTGGTTACAAGCTCCAAGATTATTTCAAGAGCAAATAAACTGCACATGAACATTTGTTTCTGCACTGAGATCTGCCAGCAGATTTTGGTTTTCACACTGGGGGCTTCCTGCTTCCATTTTAACTACACCATGAACTGAACGGGTGAAAAGCAATTCAGAGGACGTTCTGTCAGCAATGAGAGCCAGCTCCACAGCCCAGCCAGGGCTGGTGAGACACTGCTTAGGTTTCCAACAAAATGAATGTAGTCAAACAAGCAATGACCATTTCATTGATGCACACACTTCCTCCCAGGTTGTCTCCATTTGTAAGTCACTTCTCCACAAGCAACCCAGGTCCTAACCGGTAAATCCCAGCAGAGATGTGTACATGGGACCAGGAGCACGTGGGAAACCAGCAGAGAACATTGGTGAGATTCTCTTGACACTCCTGCAGTCACCAGAGGCACGACTGGTTTCACCAGAGTTGTAAACTGTCACATCAGTGTTATGAAAGATTCTTTGCTAAACCCCAACACGTACCAGACAGAAACAGAACTATGAGAAGACAGCACTAACTACAGCAAGAGAGAAGGAAACCCAAGGGGAAAATCAGACAAGCACAGCAGGAGGAGTAGAACAGGCAGCAGCACTGAAGAGACCAAAGGCTGAAATTCTCATACATCAAATAGGCCAGGGCATTACAAAGCTCCTGTAGCAAATGCACAGCTCCATGTCCTATTTTACTTCACTCTCGGAAGTGAGCAATGGGAAGATGCTTCCTTCAGCACGAACTTGATTCTTCAACACGTTGCGATTAAGAAAAAGTCCTCTTAATTACAGCACAAACAGCATCTCTGCTAGATCCAGAAGTGTGAATTGTGACTGTTCCATTAAGGCACTGCTCCAAAGTTGCTCTGTTTTGGAGTCCTACAATTGTTAGAGATCCAAGTGCTCCCGAAGACAAAAGATACCACACTCAGCAGTGTAAAGAGCTTCTGAGGACCAGCTACCTGCTCTTAGATGCTCTCAAGCAAGAGGAAAGTAGAAACATGTGCTTGGCCAAAAGCAGACACTGGAGAAGAGCCTCCAGTCTCACACTCCTAAAACATGGAACCACTTGCAATGGGATCCACCTATGCAGAGAACAGTTCTTTCAGCAGGTTACAGCCCCCTCACGATAAAGAATCCCTTCTCCTAGTAGATGTCCAATCCTCCTCCTTTTAGCGAGTTACAGAATTCACTGGAGACAGCTGGAAAACAAGACTGAACTGTTCCTTTTACTGCTGACCCAAAGGAGGATGCTGCAATGTTCAGTGCTGCTCTAACGGACTCGCTGAGGCTGGTGGTGGAGGTCCCTTTCCAAAATGCTCTGTAGAACAAGTATCTCGGAGAGACTTTCATAAGAAAGGAAGGAAAAAAGATGTAAAAAGAAAGGTAGAGAAGAGCACAGGGAAGAAAAAGGTTGTCCATAGTAAAGCACCATATTTGACAAGCAATTCACTTCCTTTCTGACCAACACCTTCAGCCAAGTGGCAGGAATTAGCTGGAGACTTCAAGAGGTGAAAAGGATTTGGAAGTGGGTAGGAAAGTTCTGGCAACACCCACAACTGAAACTTTCTTCAAGATGCTGTGGCAAAGCACGAGCATTTCCAGCCCTAGGGAGGGAAGCTCTGCAAGTCTTGAAGAGCAGCACTGCTGTGAAAGCTCAGCTTAATAACAGAAATCAAAGGCAAAGTGAAATGTTGGTCTTGGTCACTTGCTCTGACCTTTGGCTGCTGGTTAAGTACACACAACTGGACAGGTTTTTCTTTAAGAGGTGTGAAATTTTCCAGATGGGAACCAAAAGACCTGGCTTTGATGTGAATGGAAGTTACACAGAGGGGGGAAAAATGTGTTGACCCATGTGTTTACCTAGAACACACACCAGAATGTCACTGCTGATGGCGGGTACTCAAAATCCCTTTCTTACAGCCACAGCAAGTCTATATTGACGTGACAGTGAAGAAGCATCTTCTGGCTTTGCAAAGCTGTTCCTTTGACCAGCCCGAAGTACTTGCAGAAATATTTCTTATAACATAGGAGTTTATAAATAGCTCACAGATGGCACCTTTCCCACTCAGTCTGCCCAGTCATGACTTCAGATTGCAGAGGCAGAACCAAGTAAAGGCAAAAGAAGTCAATTATGCTTTTATTGAAACCATGCTGGAGTAAAGAACTGAAGTTTATCCAGGAAATACTTATTGCTTCCTAATCGTAGCTATTTCACTCAGGGGCAAGTGCTGGGGGTGGGCAATGTGTCTACACTAGTGGGTAGATTTACTTCCCTCTTCATGTCACACCTGGTTAGTTTTCCTCTCTAAGTGCAGGAAACACACCACTCAATCCAAACTTCCTCTTCCAGTTAAAAAAGCACACGTCTGCAGTCTCGTGCCAGAACACCAGCAGACACTTTGCTCTTAACACTGTGAGACAGTTCTCCTGGCAAAGCCTTACCGGGATTTGCTGGATTTCTCCTGTGTTGGTGATGATCTGCTGCATGACTTGCATGGTCTGCCCCGTCCCACTCTGAGCCTGCTGGCTCTGGCCTTGCGGCTGGGCCTGCACTATCTGTACCTGCTGGCCTTCTCCAACCTGCATCGTCACAGGGGTGGTCTGCATTCAAAACAAGGATAAGGACCAAGCAAGGACTGAACATGAGCGAAACAGCCACGGGATACAAAGACTGCAACAGACAGATTGCTTCCTAGACCCACTGTTACTTGTTGATCCATAAATCATCACAAATGGAAGCCAGGACCTAGACGACCGCTGTTAGTGAGATACCTGAACACCTGGTTGTGAACAGAACACACACTTCTGGCCTATACTGGCTGTTCTGAGCAGTGAGATCAGGACACTGCAGTATACACATGGGTGAGGTGAGGGTTTCACCAGCTGCACTGACCTGCAGAGCCTCTGAATGTTGTTCATGGCTCACCTGCCCTTGCTGAGGCTGAGCGATGATGATCTGTCCTGGCTGGATGGTAGTTGTAGATGTGGTGGTCTGTTGTCCTTGCTGCTGCCCCTGAACCTGCACTGCAGCAGGCTGCTGGGCAAGGGTGAAGTAATACTGCACAGGCTCAGCTGGGGTCACAGCCTGACGTACCTCTTCCTGCAGCAGAAGTAAAAACCAGGTGAACAGGGAGGGAACAGATCCATATCCAAACCCTCCCCAGCTGAAACATTCGCCCCCTAAACACAATCTATGGGAAAATACCTTTAATACCTTGTTTGAAAGAGTTTAAGCAAATAAATATGAAATAAATTAAAATGGGGATTCCTTATTTATTCCAGCTATGGGAGTACCAAAACCATTTCCAACACCCTCTGTATAATATGCAGTCACCAATTTCATTAAGAGAAGCAAATGAATAAAATTACTGTAGCTGAAATCCACACAACTCCTTACCAATGAATTCTATCATCGCCTGTTACCTTAACTCAGAATGAGTTGCAAACGCACCTTATGAAGCCTCATCCATTACCAAACCCTCTTCTTAGACTAACACAAATCTCAATCTAGCTCCAACATTAAACTCCTGGGAATAAAAGCCACGGACTTGATGTACCCTGTTGTGTCTTTATTTAAATCCAGCTTCTGGAGAATGGTAACAATTTCACCTTGTACCATAGCTCAGCAGCCTGATTCTGCTGGTAGCGGGAGTATCTCAACAGTGGGAAGAAACAAAAGGCTCTGCTCTAGCTCACTGTCAGAAGCACAGGCTGAAATGCTGCTGGTTTGTTTTATTTAAGTATGTCTTTAGAAGGGAAAAGCCCCTTGTGATTAACAGTGTTTTAGGCACAGAAGTGGATTTTCAGAGCTGATGTGCAGTGCAAGCTGTTAACGCTCAAGAAGCCAAACTCTTAAGCTCCTCAGAGGAGCAGCCGGATCCTGCACACACTGAAGCTGCGGACACAGACGTTCACTCCATGGCAGAAGGCGTAAACAATCCTCTCCCAGCCACCTCGAGTTCACAGCTGAGAGTGTAGGATGTTTACACGTGCTACAACATGGTACTTCACACTTACACCAGGCTGCTCGGCTCCCCTGCATTAAATGAGGCTTGTTCATGGGTTACCTTCAGTATATCCAACTGGACAGGAGAAGAAAAATCCACATTACACAAGATCAATACATGTTGGCTAGATGGGCATCAGGCTGGAATAAAAGAGCCTGTTTGCTTAGATGCAGGTCTCTCAGAGAGAGCAACTAAAGGAAAGACTATTGGGAGGTTTTTAACAGCCTACAGAAAATCACCCCCCAAAGATGAAGGTGCTCATAGTTGGCTGTAATCAAGATGCAACTTCTAAGCTTGGCTCTCAGAGCAAACACTGGCACTATCCCATAGTACTGCACACCACTGCAATCAGACACTCACCACACTTCCTACATATGGGAGCTTGCTGATTATTCCTGTTTGCTTCATCAAATCCTTTGGGGAGGGATTACCAACAAATTTAAACTAGATATTCAACAGGGTATATCTCAGTCAATCACAAACTGCATGCACAGGAGAGCTGTGGCTGCTTCTGTATAGCCCAGTCCTCAGAGATGTTATTTCTAGAGTGCTCCAACCCTTCATTCCTAGCTGAATCCCGTAATAACTAAAGCAACTGAATACTTCTGTAAGCATCTATTCCAGGCTAAGCTGCATTTGCTACAGGCAAAAATGGCTTTAAATCCAAATCTGCTTGAACTACGTTGTATCCCATCATTTTCATCTTTTATTTTCCAGCCATGGCTTCAGTTACCAGAGCAACACAACAGTGATGGTTTCATTCCCAGCTCTTCCACGTAACTACCACTAACTTGTCAAACAGTGGTAGAGAGAAAACCCAGACGGTGCCCCCAGGCAGAGGTGCAGGCTGCCAGCCCGCGGGCAGCCACTTTTCAACACTCTTGAGGCAAAGGAGTGTTTTCCACTGCAAAGTCCTAACTACATTCTTATCAAGCAGCTGCTTCTTCATTAAACTTCCATCAGAAGCATTTCTCGTGACACAGCAGTGTTCACAGCCAGTGGATGTATCAGTGACAGACAGATCTCTACAGCCTAAACCCAACAGTGTTTCACTGCTGATGCTGTGCAATCCAAAAGACTGATGTATCAAGACACATTAACCAAGCAACCTACATGCATCTAGCACACTACTAAAATACTTCAGGCATTCATTTGAATACAGAACTCGAATGTTCCATAATCAGAACATTCTGATGTGAGTCAAAAAACTCCAGCAAGAAGATATGGGCAATGTTCTCCCTCCCAAACATGGAGTACTTCTAAAAATAGCTCTACAAAGTGGAATAACCAAATGAAGCACCTAAAAGAACTGAATCTGCAATGCCAGAATTAACCGGTGCTATCTCAGGCTGCTTACAGAGCAGAACAAACCAAACGTGGGTTTTCTTTCCCCCCCCGTGACGTGAAGCATCAAGAGCAGCTGTGTAGGCTGCTGCTTCATTTTTGATGTAATACAGAACTCAGATCTTTGGCTAAATCATCTCTGCTGCAGGGAGAAAACAGGGAATGGGGGGAAGGAACTGTGCCATGCTACCACATGTGATGCTCCCTGTATGTACAGAACAGAGCTCCAAGCACACCTGGAATGAAGCATTGGGATGCTGCTCACTTTAGACCCAGCTGACTGCGGCAGCAGCATGGACTGTCCTGCCTGGATTGTGACACAAAAGGCGTTTTCCTTGCCAGGAAGATGTTTTCCAGCTTCTCCAGGAGCACTCACTTGGGAAGCTAAAGGATCACCCTGGATTTTTCAGACTAACACACTGCAGACCTTCCAAAGCAGCAGAAAACCAGCTGAAGGAACGGTAACAATCACTGAACTGGTGACCTTTCAGCAGCAAAACACCAAGTTTTTAGGTGAAGGAGAGAAATGAGTCTACCAGGAGCTGCCTTTGAAGCAGCAAGACCGAGCTTCAACCCCACCTCATTGCCTTTTCAGCACTGTCTCAAGCATGGAGGGAAACAAGTGCTTTGTAAAACAAGCAGCTTGTGAAATGTCAAAGACCCTGTGCTCAGATGAGCATGGCAACCTGCTGCTGTAAACATCCGACTGAAAGCCCCCTTAACACCTTAAAGCTTCCAGTCAAGGATGTTTACAGTAGCCAGGACTGCCCCAAAGGAAGCAGAAGCAAAGGAGCCTTTTTCTCCCTTTACAAGTCAAAGGATGCAGCTTCATCACACTTCCTAAGTTAGTTTTTTAACACTGGCAATATTTGGTATGGGAACTAGCTAGCAGTTTTTGTCCCCATGTCCGACTTCTGTCAATCTCCTCTCAAGCTCTATTCCTATTAAAAATCTGAAGAACATGAAAATTACTGTAAATACACATGCAAAAGAGAGAGGCACAAACCTCATGTTTAATCTGATCCTGTACTGTTTTATCAACTCTGTTTAACTACAGACTGAAGTCACCCCAAGGAAAGGACAAGCCATAAGGCTTGTTTGTGTCTCACCTGCCGCTTTGGAGGTTTCAGTTCATCTCTTGGAACAATATCAATAAGAAAGTCGAACTGGTCAAACTTTGTAATGGCCATGGCAATGTCATTCCTCTAGAAAAGAACAAAACAACAGAGAAAGCCATTCTTTAGCTTTAAAAGTCAGGTTTGTCTCTGGATAACTAAAGTTAGAGCTTGTTAACTGAGTCAAGTGAGGCCTCCAAGATGCGCAATAGAAAGTGCTTTTACAGCCATCTACTCACCCACCAGGCCTCATCAGGCTGTCCACAATATTACAGCTGCAATTCACCACTGAGGGCTCATGACAACCACCATAAGCCTTTTAGCACATTAAAAAACAGGGCGAATTCTTCTAAAAACCCCCTTGAAACCCCAAAGTGAGCTAAAATGAAGCTTTGCTGGATGGCTGCTCCATGGAGCAACATCTGCAGAGCCTCTGAGCTGGGCAGGGATTAAAAGAAAGAAAAAAGTAAGTACTACAGGATCTTTTTCAAGGCAGGGGAATCCCAGGAGATGTTGAGAACAAGCTTCAGCATGTGGATGGGAAAAATGGGTAGAAGCAAGCATGAAGATTAAAACACACTCAGCAAACTGGCCAAACACGTATCAGAAGAGAGATGTGCAAGAGCCAACGAGCTTCTGTGAAAAACTGGCAGGGTAAATGTCTGCTCCAAGCAGCCTGTAACTTTGCTTTCATACTGTGCCTGAAAAAGAAACCTAAAGAACAGCATTATGTCAAAGCATTACGGACCTTCATAAACAGTAACCCAGCAATAAGTCATCACTTAAACGTATATGCTTCAGATCTGAAACAACCCCCATGATAAAGAAGCTGAATTCCTTAATAAAACCACAACAAAAGACATACTGTGCCATTTTAAAACCCCTGCAAGCCTTTTTACAAAGCTGGGCTAATTGAAGAAGCTGTTAGAAGTCTCATTAGCTGAAGATAAATCTGTAAAGCATATATATATATTATATATATACATGTATATGAACAAGATTTGAGACACAGATGCCCATGCTGCCTGATGCGGACGTGAAATCTGAAAGACCATCAACCATCTCACTTTGTGCTAGTTGACATTTCTAAACCTCACTGCCTTTGGCATTTAACTGCCCAAGAGTGAACACACACAAAGCCTGAGAGACTTCTTTTGTTCTGCAGGCAGCACGTGTTACAGAAGTGTCTTCACCAGGAAGAAAACTTGGCCTGAACAGACACAGCTCCTGTTCCATTCTCCCTCCTGAGAACTGGGTTCAATCCAGTCTCCTTGGGAACACACTTCCATAACTCAGACCACTCCAAGTTTTCTTCCCAAGTAAGCAGCAACTGAATTTCTGCAAAGTCTTGCACATTAGGATCAGGTTTTACGTACGATTCTGAAATAAATGGACCCATCCAAGCCTGAAATCAGATGTCTCTCCTCGCCACCACAGCAATCTCAGTGCAAGGGTACAGGAGCATGACATGGTCCTAAATTTCTCACCTCTGATCTGAAGGTCTGAACTGATTGCTGGTGTAGTTTCAATTACTTCTAGTCAAAATGCTAAAAATTAATGGAAGAAGACCCAAACAAAACCTTAAAGAGTTAGTTTACTCCTGAACCACTAAAAAATGACTATTATTGAGGGCCCCTCAATCCAAAAGAAGCAGTCACCTGCTCTGGAGGAAGGTATTTTTGTTTTCATCTCGATTTATCCATACAACCACCTCGGGTTTACATTAGAACTACTACTGAAAACCAAATCAACCACAAGTTGATCAGTACAGCTACCTGAGGCCTCACAGCAGGTCACAGTTAGCTCACACTGCAGCTCTGGTTTGGTTTTGCTGTTGTTGCTTACAGCATTTCGGTTGCGCTGCGCCCTGTGCGTGGTACACAGGTTGGTACTGGTAAACACAGACACTAAAGGTCCTGTCCACAAAACAGGTTTCGTATTATGGAAACAAAGAGCTGGAAAGTTGGTGAAGCAGCTGAAGGCTGGGTGGGAGCAGCTGTTACCTGCAGTGTCCTGCGCTTGTTATCCTCTGTGTGTATCCATGCTCGCAGAGTCAGTTCTGTTATGAATATCTGGGCAGCCTTCGCAAACAGCACCGGAGCTTCTGCACTGATCATCTGCAACCAGAGTCCCAAAGAGTCACCACATTCCAGTTAAACACACTGTGAACAGGACTCAGCATCTAAAGTCTGGCTCCCAAGTCTGCTTCCTCCAGTCAAATGTCAGCTCCATGAGACCTTGTAAGTCTTTGAAAGATGACTCTAAAGAAGATGGGAACTCCCTTTGCACAAAGCATCACATGGAAAAGACAAGGGGTGATGGGCACAAGTTATTCCCAGGGAGATTCCGACCGGACACAAGAGGAAAATTTTTCCCAGTGAGAACAACCTGGAATAATTTCCCAAGGGAAGTGGTAACTCCCCAGCACTGAGCACTGTTAAGATTCACTGGACAGGGTGCTGGGCCATCTAGTCTAGGTCATGCTTTGCCTAGCTAGGTTGGACCAGATGATCCCTGAGGTCCCTTCCAACCTGGGATTCTAAGATTTGAGGGTTCTATTGTACTTCATTATGGCCAGTAAACAGCATCAGTGCACATTCACCAGGACGGTGTCAGTCAGCAGCTCGTCCCAGCAGTGCCCTGGCATGTGCATAAGGGATTTGGCAACTGAAGAGGACAGGCTAAGGGCTCATTGTAAACCTGGTCCTCGCTTTATCACTACATTTCTGCAGTCTGGAATGAATACCAACCTGCTGTTCTGTGACTCCCTAACTGCTGACACTGCAAAGGAGGTTCGGAGGCCTGAGCAAGGACTCTGCCTTCTCTCCAAATTCCTGTTCCTTAAAAAGTCTCTAGCTCAAGTTTACTCAAATTAAGCACTTTCATTATTAGCTGGCTTGGCATTAGTGCTGACTTCTAGTACAGCTTTCTGACTAAATAATGTTCCAGGCCAGAAACTTGCCCTGCCCTACAAATCTCCTCTTCTTCTTCATCAGCAAAAATGTGGCACTCATTTGGTTCAGACACAGACCTGGGACCTCAGGCCTGGGTTTGCTCCCTTCCCAGATGAATGAATGGCTCCCTTGTACAGGGAGACAACACACACCTCCTTCAGGACCTCATTCAAGTGTTAAAGGTTGTCCTTACGGAAGGATGGTGTCACACGGGAAAAACAAGAAGGCAGTGCAGTTTTCATCAGTGAATGCACATGTTATGGTCACCAGTCACACATCAAGGGCTCAGCTCCAACACTGGTATCACACCCCTGTCCCATAAAATTTGAAACGGCAGAGCACAGAGTTGAGGGCTTTATAGAGGGAAGAACTGAGAGAAACAAGGAGGACACATGAGCAAAGACAAGGAAGCACTAGAAAAAAACCCAGGAAATATCCAGAATTACACAGAAACCTGATCTTTACCAGCAGAAAGCAAAAGTGCCAGAGTCTCGCAAAGCTCCCAAATCAGTCTGCCTCCCCCAGCTCAGTTTAATTACACAAGACCAGCTATGATTGCATTCAAGGCAACTGTTCGAGTGTGCTTTAAAAATAATAATAATGCTGGTAAGAAATAATGAATCGCTACAATATCCACCAAAGGATTAGCAGAAGTCCAGCAAACCCCAGGAGCCTACCTTCACATCTTCATCTAGTTTCATTATCTTCTTAATCCGAGCCAGAGGGAGTTCTTGAACCCTAAAGTCTTTCTGCAGAGAGATGCATATTGGAGAGACTCTTTACTGATACTTAACTTAAAACAAGGTAAAATACAAGATGTCAGAACAAGTCTGGATTGACCAGAACTGTCCCCAGTGCAATGTCCAATGACTTCCTAGCTTGCAATGCAATAAATAAATTCACACGACAGTTAAAAATGAAGCTGCCCATACTTTGATAAGCTGCATAATAAACCTCTTTCATGTGGGGATGAAGACAAACTACAGCTCTTGAACACAAGAATTCACTGTGCTCAAAGAGGAAAGTCATTAATTCTGGTTATGCATACAAATTTCTACATCTGTTTCTTTAATCAACTATCTATGCACAGCCTGAAAAAAAGCAGCTTATCTTCAGGCTGGGGGATTGGGGTTTTCACTCTGAACAGCCCGGCTTCCACTGGAGCTCTTTTGTTTTCAGCTCCATTAGAAGCACCAGAGTGTGCTGTCAGGACCACTGCATCACAGTAAGCTATCAATCTCTCTTGAAAAGTCACTTTTATTATATGCCCTTGTTCTCAGGCACATCTCTTTTGGGGATGGAAAAAAATAGAAGCCACTTAGTCCAATTTTTCTCCACAGCCTATACAGGATTTCTGTAATCAGATGTCTTGAAATTAATAAAGCCTGTGATAACCATGCACTTGGCATTCAAGTGATTTTCAGGCTTGTCAAAGGAGATGTTTCTAGAAGAGGGCACAAGAGTTCCATGCAAGTCTAAACCTCAAAATTCATTTACAAAATTGCAACTGTCATTAGCCAAGTGTTTGAATTTCTGAAGGGGAAAGGACTAAGTGGCATTTTGGACAGTAACATCCCCCAGGGTGTGCTGACGTGGCCTGTCCTTCAGCACGGACAATGCTGATCCCTCATTTACATCAGAGTGTGACTAGTAGTTAAACAGCCCATGGAGTATAACCCAAGGTGTATTCTCAAACCCTTCGGCTCTGGAAGCTAGAACAGCACATGGCAGCTACACATCACACAGCTATTTTAAAATCACTTCCCTTTCCTTTGCAAACAGCAGATAACTCCTCTGCCATTCTCCAGGCAGCAGACATGGTCCTCAGGTAGCCTCTTAAAAGAGCCTTCAGAATCAACTCTGTTTTCTAGCTCAGTCCAGAACAAGCTGAAGGTTGCACCTCGCTTTGCTATGAGCCAGCCCTGTGGTGTACACAGCAGCTCTACTGGATCCCACGAGCAGCAGGGATTTTCAAGCTGATTTATCTTGCTCCCAGGCATTAGCAGGCACTTCCCAGCATCAGTTCTCCAGGAGGAAGGCAGTGGATGAGGACACTCACCACGGTCAGGTTGCGTATCTCCTCCATGACGCGCGGCCAGAAGGACTGGAGGCTTTGCTGGGCATCGCTGTTCCCAGCTGTGCCAAAGCCACCGTCTGCAGACATCCTGGGAGCTGGAAGAGAGAACAACACACATTAGCGATGAGGAAGGTGGGGAGGCAAAGGGTCCTTGAGATCCCCCCAGCCCCCAGGAACACAGGAAGGGGGAGACGCATGCTACATCCTGCTACAGCAACACTGCAGACACTCACAGACTCCAGAGCTAGTTTTAAAGCTTTAGTTATTTTTCCAAAGATTGAAAAAGAACATTAAAAATATGTAATTGAAACAAAAAAACCCAATTTCTTTATTCCCCTCTCGGATCTCTGCGTTTCCACAAGGAGTTACAGAACATAACTGATGCCCGGTCACAGCTCCCGCTCCAGTACACACCTATTGTAAAATCACTTTCCACTTGCTTGTGCAGGATGTGGCAGTAAATCCCCCTCAAGCTGAAACCAGAATGTCAATGTCAGCCTGATATTATAGTTAAGAAGTGAAATGAAACAGTTGATTCTGTGCCTATTTGAAAGATGTCAGTTTTTGTGGCTTTATGCTAAATTTACAATACCTCTTCTCGTTGGGTACAATCAACAGGAGGAATTAAGAGCCTGTATAATGCAGAGTGTCAAAAGCACAAAGTGAGATTTAAAATTCAAATCTTAATTGAAACAACTGTAAAAGCCCCACAGCTGTCATTCAGTGCTCTGCAAGTGCAGGCTGTTCAGCAAGCCCGGCTGTTATTCAATATACACTGGACATTGCTGGTGCATGAAGATGTGTATTGTTGCAAACACTGTTATTCACAGTGTGTGGCAGTGGCAGCAGGAGAAAACAGAAGGACAACAACAGGGTTCAGGCTTGCCTCACGCCTGTGCTGAGCTACAGGGGGTGAAGTGTTCAGGACACACAGCATGGATCAACCTGGCCTCTTGGTGACCAAGGTGGCACCAGCCCCTGTGGCACTGCCCAGGCACAAGGCAAGCTCCAGCTGACACAACCTCCCCCGTAACCTCCCTGCCCAAGTTGTGCCTCTCTGACAAGGAACAATTAGGACAGCTCTAGTTAATATTAAAATGAAGTCAGATGCACAACGTTGGCATCCCTTGGAACACCCAGAGCAGTCCTGCTGGCCTCCTCTGTGTGACAGGAGCGAGCGGCTCTGGCAGGATTCCCAACAGGGAATGCAGCTTGGAAGGAAAGAGCAGACATGCCAGAGGCACGCACGGGACCTGCTGAGACACAACCCAGCAGGACCGGACTCGGTGCTTCCTGTGCACTGGAAGCATCCTGGTGAATGCCAGCAGTCACCATGCACTGCTCAAGTGAGGCTCTGGTGTTAAACGCTCTCGGGGTCACCCAGAGCAGCTTTGAAGCTGCCACAAAAGACAAGCACACACCATGTACAAACAGTAAGTGTCCGTGTCTCTCTAACAGCAAGAGAAAGGTGCTACACCTTCTATAGGCAAAGATCTCCAGATATGCAGGTATTCCTGTGTCGCCATGTAATGGAAAAGGACCCAAGAGCAGATTTAGCTCTGACAGAGACAAGCACAATTCCTGTTTGCTTTGGATTCACTGTGTCAAGGTTGATTTCAGTCCTTCCTCAAGCCAAAGGGAAGCAGGGGGTAACTCTTACAACACACCAGAACACTGGTGATACCACTGGCAGTTGGCTGCCGCCTCCCAAAATCTACTATTCCAAAGCAATGATGATCCATAAAACCCCATTATCAGCTCCAGGAGGTGACTGTCAGACAATGAGCTGGTTCCCTCCTGCAGCCCACAGCTCCCCAGGCTGCCTGTGAACAGTTGCATTTCTCTTTCATCAACCTGAGGACACAGAAGCGTGGGAAGAGCCAAAGGGGATTCTGACGGGATGACAAGGAGAAGGTCAGAAGTGTGCATCTGCAGTCTCAAAGCAAGACAGGAGGAACTCCAAGTAAGGAACCTATGGAAATAAGTGACTGACAAGTTGCTTGATGACTCTTCCAACAATGATTTGCATTATAATACTATCCGCCTACAAACTCAAGTATTTCAAGTATTTATAAGAAAATACAGAGAGATATATTCCAATGAGAGTGTTAAAGTGGCATTTGATGCTTCCCTGCTTCCCCCTCTTGATCTGCATTGTCAGATGCAGACAAGAAATAGTTTAGCACCTAAACAAAAGCTAATCCTTGAAACCTGCTCGGTACTGGCAGTGTTTCAACACCAACACTAGACGGGGTCTTTTCTGCAGCTGGAGATGCAGTTCACCCTGCAGACAAGCCACAGCACTTTTCATGGCTTTAGTTAAAACTACAAATTACTTAATTCAACCCACTTAAACGCTGGACTGGAGCATCATGCTCCACAGAACCCCACGAAATAACAGGTTGAAAAAGGAGGAAAAAGCTAATGGAGCGAAGAGGAAGAAAATTCCACCACCATCACCACTACTTTACTCCCTACTGCAGGCAAAAGCAAACTTTTTGCATTAAATATATCATAAATCCCAGACTGGTTTGGGTGAGAAAGGACCTTAAAGCTCCTCCAGCTCCAACCCCTGCCACAGGCAGGGACCCCTTCCACTGGAGCAGCTGCTCCAAGCCCCTGTGTCCAACCTGGCCTTGAGCACTGCCAGGGATGGGGCAGCCACAGCTTCTCTGGGCACCCTGTGCCAGCGCCTCAGCACCCTCACAGGGAACAGCTTCTGCCTCAGAGCTCAGCTCAGTCTCCCCTCTCTCATAGGCCTCTGTGGTATCCATCCAGACTTCAGGAAGAGCTACCAATGGTTTATTTCAGCCATCTCGAGTTTTAGAAGCCCTGTCAGTCAATGAATACAAAAACCTTCCTATCTTCAATGTAAGCACACGACTGGTTCAGAGCCACCCCAAGGGACAACTGCTGCTTTAAGTGACTGTTTAGGATAATTGTTAGGAATTGAGTCAGAGTAGAAACACGAGTCAGCAATAGGCTGATTGTCTGAATAACTTAAGAGAATGGTATCACTATAAACTCCAAAATAAAAGCTTAAGCAGGTTGAAACTGCTGAGAACATACTGGAGTATTTTCTTCCCATTCAAAGAGATACACAAGTGTCCTTGAAGGTGCTTGCAGGCATTAGGGAAGGACTGAAAAAGAAAAGCCAACCCATCACACAGAACTACAGAGCTGGCTCTGGGAGACAAACTGATGTCTACTGAACCCATTCCTGAGCACTTAGGTAAGTTCCTTTAGAAGGGTTCTCGTCTTTTAAGAATGCCTTGTATCAGGATTAGTGCCAACAAACACCAAAGCACCCAACAGAAGATAAGCTCACCAAAGCCCAAGGGAGGAAGTCCCTCTGCTTTCACACTATTGCTGTCTAAACCTGTTTGCCTTTTTTGATATGCAATTTGCTGGGGAATTTTAGAGCTTCCTTATACTTTATCCTTCCTCCTTTGAACATTTCCTCACCAGCCCCACACAGAAGGGGAGAGGTGCTCTGAGGATCCCTGTGCTGTGGGTTACAGAGCAGATCAGCAAAGCACAGCCAAGAACCACATCAACACTCTGCAATTAGAGCTTTGCTGCTCACCAGAGCACAACACCTTTTACCAACATTAAACTCACAAAATCCCAGGGCAGCTGACAACCGCTGAAACGCTTCAGTGCATGGGAGCACAATGCATGAGGACACCTCTGGTGTCTGTGGTCTATGTGTTTTGTGGGTTTTCTTTCCTTTTTTTGTTATTTGGAGCTTGAACAGATGCTGGGTTGTGCTCTTTAATGCTGTGGGAAGGGGGAAGCAGTCCAAAGAAGCTCTCTCACCCTGGATGCCTACAATCTGCACGCTTGAGCACGAGCCTGCTATTGAAAACACAAGGTACAGTATAATCACAAATCAAACCCCACAATTCCACCTGGAGCAGGTACCCAGGGCTCTTTCTCTGCCAAAGCCATGGCCTGGAGAAGCCCACCAGCCCCAGGAGAGCAGGAGCTGCCAGCCCCCACCATGGGACATGGCCAAGCATCGTGGGTACCACTCACCAAGGGAGCTTGGGAACCAGAGGACAATGTACCCAACGAGCCAGGGTCATGTTGCAGCTTCTGATGTGCCTACTTTTAAGTTGTTCCCAAGCTGGCCTTGACTAAGAAGTCAACCAAACAGAATCAGCCGGGTAGAGAGCAGATCCAAATGAACTTTATCCAAATATCCAAAGGGATATGCAAAGGGTGAGTGCCAGGGGCAAGTACTGAAGGGCCTCAAGGCTCCCGATGAAGAAGGCAGGAACTCAGTAACATCATCAAGTGCCACAGGCTCTGGTAATATCTGAACTGTCAGCTTCTTTGCATACAGAACAGTCACATTCCCATGACTTACGCTATGGGAAAGAGCCTGTTTTACACCACGATGCATTACATGGCAGAAGCAGCATATTCCATCCAAGTGTCTTAAAAAAGACAGCTAGAACTGAAGGGGAGGCTAAAAAGAAAGACAAAGCTCAGGCAAATGTTTTGCCTTAGATTCTAGCTACAAATCAGGGTAACACATAAATATTTGTTAAAATTGACACTGCAAAACCAAATCCCCTGCCCAAGGGGAGACTGAGCTGAGCTCTGAGGCAGAAGCTGTTCCCTGGGAGGGTGCTGAGGCGCTGGCACAGGGTGCCCAAAGAAGCTGTGGCTGCCCCATCCCTGGCAGTGCTCAAGGCCAGGTTGGACACAGGGGCTTGGAGCAGCTGCTCCAGTGGAAGGTGTCCCTTCAATTCAAGTTGAAGAATTAAACATAGATCCATAGAGCCAAAAAGTGACTATTGTGAATAAATCCAGATTCTCCGACGCCTCAGTCTGACGTGCTCTCCACACAGCAGTGTTCCATGGTGGGAGCCTGTCCCTTGATTTACAAGGGAAATGTGCAGAGCCACACTTGCTTGTCTAAAGAATGAGCTCTGTGTAGCAGTGAGCACAAGACACCTGATCTGCCAGGATCAGAAGGAACAATCTAGCAACCAAGAACTAGTTTCACAAGAATAATAATTATGGATTTATATGAATTTAGTACCACATTTCTGTAAATGCAAGTGAGGAGTCCCCGTTGCAGGAGAAAAAGCCAGTGCCTTCCCGAGATGCTGCTCTCGTTACTTCAGTTACAGCAATTAGCTACCTGGTGTCCAACACCTGACTTGATACCAGAACATCCCATACAGACTATACACAGAGTTGGAAGTGGACTACAACAGAACTCTTTGTTCTCAGCAGCAGTCACAGTGGCTGCACCAAACTGAAAGGTTGTCTCTGCAGTGCAGGTCAACACCACTTGTTTTGTATGTATTACACTGTCTTAATTCTAAAACAAACCTTTGAGTTTGGACCTTTAATGGTCTAAAACTGCTTCCAGAGGTATTACACCTCAATTCACTGTGCAGCAGTTCTGCTTCAAGATCTACTCAAGTCAACACAATTTCAGGCGAGTTCCTTCCATGAGACAAGGTCAAATTCATTTCCAATACAGCTCCAATCAACACATTCAGTAGGCAGAGGCCAAGCAGCACCAGTGCAGAGCTTGGCTGCAATACAAAGGTGGCAGAACCCCAGCCAAGAGCTACTTTTTCTTGCTTGGGTGGTGGTAATGATGGTGTAAAAATGATTCTGAATTGCTTGAGCTGTGAGAACTCACCTGACTTGTGAGAGTAATGAGAGCAAGGTCTAAGCTGGGTACACCACCAGTGTCAATCCCTAAAGAAGGCTTCTAGCCAGGGAACATGCACTGCAGTTACAGCCCTATCAAAACCTGATGAAGAACTGGCACCGGTGGCAGGAGCTGAACCAACCAAGCTGGAAATCCTGCTACAGAGGTCTAAGAATTAAGCAAACAGCAGCACCATGGCAGATGGAAGAGCCACTGCGAAGCTCTGTGCCTGGCCCTGCTGAAGCAGAAGGCAAGACACAAGCTGCAGCATGCAGGGATCCGCATTACAACACGCGAGGCTTTGGCTCTCAATGTCTGGAATGATTCTGTGAGAAATAACAGTGAACACATCCTGGGAATGGGGCTTGGAGAGACTGCGGCTGGGGAGCGCCATGCAAAGGGGTCAAACACCTTCCAAAAGGAGGAGCTGCTTCCATGTACACAGCCTGTCGAGACCTAGCACAAAACGTGCATTACTATTCCTAATTCATCGCCTGCACATAAACAGCTAAACCACAGGCCCAAAGCCTTAGACTGAACACTAGATTATTTATGCAAAAGATAGAGGGAGTCTCTTTCATTTCTATAAATACAGCTGTAAAATCTAATGCAGCTTTCAGGTGGTGGACAAAGGTGCTGAGCACAAACCCAGACAGGTCTGCAGTTCTGCTCTCGATGACAACACAACCTTTCAACCTGTGAACAACCATTTGTGGAGGCTGTCAGTAAAGCAGCACAATCCAGAACATGAGCTTCCTTCCAGTGGGTTATTCTAAGGAACTTCTGCAATTCCTTGTGTTTATTTTTACCCATTCCCTCTCGCAGCACCACATACACACCATCCTCTCAGTACATAGGTGCTACCAGAAAGGGCTGATTTCAGCTGACAGGAGAATCATTCTACACTGTTGGATAAGGGGTGTTGTGCAGATCTCTCTGAACGTAAGCAGGCAGTTAAATGCTGCACCAAGTTACCTACAGAGGGTACCAAGTACTCACTGCTAAGGGTTTTTCTGAGTAGGTTGCCATAGTGTTTGGGTCAAGCTGATCTTGCCTTAAGGCAGAGAAAGAAAAACCCAGACATCTTCAGGTGCTTTCCAGCCCTTTTTCCTATGAATATTTAGCAGCAGATTATTCCACCTTCAAAGTCTGAACATTAGCCCCCTAATACCTGTAACACATTACTGCTGTCTTCATTCACATGAGGTGAAGCGTTTGATTTAAGCCCAAACCAGTTACAAATCCCGAGATCTTCCAACACCTCCAACAACGCGTTAAACCAGCGACGCTGGGTTTCAGCAGCCAAATCTGCTCTGCACCACTCCCATGGCTCAGCTCCTGCTAAGAGCACTGCAGTCTGTGTTGTGCTGGATCACACGACTCCTACTCTCCCCTTCTCCACCCTGGTACCTACAGCAGGAATTCTGCTCCTCCCTTCTCCCATCCCCAGGTGCTGGGTTTCATCAGCCTCTCCACTACCCACTCAACGACAGCATCACAGAATCCCAGACTGGTTTGTGTGGGAAGGGACCTTAAAGCTCATTCAGCTCCAACCCGTTGCCACAGGCAGGGACCCCTTCCACTGGAGCAGCTGCTCCAAGCCCCTGTGTCCAACCTGGCCTTGAGCACTGCCAGGGATGGGGCAGCCACAGCTTCTCTGGGCACCCTGTGCCACGGTCCCACCAACAAGATACCACCAGAGCTGAGAACTGCCACTAGATTTGAAAATACCTGAAGCACTTTCTGAATTCCATTTGTAACTGAAATTTCACTTGTATTTCAGGCAGCAGCAATTCCATCATGCAAGATACACGTTTCCTGCTCCGGAGTGCAAGCACAAGCAAAAAGCCTGTTCAGACAGCAAGGATCACACACACTCAGCCTGGAGATTTTATCTTTCTAGTTGAGACTCTGCATTTAAAAATAGTTCTGCATCAAATTAGGAGTTTCTTGATACAAAGTCTTCTGAGCGCCCTCCTGCTCCTGACAGCCATGGAAGTGGCTGGAAAAGCTGAGCTGGGCACTCGTTGAAACCTCCTGTCACACAGGGACATGGGTGGCATCTGGAGCAGACGCGCATCATCTGCCCCTGTGCTGACACCCAGCTGCTGCAGCACCGTTAGGCCAAAGGTACTAAACCACTTGGTTTAGTGCAGTTGAAACCTCACCTGTTTCTTGGCTCTTCAGCTGCATTTTTAAGGCTCAGCCACCACCGTGCTGCTGGAGAGGGGAGAGGGGCAGGCAGGCAGAATGACTCAGACCACAGCTGGACAGAGCAGGTACAACCCAGAGAACCCTGAGTGACAAACAGGAGTTGTTCACAAGAACTTGGGATGCTCTGAAAGGTGGGAAAGGCTGAACCAGCCTCTAATATCTGCAAACCTCATTACTCTGGGTAGAAAAGTCAGATCAACCTACTGCTTTGAGGGGGCTGCAAGGTTATTGCTCTATAGGGGTTATCAGGGCTACTGTTCTATAGGGTTTATTCTAATATTCAATGTTCCTGTTACTTTCTTTACTCACCGTTATCAGTTAAATAATGCAAAAGTGAAAAATAATTCTTTCATCCAACCATAAGCTTTTCACCTCCTGAGCTCAGCAGATCCCATTTAAATGGAGCTCAAGTGCACTGCTCTAAGGCTGATGGGGTGGCTCATCAGGCCCTTCTTGCCTAAGCATGTATTTTCACTTGCTGTATTACAAACCTGTAGATCTCTAACCCTCTGTATCACCTTCATGGAGGAAAAAAAGACAACTCAAAGTGACCCATGTGAATTTATCAGGAAGCAACCAAATAGCAGAGCAACTTACAAACAGCAGGAAGAAAACCTGACTGTTTGAGCACAAACCAAAGAAAAACTTCCTGTAGCTCCTGGGCAGCTCTGTCAGGTATCCTGGAGCTGGCTGTCAGTGCCCCTATTAACAGTCACACAGTTTCTGAGCCTCTGGAACAGAAGGCAAAGTGCCTGCTTTATCAAAAGGTACTCTTGAAAGCATTTAAGTGAGCAGCCATGCAAACGTAACTCACTTGCAACACAGGCAGATCAGTAAGCCCTGAAATTAAGAAACCACTTCATGTGCCAATGCTATTAAGATGCAGATGTCACCCTGCACTATAGAAGTATAAGATCCCCGTCTGATTAAAGCCAACAATATCACTCCAAACCCAAAGACACGGCTTGAGAGGTGACCTCCTGCAGGCAGCCAGCACCCCCCAAGTGAGGCGCACACACATCCTGCTCCAGGCCATCGAGGGGCTCAGCCCAGCACTTTCCCACATAAGCTTGTCCTTCACAGCTCCACTGCCTGCACTGCCAGTTAAGTCAGTGCAAACCAAGCAGGGGAAGTCCCTTCACCAAGAAGATGTTCCCGTTTTCTGCGCCTGCGCTTCCAGCCAGTACCACTGGAGCCCAGGGATGGAGGGGACACAGAACTGACTGCTCTGAGAGGCAGAAAATGGGATCCAAGGACCTCCCCCTATGGCACTGCAAGAAAAAGTCAGGAACTGGTATTATTTGTCACTAAATCCCTTTCCGGTTCTACCAGAGGCTCTAGGCTTTACCTGCTGCTCTTGACCTAGAAAGATCAAGCAGCACCCATTTGTACATGCCACAACCTCTTGTGAGCTTAAGCAATGAAATACGAGAAACACTGGGTGTAATGAGACTTCTGGAGGATTTCTTTTTTCATCTCATGCTAACTACAGATTCCCTCACGTTCTGCCACCCCTTCAAATCATGTAGCAGCTGAATATAGCCTCATTTCAAGGCAAAAATCAAAAGATACCTCATTTTTGCTTAAAGATGCTACCATCGACCTTCACACAGCCAGTAAATCCCCCATCCTGGCCAAGAGCCTGCTGCAGGAGCTGCTGCTCTTCCATAGACATACCGGAGCTGACACCATTATTAATAGATGACTTATGGTGACGCTTCTCCTTCTGCCCCTTCTTGGACTGAAACGTGTCCAGCACCACCAGGAGCTGCATAAGCTTTGTCTGGGCCAAGGTGATGCTGTTCCCCAGTCTTAACTTAAATTAAACCACCCACAATAATACTTGAAGACTGTGGAAGTTCAAAGACCTTTCAGGGTGAGGTTCAACCTCAAGATGCAGCCCTTTGTTAGGGGCTGACAGCAGCATGGGATGAGGTTAACGTGAGCCTTTTCTAACACACACAAAAACAGGCTGCACAATGGAATCACCTCTCATTTGCTACACTTCTAAGGTCAATCAGGGAAAGAATAAATATGGTAAGAGCAGGGCTGAGAACACTGGAGCACGTCACCAGCTCACCCTGAGGAAGCAAGGACAGCACCAGCGCTGCTCAGCATCTCAGTGGGAGCGGAGAAGGAATGTCTGCAATGTGATCCGGCTCCTCGCTGAAAACTCACTTCAACCCTAACCTACAGCCTACCCTGCGCTCCCGCTGCCCCTGCCCACCCGCAGCAGCTTCTTGCCACTCGGATTCTCCTCCTTTCTCCCCCCCTTCAGTCCAAAGTGCTACAAACAAACTTTGTCCTTGCTCTCCCAACTCGGAGCAGGGGGATTTCAAGGTCACTCGTGCTACAAGGCCCAGCCCAGGCTCTGACGGTGACACCGGGCAGCAGGAGCCCGGCCCCACCAGAGTTCGGGTGTCACCGGCAGAGCCCACAAAGCCCTTTAGGCTGGAAAACTTGGAAGCTAAGGCACATTGCGACCCGGTTCCTGCCTGCCCCCGCCGGGCTGCGGGGCTCCCGTGACCTTCAGCGCTTATTGGCAACCAGAAAGGAAAACAAAGAGCTGCTTATGCCTGCCGGGGGGTTAGGGGGGTTTAGGGGTGATGGGAGCTCCGCTGCCTCCGAGGAGCCGCGTTCTGACCGGTGCTCGCGGGCGGCCCCAGGCAGCCCGGCCAAGGGCAGCCGGGGGAGACTGACCCAGCCCGTCCCCGGCTCGGCGGCGGCCCCGGCGAGGGGAAGGCGCTGCCATTTTGTGTCCCCCTCCTCCGTTTACCGGACGCGGAGCGGCGCTCCCCTCCCAGGGTGCCCGCGGCCATACCCACAGCTCCGGGCAGCGCTGGGGCTCAGCACCGGGCTCCGACCGCCGCCACCCCCGGAGCTCCCGGGGTGTCCCCCCCCACCGAACCGGCCTCCTCCCACCGCACAGGGCCGGGGCACGGCGGGGCCAGGCCGGCGCCTGCACCGGGGCCTGCTCGCTCATCCCCGGGCCGGGCCGCAGCCGCCCCCCGCCCCAGCAGCGCGGCTGCACTCACCGAGCCCTGTCCGCAGGCCGGGAGCGGCGGTGTCCGTGTCCGGGCCCTGCCGCCATGGCTTTGTCTTTGAGCTGACCCCTGCCTGCCGGTGCTCCGCGTCCCACCGGACCGGCCGCCGGCCCCTTTAACGGCGGCCGCTCAGCCTACCCCGCTGCGCCCGCCCCGCCCTCCGCCATTGGCTGCGCGCCGCCGGGGGAGGGCGCGGCCCCGCACGCTGATTGGCTGCCGCCGGCGGCGCAACCCCGCCGTCCACTTCCGGTTTTAAAGTTACCTTGAGCGGCGGCGCAGGGGTCAGAGCGGCGCCCGGCGCGCGCTCCCCGCCCGGCGGCTTCCTATTGGCGGCGGGGGTCCCATTGAGAGCCCTGGGGGACGGCGGCGGCGGCCGCTGATTGGTCGGCGCGGCTGCCACTCACCCGCCCCCTCCGCCCACCGGCGGGTCACGGGGTAGCGCGCGGGCCGCACGTGCACGGCGCGGGCGGTACCGGGAGGAGCGGGGCCGCGCTGGGGCCTCGGGAGCGCAGGGACCGGACGGCAGCGGGTCCCGAACCGGCACGAATGCGGCCACCGAGGCCTCGGGGTCCGCCCGGGGCCGGGAACCGAGAGCTGCCGGTGGCACCGGAGCCCAGGACGTTACCGACGCTCCCAAATACCGTTGGAATAACGCGGAATAAAGAGGGAAAGAGGGAAACGGAGCGCGGGGCTGAGCCGGCGCTTCCCTGCTCCTGCGGGTGACCGGGGCCAGGAGTGAGGAGGGATTAAAGAACAAACCACCAGCAAGACCTGTTTTTATACGGAAATGGTTAAAATGTGTCTTAGAACTAATAATAATCATCACACTTGGTAACCTTTGTGCTCTTCCTAGGAATGACTGGTAGGAAAGTGGAACCCTGGGGAGCCAGTGAATTTTGGGAACCCTGTGGTAAAGGATTCATTGCAACCGCCGCAGCTCTGCAATCCCACAGGGCACTGAGTGTCCCGGCCTCATTGAGCTAACGTGGGAAATGCCAAAATCCCACTTGAAAGGTTTCACTGCGGAGCCAAAGGGAAGGGAACGCTCTAACCCCGGAACTGTCATGTTCTGGGAGCTGCAGGACTTCCAGATAAGCCCCACGTGCTGTTGGGGTATGTGGGGAGAACGAAGCCACTGATTAATACCCAGTACAGAACAATGCAGGGAGCGGCTGGGCCAGGCAAGGGGCTGGCTCAAGACTGACCCACAACCGGGGTGATTACACCCAATTCCCAGCCCTCACTCAGAGCAAGCAGCTCTGGGTGCTACCTGGTGCCCACAAGCACCCGCAAACACCAGCATCTCAGATGAGCCCCTTTAAGAGCAACACGAACCTCAGAGCAGTTACAACAGAGCATGACATCAGGTTGTCACCACCACAAGCAGAACCTAAGGGATGGCTAGCTGTGCCTGGAGCACAGTGCAAATGAGGACAAACAGACCCAGCAGGAGTAGCCCAGTCCAAACCCGTAACCTAATTTGCCAAGGGCAACGGCAGCAAGAGGTGTTTGATGAGCCAGGAGTCTACTTTCTGGATGTAGGACTAGAAGAGAAGGTACCCACGTGCTTGCTCCATATCGCCTGCACTCAGACAGCTACTGAGACAGACAAGAAGCATTTATTCCTAAGGACATGGAGAAAAATTTACTCAACCAAAGGCAACATGAAGAGTCACACTGCTCAAGAAGCAGCCAGTGGTAACTGTTTTCTATGGGCAGCCCAAAGCCTGCCAGAGCTCCAGGTTCTGGCACCAGCCCTGGGACACAGCACAGCCAACATGAGGGCAAACTGGTGCTGCCATCCCAGAGCTGTCCTGTGCCCCAACCCACAAACACCTGCATTCAAGCCATTCCCCTTGGCCTGTCCCTACATCCCTTGTCCCAAGCCCCTCTCCAGGTTTCCTGCAGCCCCTTCAGGCACTGGAGCTGCTCTCAGGTCTCCCCTTCAGGAGCCTTCTCTTGTCCAGGCTGCCCCAGCCCAGCTCTCTCAGCCTGGCTCCAGAGGACAAACGGCCCTGACTGAAATCTCAGTTCCTGCCCTACTCCCATTGCTTTCACTCTCATCACTTCACCAGCCCCTGGGGACATTTATGTCATCTTCTCAGCTCAGGGAAAAGCAGCATTTAGAGACCATGTTTATGCGCCTGCACTTCCACAGCTCTGTGTGCCACTGGGCTTCAAGCACAGATGAAGCAATCCCTCAGGTGCCTACCGGGGACCCGCAGCTCATGTGCACCTGAACGGTACCGTGCGGCCTCCGCGGACGGTGAAACCGAGCTCTGCGCACTGACGGCTGTGGGCACCGGGCAGCTCAGGCCTGCAGGCCCCGCTGACCCTGCTGACCCCAGGCTGACCCTGCTGACCCCAGGCCCTACCGGGTGCCCCCCCCCTACCCCTCCATCCGCGCGGAGGAACGGCCCGGTTTCCGGTCCTCTCCCCGGTCCGCTCCTCGGTATCCAATCAGCGCGCAGCTTCCTCCACCCGCCTCCCACAGCGCGGGCCAATCAGCGGGCGCGGTACTGCTGTGCCAATCGGCGCGGAGCCGTTGGCGGGGATGGTGGAGAGGAGGGGGGGAGGCCCTGAGGCTGCCCCCGCCCCCCCCCGTCCGGTGCCGCCGCTCCCCCCGCCCCCCCCCCCGCACTCACCGGTGCTGCCGGTGCCGCGGCCTCCGCCTCGTCCGCTCGGCCCCGCGCTGCCCCCGGCCGGGGGGAGGGGGTCACGTCCGGAGCACAGCGAGCGCCCAGCGGCCGCTAAACAAGATGGCGGCGGATCCGTGAGGCGGCGGGGCGGAGGCTCCGCCCCTTTCCCCTGCGCGGCCGCAATGCGCAGGCGTGTGACCTGCGGCTGATCTCGCGAGACTTACGGCGGGGCGGGAGCCGGCGGGGCGGGGCCGCGGTACCCGGTGCAGCCTGTGCCGGAGCGGGGCTGGGCCTCGGTGTGTCCGGATCCCGGCTCCAGCCTCGGTGTGTCCGGATCGCGGCTCCAGCCCCGGCTCCGGACCCGGCCTCGGTGTGTCCGGATCCCGGCTCCAGCCCCGACCCCTTGTGCTGGCGGCGGAGCTGGGCCTCACTCAGCCCGGCCCCGCGGAGGGCTCCGTGCCCGGGTGCTGTCCAGGCCAGGCCTCGCTGAGCTTCCCAAGCCTCCCGGCACGGCAGGGACCGCTCTGCTCCCGTTCTGCCGGAGCCGGCTCCAGCTGCAGCCCTGCTCCTTTCCCAGGCACCGCTCTCCCGGCTCCGGTGCCCGTTACACGGGAGCGTGACCCACGCTGCTCCAGTGCTCTCCCCATGAAAGCCGTGGCTCCATCTTCACCTCCTGCTGGTGCACAAACCTCGTGCATCCAGTTTACAACTACAGCAAGGTTTTGTCTGTCAGGTGCTTCAAACGTCATTTATATGGGGGAAAGGAAAGTTGTGTCCCACTGCACTCCCCTCACCTTTCCCAGCGTTCCAAACTCAGCGATATCTGCTGGTGGAGTTCCTGATGTGGCAGAGAAAACCCCTGCTGCACCTTGTAAACAGGGCTCGGAGCAGTGATTGCTGCTGTGGGACGTTTGCCCAGGGGCAGGAAACGGGACACATTTCTCCTCACGCTGTGCGTTGGGAGCTTGGCTGCCCTGACGGTTCTGTGTTGGCTCTGAAGCAGGGCAGATCTCGCAGCAAAGGCCTGCAGTTTCATCCAAAGTCCTGCAACTTTATGATCTCAGGGCACTTGCAAGGCAGCCAAGAGAAACAGAAGCTGTGCTGGAGCTGGGATGTTGTTTTCAATGCTCATTCTCACCGTTCCGGAGCCAGCCTGGTGCTGGTGGTGCCGTTCCAGGGCGATGATCCGCGAGGCCCCTCTTCAGAATGACTCATTTCTAAACCAGTTACCCGGCACTGCTGCTGGCTTTGCTGCTGGCCCCAGCTGTGAAACCCGCAGCTGATTCCTGCAGGATCCAGGCCCTGCTCGAGGGGTTCCTGTGTCATTCCCCCCCACGTGTGCCCTGTCCCCCACCTGCGCTCTCGGCTGCAGGGATGCATTGTCTGGAGCCGCTCCTCGTCCCCAAGCAGGGTCACAGCCATCCTCAAGCACAGAGCGCTCTGTCAGCCTGCCCGGAACGGGGAGGAGCCAAGGGAAACAAGCGGGGAAAGAAAAGCACTTTCCACTCTGCTCTACCAGAGCTTGCACAGGTTTGTTCGTGGTTTGTTGGTTTGCACTTCACCAGCACCTGGTACCTCCCTAACCCTAACCCCCCCCCCCCCCCCGGTGTGTTCTGCTGCCCACCCCATCCACACCTCACCAGGACAAGCAGCCACCACAGCATGGGCAGATGCTGGCCCGTGAGCTCTGCAGGATCCCAGGGTCACCCTGAAGGGCCAGCAGGGTTTGGGGTGCCTGTGATGGTCGGGCTGGTACCCACAGCCAGCACACTCACCCCTGTGCCACGTGCTGCCGGTAGCACCGCAGCACCACCAATCCTCTTATGTGGGGCTTTACTGGGGTAATCGCATTAAACCACTTCCCTTTCGCCAGCAAAGACCCAAGACGTGAAGGAGAAAGTGGCGAGGAGCTGACAGAGCAGAGAGCTGAGAGCTGAGCTCCTTGATGGGTTCAGAGACACCGGAGATAGGATCCCAGCACAAGACCACGTCCAGGGCTTCTGTCCATGCCAGGGGATCAGCTCAAGCCACCAAGTCCCTCCCAGTGGTGGGTCAGTGAGGGATCCTGCAGCCACCTGCCAAGAGAAGCAGAGACCCAGAGCCCGTCAGAAAGTTCCCTACGAATTAAACTGAAGATTCATAATTCTTGTTTTATTATTGTCATAAACTTCACGTTTTATCACCAGAATGTGCCAGTTGAAAATGATGCATTAACAGGAAACACCTCCTGGGACACGGGTTTTGCTATCTCTTGCCCCCAGATAGCCTGTTCCCAGGACTGACACTTTCCCCACAGAGCTGGAAGTTTGCTGGGATGAAGCAGCCTCCCCATCGAGATATTTTCAGCTGCTTTCTGAGCCATTCCTCCGAAGGCCCCTCAGACAACCTCTCTCCTCCTGACTTTGTTTATATGCTGTGACTTCTGTTAGGAAACCATCTCCCTACTTCAGAGAGGTTTTATCCAAGTTTCCATATTTAGTTCTTTCAGCTATTCCTGCTCTCTCTCCAGCTTTCCCGTGCCCAGTGCTGGGACCTGCCGCATCCTGGCTCTCCCCGGTGATCCCTTCCCACAGCTGGAATTCCCCTTCCCATCCTCCCTGCACTGTGGGTGCCCATAGAGCACCACACTCACCAACCCACCCTGGGGACACTGCCCCCGACCATCCAGGCCCTGACCCCCCTGGTTGCTCTGCCCACGGGGGCCGGGTGGTTCCTGCACGGGTGGGCCCCCAGCACGGTGGGGATGGGAGCCCCTGGCTGGGGAACCCAAGGCCAGAGCTGTTCCAGGGAGGGACAGAGTTAAAGGCAGTGAAGGAGGGTTTCCTCCCAGCACGTGGCTCCATGTCAGCCTCAGAGGCAAGACAGGGAAAGCGCTGGAGGAATTTACCACGAGTGAAGAGATGCTGCTGAGAGGGGAATGAGTGTTTGTGTGCGGGGAGCCAAGGTGAGTCCAAGGGCAGCGTGGGACCGGGGCTGCCTCTGCTCCAGCTTCCTCCTTCGGAAGGAGCCAGGGCACAAGAAGGGCTCTGTGCCCCTGGCAGGGCCACCCTCTGCTCCGGTGGCAGCCGAAGGGACCGGAGGCAGGAGGCTCCTGTGCTCCCAAAGGAGGCGATGAGCAGGGGCCAGTGGCAGCGCTTCAGGCCTGGCTGGAGGCTCCTGCTGCCCTGTGGGCAGCCTTGGGGTCCGGGTGATGGGCGTTGGGTCCGGCCCGCAGCTCTTGGGGTCCGTTCGGTGGGAGAAGGCTCAGGGTGGCCGTGTCTGTCCAGCTCCTGGGGTCCGGCCCATGGGTGTGAGGTGCAGCTCTCGGTGTCCGTCTGACGGGCGCAGGGTGAGGCTGGAGGCTCTGGGTGCTCCGGCAGGTGCAGGCTGCAGCCTCCAGCCCTCGGGTCCGCTGATGGCTGCAGGGTCCGGGCCGTGGCTTCGGTACCGAGCGGCAGCTCCGGGGCAGGAGCGGGTGCAGGCGGCAGCTCCGGGCTCCGCTCTCGGGGGTCCCGGCTCCGCCGCCGCCCGTCGGGGCCGGGCCCGGGGCTCCCCCGCCCGCCGCTCCCAGCAGCCCGCCGGGGCCGAGGGGAGGAGCGGGCACGGGCGGCGGCGGCGGCGGCGGAGGGTGAGTGCCCGCGGAGCGGGGCTGGGGCTCCCGCAGCACCGGTGGGGTCCGCAGGGGAGCGGGGCCGCACCTGCCCCGGAGCATCCCCCGGGATGGCGGTACCGGCGGTGCCCGTCGCGGATGCGGTGCCGGGAGGAGCGGGGCGAGGGGACCCGACCCCCGGTGGGGCAGCCCCGGTGCTCCCGCTGCGCCCCACGGCTGCGGGCAGGGGGCACCCGGGACCCCTGGAGCACGGCCCAGGCTGCAGCCGGGACGTGAACACCCCCAGACCATCACTGCACTGCAAGCGTGGGGGCTGCGGCTGCGCTGCCCCCGTCCCCGAGGGCTCCCCGGTTGGGTGCTGCTGGGGCCGGTTCACCGGGACCCCCGGCTCGGGGACGCGATTCCCAGGCAGTGGCTCGGGAACGGGAGCTCTTTCCCTGCCATCCATCATCCCCGCTGAAAGCCCGTTGACGTCAACCCCGTCCTGTGCACGCTGGGGAACCGGGGGTCGGGACCGGTGAAACGGGGGGGGTCCTGCTTTGGGGGAGCGGCACCGAGCAGCAGCACTCACCTCTCCAGACGGTGCTTTGGACACGGTGTTGGCTCGGCTTGATCCATGATCCGTGGTGCTTTGGGCAGGTGCTGTAGGGAAATCCAGAACAGAACTGGTGAGGAGGGGACGATGCCCTGGGATGGGCAGAAGGGCTGTGCTGCTCCCTGCTTACTACAACCGGGGCTATTACAGTGGGTGAGAAGCCTGAGAGCAGTGTGGGCATCGCTTATTCCAGCTGCAGGGAAACACTGGGATGGGGTTGGGCCTGGGCAGCCACAGTGGTCCCTAAAGCCAGGGCCACTTGTGGGTGCTCCCGTTGAGCTGCAGAGGTGTCCCCATGGGAAGTGGTGGCTGTGCCGGGCTCTGTGGTGGCCAGTGCCTGCTCCTGGGGTCTGGGCAGGAAAGCGAGCGGCCTTTGGAGGCTGAGCAAAGCCCTTGGCCCTGGGCTGAATTGCATCACTTGGTGCACAGGGAACATCCCGTGGGGCTGTGCTGCTTATTGCATTAATGTGCTGAGAGCAGGAGGCTGCGGGACCCCTAGGGCTGCGGCACCGGGATGGGCTTTGCTTGTGGCACAAACCCAGTGTGGGGCCATCCCTGCACCATGGGACACGGGGCTGCCTGCCCAAACACTGCCCGAGCCAGGCAGGGGCTGCTCCTGCACCTCTCATCCAGCCCCAGCTCACACGTGTGCCTGTTCATCACTACATCAGCACCCTTGGAGCCAGCTCTTGTGCTGTTCTCACACCTCTGGAAGAGCGTTGTACCTGCTCCAACACCCTCTGTGAAGGCAAACTCCTGCCACCTCCCATGTCCCAGTTGCTCCTCTCTGCAGTCACAGTGCTCCCAGGCTCTTGCTTCATCCCATTTTCAGCCTCATCCTCACAGCACCGGTCACAATAACCTGTATGGGACATGGACAGAGGGTGATGAGATCATGGCATCTTGTTCTGCTTCTTCCATGGCTCCTTGCATCCCAAGGCAAGGGGCAAATCCCCCCCAGCTTCTCCACATAGTCCAGCTTTGTCCTCCCGCAGGTTCTGCTGCCCCTCGAGCTGAGCCAACCGATGCCACCAGTCCCTGCATGGGCTCCTGGTGCTCTCACTGCAGCACAGCCTACGGGAAGCATCACATTGGTGCAAGAGACACTTTAAAGTTAGGAAAATGCCTCATTTTCCTGCCTGTGAAGCCCAGGCCATGTGACACCATCTCATCCATGTCAGCTCACTCCAGATGTTCTGTCACAGCACCTCAAACAGTGGGAAGCAGGATCCTGTAGTAATGACTTGAAAGTGCATCCATGCAGGATTGACAGCCCAGCTGCCACTGCTCGCTGCCTGCCAGGCCCCACTGCTCTGGGTGCTGGACCATGGTGGGAGCCTCCTGGCTCCTCACCCTTCCTGCAGACAAAGGGACTCCAGAGCCGGAGTCCTCAGCCTGCAAGTGGGGACTTGTACCTGTTTTAGTTGTTGGGTGGTGAGTGATGCACTCATGGGTCCCATCATCCCATCCTGCTGCTCTGCCAGGGACGTGGGTGCCGGTGCTGCTCCAGCCACAGGCAGTGCCAGGCTCCTGCTGTCTCTTGGCATTGCTCCGGCTCACAGAAGCCTTCCCACAGCAAGTTTTGTGCTGATCCCTTAAGAAGCTTTGCTGGAATAGTGCTGTCTTAGCATTTAAAAAGCAACTTTTTCTGCAAACAGCCTGATCCACCCGAGCTCCCACTGGGAACAAGCTGGGACCTGCGGCTGGACGTGTGCTGGGCAGGGCAATCGGACCTGGTCAGGCAGAGCCAGGGCTGCTGGCACCAAGCTGTGATGGGGCCACGTTCATCATCCTGGGATGGATGTGGAGCTGGGGAGATGGAGGGTGTTGGTGGTTTCAGTCACCCCTCCTGGAGCTGCAGGTCCTGGTGCCTGCAGTGCTGGGCACCTCTGCTGTGGGCAGGCTCCAGTGACCACAGTGCCTTGATGTGACCCCAAAGGGACCCCAGAGCTCTCAGCCCCTGAATGGCAAAGAGAGATTTGGAGGTGCAGAAAGGGGAGGGAGAGAGGGGGATGCTGGAAGGAGATGGGATGCTCTCCCCAAGAGGAGGATGCCGGTAGGAGCAGTGGAAGCAGGAGCTGCCAGCAGCCGTTCCCCTGGAGGAAGCTGCTCCATGCAATATTGATGGGATTCACACGCACAGACAGGCTCTGAGCTGCATTGCAGAGCTCGGAGCCGTGCAGCCGGGAAGGCAGCGGCTGCTGGGAAATGGGAAGAGCTCCTTCCCACACCGGCCCCAGTGTGTGAGCTCAGGGCAGGCACAGGGCTGAGCCCAGGAGATCCCATCCCGGGTCCATCCTGGGGGCCACCAATGGCCCTGGGCTGGTTTCCTGCATCCCCACTGCCTCCCCATGGAAACAGCCCCATTCTCGGGGCCTCACGCCTGCAGCATCGCACTACCCAAGGCTGCTGCTGGTGGTGGCCATGCACCTACTTGGGCACATCCCCAGCAAGGCTCTGCTCCCTCCCAGGCTGCCCAGCACAGCCAGAACCAGCACCAGGATGCAGCCAGCACAGAGGCACCGAGCTCTGCCCTGCAGGAGCCTGTCCCTACACGTGCCTGCAGGATGGGGCTGGACCAGTAGGGATGTGCTGGTGCTTGCCTCAGTGCCATGAGCCCTCGTTGCCAGGCAGGTGACCCGTCCCTCGCCGCAGCTTTTGCTTGGTGGCTTTTGCTCCTCTGATGCTTTTCCGTTGCCTTGGAAACGATGGGATTCGGTGCAGATCTGATTTAACCGGGCGGCAGACGTCACACAGGGAAAGGGACAGTGTCAGGGCCATGGTTGTGGGTGTCTCAGAGGCCCCAGGATCAGGGGTGCCCCCAGCTCCCATATCCATCCTCCCACCCAGTCAAAGGTGGCCACAGGGTGGGTGCAGGAAGATGCCCTGTTCCTGCCTGTCCTGCCTGGAGGGACTCAGTTCCCTGTCCCAGTGCTCCCAGATGGAGCCAGGAGCATCACTGCAGCTGGAGTGGGGGTAGCAATGAGTTACCTTGGCCAAGGTGCATCCGGACACAGTAGGGATGAGGAGGACACCTGCTCCTGCATGGGACATTTGGTTCTTCCATGGCATCGAGGTGCTGGAGACCTCCACACCAGGGCTGCAGCTCTGGTGGTCCTTGCTCTGGGTCCCAGTGGTGCTCCCAGTCCATCCTATGCCCAAGAGCAGTGCAGGGGAGAGCAGAAAAGCTGCTCAGACCTGACCTGTTCCTGGGCTTGAGGAGCACCATCCCAGTGCTAACCCTGGAAGAGAGGTGATGCATTGCTTGCGTTGCTGGAAGAGCTGGTCTCCATGAAGCATCTCTCAGACCTTAGGGGCATCCACAGGCCACAACATCAGCCCCTGTCACCACATCCCACCAGCAGGTCTATGGGGGGAGCCAAGCTCTTCATCCACAGCAGCACTTCCCATGCCAGTGGATATCCTCCAGCTGCCTCAGACACACCACTACACTCCACTTTTCCTACAGATGGAGCCCATTTGGACCCATCCTTTCCACAGAGGTCGTGCAGGAGCTTTAGTGCTGTGTCTGCAGCCAGCGTCAGCCAGAATCACTGCTATAACCTGCCTAAGCAATGAGACACTCAGCTCCAGTAGCTGGAGTTGCAAGTTCTCAGCTCATGTGCCCTGATTTATACCTCTTGCTGGGCAATTAAATCTGTGTGAGCAGCTGCCTATCAAACCTGGAGCAATTAATGAGCATCAAGTACTTTTAGGGAGATAACCCCTTGCTTTACTTGCTAACACTGAGGAGGAGCACATGCTTGTGAATGTGCTGCTGCTTGCCCATGGTGCTGTGCCCTGCTCAGGACTGGCAGGTCCCACAGCAGCAGCCATAGAGTGCTTTTCTCCCCCCCCCCGACCAGTGATTTTAGGTCCTACCTGCTCCAGGTGCCAGCAGCATTGCAGTGCTCTCCTCCCTGCTTGAGGCTGCCCAGGGGCAGGGGCAGCTCCTGCCTCACTGCTGGGGCTTTCAGACCCCAGCTCTGCCTGGGGACACCGACCTGGAGGGCTTTGAGGGAGCAGAGAGCTCCCAAACCCCCTCTGCCTCCTTCCCCTGCAAGCCACCAGGTCAGGCGGCCCCACCATTCCCATTTATCACCTCCCTCCTCATCCTCCTCCTCCTCAGCCCACCTGTGTGTGGGCTCCTCCCCCTTCCCTGGAGTCTTTGCCGAAATACCCAACTTTTTATAGACCCCCAGCCTGGTTTGGGTTCATGGGACCTTAAAGCTCCTCCAGCTCCAACCCCTGCCACAGGCAGGGACCCCTTCCACTGGAG